>NC_035444.2:137319516-137965056 GCF_002127325.2 Helianthus annuus | reverse complement strand
AGTAACTTATTTTTTCAATGCTTGTATGGTGGCTTTTATAACACATGTAGACTATTGGTAACGGACTTGGGTTTCTCTGTCATTTTCTCCGGCAATGGGTGGGTGAAGGGGGTGTGAACCGGTGGTGGCCACCTTCTGCTGCCGCGCCACCTGTTGGTTTGATCTGTTGGATTAGGCGGTGATGATGCCAAAAAAAAAACGTATATTTTGATTACGATGGCGCGGCAAGGATTAAGAAGTGATGATGCCAAAAAACGTATATTTTACATAAAACGTAAAAAATTTAACGTAAAACGTAAAACTTGAAAAATTTTACGTAAAACGTAAAACTATAAAAATTTTGACGTAAAACGTAAAACTTACGCAAATTGTAAAACGTAAAACGTAAAACATTTTCGTGAAAAAACGTAATACGTAAAACTTTTTTAGGTACATTGTAAAACGTACAACGTAAAACGTAAAATTTTTTTATGTAAAACGTAAAAACGTGAACTTTCATGTAAAACGTAAAACGTAAACTTTTTACCGTAAAACGTACAGCGTAAAATGTAAACTTTTAACGTAAAAGTGAACTTTTTAACGGAAAACATGAACTTTTTAACGTAAAACGTAAAAAAACGGCGAGTAAAAACGGGGCGTATAAAACGACGCGTTAAAAACGGGGCGTAAAAACAGGGAGTAAAATACGGCGCGTAAAAACGGGTCGTAAAATACGGCGCATAAAAAAACGGGCGCAAACGGGGCGTAAAAAAACTGGGCGTAAATGGGGCGTAAAAAACATGGCGCGAAAAAAACGGCGAGTAAGAACGAGGCTTAAAACACGGCGCGTAAAAACGAGGCTTAAAACACGGCGCGTAAAAAGACGGTGAGTAAAAAACGACGAGAAAAAATGGGAGAAAAACGGTGCGTAAAAACGGGACGTAAAACACAGCGTGCTAAAAAACGGTGCATAAAACCGGGAATAAAAAACCATACGTAAAAACCCGGTCGCAAAAATGGCGTGAAAAAAACGGGGCGTAAAAAACGGCGCTAAAACAGGCCGTATAAACGGCCCGTAAAAACGGGACGCTAAAACGGCGCGTAAAAACGGGACGTAAAAAATGGGGCGTAAAAACGGCTTGTAAAAACGTGACGTAAAAAACGGCGCGGCAAAAAACGGTGTGTAAAACCGGGCATAAAAAGCGGCACTAAAAAACCCGGTCGCAAAAACGGGGTGAAAAAACGGAGCGTAAAACGGGTCATAAAAAACGCGCGTAAAAAACGGGTCAAATACACGCGTAAATTTTTTTTTATCAAAAAATCAGATTTCAAAATGTTGTTTAATAAAAAAATTCTGATTTAGAAAAAAAAACAATTAATGCAATATGACAAAAATGTAATAAAAAACAATAAAATTAATAAGACAAAAAAAAAACAAAATTACTTAAATACCCTTTTAGATTAAAATATTAAAGACATAATAAGACAAAAAGAATTTAATATTACTTTTAACTACTTTTAATCTCATCCATCCATTTTGAAGATTTAATGGCCAGAAAGTGGTTCCCGCGGTTCTTACAACTGGAGGTGGTTTTCATTTTAGCGGTCCCCTATATATATATATATATATATATATATATAATACCCATTTAACTTATAAGAATATATGTAATTGTTTATTAAAGTCCTTGGAAGATTAGGGCTTAAACTTTTTTGTTAAAACTTTCTTAATCACGATTAAGGTCACTAATCACGTTTGGCCTTGTTAGTCACCCCATTAATTATACTTTAATCGCGATTAGATTTTAAGAAAATTTCGCCATAGTTTCCCCTAAACTATGGTGTTTTCCACGTTTTAAAAATGTATTTAATCCATGTTTAAGCCCCTTAATCACAATCAACTTCCAATCAAGTTTCAAAACCCAATTTTTGCATGTAACATTTCACACATAACTATCCTCATAATCCTTGATCTTTATATATATTTTTAACCACCCTTTCTAGTAAAAAAAATGATGACACTTTTTAAATCTTTTAACAAGATTACTTAAACCGTTATTTTTATCACACTTTAAAGTCTTGATCTTTTGTCTAAACACATTTGTTTAAGCTACTTTTTAAGATCCTCTTAGTGTAAATCATGGTGTTTAACCTTTATAAAAGTCATAACATGTTAAAAATCACTTTTATATTGTGGTAAAGTTAATGGATTATGTGGATGATGATCTTGATAAGATTTAAACATCAAGTTGTTTAAATCACCATTTTTTAATCAAGTTCCATACAAGATCATCAAGCTAAACAACTTGCTTTAACAATAACATCAAGAGTTTATAACCTAACTAGCACTAAGCAACATCATCAACACAAGATACATCATATTAGTAGACTTTTTATGTTGAGATTAGTGTTTCAATCTTTGATTTAAGTTAGGTTCAAGATAATTAACATGCACTCTATAAATCTACATAACATAACAAGCTTAAAAAGGAGTGTATGAAGCCTTACAACTGCGCAAGTGATTAGTGGACTTTTAGATGAAGATTAAGAAGATATGAAAGTTCCAAAATGACCTCTAATGATCCTCCATGCTTGCAAGTTCCTTAAACCTTCTTGTAATTGCTAAAAAGGGTGTAAATTATGGTGTTTAATGGATGAAAATGGTGGCTAGTGGTGGTGTCGTTGTGGCCGAAGGTTAGGAGGGGAGTGGAGAGATATTTGGTTTCTTGTAGTGTTGTAGAAAAATGAAAAGGATGATGATAAGGTAATGTTATAAAGTTCCAATTCTTGCAACTTGGTCAAAGCATGATCTTTCAAGACCATGCACTATCTAATTAAAAAATGAAAAGGATGATGGTGGGTATGGCCGAATGGGGGGTATGGTGATTAATATTATTTTTTAACATATAAAACATGTGCACATATATTAAACTTGTATATGTTTTAGTCATTAAGTTAATTAGGGTAATTAGGGGTTAATGGTAGTTTAGGGATTTAAATAAAGCCTAACTAGTTCACTAGTTTAGTGGATATTGATCTTGGATAGTAAAACGCCACTAGTTCGTTTGTCGGTTTGAAATTGATTAACATGTGAAAGTTGTGATATAATACCGGGAGCGATGGTTTTAATCTACCATTGATGCTTTGGCATTTATTGAAGGCATTTATGACGTCAAATGATGGTTAACTGGTTCGCTAGATTCCTAGTTTACGCATTTGAATGGTAAAAACCACTTGTCCGCCTATCGGCTCGAAATCAGGGAAGTTGTGAAAGTTGCGGCGTGATACCGGAAGCTTATGTTTTGGTATCCCATTGATATCCCTAAGCTTATTTAAGATGTTTAACGTTATATACAAGTCTTACGAATATTAAAATGCTGAATTTTTAGCATCGCGGACAAATATTATTGTTACAGTTTGGCACGGATCGGACACTTTATAGTTATATGCATTTTCCGAAAAGTTAATGTGTCTTAGCATTTTGTGCCCCTAATTAGGGGTGTTTATTCATGTTTCAATGATAATAAGCTTTCATCCCATCCGTTGCTCGTTCGGACAGGTTTCAGAACTAGCTGGCATGAATAGTGTGTTCAAGTGAATAGTAATTTTTAGAATTTTAGCCAACATTTCGGACATAGTTTGTTGTTTTCTCGCGACGCGACGAATGTTTCATTATCATCTGAAAAATTTAACCATGTCCTATGATTGCTAGACTTTACGTGACCTAATCATGCATCAATTAAGTCATAATGAATGCAATTAAAGTATACATATATTGTTAAGTTGTACAGATTTACCATTATTTTTGCCGGTTGTCACATTTTTTTAATGATATTGTACTTTTATAATGATATCGGCATTTAGTATGTCATTCGACTTGACCTGACCCAACCCAATCCAAAAAAATTGACTTTGGTTTATCATAAACTTGAGTATTTAAAAAAAAATGATAAGATAGGAAAAAAATTATGGCTTCCTGCTGATTTGATCCCTAGATGACAAGGGTGGAGATGAACCAATATAGCTTCCCTGAACATGTATCCACACGAAAAACGAGTTATATGGATCAATGACATACTAGCTTCAATCAATCCCTTGCAATATAATTGTGAGACTTGAAGAATTCCATCTTCAATCCGCCTATTCACTCTAAAGTTTCCGTATAATCGAACTAGCAAGAAGTATATCGTGGTAGTTGATTTTCTTATAGAGAAAAACCAAGAACACATTCACTCAAGGTGCTAGTGAAATGCATGCAACATTTGCATACAAAATCTCAACCAAGAATAGAGAGGAGAGAGGGAAATATTGTAGGCACTGCCCACTTCTACCAATCACGTTTGATGCGTAGGGGTTGAAATCACTGCGATACCACCTAGGACCAACACTCAAATCAAGTAACCTTCAACCTATGAGTCTATGCAAGTATCACAAACCGATTCAAAACTTGTATTGCATGTTTGGTCGTTTGAGAAAGAACATGAGGCTATATATTGCATATATGAATGAGGTAATTTTTTTTCTAAATTTTGTTCAATGACAACCTGATTCAGTTTCTAATTGCTTGTATATAATAAACTGAACCAAACAAATGAGTGAAACTTGGAATTTAACCTAAGATTAGACGATATCAAAGATTTTCATGACATTTGAACCAAGGCTAGTATCGGTTTTACTAGGATTTTACATGCTTAATCGTTATTTTAAACAAGAGATCTTATGTTGGTTTTTTTTAATATTGTGATAAAAAATGTTGTAACATATATTTAAACTTTTATAGTTGGGTAAATCCACTATTCAAATTACATGATATAAATTATATAGAGTGAATTACAAATTTTGTTCTTTATCTTTATACCATATTTCATGTGGTGACATTTTCCTTTAAAATTGAGGAATTTTGTACTTAATGTTTTCATATGTTACACGCTATGTCCTTTGACCACAACTTAATTAATTTTGTTGGTTAAGCTTGGTCATGTGCCTTGCACATGAGGGTATTTTTGTCATTTTATTTTCAGGGACTATTTTGGTGTAAATAACTTATATGTAGGGAGTATTGTGTAATATATATATATATATATATATATATATATATATATATATATATATATATATATATATAGGTTTAGGATCCTGTACAAAGTGCTTAATTTGTAAGAAGTGTAAGAAATATTCCTGGAATGACAAGTGTCCATCCTCTTAATTAATTCAAAAGGGTAGTTTTGTAATTGTACATTTTGTCATTTAATTCAAATATCAGCGAATTATATGGTAACCAGCGAATTATATGGTAACCGTCATCAATCTCCAAAAAATCAACGAATTTCTTCATACTTTATCATAAATAGATCTATAATCAGATTCATGGCGTGGTGTTTTAAAACAACTGGATAAATTGACTATGATGTTGGTCATGGTGTTTTATATAGAAGGTTGCTGGGGATTCCAGATAAAACACCATGACTTGAATCATGGCGTGGTGTTTTATCTGGTGACATTGTTCATGGCATAGTGTTTTAAACATCTGGAGACAAAACACCACGCCATGAACAATGTCTCCAGATAAAACACCACGGCATGAATAATGTCTCCAGATAAAACACCACACCATGAACAATGTCTCCAGATAAAACACCACGATATGAACAATGTCTCCAGATAAAACACCACGCCATGAATAATGTCTCATGATAAAACACCATGACTTGAATCATAGATGTTTTACAACACCACACTATGAACAAGGTCTCCAGATAAAACACCATGACTTGAATCCTAGTCTTGGTGTTTTAAAATCTGGGAATGTTTTGTATTTATAAAACACTACGCCACGAACAATGTCTCCAGATAAAACACCACGCCATCAACAATGTCTCCAGATAAAACACCATGACTTGAATCTGCGATTACGTTTTAAAAATCTGGGAATGTTTTAAAGTATGAAGAAATTCGCTGATTTTTTTTTGGAGATTGATGGCGGTTACATATAATTCGCTGATTTTTAGGAGTTTGATGGTTGTGTTTGAAACGGTTACCATATTTGAAAGAATGGAAAAGACACTATTGCCCTTCAATTTTACAAAAGCCCCTTCTAATTAAAACACAATTTACATTTTAATACCCTTTTGATCTCAACCATTAGATCAAAGATCCAATGGTTTAAAACACTTCTTACACTTCTTACACTTTGGACACTTTTTACCATATCCCTACCATATATATATATATATATATATATATATATATATATATATATATATATATATATAACTTATATGCAATTTTTACAATTATCATTTTATCTCCCCCCTCTCTTATCCTTTATCCAGACTTCAACCGACATCTACACCGCAACCACCGGCCATCTACACCCCATACCATCTACACGAGCTATGGCCACCCACCCAACCACCGGCCATCAACGCCACTCCGACACCATACAACGAAACCGCCACAGCTGCCTTCTCACTCCATCTCTAACACTACCGACAAACCCGGATTTGGTGTTGGTGTTTATAGCCACTATTTTGATTCTGAATTTCATGTTTTTTAAGCTTCTTGAACTAAAGACTATGGTTTTTAATTTTTATCTTTTTTTAAAAGCATATATGCTTGGTCAAAGAACTAAGTGCGAGATAAAATTGAGAATTTTGACTTCAATTTGTTATTGTGTTGGTGTTTACAGCCACCATTTTGATTCTCCTCCAAATAACGACCCCCGACACCGCGACACAACCACCAAGTCGCCACCACTATAGCACCACCACCGTACCACTACAGCACCGCCATGGCACCACGTCTGAACATTGGTGTTACCGAAGCGCCATCAACCCACCAACCCCGCCTTACCACCGGATTTTTGAGAGAGGATATGGATGGAATTTCAGATTATATTAAGAGAGAGAGAGAGTGAGAGAGAGAGAGAGAAGAGAGAGGGGGAAAATCAGATCAGAGAGAGAGAGAAAGAAAAGAGAGAGGTTTATATAAATCCTTTTGTTTTTTGGTTTTGTAGAAAACAGTCCCTCATTAAAAGTTCTTTACACAATACCCCTTAAGAAGGTGAAATGACAAAAATACCCTCATGTGTTGCACATGACCATACTTAACCAAAAAATCTAACTAGGTTAGGGTTAAAGGACATAACGTGAAGTATTTTGAAATGTTAAGCACAAAACCAGTCAATTTTAAAGTCAAATGACACCGCCTGCAATTTGGTACATACATAAAGGAGAAAACTTGTAATTTACTCAATAATAATAATAATAATAATAATAATAATAATAATAATAATAATAATAATAATAATAATAATAATACCCTCCCTCACATGAGACGGCATTGCATGAGATATCATAGTTAAAACGCCAATAAAACATATAGTTTAGAAAAACGCCATGAAAATACCTTGTTTAAAACGTCATAAAACACTCAGTTCAGAAAAACACCATAAAACCCAGTTCATTTTTTTCGAAAAGTATATCAATAGTATACTCGTTGGAAAGATAAAAATACGTTGAGTTTCATGGTGTAATTTTTTTAGAAAAATAATCACGTATAAAAAAGTTATTGGCGTTTAAATATGATGGGGAAAATGGCATGTGATTAGCATGTGCCCCCTTGTTTGGATCTTCCAATTTTACCCCTTCTATTAGTTATAAGGTTCCGATTATTTTCAAAAATGTCACCGCCTCATCTTAGCCACAAATCACAAAGATCCTATGGCTGAAAATCATTCTCACCGTTCTCACACTTCAAATTGTTTTCTCCTGATCTCATTCCTATATATATATATATATATATATATATATATATATATATATATATATATATAGGGTTAGGATTTAGAGAAAACAGGGGAAAGTGTGAGAACGGTTATGGATCGTCAGATCAAAACAATCTATGGACTATATTGGCGCGGTGGCGTTATCGTAAATAACACCAATTCTATTAAGTGGACGCCCTTCATTAATGGTAAAAGGGTCTTTTAACGCTCAAAATCAAAACGCCAACAAAAAATGATAACACGCCATTCAAAACAAATAAAACGCCACTAAATACAAAACGCCAAAAATTAGTGATAAAACGCGTTGGAGATTACAAGAAGAGGAAACAACACAGTAACTGAAATTCAGTTATTAACATTTACTAGAAGAAATTCCCTCCTAAATTACGCGCCAAAAATATCATGATATAAACGACGTTAAACATCGCTTCTATAATCACTTCAATCTATCATTTTGCAAAAATTTCTTTTACCAAAAACGGCAACCATCGTTTGGTGGAGATACACTCTGGCAATCAGGCGATTTGTCCTACGTTTTAACAACAGAAGGAGGGTGTATGTTAGGACGATCAAGGCAATTTTGAAGATGGAAGAAGAGGTACATGGGGTATCTTATCGCTTGGCATCGCTCTGGATGACGAATGTCATGAAACACATAAGCTTATGAAAACATTAACAAGGAAATTTGGACCAATCAAAACAGATGGAAAATCGAACCCTGTCATGACATCATGGCGTTTTGATGATGAAATAGACATGCTGACCGTTATATACGACAGCGGAGAGCAGGAAGACTACCTGCTTGAAAACATCATGACAAAGCAGGGGCTTGGGTTCATGGAAGAATTGCACAACGCCACTTGTTTGAACACAGACATGGACTCAAAAATGGCGTTGATGCAGGACATGCTCAAATGGAGGCTTCAGAATCTTCATGAAAAAGAAGCCGATGAAAGTGAAGGTGATGACATGGATGAAAGTCTAGATGAAGACTCCGAGGAAGAAGACGACAGAAGTGATGGATACTTCTCGGATAAAGTACCTTCTGATGAGGAGTTTTAATTTTTTTTTGTTGGTTGGTTTTCTTCTGTGTAATCTTTTCTTTCTTAAGATAATTAAATTCTATATTTCTCTATTTAGTTGCAAAACGCCAAAAAAAATACTACAAAAAGTTATTGCTTACAAAACGCCAAAAGCTACAAACACCAAAACGCTAATAGTATGAAAACGGTGAGAACGGGTGCTGGCAAATCCCACCTTGTCAAAGTATTAAACGCCAAAAAAATTGACTAAACGCAATAAAAAAAATTGGTCTTATTGTAATCTTATGAAAATATTAATGAATCGTAGTGAATTATTAACAACGACACAAACGCCAAAAAAAATTGACCATGGAAACGCTATAAAGCCAAAAAAATTATCTATGTGACACAAAAACAATTAATTCAACGTGACGGATCTAAGAAAAAAATAACACACCAATTAGTTAATAAATATAATTAACGCCAAAATAATCTTAACGCCAAAAATGAAGCAACATGTTACCCAAAATTGTGAAATAAAAGAAGATTGAAAAGACAAAAAAACCCCTCACGCCCTGATCATATCCCGTGCCACGTGTTGGGTAGGATGCGTTCTCACTGTTCTCACACTTTAGGGCGTTTTCTCCTGATCCCGTACCTATATATATATATATATATATATATATATTATACTAGTAAATAGACCCATATATATATATATATATATATATATATATTATACTAGTAAATAGACCCACGCGCGTTGCGGCGCGGGTATATTGCAAATATTCAATGGATTAGCGCAAGTGCTATGTAACGCGATCGATGCGCAACAATCAAAAGGGACTTATTATAGCTTTAAAAAATAGAAAACATACGAAACGCATAGTAACTCGAATTTATACCATCGAATGAAAATATATTATATTTAATGACACTCGGTATGGTATGTAAAAAACGTATTATACTTGCACTGACTCATTTCCCAAGATAAGTTTTCGTCTAAAAAGAGATCAAAACGATTTTAATACTGATACCTACATAAAAATTCGCATATAAAAAGATAATTTTTTTCAATTAAAAGAAGAAAAGGGGCAAAGTCGAAACTTTTGAAACTCAAAGAGGTTAACGACAAATTAATTCTTTAAAGAAAAATTGGCAAACAAAAATCATTAAAAAAGTTACATCTGAACGTAGATCAACTTGAATTTATACCGACACGTACATAAAAATCCGTACCTAAATTTTTTTTGTCTCAAGTAAAGGAACGAAAAAGGGTAAATTCGAAACTTTTGAAATTCAAGGAGATTAACGAAAAATTAGTTCTTCAAAAAAGAAATTAGCGAACGAAAATCATTAAAGAAAATAACATGTAAAAAACGCATATTATTTAGGTATCACTATAAATTCGAGTTAAAATGTAAACTTTGACGTCTGTAAAGCCAAGGGACTAAAATTGTAATGTGGCGAAACTTTGGGAAAAAACGTAAAACTAAGAGTAAAAGAGTTAAAAATGTAAACTTTGAAAGTATACGAGGTGGGAGTAAAATGCAATAGGGGCTAAAATACCATTTTGCAAAGTTAGGGGTTGGATTTATTATATTGTATAGAGTAAGGGCTAAAAATATTATTTCTCAATGTTGAGATGGCCTTGTATTTTATTGAAAAGTGGAAGGGGTGGCTTTGTATTCTTATGAAAAGGGGAGGGTCGGTGGCGTAAAAGCCACCAACTTTGTGCTTTAAGGGCGTGAGGGGTCAGGAGAAAACACCATAAAGTGTGAGAACGGTGAGAACGCATCCTGGCCCAACATGTGGCGTGGAATATGATCAGGGCGTGAGGGGTTTTTTTGTCTTTTCAATCTTCTTTTATTTCCCAATTATGCGTAACATGCTGCTTCATTTTTGGCATCTAAGATTATTTTGGCGTTAATTATATTCATTAACTACTTGGTATTTTATGTTTCTTAGACCTGTCACGTTTAATTAATTGTTTTTGTGTCACATAGATAGTTTTTTTGGCGTTATAGCGTTTCCTTGGTCAATTTTTTGGCGTTCGTGGCACTATTAATAATTCGTTACGATTCATTAATGTCACACCCCAACCGATGGCGGAAACAGCGGGATGAGACGAACAAATTGCTCAAAACATCATAACACTATGTGACAATAAAATTTAAATTTCATTTCATAGGAAGACAAAAAATGTCATACAACATCCAAATAAAGAAAGACATTGTTTCATAACATCAAAATAAAAGTTTAATCTAGGTGTGTATCTAAGTCCACCTAAATCTCGTTTCTTGACTTAGCATCATCTCGTCTCAACCTGCAACATGTATTAAAATATATCAACAAAAAAGTTGGCGAGTATACAAGTTTTTATACATAGCATAATATAGATTAAAAAGTTTAAAGTCTTGTATCCAACATGAATCACAATATGCAAGTTACTAATATGCTGAAACGGTGTAATATATGTTCAAACCCAAGTATGCAACGCATTAATTTTGCCTATCCCAAAGAATAACGGGAGGTTAACATGTTTAACTTAACAATACCCCAAGTTTCGTGGGCGGTGCTTTAATCCTATAGCGCTATAATTGTTAAGGTAGGCTAGCAAAGTTAATGAGCATATATCGACACAAGAAGTTTACATAGCATACAAGATTCACAAGCATCATATAGTTTCATGTTAAGCATGGATAAAGATTAAAATAGTTTAAGTGTTGTGTGATTTTGTATAGCATACATGTTGCACCCAAAATGAAAAAGTAAAATGGGATCGAGTATACTCACGGTTTTGTAAGCTTCCTACTTGATATCCCACGAGTGTTTGGTTGATTAGAATGGAACACCGTGTCCTTCTACACGAAGAAACGTAGGCGTGTGAGTATTGGATGGATAACGGTAGAGTAAAGATTTGGAGTTTTGAGTCACATGAAAGTAAAATGAGAAAAGTAATCACCTAGCACACATAATACTTGTTCTTGACACTATGAAACTCAACAGAGTTAGAATCTTTTCATGGGTCAAAATGCCCATTAGAATCGTAACAAGTATCATGGCTTTAGATGATGTAACCTACTATCTTGACAAATGACCACTAGTTCATCATCAAAAGTTTGGTTACTTGAATAATATGTAAGTTATATATAGTATATTATAATATCATATAGGTCAAGCATGAGGTAGGAGGATAAATCCTCCATTTAGAAACCTCTTTTGTATATCACATAAGTCATGTATGAGGTAGGAAAAACAAGTCTTCCATTTAGGTACCTCTTTGGTGTCCACCACTACACATGTTGTCATAGACAACAAGGAGGGTCATGAACATACAATAAAGAATGAATTAACTACAACTAATCTAAGAAATCATCAAGTAATGTGTGGATTTTCAAGTAGGATAGCCCAAGCTAACCTTAAAATCACACAATCTTCAAGCTTCAAACTTGTTCATTACTTGTGGGTTAAAACCCTATCAAAACAGAACTTTTATGAGGATTAAACCTCTGATTTTACATGTCAAAACCTTATTTTTAAGCCCAACTAACCATAGGTTTAATTATAAGCATAAGGACATAGGAATGTTTATGAGAAACCTCAAGTTTAAATAGTTTAACAAGTGTTTAAATCAAAACAGAAAGTTTTCTTCACTTTGGAGCCTGTTTTGGTGATGTTCCAGGCCTTGGTTTTCCATGGAAAACTTGTGGAAACGTATCCTAATGTTGTTCCAAGTGATTATAAAGAAGAATCAAAGAAAAAGGTTGAAGAATGATGAAGTTTTGCTCACTTAAGTGACTTGATATGATTCTGATCTTGCTTCTGATTTCCAGCAGATTTGAGAGTGAATTGAGAGTGTTTTGAGTGAGTTGCAAAGTGGAAAAAGTGTGGAAGATGCTTGGCTTTATAGGGAAGAGATAGGTTGAGTTTGGTGAGCAATTAGTGAAGAAAACACAAGTTTAAACTCAATAAAAACACCAAAACCCACCAATAAAACGAGTTGTTCAATGTTTCTGCGGATCGAACCCACTCACGGGGCGTGACCCACATAGGGTGGCCGAGTCGCAACCGGTGAGCCGCCCGGGATGTGGTTCAAGTTTGATTTTTGACATAATCACCCCCTAGACTTTCATATAAGCATGTTTTAAGTATATTTTAGGGTATTTTAAGCACAATGAGCGTATTTTAAGGTATTTTATGCACAATGAACATAAGTAAGGATATGTAATGAAATAGAATCATAAAAATAATGTAAATAAGTATAATTAAGCATATTTGTCATGATTTAGTATCAAATTTGCATAAAAGTCACATCTTTGTAAGTTTGACGCATTTTGCACAAATGGTGAATAAAGTGTCATATGTTTGATCAATCTATTTGTACGAATAAGTATGAAATGTGTGCAACATGAATGTAAAGAGAATACGAATTTCATTATGATTCAAGTCTCGGATTTTACATTGATTACAACGGAAAGACGATTAAAAGAACACAAGACTTCCAAAAATAGAAATACAAAAAAGACTTTCTAATTATGGGAAGTACGAAAAAGCTGGGCGTTACAGTCTCCCCTCCTTTAGGAAATTTCGTCCCGAATTTAGGAAGTACTAATGAAAAGTTGTGGATACTTGGTCTTCATATCACTCTCGAGTTCCCAAGTAAATTCAGCGCCACGTTTTCCTTCCTATCGAACCTTAACGATAGGAATTTGATTGCGCCTCAAATTCTTGGTTCCTCGGTCCATGATTTTGACAAGTTTTTCCATAAAATGCAAAGTATCGTTGATTTGGAGATCTTCGAGAGAAACTTGAAGTCCTTCTTCAGCTAGACACTTCTTGAGGTTCGAGAAATGAAACCTTGGATGAACGTTGTTAAGTTCTTGAGGTAAATTGTGGGCTAAATGTGACATTTGTGCCTCTACGACCATCATACAAATACGAATCCAGTGAAATCTTGTGTTTCATTCTCTGGATTTGTACAATTACATGTGACATTTACACATATCAATTCTTGTTCGACTTCAAGCTTTTAAACACTTTCTGGAAAGTTATACGCAAAACTATTACGTAAACGTAATCAGTTTAACGCGACATACACTCCAGAATAGTGACATAAGCTTAACATACCTTAAATAACCTTTACGTAACTTAGAAATAAGTTTTGAAGGGTTCGGTATGGCAAAAATAAGTTTATTCGATCATAGGGACTATTTGCAACAAACTGAAAAAGTCTGCCGATTCGCGTAACAACGTACACTCTGGAACAAGGTCACAAGCTAAAAATACCTTAAATATCCTTAACATAGCTTAGAAATAAGCTTTGAAGGGTTCGGTATGCGAAAATACGCTTATTTGATCACAGGGTCTAAAAGCGTCAAAACTGCGAAAGTATGCAAATGCGTGCATATCTTGCGTTCTGACCATATCCGGACAACCAAAAATTTTTGTAATCACTAAAATATTATATTTTAGTGATAGGAATGCAAAAATACTATTTGTCGCGCAATTTGGATCGTTTTCGCATCCGTTCGAGTTTCATCATAATTAACCAAAAAACGCAATCGTACGACCAAATGAACCGACATCTGTGATATTTCCAAGCATATTTCAAGTCCCCTATGCTTTAACATCCTTTTAGAGCCTTGAAATTGGGATAACGGGGGTTAAACGCGTCGAAAAACAAGTTTCGAAGCTGTAGGGACCTGTTTTGCCAAAACTGAAACTTCAGACCACTACCCTGGCTGGCGAGCCGCGACAGAAACCTTTGTTTGGGTCGCGGGGCACGAGAAACGATGCAGGCAGAAACCAGTTTTTCATTTAAACAGCCTGCTGCCCTTGTTTTCAATCCTTGTTTCTGATTATTGTGGGCTATTTGTGTGATCAACAAGGCTTAATTTCCTGGCCTAACACTTGTAATGATCTTTGCTTCCTTGATCACCACACAAAACACTTGTCATGATCCAAAAGGTTCAAGAATTCATATAAATAGCAAGCCCCATCTTCATTCTTCTTTGCTCATTTCCATTCACTTCTCTCTAAGCTCTAAGTTGAGGCTACCACACTTGTTGGAGGCCTCATACCTGAGCATTCTTAGACTTCTTTTCCATCCTAGAGCACTTATAAGTGTTCTTCCTTGGCTTGTTTATTTATTTCAAGCTAAAAGTCAAACAGTGTTTGACTTTCAGCTTTGATCATGATTTGGTCAAGTCAAAGTTCAATTGAACTTTGCAACGTGAGCATAATCAGGATGGTTATAGTCCCTTGCGACTATACCTACTGATTACCACGTTGACTAGTCGAAGTGACGATTCAAAGTTTTGTGAAACCTGTGTCACTTCAACCATCAAACAAATACCAAACCAATGAAATATTGTATTTCATACTTGGGATTTGTATAAATATGTGTATCATTTGCACATATCAATTCTTGTTCAATTTCAGGCTCTAAATCGCTTTCTGGAAGGTTAAACGCGCACTGATGCGTAAATATAACTAGTTTAATGCAACAAACACTCCGGAACAGTGACATAGGCTTAAAATACCTTAAATAACCTTTACATAACTTAGAAATAAGTTTTGGAAGGTTTGGTGTGCCGAAATCAAGTTTATTCGCTTACAGGGACTAAATTCGACAAACTGCGAAAGTATGCCGATTCGTACTGTAACAGACATTCCGGAACATGATCATAAGTTAAACATACCCTAAATATCCTTTACATAGCTTAGAAATAGGCTTTGAGGAGTTCGATGTGCTAAAATAAACTTTTGGTCATTCAGGGACTAAAAGCGTCAAAAAGTGCATAAGTTTGCATTTTAGCGCGTAACTTACGTCCTGAATACATCCGGACATCCAAAAATTTATGTAATCATTAAAATATTATGTTTTAGTGATTGGCTTGATAAAAATCCATTCGTCGCGTAATTTGGATCGTTTTTCGCGTCCGTTCGTGTTTCGTCGTAATTAACCAAACAACGCAACCATACGACCAAACGAACCGACATCCGAGATGTTTTTGAGCATGTTTCATGTTCCCTATACTTAAAATTCATTAATGAGCCTTGAAAATGAGTTAACGGGGTTTAAACGCATCAAAATAGGCCTTAAACATGTGCAGGGACCAAAATTGTAAATATTTGAAAATTTCTGGAACTGGTACCCGGTGGCGCTGCGCCACCACCACAGGCCTCTGCCGTCGCGCGACGCCAGCACCTTATCTGGGCAGAAACTCCATTTTTGCAATTGTAGGTTCATTTTCAGCATTTAACATGAAGTTGAGGGACTATTTTGTAACATTTTCAATACCATTTGATGGTTTTGGTATGACATTTGGTTTGTTTAAATGGGACCAAAATACATTCATTAACATTGATCACCTCGTTCGTTAGTAGGTAGTGGTACCATAGGAATTGACAACTCCCGTTCCTGACATCCTAGGTATGTTTGGACGGAAGGAATGACCGAATTCGATAAATATAACTCAGATAAACCTTTAAATCCGTTTAGGGGCTTATCGCCACAGTCACAAGGCTTGAATGTATGCATTTTCACAACACCGTGTAGATGTTTGTATCAGTAAAGCATGCATTATTTCACAAAAACTTTTGATTTATTCAAACACTTTGTTTTGTACACTTTTACATATGGTTAAGTAGTCACTTTTTGCTTATCATACATTGTTTACACATTACATGCTTTACATTTGACATTAGACATGGTTTTCACATAAACATTTTGACATTTGATTATACATAAACGTTTTTACATTGGTGGTTTGTTTGGTGAGTGATTTAAGTAACGAGGCGTGTGTAATATGATAAAAGCATGGTGGATACGCCGCTGGTACTTCCTATATATAAGTGCTTTTATGATATTACATATCGTAGCGTTATTTAAACCATTTCAAGTTAGACATAATACATTTTTACACTTATATCATATTTTCATGAAACATTGTTTTACAAACAACATATTTTATACAAACTCATCTTTACTTGGTTATTCACTTCATTTTGCATTGATTCTTTTATATCATCTATTTCCTCATCGATTTTTTTATGATTTATAAAACAAAAACATTTTACAAGGATCATGGCTACTTTTGTTAAACATTTTCTTTAAACTTATAAGTCATTTTATGCTGACGTACCTATTTTCACATGTGTTTCAGAAACTGATGCATAGGATTAATCAAGATACACTTAGGCGGACTTGGGCCTTAGTGACATTAGAAGACACAAGACTAGTTAATTATGTTATGTTTCTTTGTTTATTAAGACATTGCAACTACTTTTAATCAATAAAACAAAATTTCAATTTCCATGTGTTATGAAACAATGATTTTGTTACAACACTCCCCGACGTTTCCGCCACGATTTGTTGTTTTACGTGGTCGGGGTGTGACAGAAGAGTTGGTATCAGAGCTCATGGTTATAGGGAATTAGGTTATTAGTAATGCTTTGACCTAGTCTATAACCTTCCTAGGACCCTAAGACAAGATCCTTGTGTTTAGATCTTAAAACAATACCGTCACTTATCCTTAGGTGATTACCACAACAAGAACACAAATTTCAAATCCGCTTTGAAAGCCAATCGTCTGTTCTAGGGTGATTTATTATAAGGTTTTGAACCCTCTGAGTTTTCAAAATCTCATCAAAGTTGGGTCTTATAATGTGAACACATGCAATCTGGAAGGGTGGATGCCTGTACTCTGAGTAATCTGTCTAAGGCTAGAGTGTTCGTACAAATCCACATAATCGGACCAGTCACTCTTACCTGGGAACTCTTGGGGTGAGTGTCCGCTTATAGGCTAAAGCATGTCTTCGCAATACATTATTATGACCCGCTTACTTTGATTAGTCACCATCTCATTTGTTTGCCTTAGGTAACAAACAAATGATCGCAATTTTTATGCATTGCCATTCTGTGTTGTTTATCCGATGACATTTCACTTGTTTCTTCCTATGCTTTTCATTTCTTCTAGAATGTCTCTTCATCTCAGCAACACTTAAATGTCCAAGCAAACTGCCAAATTTGCCCAGCAAATAGGCGAGGTAATCCTGAAGTCTGTGGATTTAGGTATCACCATGTCTCGTCTCAATGATGGAGCCACCCAAGAAGCATCGAAAGAAGCAGAAGCCAAGCCTTTGAAGAGGTCAAGGAAGCGTAAAGCTTCAAAGAACCCTCCAGTCGTTGCACCAAAACAGGCAGAACCTAGCCTGGTGACAGCACCACCAGCCAAGAAGCCATACTTGGGAGCTGCCCCATGGTGCAATCGGTGCAACCGTCATCATTCAAATCAGATACCCTGCTTCAAATGTACCCATTGTGGACAATGGGGACATTTGGTTGGCATATTCGGCTTTGCTATTCAAGACAGAGCTGCTGCAAACCTTGCTGCTGCTCAACCTCCTGCAAGGAAACCTTATGCCGGTACTGCACTGATGTGCAACAAGTGTAATGCACCTCACCGAGCTTACCTGCATTGTCGTCTGTGTGCTTCATGTGGACGACTCGGTCACCTGGCAAATGCTTGTCAATTAAACCCAATCCAAGGTGGTCCAAACCAACCCCAAGTCAACCCTGCTCAAGCTCGTTTACCATCTAGTATTTGGTACAACTACGGCGAGACGAGCTATTTCAGGAATAAATGCCCAAAGATTGTCAATGCAAATCCAACCCACGAATGAGCGTTTGGCCGATCAAAAGAAGCTGCTGCTTTAAATAATCTGAACTTTCATGCTTTGTATCTTTTGTTGAACCCTGAAACAATCTATTTTGTTTATAAATAAATTGATTGTTCACAATTCTGATGTACAAGTGTAGTTACATGTGTGTATGGCATTTCCCAATGATACCTACAACAAGGAACTGTGTTCTTACAAACTACTCTTGTGGTTCTCCGATTCAAGTGATCGCTCATAATTTCCTCGGAAATTCTAAAGTACTCATTTCATTCTAAGAAATGAAGTACAGGAAATAAAGTGACATTATGAGTAATTGTGCTTTTGCACATCAGTACTTTTAATTCCTTGGTTAGAAAACTAAGGTATTTTTTTATCTCATACCCGTATCATCACATTTTGGTTTTCATAACAATATACCTAGTATATGTTTGTTTTCAAAAACAACCTTCATGATTTCAAAATATTTCATATAACTTGAAAACAGTTTTAACACGGTATATTTATCAAAAGCATGACTTCAAAAGCATTGTCTATGTTTTCAAAAACAACCTTCATGATTTCAAAATGTTCCATATAGTCTGAAAACATTTTTAACATAGTATATCTACTTAATACATCAAGTGCATGATTTCAAAAGCATCATTCATGTTTTCAAAAACCTTATACATAATTTCAAAATTCATCTCGCATGATTTTAAAATATTTTATAAATATACTTATCTAATAAACCTACTTTATGATTTCAAAAAGTATTATGTAAGATTTCAGAAACATTAAACACATTTTTTTAAGAACTCCATGCATAGTTTTCAAAAATATTTTCCTCATACATTGACTTAACTTTCAAATTCTGCTTCATATGTCGCCTTGGCATATCTAGCACCTCAACTTCATAAGCATTTTACCTCATGTTTTGACTTAAGCACGTCTAGTGCAAGGTCTTGAACGCCTCCCGCTTTTCAAATTCTAAAAAAAAATCCATATGGGATCTTATTACCTTCATAATTAGATCCTTAAGGATGGTCATCGCTCTAATCAAAGTCCTTCATTGGATTCCTTGTGTACCATAATTCGAATATTACGATTCTTTGAAATCGAAATCGAATTTTCTTCTGAGATCTCCCTATCTTCATAATTAGATTCTTGGAAAAGTTTAAAGTGCCAAATGAAATCCATGGATTGGATTTCTGGTGTGCTTTGAATACATGTGCACAATTAACAAAACAAATTGACAAAATGATAACAAATTTAAAATCAAGTTAAACAATTATGTGATTATGTGTTTATGCATTTTGTGTTTTCTTTTATGCATTTTGTGTTTTTGAGTAATCTGGATAATTCGTTATCCAAATCCTCGTAGAATCTTCCATATCTTCATATGAGGGATTCATAGTAGGATATTCAAAAGGTACTAACTTAAATCCTTAATTGGGCTTCTCCGTGATAGTTAAGACCCATGGATTTTATAGTGCCATTCCATGATTCAAAAAGAGACCCTTTGAGTGGTCTAGTCAAAAAGATTGATTCAGAATCTGGTTAAGAATGATATGTGATGATACAAGCTGAAAAGACACCTTGGTGGTCTAGTTAAAGAGATCATTTATTGATTCAATTAAAAGGACCCTAGGGTGGTCTGGTCACACTCATCACAGGTTTGTTCATTGGTTTTCCCCTACACATTATAAAATACACTTTGTGAACTATGCAACGAATTACGTAATTATGGACGCGTACATAATTATGAAATTCAGTGCATAGGAACCCAGTAAGATTTATTATGTGTAAGAACCGATAGTGGCAACAATAACGAAATGTGAACAATGTAATGGAGGTGCGGTGGACGCACCAATGGCGCTTTATATACTTGTATGTAAGTGTCCCTCATACATTGCAAGCACGATGTTATTTAAAGTTACTAGAAGTTCAGGACTCTAACCAGTGTTGTTTGATCTTTTCAACTTCATGTTTCAAGCTCTCACAAGTTTCCTCTAGATAAATTTCGGGATGAAATTTCCTGAAGTAGGGGAGACTTTGACACCTGTGTCACTTCAACCATCAAACAAATACCAAACCAATGAAATATTGTATTTCATACTTGAGATTTATATAAATATGTGTATCATTTGCACATATCAATTCTTGTTCAATTCCGAGCTCTAAATCGCTTTCTGGAAGGTTAAACGCGCACTGATGCGTAAATATAACTAGTTTAATGCAACAAACACTCCGGAACAGTGACATAGGCTTAAAATACCTTAAATAACCTTTACATAACTTAGAAATAAGTTTTGGAAGGTTTGGTGTGCCGAAATCAAGTTTATTCGCTTACAGGGACTAAATTCAACAAACTGCGAAAGTATGCCGATTCGTACTGTAACAGACATTCCGGAACATGATCATAAGTTAAACATACCCTAAATATCCTTTACATAGCTTAGAAATAGGCTTTGAGGAGTTCGATGTGCTAAAATAAACTTTTTGGTCATTCAGGGACTAAAAGCATCAAAAAGTGCATAAGTTTGCATTTTCGCGCATAACTTACGTCCTGAATACATCCGGACATCCAAAAATTTATGTAATCATTAAAATATTATGTTTTAGTGATTGGCTTGATAAAAATCCATTCGTCGCGTAATTTGGATCGTTTTTCGCGTCCGTTCGTGTTTCGTCGTAATTAACCGAACAGCGCAACCATACGACCAAACGAACTGACATCCGAGATGTTTTTGAGCATGTTTCATGTTCCCTATACTTAAAATTCATTAATGAGCCTTGAAAATGGATTAACGGGGTTTAAACGCATCAAAATAGGCCTTAAACATGTGCAGGGACCAAAACTGTAAATATTTGAAAATTTCTGGAACTGGTACCTGGTGGCGCTGCGCCACCACCACAGGCCTCTGCCGTGGCGCAACGCCAGCACCTCATCTGGGCAGAAACTCCATTTTTGCAATTGCAGGTCCATTTTCAGCATTTAACTTAAAGTTTAGGGACTATTTTGTAACATTTTCAATACCATTTGATGGTTTTGAGGCACCCCTAGTATTCCAAAACCTTGTGCCCACTTGGAAAGTCCAGATTGAAGCTCGGATTTCAAGAAACGATCCTAACGGTCTTGGTTTTCCTATAAATAGCAACACCCACTTCACTCTCAAACTCACACCTTTGAATCTGAATTGGTTCTCTAAGTTGATGTGTTTATCACTTCATACCTGAGAATATTTGGATCAAAGCTTCCGTTCTTGGACCTGTTGTAAGTATTCTTTCGTTCTTTTACGCGTTTTTGTCGTGAAAGTCAAACTTTGTTTGACTTTCTGCATTGACCAGTTTAAGGTCAACTTGAAGTCCGTTTGAACTTCATAACGTGAGGTTAATCACGATGGTTATAGTCCCTAGCGACTATACCTACCGATTACCACGTTATCTAGGCTTAGTGACGAGTCGTAGTTTCGGCCAAAATGCGTATTCTTGCGTATTTTGTAACCAAACTACTTTTGGGTATCAAGACCCTTTGTCTTGATATTAAACTTGTTTTCAAACTTCGTTAAACATGTTTTAACATGTTTAAGCTCGTCACTTTTAGATTTATGCTTATATAGGGTCGTAAGGTAAGAGATCTAATCAATCTCTTATACTTTCGAACCCGACCCATTTGGTCGATCATTAGGATCCGACCAAAACACATTAGGTGACCATAGTTGTATAGGGAATAACCTTCCAAGGTTATACCTTATGGTCACTTCGTTTAGTTAGTTGTATGATAGGTAGTTTATATGCCTTAGGTAAATTACCAAAATACCCTTTTTACGCCAAAATTCATTTTAAGCATATGTAACATAATTTTTGACATCCAAACTGATTAGGAAACATTATTAGACATGTTAAGGCATATAATACTTGTCATAGGACTAGGTAGCCGTTCCGTACGCGTTTTACGCAAACGACGCGTTAAAGTGGCGTAAGCTATCTTAACGAGTCGTAATGGGTCGTAAGCACTTAGTATAAGTTTCATTTTAGAATGTAGGCTTTGTTAAACCATATTACATGAGTTCCTATACTCATTTGGTTTACGAAACCACATTTTATCCGATCCCCCGATTTAGGTCCGTTTATTTACATAGTTACCTAAGGTGCCGTTTGATTCCGTGATCCCTCTAGCTTTGCTTCGTTGTTATTCAAGACTTCTAAGCACGCTTAAGTGAGTACATAGACCCCTCTTTTACTGTTTTTCAAACGTTTTGGGGTGAAACACATGTACCTACTTGTTACTTTCATGCTTTCCATGTTTTCATATCATATGCTTGTTATGTTCATTAGTACACTTATAGTACATGATTTCATTGTGTTTTTGCTATGTATGTCCTTTGTTGCATACTTAGTACGTCGTTTTACATGTCATTTTATGCTATGTATGTCCATTTATTTGCGCATACTTAGTACATTGTTTTACATTACATTTCACGCTATGTATGTCCATTTATTGCATACTTAGTGCATTGTTTTACATCATATGCTATGTATGTTCATTGTTGCATACTTAGTACATTTGTTTCACGTCACATACTATGTATGTCCATTTATTGCATACTTAGTGCATTGTTTTACATCACATGCTATGTATGTTCATTGTTGCATACTTAGTACATTTGTTTCACGTCACATGCTATGTATGTCCATTTGTTGCATACTTAGTACATTTGCTTTTCATCACATGCTTACATTTTGGTATGACATTTGGTTTGTTTAAATGGGACCAAAATACATTCATTAACACTGATCACGTTGTTCGTTAGTAGGCAGTGGTACCATAGGAATTGACAACTCTCATTCCTAACATCCTAGGTATGTTTGGATGGAAGGAATGACCGAATTCGATAAACATAACTCAGTTTAACCTTTAAATCCGTTTAGGGGCTTATCGCCACAGTCACAAGGCTTGAATGTATGCATTTTCACAACACCGCATAGATGTTTGTATCAGTAAAGCATGCATTATTTCACAAAGCATAACTTTTGATTTATTCAAACACTTTGTTTTGTACACTTTTACATATGGTTAAGTAGTTACTTTTTGCTCATCATACATTGTTTATACATTACATGCTTTAAATTTGACATTAGACACGGTTTTCACATAAACATTTTGACATTTGATTATACATAAACATTTTTACATTGGTGGTTTGTTTGGTGAGTGATTTAAGTAACGAGGCGTGTGTAATATGATAAAAGCATGGTGGATACGCCGCTGGTACTTCCTATATATAAGTGCTTTTATGATATTACATATCGTAGCGTTATTTAAACCATTTCAAGTTAGACATAATACATTTTTACACTTATATCATATTTTCATGAAACATTGTTTACAAACAACATTTTATACAAACTCATCTTTACTTGGTTATTCACTGCATTTTGCATTGATTCTTTTATATCATCGATTTCCTCATCGATTTTTTTATGATTTATAAAACAAAAACGTTTTACAAGGATCATGACTACTTTTGTTAAACATTTTCTTTAAGCTTATAAGTCATGAATCCTAAATCAATAAAACCTATGTATCTCACAGGCATTTTTATGCTGACGTACCTATTTTCACATGTGTTTCAGGAAATGATGCATAGGATTAATCAAGATACACTTAGGCGGACTTGGGCCTTAGTGACATTAAAAGACGCAAGACTAGTTAATTATGTTATGTTTCTTTGTTTATTAAGACATTGCAACTACTTTTAATCAATAAAACAAAATTTCAATTTCCATGTGTTATGAAACAATGATTTTGTTACAACACTCCCCCGACGTTTCCGCCACGATTTGTTGTTTTACGTGGTCGGGGTGTGACAAGTTTCGGTCAAAATGCACGATTATGTGCATTTTGCGACGTAACTATTTTCGGGTATCAAAACACTTTGTTTTGATATCAAATTTGTTTTCTAACTTAGTTAAACATGTTTTAACATGTTTAACTCGTCACTTTTAGTTTAGTGCTTGTTTAGGGTCGTAAGTCAAGCGGTCTCAATAACCGCTTAGACTTTCGAACCCGACCCATTTGGTCGATCATTAAGATCCGACCAAACATATTTTGTGACCATAGCTGTATAGGGAATAACCTTCTGAGGTTATACCTTATGGTCACTACGTTTGATTAGTTGTATGATAGGTAGTTTATATGCCTTAGGAAAATGACCAAAATGCCCTTTTTGCGCATAATTTCAATTTAAGCATATGTAACCCAAATTTTGACACGTAAACTGATTGTGCAACATTACTAAACATGTTTAGGCATATAACACTTATCATAGGACTAGTTAGACCATCCGAGCACGCAACTGCGCGCGCGTTAAAGTAGCGTAAACTATCTTAACGAGTCATAACGGGTCAAAAGCACTTAGGGTTGATTTCAAATCAGAATGTAGGCTTTGTTAAACCATATCATATGAGTTCCAACACTCATTTGGTTTACAAGACCTCATTATACCCGATCTCCCGATTTAGGTCCCGATTATTAACATAGTGATTCCATACTAGGTGCCACTTGATTCCTTGGTTTCCCGAGCTTTGTTAGTTCACTTAATCAAGGATACCTTGCAATCTCAGGTGAGTACATAGCTCAACTCTTTTACGCTTTTAATTGTTTTGGGGTGATTCATATGTGCTAAATGCTTTTCAATTTTTCATAAACAAAGTCTATGGTTTATATAAAACATAACGATTTCAATAATGTGAACGAACTTGTTGGTGTGTTAGTACATAACATGAATGACATTCATTAGCTTTGATCAAGCCGACCAGTAGTATGTTATGGTACCATAGGATCTGACAAATCCCGTTATCAGACTATCACCGTGGATATGGGGGTAATGTGGGTAACGACAGAAACTGTTTACTGATTAACAAATCATGTGTTGGTTTGTTAGTCTTGTTAAAGAGGCCTTTCGGGGTCTATTAAAGATACCCCATGGGTGGTATAGTCGAGTCACACAGGTTTGAATGTACTCTTTAAAGAACGACCAAAAGTTGTTTTCACAATTAAAACACGAACGATTGAACGATGGTTTATAACACGAACGATTGAACGATGGTTTGTAACACGGACGATTTGAACGATTTTGAATGATTGGTTTATGGTAAGTGATTAGATAACGGGACGGGTGTAATGTGATAAAAGCATGGTGGATACGCCGCTGGTACTTCCTATATATAAGTGCTTTTATCACATTACGTGTTGTAGCGTTATCTAGATCACTTGGACGAATGTTTTCAAATAATGACACACAACGAGGTTTACTTAAAGATATAAACCATACGATTTTTCATGCAAGACGATTTACTACTTGGTTTTACAAAGACAAATGTTTTCAGTTAAGATAATTGGCTACAAATGTTTTGTTTTACTTATATCAACTTGTAAAGTTGATAAAACATATTGCAATATCATACACTTTTGATTTCAAGGTACATACTCGACAACTCTCGTAGTTGGTCGAGGTATTACAATATGAATTCGAAGCCATGAATTTGACATACAAAACCTATATACTCACTGGCATTTTTTTATGCTGACTGTTTTCACATATGTTTCAGGTTCTATTATGTGACAATTGTTGATTGTTTGCTTCATGTAGAATGGACGCGAGCTTTAGTGACATAAAACTTGAAAGACAATTGTTGTACTTATTTAGTTTGTATCAAAACAATGTATCTATTAATGAAATAAAACAAAACTTAAATTACCCTGTGTTATGAAAAAATGATTATGTGACATGACTCCCCGACATTTCCGCCGCGGTTTGTTATATTACGCGGTCGGGGTGTTACAGAAAAGTTGGTATCAGAGCTCATGGTTATAGGGAATTAGGTTATTAGTAATGCTCTTGACCTAGTCTATAACCTTCCTAGGACCCTAACGCGGGTTTTCTTGCGTTTAGATTCTTAATACAATACCAATCACCTATCCTTAGGTGATTAACAAAAACAAAACACAATTCATTCTCTCGAGTCAAAACTTTTTCCAGAACTTCACAAGAAATCATCTATCCTTAGATGATTTGTTTTAGGCTTTTAAACCTTTGCTGTTTTCAACTCTCGTCAAAGTTTGGGCTTTAATAATGTGAATATGTGCAATCCGGAAGGGTGGGTGCCTGTACTTTGAGTTTTCTGTCTAAGGCTAGAGTGTTCGTACAAATCCATATCATCGGACCAGTCACTCTTACCTAGGAACTCTTGGGGTGAGTGTCCGCCTATAGGCTAAAGCATATATTCGCGATACATTATAAAGACCCACTTACTTTGATTAGTCACCGTGACGTTTGTTTGTTTTAGTTAACGAACGAATGGTCACAACCTTCGTATTTCGTCGATATTTTCAAATACCTCTTTTGTTTATTCAAATGTCAATCTCACACGTTTCCCATGTTTCCTTATTCTTTTAAAATGCCTCCTAGACGCGATCAAACTTATAACAACTCTTCAAAATAATTCTGACACCCTAAAAATATATAAAATATCCCAATACGTCCTAAAATACACCCCGAATACGAAAACGGGCCCTGAATACCTTTATTTTTATTAAATTTAATTAAAAATCAGATTTTTTAGGTTGTGGCGGGCCGCGAAGACATAGCCTTGGTCTTACGCAGGACGCGACCGAGTGAAGGGTGGCGAAACCCTAGCCCGCCACGTGGCAGGACACCCGGAGAAGCTATGCGTGTGATTCGACGAGGCTAGGGCCTACACCCCTAGCTCGCGGGGCACGTAAGACCCCCCCCCCCCCCGGGCTTTCGCGGGGAGCGACCAACTCGACGAACAGCCCTATAAATTCCCTTGATCGGCCTTCAGTCCAACTCGTTCAATTCTCAAACATTCTCTCTGAATTTCTATATAGTAGACATTATACTCGGGCATTATACCCCCCTAAATAACGAAGTTCTGGCTCGTTGTAAGTATCATAGCCCCGGTTTCGTATTAGATACGATGCCCGATTGATCTAGGGTTCCGTAACGGCTGTCGAGGTTCTACCGGACGTAATCGTTGGAATGCCGTCTCGGGGAGGGTATTACTAATGTAAATATTGGGTTATTATACTAACGCGTGTGCATTTGTGTAATTAATAGATAATCACCAGGAAATCCTAAAGGAAAACCCTAAGACAACAATGTGAGTAATCCTCTTTTTGTGTAAACCTTTTTGTGAGTAATCTCCTTTTTGCAAATTGTTTTTTACAAAACCTCAATTAATTTATATTATAATAAACAGCTATTGAGTATTTGTATTCTATAATTATCGTCGGTATGTTGGGGTTTTGTATACAAAATTTGTTACTACATTGTGAGTAGTAACATGACCACAAGTCGGGTTGACAGTACCGTGGGTGGTAATTAAAGTAGATGGAAACAAATGTAATTGCGCGACCGCCCTCAATACTGTACAATGGTTTTACTTATCTTGATTAAACTGGGATTCACTCACCGGTATTTCCCACTGACAAAATGTTTTTAAATGCGTTTCATGTAACAAAATGTGAAAGCCAAATAGAAGCCAGCTGGACAGCACTGAAGGTTTGGAAAAGTGTCTATAAAGTTACCTAAAATAAAGAGATGTTTTTATTAAATAAAATAGGGTTTATCCCTATGAAACTGTGTGTACTTAAACCTTGGGATTTTTCCCACGTGTTGAATATTATAAAAGTGTGGTATTTTACTCTGATAAAACATTTCCTAACTACGGTCCTGATGTAATGACCGCTGCCAAAATGATAAACACCGATACCGCTGAAACTGGTCGCGGCCGCCAGTTCCCGGGTTATTAGGGGACGGGGGTTGCGACAGAAGGTGGTATCAAAGCTAAGCCACTGATTCAGCCACAGAAGTGTTCTGCTGACACCAAGATATTATTCAAAATGTTAGGAAATTATCTACGGAACTACGTGCATATCTGTATTTTATTATTGTGTGTTATTTGACTATTTGTTATTTTACAGTATGAACGACCAAGGACCTTCAGACGCTTACCGTCAGTTGTCCAGCTCACCTAAGGACAAAGGCACCTCTTCACAGCCTACCCTTTCAGGGTATTCAGCTGACAATGAAGATGAGATATTCGTGTTCAAGGCCCAATCTGAAGAGCCATTCCCTCCTAAGAAGAGAGGATGGTTCAGCAGAGGAGCGCATGAACGTAGGAAAAGAATGAGAAAGTTACAACAGCAACGTGCTTTAGCAGCTGCTAAGAGAAAAACAGATGCTCACACTTAGGATATGCTCAATAGGAGTCTAGCAAACTTTCATATCTTAGCAACTACAGCTGCAGACCCTAATCTAGAGCAACTCATAGCACCCCAACCATTACCCTTGTTTCCCACGCAACCAATGGAGATTGAAGCCAACCCAGAAAACCAAATCCAAATGCATGATTTTGACCCAGCAAAGATACCTAGAGTGCCAGTACCCAATCCCTTAGACCCAAACTACGACCCGTGGTTTGACGACCATAGGGATTACCAGCAACGTTACCCAATACCCGAAGAACCTATGCCAAACCTAGCAGCTTACCCAGATCTAGGCCCATATTATGATAATGATCAATACATCAGGGAAATTCTAGAGAATCCTTACCCTTACCAAGAACTCATGCCCCAGTTCCCAAACCCAATACCAGCACCTGCACCCCCAATGAGTGCAGAAAATTTGCAAGAACTCCGAACCTTTGGTGAGGAGATTTTAGAAGGTAGTGAAAGGATGAGGCAGATAGGAGAACGACTCGTCTGGAAATATGATGAGCGTAATATGGACTTTTGGATGAACCCCTATCATTAGTAATAATAGTAATAATAAAATAATAATATATAATATGTGTGTATGTTTGAAAAAAAAAATCTAGACAATAGCTACTGATGCCTAATAGTTGATGTGCTAAAAGTGGTCTAATTAAATTAGCTAAATTAAACCCTAAACTAGACTCTCTAAGTTTTAAATTTATAAACTAAGACTCTCTAAAACCTAGACCACACAACCGGCAAGTGTACCGGTCAATGTAGTATAGCCTAAGTAAATCCGAGTATCGAACCCACGAGACTCAATTAATTACGCTAATTAGACCCTATCTAGACTTAGACTGACACAAACTCTAACTGTTTTTATATTTGAGGGGGTTTCTAAAAATCCTAATAATTAAAATTAAATTAAACTAATTAACTAGACTAACTAGACGCGACTTCGGACGAAGGTTTTAAATCAGTGATGATGAAGACTACCTAGGCTAGACGCAAGCTTAACTTGGAATGGATTTCTATTCGAAACTAATGTGATATGAAACCGGGATCTTTTGATACAAAACCTATTAAGACACCAACTAAGCCCCTCAACCCTTCTCGAGGTGAAACTTATGGCACTACCTAGGCCATTACGACTACCGGTTGTTAGATTTCCTTACAGTCCTCTAACTTCTTGAAAAGTGCCCTAATATGACAATCTACCTTACAGCGTGAAAGTCTAAGGCAACTATGGTTTCTAACTTGGTTTAATAGACACGAGATTGATTAGGGAACTAAGACCGATTTCTTACAAAACCTAATCCTATCTATATACCAAACCGAGACCTATTAATAACCCCGAGCCTTACAGCGACAAGATTAGTAGAACACTTGATTTTATACGATTACCGAATATTACTTCTAAGGTTATTTCGCGCGATTTCACCCTAAAGAATTAAAGATTTATTATGTGATATAGACACTCACCAAAATCTAAAACCCTAGCACGACTCTATTATGTGATAAAGACCGTCACCAAGAATCGTACGAAGCAATAATCAATGATCAAACAATATCAAGCACGCATATACACCAAATCAAAATTCCATAATCGTTTACTTTTCAAGAAAACCTATAAACCATATTATTAACGAATAAAATCCAAACTTTATTAAACCGTTGTCATAAGCCTAGGTAGTTTATGATATTTAGCCGCTAAACATGTCCACAAACGCAATAACAATCATAAACAATTCTGAATTCATCGACAACGAGCAAAGAAAAATAGAAAACTAAAGAAATCGAGTAGAAGAACCTGTTTATTCCTTGCTCTCCAAGCATCCCGCTCGATCCCGTAGATTATGTAGCCTTGATTTCTTGCACCAAAGATCTTAAAATTCGTCCAACTGCCTCTGATCTTGCGTCTGATGTTGTATATGATTATTTTATATTTGACGTCAATTGCTGTCCACCAAAAGTAACCCCTTGCGTCCCAAGATCCCTCTATGCGCAATGGGCTTTACATCTTCACATGACCCACCAAATTCCTACTCACGTAAACATGTTGGATATAAACATATTTTTTTCAGCCCACTAGTTTTTATTATGCTTTTGATTGGCTGGTCCCCTTTTCTTATTGATAATTTTTTAGCAGCCTAGACCACTTCAATTAACACATAACATATTTATCGTAATTGTTGATGTATTAAGATATAAAATCAATAAGGCAGCCCTTTCTTCAATTAATATATAGAGATAAGTGGGTTCGGCCAAATCATGGAAAATGGCTGCAAATTTTACTTCGGTCTCTGGCACTCCACTCTACCCAACTGGCTGGTCATTTCCATATTACTTGTTTTTGCTCCATTTGCACCAGCACCTGGCAAAACACAAAATAATATAATATACTACTAATAGCTAAATAAAACAAATAAAAACTATACATTAATTATACAATTTACAGGGGACAAATATGTGTATTTTACTCACATCAATAGTATTGTAATTTCAATTTCAGTTGTATTGTAATATATATGGATGCATAGTATAAAATAGAGTAAGTCGCAATGTTCGACGATTTTGATCAATATGCGTATTGTGTGATTGTCTGCATTAAATTTTGTGATATTAATATGTGATAAATATTTAAAATCCAGATGGACAACGAAGTGAAACAGGAAAACTAGAATAACGATAACCCGAACAACAATAATAATGGAAACCAAGTGGATAATAGTGTCATCCAACACATAGTGGCACAGGGGATTATAGACGCAATGTCATATATTATTAAAACAGTTAAGGATAATAAAAGTAACAATGGCAGTAAGCGACCTACTGAACCAGAACACAGCGTAAACAATGGACCAATACTTCAAGTGCCCATTCCCAAAAGAAGAAGAACCATGTCTTATGGTTGTTCTTACAAGGAATTCTGGTCCTGCAAACCAATAGAATTCTTGGGCAATGAAGGACCCATTGCAGCTCTACGCTGGATAGAAAAGACTGAGGCAGTTTTAAAAATAAGCAAGTGCGCGGAAGAGGATAAGATAATGTTTGCTTCCAATCTGTTTAAGAACTCAGCCTTAGAATGGTGGAACACTATCCTCCAGTCTAGGGGAAGTGACAGGGTTTATAATATGGAACGTGTAGGATCGTTTTCAGACCCGAACGAGTCGATCAGAAGAATTTTTCTCAATACGAAAGGCGGAAACAGACGTATCGAGGTCAATTCAGCTAGATTTACACTTTAACTGTCGATATTATTGATATAATGACGTTTTACAGTGTGACAACACTTCGGCAGCACTTCGTTGCTCAGACCGGAAAATTCTTATCTGATTTCGCTTGGAATGGCCTATATATAGGCGTTGTGATTCCGCTTGAACATGACCATGTTCATTTCAAGCGGAAATAACATAAATAATTCAAGCGAAATCAACATTTTAACTCAAGCGGAACTAGAATCATTTTGATTTCGCTTGAAATGACCTGGTGTCATTTCAAGCGGAATCACCTCTAATTCACACTTTCTTGTTTTTCGTGCCCTGATCTAACTAGTTCTATACAGGACTTGATACAAGACGAAGTCGACAGACGCATGCACCAACAGACTCCCCCTCGAATGTTGACGAGTCTTAAAGTGTCGAGTCTTCGCATCTTCAGTCTTTATCAGCCTTCGGGCTTCTCTTCGAAGTATCTAACACTGAAAAGCATCCTCAAATCTCTCTCTTTTCTTCTCTATCATCACCATCAGACTCCCCTCGAACAAATACTCTCCCTCTCGAATGTTGAATCTTTAAATTCATCAGCAACTTTTGTGTTCTACCAGCTTCCAGAAATAAAACATGGCTCTTAGCATCTTCAGACTCCCCCTTTCAATAAGCTGGGATCGCAGTCTGGCTTTTACAGGTTCAAGAACATTGCCTGGCTCAACACTCTGCTCAGAATCGAAATCCTGGCTCTCTTCAATCACAAGCTTCTCAGGATCGATTAACCCAGCTCTTACTCAAACCTGCACATTCTCTTCCACAATCATAAGTTTTATACCATAAAAATTTTGCAATCTTAGACACCACTTGCAAATCTCTAATGAACCACTTGCAAGAAAGATTTTAAAACCTTTTAAACACAATCTTCTCCCCAAAATAATGTTCATCATGTTTAGCACTTGGAATTTTGAAAATCAGCTCTTCAACACCAGTTGTCGAAAATCTTTTTGGATTTTTCAAAAATTTATGCTAAAACACACTAAAAATCTTTTTGAAATTTTTATATAAAAGAAATGCAGTAAAGAATATTTACAGACAATCTTTTTGTGAGTTTGTATAAGAGGATCATATCAGTTTCTGAGACAAATCACCAACATTGTTAAGCTTTATTTCATTTTAAATTCTAAACAATTCACCTAGATTGTAAGTATACTGATCCATTTTAAATTTTCACACAAAGTTCAACTGTTTCGAGATACTAGATTAATGTTTTATTTTAAGAACTTAAACTTATTCGCATGTCCCACCACTTGAATATACTCTCGTATCCAGATCCCAATATTCAGTCTTACAGGTGAGTATACCTAGATGATATCTGTAAGGGGTTAGATGCGAAACCGTGAGAGCTCAGGTCAGAACTTCGGTTCAGCAGAGAGATGACGACTCGACTTTTGGTGTGTCCCCTTTAGAGGATCTTTTCTTCAACAGCACATGATTAGCATTTTTCAAACTTTCATCATTTTTTGTACTGAGGGCTGCGCTATATTTCAAGCAATTTGCAACGTATTATACGGGACCTAGGCCATTGCTTCCGCAAAATCAGAAGTCCCGGGATAATACCCCAGATATCACTGAGTATAAAGACCTAGTATCTCAGAAAGAGGGACCTTTCAAACAAGATTTTGGGGGTTACCCATATATCCAAGAAATGTTACCCACGAGATAAACAAGTTTGAAATTTAGGTTTATATCTCGGAAACAATCTACTGAATGTGTAAAAACCTACTGGCACATCCACAGTGAGATTGTTTATCACATTTAACTCTCCAATTCTTTAGCGTGTTGTGATAGTTCACTAATGTACTATCATTTCCTCTTTTCACAACAAAACTTGTTTTTGATTTTATCATGTTTTTGTATTTTTCAAATTTTCTAATGTTTTTGGATTTTCTGAAATTTTTACTCCCCCTAAAATGCAAACACATTTAAAAGAAATTTGAAAACAAAACCATAGAGTCACGGTTCACCCTAATGCTCTCTCTCCTATGGCGATTTTCATGTTCTTCTTGAAACCTGATTTTTCTTCGTGATCTGATGTATAACAGTCTGTGATTAGAGTTTTGATCCTTTCAATACTCTATAACGAACTCGTTAGCAATAGTGATCGATCTAAATTAGGGTTTTCTCTTTTCTTTTTGCGTTAATCGCCGCCTTAGGTATCTGTGATGAAACCCTGATCTATTACGTTGGTTGTTGTTGATTGCGGTTAATTGAGTTTAATTTAGCTAGATTGATAACTCCAACTTAATCGGTTAAGGGTGGCAGACTGATTCTAGGGTTTTAGGAATTAGGGTTTATCGTTCTTGTTCCTGTTTTCGTTTGTTGCGGCGTTAGGGTTTTGGGGTATCGAGTGCATGGTTGTTTAAGGTTCTTGTTTCACGTGAGAGTTGATTGATTTGTTATGGATGTTCAGTCTAAGTTTGGTGACGCTACTGCTAGTGTTCTGCATGATCGTGGTAAGCCGCCTGACCCGCTTGTTTCTTTTGCTAATAAACCGACCAACGTAGAGGGAGCTGATAGTATGAATGAACCTGTTGGTGAGGAGTTGCCGACACCTGGAACAGCACCTATTCGTGGGATCGGGTTAAGAGTTACTAACATTGAAGGCAATCCCTTAATTCCGAGAAGAGGTATGTTCTCTACATCTAATGTATCGGTCTTGGACGGGCTGATGAGTATTTCCAAACCGATTGAAAATTTCTCCAATGGTGAACCGTCCACGATGGCTAATAAGGTTACTGGGGTTGTTGTCAAGCCCATGTCATATGCTGAGTCGGTAAATGCAAATAATGGCAAAAAAGTGAATTTTCGGTCGCTTGCTAGTTCTGCTAATCAGGAGGGTTGTGATGTTGTGTTACCGAGAGAATCAGTACGTATGGTCCAGGATAAGTTGGCTAACACCCTTTATGGGTACTTTTTGGGGGATCGAATTGCCTTCCCAGTGGTTGACTACTTTGTTCGGATGAATTGGAAGAAATATGGGTTACAAAAGACTATGATGAACGCTAATGGTTTTTTCTTTTTCAAGTTTAGAGATGAGGCTGGAATAGCGAATGTTCTTCAGGATGGGCCATGGATTATACGTTCTCAGCCTTTGTTTCTTAATCATTGGACCCCAACTACTAAACTCGAAAAGAAAGAGGTAACGAAAGTGCAAGTGTGGGTTAAAATTCACGAAGTTCCTATTGCGGCATACACGGAGGATGGCCTCAGCTTGATTGCAACAACTATTGGCGAACCAAAGATGTTGGACTCGTTTACCACGTCAATGTGTATGGACTCTTGGGGACGTAGTAGTTACGCTAGAGCGTTGATTGAAGTTTCAGCCGATAGAGAATTGCGAGAGGAAATTACAATGGCGATACCTGAACTTGATGGAGAGGGTTTTACAAAAGAAACGATGTATGTGGAGTATGAATGGAACCCGCATCGTTGTGCTTCATGTTGTGTCTTTGGCCACACGTCCGAGACTTGTCCAAAACTTCCTGTGAGAAAGACTAATAACTTGCATCAGGTGCAAAATCGGAATGGTCCAAAGAACCCGAAAGGTAAAAAGTCTCCTGTTGTGGATCAGGAGGGATATACAGGTGTGTATGGGAAGAAAGCGGCCAAGAAAACTGGGATACCCGTGAATACACAGAAGCCTAATTTTGAATATCGTCCGGTGGGACAAAAGTCAAAAGGAGATTCTACTAAACCTAAGTCTCAGAACGGTATGGATGGTACTTCAAATAATAATTCTTTTCGGTCAGCCAATCCGTTTGATGTTCTTAATGAGGTGGAGGACGAACCGGGGCCTAGTAAAAGGCAACCGGACTTGAATGATGGGGACTCGGATGATGACGATGTGGAGGAAATTTATGATGAAATGGATGGGTTTATAATGGATGGTACCCGGAATATAAAGAATCACAAAGGGGCAAGCACTCCTTCTCCGAAAGTTACCAATGGTTAGTATCGCTGCATGGAACATAAGGGGGTTGAACCGCCCTCTCAAACAAATAGAGGTTCGGCAGGCAGTCAAGGATTTCAATTTGAGCTTGTGTGCTATTCTAGAGTCTCATGTGGATGTCGGTAAGTTGGGCAATGTGTGTAAAGCTGTGTTTCGTTCTTGGGATTGGACTTCAAATGGCGGGTGCTGTAACAAAGGTACAAGGATAATCATTGGGTGGAACCCAGCTATTTTTGATGTTATGATCGTTGCTCAATCTCCTCAGGTTATGCATTTACAGCTTGTGTTTAAATTGGATAAGAGAGTGCTTTTTTGTTCCATTGTTTATGCCGATAATTATTATGTTACGCGGAGGGAGTTATGGCATCTTCTGTCTATGCATAAGGTTTTTGTCGCGGATCGGCCATGGTGTATTATGGGTGATTTTAACTCGGCTCTTAACATAGAAGATAATTCGATGGGTTCTTCATCAATTTCGATTGGTATGAGGGATTTTCAGGAATGTGTTGATGACATCGAAGTTGTGGATATTAATCGTTCAGGTATTCATTTTACGTGGAGCCAAAAACCTAAAAACGGTGTGGGATTACTAAAGAAAATCGATCGGGTAATGGGAAACACTCCGTTTCTTACTGAATACCCGAACTCGGTTGCCATGTTCAAGCCATATAGACTTTCGGACCACTGCCCGTGTATCTTGTCTATTCCGGAAGCGTTGAAACTCAAACCAAGGCCGTTTAAGTTTGCTAATTTTCTGGTTTTTAAACCAGAATTTTTGGAGATTGTTAATAAACATTGGACAATTAATGTTGATGGGGTTCACCAATTTCGAGTTGTCAAGAAATTAAAGTCGCTTAAACACCCGCTTCGGTCGTTGCTGTTTAAACAGGGTAATCTCCACAAGAAAGTTGAAACTATCCGTTTGAAATTAGATGATATTCAGCAAAAGATTGACTTAGAGCCGCATAATGCTGATTTGCGGAACGAGGAAGCTGCGGCTAGCCGTGATCTTCAAGTTGCTATGTTGGATGAAGAGCGTTTTCTGAAACAAAAAGCTAAGGTAGATTGGCTGAGTGCGGGCGACATGAATACGGCATTTTTCCATTCCTCTTTGAAAATTCGTTATCATTGTAGTAGGATCGATATCATTAAAGATACTCAAGGGAATCTCTATGAAGGTGATAATGTGTTTAAAGCATTCGTCCAACATTATGAGAAATTTTTTTGGCAACAAAGATGATATCTCCTTACAACCTACTCCAGATTTATTTCCGAAAGTTTTACCCCACAATATTGCTACGAGTATGGTGCGGCCGGTTACGGAGGAGGAAGTTAAAAAGGCGATGTTCTCCATTGGCAATGATAAAGCTCCGGGTCCGGATGGTTTTACGGCTGCGTTTTTCAAGAATGCTTGGCCGCTAATTGGTAATGATATTGTTAATGCCATTAAAGATTTTTTTGATACTGGTAATTTGCTTCGGGAGCTGAATCATACGCTTATAGTTCTTATTCCTAAAGTGCCAACGCCTATGGTTGTTACTGATTTTCGCCCGATTGCTTGTTGTAACGTTCTATACAAGTGTATCAGCAAGATAATTGCTGATAGGATAAAGGGAGGTTTGAATGAGATTGTTAGCATTAATCAATCGGCATTTGTCCCGGGCAGGAAAATTTCGGACAACATCTTATTAACGCAAGAGTTAATGCACAACTATCATCGAAGTGTGGGGCCTCCAAGATGTGCGTTTAAGGTTGATATTCAGAAGGCGTACGACACGGTGGACTGGAGGTTTCTGAAAAGTGTGCTTCGTGGGTTTGGGTTTAACGATAATATGGTGAGGTGGATCATGATGTGTGTTTCCTCTACCTCATTTTCGGTTTGTGTTAACGGAATGGTTCATGGGTTTTTCAGAGGTAAACGGGGGTTAAGGCAAGGGGATCCTATCTCTCCTTATCTTTTCACTCTTGTAATGGAGGTGTTGACGGGTATTCTTCAGCACTCTGTTCGGATAGATTCCTCCTTCAAATATCATAACAGATGTGAAAAACAGCAGATTATAAATCTTTGCTTTGCGGATGATCTGTTCCTTTTTGCTAGAGGGGAAGTGAACTCGGCCAATTGTATTATGACCTCTCTTTCAAAATTTTCTAAGATGTCGGGCCTAGTGCCTAACAACCAGAAAAGTACGGTCTTCTTTTGCAATGTGAAAGATCATGTTAAACAGGAGATTCTGGACATTATGCCTTTTGTGGAAGGTACGTTACCGGTCAAGTATTTGGGTGTCCCTCTTATTTCCTCTACGCTTAGGTACAGTGATTGCCGTGTGCTCGTGGAAAAATTAGAGAAACGTATTATGCACTGGAAGAATAAATTGTTATCGTTTGCGGGGCGGCTTCAACTGATTATCTCAGTTCTCTCTTCAATGCATATTTATTGGTCCTCTGTGTTTTTGCTTCCTGTGCGGGTTGTTAAGGAGCTTGAAGCTAGAATGAGAAATTTCTTATGGTCTCAAGATGTGTCGTTCAATAGAGGTAAAGCTAAAGTTTCGTGGAAAGTGGTTTGTACTCCTAAGTATGAAGGTGGTTTAGGCATTAGACGGATTGGGGATATGAATAAAGCCCTGATGGCGTCTCATATTTGGAGTATTGTGATGAAGCGGGATTCTCTTTGGGTCAAGTGGGTTCACTCTTATCGGCTTAAAGGAAAGAATTTCTGGGTTTGCAAAGCTACTTCAAATTCTACTTGGTCATGGAGGAAAATCATTCAGTTGAGGCATGTTATTCGGAAATATGTTTGGTCCGATGTGGGTAATGGCCGTGATACATCAGCTTGGTTTGATTTTTGGAGTGATTTAGGCCCTCTTGGTGATTTTCTGTCACCAAGGACTATTACGGATGCTGATTTTCGGTTAGATGACACTGTTTTCAATATTTTCTCTAACGATACTTGGAATTGGCCTGTCGCATGGAGGGATCTTTTCCCTGTTCTTATTCAGCTGGATCACTTTCGTTTAGACCCGTCAAAATCTGACCGATTGCTATGGAAAGATGGGAACGAATGTCAGGATTTCTCTTCGTCAGCCGTATGGCACTCGGTTCGTCATAGAGAATCAGAGGTTGATTGGAGTGGTATTGTTTGGTTTGCTCAATGTATCCCTAGGCACGCGTTTATGATGTGGCTGATTATGAAGAGAAAGCTCCTTACTCAAGACAAGATTCTGCAGTGGGATTTCTCAAGGCGGAAAAACATGAATATGATGTGCTGTCTATTGTGCTACGAGAACTTTGATTCTCATCAGCATTTATTCTTTGAATGCAAATTTTCGGACGAAGTCTGGAATATGATTCGGGGTAAAGTGGGTATGGAGGCTGTGTGTTCGAGATGGGCGGATATCACCGAGTGGCTATGTGCTCGCATTCGGTCAAAGAAAGTGGAGATTTATGTCGCGAAGCTTCTAGTTGCGGCTGCTGCGTATACGATTTGGCAAGAGCGGAATGCTAGACTATTCAGAAACCAATTACGTCCACCTGAAATGGTGAAGGATGCTATTCTGAAAACTGTGAGATACAAGCTGATGGGAGCTAAGCTGAAGATCAACGCTAGGGTGCGGAAGCTGCTTGGGGATTGGGATGTTGCAACTGAAACGAAAGATGACGGAGGCTAATTAGTTAGTTTATTTGTAGTTTCGGTTCTGTCTAGATGAGTGTCTAGGTGTTTATGTCCGGTTGTTGCGTTCGGTTTCTTTTGGTTTTGTTTTACTGGCTTTACTTTCATGGGGCATGTCTCATGATTGAACTGGTGTAGGCTTTCTACACCACTTGTTCTTTTTTGGTTGTGAATATATAGAATCACCGGGGTAACCCTTTACCCAAAAAAAAAGAAATTTGAAAACAAACTGTACAAGAAATTTGACAACTGTTATGAATAGCTTCAAATCGCCATCCATTCGGCATAAACAATCAGAACTCCCCCTCTCAACAAACTATTTTCCCATTTAAGATTTCAAAACACTTAAGTTTGTTTTAATCAAAATGGTTTTTCCGGAAAATAAGTTTTGTTGATTTTACCACTTGTAAGAAATGGGGATCAATTCACCATATTGTTTTTAACCACTTGTATGAAGATTACATCAAGTTCAAATTAATGACCTTGATTAATCGCTTTGTAAGAACCAACCTATTACCACTTGAAGGTTTATCCCAACCTATTAACCACATGTAGGAATAAAACATCTACACAAATTCATTTTACCAATAAAGATGCTGATTCATGCTTCACACTTACCAACCTGGAAGCTCCGGCAAGTCACAACCTGTAAAATTTAACCATTTTAAGATTTTCTCATAAAACAATCTTTTAAGAATGATGCCGATTCCTGATCCACGATTACAAACTTGGGATCTCCGGCAAGTCAGGTTTTTCTATTCAAAGAATATATCCACCCAAGCCTGACCAGCCTTGGGTGTTACCGAGTTACCAGCGCTCAGTTTCTTACCTCCCATTTTCTTCTCATAGAACTCTTTAACCCCTTTGACTTTTCGGTCAATCATTTTTCCAAAGATGTGTTTCACTTTGGGGTTAAAGGCCTTTTCAACATCAAAAACCTTTTTGTCAGAATAAAATTGGTTTGAAATTTCAACTTTACCAATTTTCTTCTTGAAATTTTCAGCCCGAAGTGGTAGAAAATTCTCATCATCCACAGTCGGAACTAATTTTTCACCTTTTTCTTCAACCTGTGGCTCCTCTGATTTTGTGGAATCAGATTCATCGCCAGAAGATAGCTCCTCTGATTTTGACCTATCAGAATCATCGCTAGAACTATCACCAGACTTCTTAACAACCCATTTCTGGTTGTCAGATTTAGCTCTTTTCTTGTAAAATCTATTTGAACATTCACCAATATCAAATTTTGAATTTTTGAATAATTTGGTTCTATCAATTGGTGATTCAAACTCAATCACTTTCTCTTTTAGTTTAGAAACACCCTGTTTGGTTTGAATTGCCTGTGAGCACTTCATGGAAATGTGACCAGTTTTTCCACACTTGAAACAGGTTCGAGTTTCCTTCTTCTGATAAACAGTCTTCATTTCTTCTTGCTTCTTTACAAGGAACTCTCTGTTTGACTGCTTTCTGAATAACTTTTCTTTCTCTTCTTCAGAAGATGTACCTGAAACAAATGTCATCTTTGATTTAAAATCTCGAACATGTTTTTCATTTTTCTATTTTTCTGTTGGAGTAAAACCAAGACCTTTCTTTTTGAAATTACCGTTATGGTTTGGTTTCTTTTGAAAACCAGAACCAGAACTGTAACCGTTTTTCTTGTTTAATCTTTGTTGAACTCTTGAGGTGTATTTTTTAGGTTTATCAGTAAGATTTATATCTTTTATTTCAGAAATATTGATTTCTATTAGTTTAAAAACCTTTCTTATCATCTCAGTTTTGACACCTCTTATTGGAAATTCCTCATTAGAATATAATTTGTCCGAATCATTCAAAGTATATGCCACTTTAAATGTTTCATCATTCAAATTAGATTTTGATAATAGGAATTCTTTATCATAAACTCTTTTGCCCTGTTTTTCATTTTGACCCGGAGTGCTGGACTCGAACTTTGACTCCGACATAAACTCCAACTTTGAATCCTCTGTTTCATCGTTATCTAAAACATGATCCACCACTTCCTTCATCAATTGAGAATGTTGATCAGTGTCAGACGATGTAAATGTGACATCAATATTTTCTGGCAAATTTACTTAGGACTCCGACTCCCACTGTAAGTTTGTTGCCTTTTGGACTCTTTCAGAATTTGGATTTCTGGGCAAATATCCATTTTCCAGCGGAGTGGACACTTGTTATAGCTGACACCTTGTTTCTTACCAGAATTTTTCTTGTCAGTCTTTTTCTTTGTGTCATTCTTCTTTTCGTTCTTCTTCTCTGGAGTCTTTTCTTCAGTTTGTTCTTTTGTCACTTCATCCTCTTCAAATGCCTTCATGCCTTCAACAGTTGGATAAATCCTGTCAATGACATAAGAAGTACATGAGTAACTTAAGAACATGACATTGTTTTACAAAGCATGGCTCTGGGCGATTCTGGTGATTACTGAGAAACCCTAGCTTCTTGTTCATTCTGATCTTATTCTTGATTAATCTGGGTTAGCAATTGTGGTGTTGTCGATCCTTCTGAGTACGGTTTCTAGACTTCTACCGTGGTTCCTAATCTTTTGAAATCAGGTTTAGGGTTTGTTTTTTTTCGTTTCTGTTGCTAGGGTTTGCTGCCAAGTCGCTTGGGTTGTTCTTGATTTGATAATTCTGGTACGTTGCAAGATACTGTTTTGGTGGCGGATTAGGGTTTCTGTCTAGCTACTATTCTGTTTTTGTCAAGTTCTTGGTTATTGCCGGATTAGGGTTTGGTCATTGATTCGCGTGGGATTTCCTTTAGCGGCTGATTAGGGTTTGTTCCGTATCCTGTTTAGCTACTTTTTTTACGTCTGCATGTGATTAGTTCATACGAAGATGAATTCTGAACCGCCTGATATTAATGAAAATTTTGGGAAACCACCATCTTTGAATGTTGATTACCGTGATGTGTATGGGAAGCCGTCAACCGTGCTGAAGGGTTTGGGGAGTAAAATTCTGAATATTGATGGCAAAACGATGGCACCGAGACGTGGAGTGGTTGTGAATGATCGGACTGAGCCTCGGGTTATTAATGTTCTGGATGAATTGGAGAAAATAACGGTTCCGGTTGAGAACATTTATGCTGATAAACAACAAGAGAACCAGGAGAACCAGGTATCTTATGCCAAGAAGGTGATGATGAACTCTAAGTCTAATCGTAAAGTTAACTTTAGGAAGCTGGATAAAACAGAGACTCATCAGGAAGCTGACATTGTCATTCCAAAGGAGGTAGTTAAAACGGTTAAAGACAGGTTTGAGAACGTGCTATTTGGCTATTTTCTGGGGAACAGGTTGCCATTTCCTGTTGTGGAGTATTATGTTAAAAATGTTTGGGCAAAGTTTGGGTTGGCTAAAGTCATGATGAATGCTGAAGGATTTTTCTTCTTTAAATTTGATACTAGGGAAGGTATGAATAAAGCTCTTGAGGGCGGGCCTTGGCTGATTCGTAAAGTCCCTATCTTTCTTAACATCTGGTCTCCTTCGATTAGCTTGAAAAAAGAAGGAATTAAGTCGGTCCCGATTTGGGATAAGTTTCATAATGTTCCTATTTCTATCTATACGGATGATGGGTTGAGTTTGTTGGCGTCGAAAATTGGAACACCGAAAAGGTTGGATAGCTATACAGCGGACATGTGTGCGGATAGCTGGGGTAGGAGCAGCTTTGCCAGAGCTTTGATTGAAGTTAGTGCAGATAATGTTCTTAAGGACCAAATAGTTGTTGCTATACCAAAGCTGGAAGAGGATGGGTTTATCATGGAAAAAGTTAAACTTGAGTATGAATGGAAACCGCATCATTGTGCTAATTGCTGCATTTTTGGTCATAATGACCAAAACTGTCCTAAGAATGTTAATGTTAGCCAAAAGCAAGTAACGGTGGATGAGGAAGGTTTTGTCACGGATAAAAGAAAGGTTGCTAGGTTTGGGGTTGGACAGAAAAAACAGAAACAAAAGTTTGTTTACAAGCCAAAACCGAACAAATCGGGTGCGAGCACTTCAGGAACGAAGCATGACAACAGCTCGGGGTCTAGTCATATTAAAACAGTGAATCCATTTGAAGTTTTAGCGAGTGTGGAAGGATATGGAGAGAAGCTTGGAGATGTTGATAAAGAAACTAGGCTGCATGTGGAGACTAATCGGTCTACGAACACAGGTGACGAGGTGAAGGAGGTTACTCCGACTGAGATGGCACACTTTATGTCTAATAATCAGTATACTAATTCTGAGGGGGCAAGCACTCCCGGGCTGAATGGTTTAAATGGGTAGCATAATGTCTTGGAATGTTAAGGGCTTGAACCGGCCCCTGAAACAAAGTGAGGTTCGTTCTATTGTTATAGATAACAAACTAGATATGTGTGCTATTCTTGAATCTCATGTAGATGTCTCTAAGTTGGCTAAAGTGTGTAAGTATGTGTTCCGTAATTGGTGCTGGACGTCTAATGGTGGGTTATGCTCTCGGGGTACAAGGATTATTCTCGGTTGGAATCCTAATGTGTTTGATATTATGGTCCTATTTCAATCAGATCAGCTTACGCATGTTCAGGTTATTTTTAAAGATAGCAAAAAGCTTCTTTTTTGTTCTTTTGTTTATGCTAAGAACAAGTATCAGGATCGAAGACGCCTTTGGGATGATTTATGTAAGCATAAGGCTTTCTGTCATGATAAGCCATGGGTAGTGTTGGGAGATTTCAATTCGGCTCTCAATATAGAAGATTCTTTGTTCGGGCCTTCCAACTCGTCTATTGGAATGCGTGAATTTAATGACCGTGTTCAGCAAGCTGAATTATTTGATATTAAGGCTCATGGATTGCAATATACTTGGAGTCAAAAGCCAAAGAGTGGGGTGGGCCTTCTCAAAAAGATAGACAGAATTATGGGTAATGTTGCTTTTATTGATCAGTTTCTAGATGCTTTTGCTTTGTTTCATCCTTTTAGAGTGTCCGACCATACCCCGTGCATTTTAAAAACGTTGACATCTATTGGGAATCAGCCGAGACCTTTTAAATTCCCGAATTTTATTGTGACGAAACCTGAGTTTAAGGAGGTGGTGCATAGAGAATGGGTTAAAACAGTTGAAGGTATCACTATGCTTTCTGTTGTGAAGAAAATGAGGAATTTGAAACCTATGTTGAGGAAGATTCTGTTCAACCAGGGTAATTTACATGCTAGAGTGAATGACTTGAGGAAGTCTTTGGATGATATTCAGAGCCGGATTGATCAGAACCCCTTGGATGCTCGGCTTAGGCAAATGGAGATTCAATGCCTTCAAGATTTTCAATCAGCGGCATATGACGAAGAGTGTTTCTTAAAACAGAAATCGAAGGTAACATGGCTTCGAGCGGGAGACTCTAATACTCGGTACTTTCACAATTATGTGAAGCCCAGAAATGCTCGGACCAAAATATGTAGTATTACGGACCGTTTGGGAGTTCGACATGAAGGTCATAATGTTGCGGATGCTCTTCTCTCGCACTATAAGGAGTTTTTGGGATTTGATGGCACGGTTGAAAATGTTAACATGGATAATCTTTTCGTTAATGTATTGAGTAGGGAGGCTGCAGATCATATGGTTGTTCAAGTATCTCGTCAGGAAGTCAAGAATGCCATGTTTAGTATTGGAGAGGATAAGGCCCCGGGGCCTGACGGGTATACATCTGCTTTCTTTAAACATGCATGGGAGATTGTGGGCAATGAGGTCACTGATGCAGTGTTACAATTTTTCGAAAATGGGAAGATTCTAAATCAGGTTAATCACACTATCCTTGCTTTGATTCCGAAAAAAGATGTTCCTGATTCAGTTCTAGATTACAGGCCGATTTCTTGTTGTAATGTGATCTATAAATGCATAAGCAAAATCATCACGGACCGTTTAAAAGGAAGTTTGGGAACTCTTGTTAGCATCAATCAATCTGCATTTGTGCCAGGGCGAAAGATCTCTGATAATATTTTACTTACACAAGAGCTAATGCATAATTACCACCTCAATAGGGGTCCGGCGAGATGTGCTTTCAAGATTGACATACAGAAAGCCTATGACACGGTTAATTGGTCGTTTCTTGAAGAGGTTTTGAATCGATTTGGGTTCCATCATAAAATGGTTGGGTGGATTATGACTTGTGTTACTACAGTCTCGTACTCGTTGAGCATTAATGGTAATCTTCATGGTTATTTTAGAGGCAAACGCGGGCTTCGGCAGGGTGATCCAATGTCTCCCTATTTATTTACTTTAATCATGGAGGTTCTATCTCTTTTGCTTCAACAGGCTGCTAGTTTTCCATACAAATATCATGCTAATTGTGCTAAGCAAAAAATAATTAATGTGTCGTTTGCTGATGACCTGTTTATTTTTGTGCATGGTGATGTTATCTCGGTTAAAAAGGTTAAGCAGGCTCTTGATACGTTTACTAATATTTCTGGGTTGGTTCCTAGTCCTGCGAAAAGCACTGTTTTTTTCTGCAATGTTCCTCAAGTGATTAGACAGGAAATTCTGGATATCATGCCATTTCAGGAAGGTGAGTTACCGGTTCGTTACCTGGGGGTTCCGCTCATTTCTTCCAAACTTAGCTTTAAAGAATGCAAAGTCCTTATTGAGCGTCTTGATAAGAAGATTGTTAATTAGATGACGAAGGCATTATCATTTGCTGGCCGGCTTCAACTTATTAACTCGGTTCTTTCATCTTTGCATATTTATTGGGCTTCTGTTTTCATTATCCCCACTCGTGTTATCAATGAGCTAGAGAAAAGAATTCGAAGATTTTTGTGGAATGCGGGCTCGGAGGGTAAAATTCGTGCTAAAGTTGCCTGGAAAGATGTTTGTTTGCCTAAAGAAGAGGGGGGGGTTGGGCATTAAATCCATTTCGGATGTAAATAAATCGCTCATGGCCAAACATATTTGGAGTATTATAAGTAAACGTGACTCTATTTGGGTGCAATGGATTCATGAGTACAAGCTTAAGGGGGGAATTTTTGGGAGGTTCCTTGTCGGGGTAGCATGAGTTGGGGTTGGAGGAAAATATTGTCCATTCGGGGTATTATGAGACCTTTCATCTGGTATGTGCTCAAAAGTGGTCGGCAAGCTAATGTTTGGAGCGATAATTGGTGCAATGTAAGTCCGTTGCGTTCTTTCATTACTCCTCGTGCTATAGCAAATGCAGGTTTTAATTTGAAGTTGTCGGTTGCGGATGTTATTGATGCAAATGGGAATTGGAGATGGCCCCAAGCTTGGTTTGATTTGTTTCCGGTTCTAATAACTATTCAAACGCCTCAATTAGTTGAAAATGTTTGTGATCGCTTGGTTTGGAAAGACTTGGAGGGTAATGTTGGTGACTTTGAAGCAGCTCAAATATGGAACACGATTCGAAACAGGGATAACATTGCGAACTGGGCTCATATGGTTTGGTTCTCTCAATGTGTTCCTCGGCACTCTTTTCATATGTGGCTGGTCATTAAGAACAAACTGAAGACTCAGGATCGTTTAGCGGTTTGTGAAGCTGGGAGTGCAACTAACCTAAACCTTATGTGTTGCCCGTTGTGTAAAAATGGAAGAGATAGTCGAGATCACTTGTTTTTTCAATGTGCCTTTGCGAGCAAAGTTTGGACAAATGTGAAGAGCATGGTGAATCTAGAGAGTGTGGATAATACATGGCACTCCTTAATGGGCTGGATTGATAAATCTTCCAAGTCAAAAAAAGTGGATGATATCGTGTGTAAGTTGGTAATTGCTGCGGCTTCCTATTATATTTGGCAAGAGCGAAATAGTCGGTTGTTTAGTTCATGTCATTTGACGGAGACACAGGTTGCGGAGAGGATTAAAAGCTCGGTTCGTTTAAGACTAATGGGTTTCAAGTTTCGGTTGGAATCGGCTAGGAGGAGGATTTTCAGCGCCTGGAAGATTAATGACAGCAACGATGATCATCCTGATCCGGGCTAGAAGTTTTGTTTAGTTTAGACTTTTGTTTCGGTCGTGTTGTTGGCCGTGGTTGTGTCTAGGACTTGATATGTTGTGTGGTTGTTTTATTTTGTTGGTTGTTTGTTTGTTTTCCTAGGCTTGGTATGCCAAGCCTAGTTGGTGTGTTGCTTTGACACACCCTTGTTTTTATTGGTTCATTTATAAAATTCATCGGGGTAACCCTTACCCAAAAAAAAAAGTACATGAGTAACTTTTCAACAAATGATTAACTCTTTCAGTTTCAAATCTTTGAGCCTCCAGTTTCTGTTCTAAAACAGCACACTTCTCAATGTAGTTGTTCACAACTTTCTGTTTGATCATGAACGCTCCTTGAAGTGTCTTCATTGCTGTTGCTTGTTCTTCACTTGTGTCATTGTACATATTCATGGCTTTGTTCAACACATCATAAGATTCCTTTAACCTGTTCATGTTGTTGATCAGCTCACTATTTTTCTTTTTTATAATCTCACAGGTTTCGCAATTTAGAGGAATCTCTCTGGCATCAACCTCTTCACTAATCTTGAACTTTGGAATTTCTTTAACTTTTCTCCTGACCACCGGAACATCCTCATCATCACTACTGACCGGTGTTTTGACCTTTTTCTTTTTCTGTTTCGCTTTTTCATCTTCACTGTCACTTTCAGCCAGCATTTTCAAATGATCCCTCATTCTTTTTGCATAATATTCAATTTCATCATCACTATCTTCTTCAATTTGGGCAACGAAAGCTGTGTGAACTGGAGTTTTGTTAGGATCATAATCATCCCAATTGAAATTCTCCCAGCTAAACCCTTCAGGTAATTTTTCATCATCTTGATCAATCACACATGCTTTACCATCAGCTGGTATATATTTGTCCCAGTTAAATCCTGTTGATGACTTCTTCTCATCTTAATTCACCATACAAGCTCTCTTTGAAGATTCTTCAATCACATTCCTTCCATGTGCCGTTTGTGCCTGTTGTTGAATTGGTTGTTGAGCAACTTGATGGTAAATGGCCTTTCGGTAGTAATCATTGTTGTTGAAAGGATTTTGAGCTCCACTTGCTTCGCGATTAGTGCACTCCCTCTTGAAGTGTCCTTTTTCCCTGCAACGAAAACAAGTGACTTTAGATTTATCAAAACCTAAAGTAGAAACATTAGCTTCACGAAGATCATCTCTTCCTGTGATCTGCTTGAATTTCTCAGCTCTCCTCAACACACTAGCTAAACACCATTTAATATCCACAACACACTAGCTAAACACCATTTAATATCCATTAACTCCATCTCTTCAGCATTGATCTGATCGTAATCCTCCTTAGTGAGCATTGGATTCCCGATCCTACCTGCAACAAAACTTCCATATGATTCTAAAACAGTTCCCAACAAAGACATGTGACTTTTTGCAATTTCTTCTGTGTAATCTTGATCATCCTCAAGATTCAAAACAATATTGCACTGTAATTTCCTGCCATTCTTTGTTGTTGCCAAATTTGGATCAAATGATGGATATGAAGAAAAACTTGTTTTGCTACTTGATCCTTTAGATGAACCCTTTGCATTGAATGCAGTTTCAACTTTCGGTGACATGTTTGTCTTTTTATTCAATCCTGCTTTGTAGTACAAACTGATGTCTTGTTCACCATCAAACACTTTCATTCTTGAAATCTTTATCTGTTCCATTTCTTGGACTTCAAGCTTCTCAATGAACTTGCTCAGTGTTAGATTGTTGAAACCTTTTTTGTTTCTTAGCATCATTAAGTATGTACCCCAAGTCTCATGTGGTAATGCATCAGCCAGTTTCTCAATCAACTCTTCATTCTCTTTGTTGATGCTAAGTCTCTTCATGTTTACCAACAGATTGCAGTATCTTTCAATTATCTGCTTTGTACTTTCATTTTTCAAACCACGGAATAAATCAAACTCTTTTTTTTAGAAGTGATTTCTTGTTTTTGATCATCTCTTGGCTTCCAACAAACTTAGATCGTAATGCTTTCCAAATCGAATATGTACTCCCAGTGTGTTGTAATAAGACCAAGATATCCTCTTTAACTGCCTGTTGTAGTAAACTGATCATCATTTTTTCATTTTTGTATTTCTTTTTCTCCTCGGCACTAAGATCTTTGATAGGAATCACATCTTCGTCATCATTTGTTGGTCTAACGTATTTTGTTTCAACGCATTCCCAAGCATCCAAGTAATTAGCTTGCACCCAGTTCTCAAAACATTCTTCCCAACCCTTATACTCCTCGATGTTCATGAGTTTGGGTGGTTTTTGCACAGTGCCTATTTCGTTTTCCAGCATTGTCTGCTGAGCAACTATGATCGGGGTAGCAAAAGCGTTATAAAATTCCTCTGCCATGTTTTGGTTTTCAAGAAATTCTCAAAAATTTCTTTCAAGCGAAATCAACTTTCAAGCTGAATACACTTTGAGCGAAATAGCACCTTGAAGCGGAATCACCAGGTATGTTCAAGCAGGATTAACTTTGAAGCGGAATAGTGATTCGAGCGGAATCACTCCAAGTGAAATATCGTTTTCAAGCAAAATAACAAAACAATTTCAAGCGAGATACCACTTTCAAGCGAAATCAGGACAAATTCCAAGCGGAAACACGATGAAATTTCAAGCGGAATACCGGTTTCAAGCGGAATTAAGCTCTAATTCCATTTGAAATGCTACTGATGTCATCATTCTCTTGCTGATTTTGAAGCAAAATTAGAAATTTTGTCACTTTTAGATCGAGTTTTAGCCTGAAACTTTCAAGGTTTTGTTAAAACACAATTCCGAGTAAGATGTGTAAAAATCAAGACATTTTGACCGTGAAAAGTTGTAAATTCTTAAAAAGAAGGTGTAGAAATCAGAATTTGCAGCTGAATTGGTATGAACTCTTCCTCCTGAGCTCTGATACCACTTGTAGGATCGTTTTCAGACCCGAACGAGTCGATCAGAAGAATTTTTCTCAATACGAAAGGCAGAAACAGACGTATCGAGGTCAATTCAGCTAGATTTACACTTTAAATGTCGATATTATTGATATAATGACGTTTTACAGCGTGACGACACTTCGGCAACACTTCGTTGCTCAGACCGGAAAATTCTTATCTGATTTCGCTTGGAATGGCCTATATAGGCATTGTGATTCCGGTTGAACATGACCATGTTCATTTCAAGCGGAAATAACATAAATGATTCAAGCGAAATCAACATTTTAACTCAAGCGGAACTAGAATCATTTTGACTTCGCTTGAAATGACCTGGTGTCATTTCAAGCGGAATCACCTCTAATTCACACTTTCTTGTTTTTCGTGCCCTGATCTAACTAGTTCTATACAAGACTCGATACAAGACGAAGTCGACAGACGCATGCACCAACAGAATGGAAGGAATTTAAGAACATGGTAGAAAGGAAATTCTGCCCTCCCAATGAAAAAGAACAGATAGCAAATAAGTTCTTAAACCTTAGAATGGCTGGAGTGGATAGTAAGGGTTATACTACTACATTATTTGAATATGCTAGAATAGTGCCAACCCTTGCATCACCGGAACTAGTATTAATCTCCCGTTACATCTGGGGATTAATCAGTGAGATTAGGCATGTAGTCAAGGCAGCTAGACCCCAAACTATAGAAGAAGCTGTAGAACTAGCAAATACCTTGACTGATGAATTAGTGCATACACGAGAAGAAGACCAGAGGAGAAACCTAGCTCAAAGGCTTACCCAGGAATTCCGCTACGGTAATTCCAATCGTGGGAAAAATATAGGTTCTAGCTCTGCACCTTACTGCAAGGCCTGCAAGAAGAAACATTCAGGAAGATGCTCCACTTATTGTAAATTTCTGCAAGATACCAGGACACAAGGATGAAAACTGTAGGAAGAAACCTAATAATGGAATGTGCTTTAACTGTGGAGAAAAGGGTCATATCAAGCCGAACTGTCCGAAACTAGCTCCAGCCATGAACAACAAGACTACTAAAAATGTTAGAGCATTTGTTCTAGACGCAGAAGAAGCAAAGATGATTCCGGACGTGATTGCTGGTACGTTTTTAGTTAATGATGTTTTTGCTAAAGTATTATTTGACTCTGGTGCAAACCAAAGTTTTATTAATACTTCGTTTTGCAAACTTCTCAATCAACCATTAACTAAACTCCCACAAGAATGTCTAGTAGAGACAACAAATGGGGAAACCACTAAGATTTCCAAAATCTTACAGGGAGCAAGAATAGAGTTTTTAAATCAAAAGTTTGTTGCAAACCTTTACCCAATAAATCTGGCAGGATTTGATGTTGTATTAGGAATGGATTGTTAATAGCCAATAAAGCCAGTATTTTATGTGATCAAAAGTCAGTACATGTAAATTCACCCAAGAGTGAAAAGATCACAACTAAAGGAGACAAACCACCTAGATCCACAAATTCATCTCTATGATGAAAACAGCTAGTTATATAAGAAAAGGATCATTAGTGTATTTGATTTCTATAGTCACTAACACTAAGGGAAAGGAACTAAAAGATATTCCAGTAGTATCTCAGTTTCCAGATGTGTTTCCAGAAGAATTACCAGGGTTACCACCAGACAGAGAAGTTGAATTCAGTATCCATCTACTACCAGAAACAACACCAACTGCCAAAGCACCCTACCGTCTGGCACCAGCAAAAATGCAAGAGTTAAAGATGCAGTTAGACGAATTGTTGGAGAAAGGATTCATACAGCCGAGTTCATCGCCATGGGGAGCACCTATACTGTTCGTCAAAAAGAAAGACGGATCGATGCGAATGTGCATTGATTACCTTGAATTGAACAAAGTCACGATTAAGAATCGGTACCCATTAACGAGGATCGATGATTTGTTTGATCAGTTGCAAGGAGCTCGATTTTTCTCTAAAATCGATCTACGATCAGGGTATCATCAATTAAAGGTACAGGAAGAGGACATTCCTAAGACCGCTTTCAGAACAAGGTATGGCCATTATGAATTTACTGTCATGCCATTTGGTTTAACCAATGCCCCAGCCGCATTTATGGACATGATGAACCGAATATGTAAGCCATAGTTGGATAAATTCATAATTGTCTTTATATATGATATTCTCATTTACTCTCAGAGTAAAGAGGAACATGCAGCGCATCTGCATGCACTTCTAAGTTTATTAAGAAAAGAAAAGCTTTACGCCAAGTTTTCAAAATGCGAGTTTTGGTTAGAAGAAGTGCAATTTCTTGGACATTTAGTCAATCATGAAGGAATTCATGTGGATCCCACAAAGATTGAAGCAATTACCAAATGGAAAACCCCTGAATCACCAACCGAGGTTTGAAGTTTCTTAGGATTGGCCGGTTATTATAGAAGATTTATTCAAGATTTTTCTAGAATAGCCATTCCCTTAACTAAGCTAACCTGTAAATCTGTTAAGTTTGAATGGGGACCAAAACAAGAAGAAGCCTTTAGAATTCTTAAGCAAGAATTCTTAAATTAAACCTACAAATAGATTTAAATGACCAGATTAGAGAAGCACAAGAATCAGTAATCAAGGACGATACTGAGAAATTGAAAGGAATGAGTAAAGAATTAGAACAACGAACCGATGGAATTTGGAGATTCCATAAGAAAAGAATGTGGATACCTAAATTAGGAAACCTACGCCACCGTATATTAGAAGAAGCCCATAAATCTAAGTATACGATGTATCCTGGAAGTGATAAGATGTATCAGGACTTAAGAAAGAATTTTTGGTGGATAGGAATGAAAAAGGATATGGCAGCTTATGTCTCTAAGTGTTTAACCTGTTCACAAGTCAAAGCTAAACATCAGAAACCCTCAGGATTGTTACAACACTTAGAGATGCCCGTATGGAAATGGGAATTAATAACAATGGATTTTGTTACCAAATTACCCAAGACAAGAAAAGGTAATGATACAATCTGGGTGATTGTAGATAGGCTAACTAAGTCAGCTTATTTCCTACCAATGAAAGAGACTTTTAGTATGGAGCAACTAGCTAAATTGTATGTAAATGAAATAGTTTCATTACATGGAATTCCTTTATCAATTGTTTCTGATAGAGATAGCCGTTTTACCTCTCATTTTTGGGCAAGTTTCCAAAAGGCAATGGGAACCAAGTTGAATCTAAGCACCGCTTATCATCCTCAAACGGACGGGCAAAGCGAAAGAACAATTCAGACAATGGAAGATATGCTTAAAGCTTGTGTAATTGATTTCGGAGGTAATTGGGACGATCACTTACCACTGATAAAATTTTCTTACAATAACAACTATCATACCAGTATACATGTTGCACCATTCGAAGCACTTTATGGACGAAAGTGCCGCACGCCAGTCTGTTGGGCAGAAATTGGAGAGAAACAACTATCCGGACCTGAGATAGTGCAAGAAACAACCGACAAAATTTTTCAAGTCAAGGAAAGACTAAAAGCAGCACGTGATCGACAGAAGAGTTATGCTGATAACAGACAAAAGCCACTGGAATTTCACATAGGAGACAAGGTATTATTGAAAGTTTCTCCTTGGAAAGGAGTGGTAAGATTCATCAAAAGGGGAAAGCTAAGCCCCAGGTATGTTGGACCTTTTGAGATTATTAGAAGAATAGTACCTGTAGCTTATCAGCTACAACTACCAGAGGAAATGACAGGAATTCATGATGTATTTCATGTATCTAATCTCAAGAAATGTTTAGCTGATGAATCACTAGAAGTACCTCTTAAGGATATAGAGGTAAATGAAAAACTCAAGTTTGTGGAAAGACCGCTACAGATTGAAGACAGAAAGGTCAAGAATCTCAATCACAAGAGATTAGTCCTGGTCAAAGTAAAATGGGATTCCATAAGAGGACCGGAGTATATTTGGGAGCTTGAATCAGAGATGCAAAGGAAATATCCACACCTATTCCAGTAGACCACGAGGACGAGTTCTAAAACAAGGTGGGGAGGATATAACAACTCTCCAAAATAATTTTGACACCCTAAAAATATATAAAATATCCCAATACGTCCAAAAATACACCCCGAATACGAAAACGGGTCCCGAATACCTTTATTTTTATTGAATTTAATTAAAAATCAGATTTTTTAGGCTGTGGCGGGCTGCGAAGACCTAGCCTTAGTCTTACGCGGGCCGCGACCGAGTGACGGGTGGCGAAACCCTAGCCCCCCACGTGGCAGGACACCCAGAGAAGCTATGCGTGAGATTCGACGAGGCTAGGGCCTACACCCCTAGCTCGCGGGGCGCATAAGATCCCGGGTGGGCTTTCGCGGGGCGCGACCAACTCGACGAACAGCCCTATAAATTCCCTTGATCGGCCTTCAGTCCAACTTGTTCAATTCTCAAACATTCTCTCTCAATTTCTATATAGTAGACATTATACTCGGGCATTATACCCCCTAAATAACGAAGTTCTGCCTCGTTATAAGTATCATAGCCCTGGTTACGTATTAGATACGCTGATCGATTGATCTAGGGTTCCGTAATGGCTGTCGAGGTTCTGCCCGACGTAGCTGTTGGAATGTCGTCTCGGGGAGGGTATTACTAATGTAAATATTGGGTTATTATACTAACGCGTGTGCATTTCTGTAATTAATAGATAATCATCAGGAAATCCTAAAGCAAAAAACCCTAAGACAACAATGTGAGTAATCCTCTTTTTGTGTAAACCTTTTTGTGAGTAATCTCCTTTTTGCAAATTGTTTTTACAAAACCTCAATTAATTTATATTATATTAAACAGTTATTGAGTATTTTTATTCTACAATTATCGTCGGTATGTTGGGGTTTTGTATACAAAATTTGTTACTACATTGTGAGTAGTAACATGACCACAAGTCGGGTTGACAGTACCGTGGGTGGTAATTAAAGTAGATGGAAACAAATGTAATTGCACGACCGCCCTCAATACTGTACAGTGGTTTTACTTATCTTGATTAAACTGGGATTCACTCACCAAATGTTTTTAAACGTGTTTCAGGTAACAAAATGTGAAAGCCAAATAGAAGCCAGCTGGACAGCACTGAAGGCTTGGAAAAGTGGCTATAAAGTTACCTAAAATAAAGAGATGTTTTTATTAAATAAAATAGGGTTTATCCCTATGAAAATGTGTGTACTTAAAACTTGGGATTTTTCCCACGTGTTGAATATTATAGAAGTGTGCTATTTTACTCTGATAAAAATATTTCCTAACTACGGTCCTAATGTAATGTCCGCTGCCAAAATGATAAACACTGATACCACTAAAATTGGCCGCGGCGGCCCGTTCCCGGGTTATTAGGGGACGGGGGTTGCGACAAAACTCAAGATACTGCAATAGCAGCCTTAGTCGCTCAGCAAATCGTTGTTGTGCTCCCGAACCTTATTACTCAGATAAATCAAGCAAACAACAACAAGAACAATGTTCAGTGCAACTATAAGGCATTCAATTCAGCCAAACCGCTTTAATTTTCTGGGCCAAACCGCTAATGTTCCAGGCCTTGGTTTTCCATGGAAAACATGTGGAAACATACCTAAGGTTGTTCCAAGTGATTAGAAAGAAGAATCAAAGAAAAAGGTTGAAGAATGATATGCCCACTTAAGTGACTTGATATGATTCTGATCTTGCTTCTGATTTCCAGCAGATTTGAGAGTGAATTGAGAGTGTTTTGAGTGAGTTGCAAAGTGGAAAAAGTGTGGAAGATGCTTGGGTTTTATAGGGAAGAGCTACGTTGAGTTTGGTGAGCAATAAATGAAGAAAACACAAGTTTAAACTCAACAAAACACCAAAACCTGCCAATAAAACGAGCTGTTCAATGTTTCTACGGATCGAACCCACTCGCAGGGCGCGACCCACATAGGGTGGCCGGGTCACGGCCGGTGAGTCGTCCGGGCTGTGGTTCAAGTTTGATTTTTGACATAATCACCCCCTAGACTTTCATATAAGCATGTTTTAAGTATATTTTAGGGTGTTTTAAGCACAATGACCGTATTTTAAGGTATTTTATGCACAATGAACATAAGTAAGGATATGTAATGAAATAGAATCATAAAAACAAACGTGAACAAGTATAATTAAGCATGTTTGTCGTGATTTAGTATCAAATTTGCATAAAAGTCACATGTTTGCAAGTTTGACGCATTTTGCACAAATGGTGAATAAAGTGTCATATGTTTGATCAATCCAATTGTACGAATAAGTATGAAATGTGTGTAACATGAATGTAAAGAGAATACGAATTTCATTATGATTCAAGTCTCGGATTTTACACTGATTACAACGGAAAGACGATTACAAAAACACAAGACTTCCAAAAATAAAAATATAAACAAGACTTTCTAATTATGGGAAGTACAAAAAAGCTGGGCGTTACAATTAATATTTTCATAAGATTACAACAAGACCAAATGTTTTTATGGCGTTTAGTCAATTTTTTTGGCGTTTAATACATTAACAAGGTACTTTGCCAGCATCCATTCTCACAGCTTTCATACTATTAGATTTTGGTGTTTGTAGTTTTTGGTGTTTTATATAACAATGTATTTAATTAGTAGAGAATTAGATAATAAACAACAGATAATTAGATAACAAAACAATAGAAAATTAAAAAAATAAAAATGGTAATCTAATTTCTCATCCAAATCTTCACTGTCATCAGCCTCTTCTTCTTGAATTTGTTTTGGCATTTTGAACCTTTGAATACCTTAGCTAGATGCCAACTTTCCTACATAACGCCTGTCTTTTTAGACGAAGCTTGTTAGTGGGATCCTGTTTTTTGGTGTGATATTCTTGTTTGGTGACATGTCATTGAAGATCAACTCCTGCTTGAATGTTATTTATAATAATGGAGTCCAAAATAGCATTTTCCACTGGTATTGATCCCTTCATGCCATGCATATAGTCATCAAGAACAAAGCTCATATGATGACATATCACTGTCATCAGTCTCTTTTTCTTGAATATTTGTCCATCGCATTCAGCAAAAGCTTATAGAGATACCCACCTCAGAGAAGAATCCATTCAGTGAAATTTTTGCCATCTGTGGTTTTTTTAACTATTTTTTTCTTGCTTTTAAAGTGAGTGGTTTCTAGGAAACATGGCGTTTGTTTTCTGGGTGTGATCAATTCATTGTGTAGAGTCCTCTCTCTTATAGGAGTTTTTTGGCGCGTAGTTTAGGCGGGATTTTTATTATAGTAAATGATAGTAATAAAGTAACCATCTTTTCAGTTACTGTGTGCATTTACTGTTTTGTTCCATTTTATCAGTTTTAGGGTGATAGACGTCCCATCTTCCAAATTTGGCGTTTTTATTTAGTGGCGTTTATGTAGACCAAGATGACAAAATACAATAACATAGAAAATATTAAACAGGAAAAATACTTTTATTATTTTTGGCGTTTTGTAAGCAATAACTTTTTGTAGTATTTTTTTGGCATTTTGAAACTAAATGGAGAAACATAGCATTTAATTATCTTAAAAAAATTACACATAAGAAAACCAAAAAAAATAAATTAAAACTCCTCGTCAAAAGGTACTTTATCCGAGAAGTATCCATCACTTCCGTTGTCTTCTTCCTCGGAGTCTTCATCTAGACTTTTATCCATGTCATCACCTTCACTTTCATCGGCATCTTGTTGTTGAAGATTCTAAAGCCTCCATTTGAACATGTCCTGCATCAACGCCATTTTTGAGTCCATGTCTATGTTCAAACAAGTGGTGTTGTGCAATTCTTCCATGAACCCAATCCCCAGCTTTGTCATTATGTTTTCAAGCAGGTAGTCTTCCTGCTCTCCGCTGTCATATATAATAGTCACCATGTCTGTTTCCTCATCAAAACGCCATGATGTCATGACTGGGTCCGATTTTCCATCAACTATGATTGGTCCAAATTTCCTTGTTAATGTTTTCATAAGCTTATGTGTTTCATGACATTTGTTAACCAAAGCGATGCCAAGCGATAGGATACCCTTCTGTACCTCTTCTTCCATCTTCAAAATTGCTTTGATTGTCCTAACATACACCCTCCTTCTGTTGTAAAAACGCAGGACAAATCGCCTGATTGCCAGAGTGTATCTCCACCAAACGATGGTTGCCATTTTTAGCGTTTTGGTTAAACTTGGCGTTTTTGGTAAAAGATGTTTTTAGTAGAATGATAGATTGAAGTGACCATGGAAGCGATGTTTAACGTCATTTATAGAATGATGTTTTTGGCGTGTAATTTAGGAGGGAATTTCTTCTAATAAATGTTAATAATTGAATTTCAGTTACTGTGTTGTTTCCTCTTCTTCTAATCTCCAACGCATTTTATCACTAATTTTTGGCGTTTTGTATCTAATGGCGTTTTATTTGTTTTGAATGGTGTGTTATCATTTTTGTTGGCGTTTTGAACTTGAGCGGTAAAAGACTCTTTTACCCTTAATGAAGCGCGTCCACTTAATAGAATTGGTATTATTTACGATAACGCCACCGCGCCAATCTAGTCCATAGATCGTTTTGATCTGACGATCCATAATTGTTCTCACACTTTCCCCTGTTTTCTCTAAATCCTGACCCTATATATATATATATATATATATATATATATATATATATATATATATATTTGTCTAATTAAAAAAATTATTACAAATAAATGATTAATCTGAAAAAAAAAATTGATTAAAAAATATACTTAACACATGGTATATTAATTAATATATCAATCATTATGCACATCAGGATGCTTATGCCCATATTAATCACTTTGTCACCTGCATAATTCATCAACACCCTCTTACACATTCTATCCTTCAATAGCAACTTGATCTAGATCGGTTCGGTGATCATAAGCAGCGGAACTCATGGTTTAAAAAAACGTTCGAGGCGTACGTATTGAGGCGCGCCTCGAGGCGAGACAAGAAGAAATCGTTTTTGAGGCGGCGCCTTGCTGGATATTTTTATACATACGCCTCATTGGTCCGAGGCGGGTTGTATCTTGTAGAGGTGGTCGTTTATGAAGAGGCGTACGTTTCTGATGGTAATTAGAGAATTAGGATTTTGTCCATTGGAGAAGACGGCTATAACAACAAATGATGCTTATCAGGTGCGACACCAAAGAAGACTGCAGCAGATGGACATGTAGCGTGGATAATCTAGAAGAAACAAAACATATGGAATGACGGCTGTATCAACTATTAGGGTTTCGGATGAAGGGTGAAAAGGTTTTTAGATGACGACTACGTCTGAAGAAGAAGATGACGTGAGTTTTTATAAAGTTGGGCTCTTTCTTTAAACTTGGGCTCATTCCTATAACCAAGGAAATTTTGGCTTAGCCCAACGAATTCTAAAAGTATTTATTAGAATTTTGAAGTATTATTTTATTTTTTTAAGATACATAATTTTTATATTTATTTTTTAATTACACCTCGGGCTTACCCCTCGTTTCGCCTCTAGACTTACGCCTCGTGAGGCGAAGGGAAAACGCCTCAAACTCGATTTCGTTTTTTTAAACCTTGGCGGAACTAGAACTTTTAAATCAGGATCGTAATAAAATATCGTTTCAAGTTTTTAACTACACGAGTGACGACAATTTAGGGGTTAGACTACAAGAAATCGACGAATTTGTTACTCGTATTAATACAAAATTTGGTTGCAGGAAGGATCAATGGACCCCCGAAACCCTCCTCTAGTTCCACACATTATGATCATCTTTGTTATTTAACAATTCCATACATTATGATCATCTTTGTTATTTAACAATATATGTAAAGACTTACATATGATTTGGTCTTGATATGTAACCACCAATCAAGGTTTCATTGTTGACTAGTAACCGTAACTGCAAATATTCCCTGTGCATAAAAAAGAAATAAGCATATGAGATGAGATTTGGGACTTGACAATTGTATTGTTTGGTCTCATGTGAATCCTGATCACACTGTAATCACCCTCATTTCTCCATTGTTTAAGGGTAATCATTGATTCAAAAAAAGCACAGAAATAAAGATCGTGGATATAAGTTGAATTTTCATCATAGTACATTACACATTTTGAATATTTGAGAACCATGGTGTCCTATGGATTAAACCCATCATTTGAATACCCAAAATTAACAATTTCGCCAATGTTCAAACCTGCCACTAATATAAGCCTTGCATCTTTATCCATATTTATGAGCATATATGAAGAAAGTATAAGCTTCTTGAAGTGGTAATACTTCATGCAAATAACGGTAGTTCCTATAGATAATGCATCTGCCCTTGCATTTTTTTCATCCTAACCTTATAAACACCATGTTATCTCTAATGTCAGCTTAGCTAAAGTGGATACATTGTCACTAACACTAGAAATGTGTGATACTAGTTTCGGCCACAATGGATTTTGGTAGATATATTCCTCATCATTTTGCCTCTTTACTAGTAGCAGCTAATTTTATTGTCATATTCCATAATTTGTGATGGAAGCCTGCTTATGGCACCTTATCTAGACAAGTATACACAACCACTTGTATAAAAGTGATCCTTTATGTTGGTAATTCAACTTGTATCATAATAACATTCCATGAATGCTGGAAATCCTACATAGGATATACCATAATCGATGGTCTTCGTGAATATTTGAATACACATCTTATTATTAAGGGTAGTAATTAGTACTATAGTTACTGACTAGTACAACAACTCAATCTTCCAATAACATAAGCAATAGCAAGTCTTGTACATGTCGTATTGTCAAAATATACATTAAGCATCCATATCCAAGTTGGAATATCATATTAGTATATTTAGACATAAGCTTCGTATTCGGATAACGAGTGCTTGCCATTGGATAATTCTCACACGTAAACAACTTAAAAATTTTCTCAAAATAATGAGATGATGTAAACATAATCCCAGTCTTATCTCATTTAATTCTTATTCCAAGAGGGCAAGAATCACCTTAACTTCCTTATATCCTATATAAAGAAGTTAGATGGCAAAAAAAATCAGTCTTACCAATCGGATCTTGACAGGTGTCAAAGATCAACATATATAGACATATGATTACTCCTTTATTGGGTTAATCAAATCAACTATACACACTTGTGAGACTCATTTGATTTGAAGCCATTCGATAAGACAATTTCATTAAATTTCTTATGCAGTGCTTGAATACTTGTTTTAGCTTATATGGTGATTTGATCATCTTAGTTCTTACAAACCTTATGCTCTTCTACATGCCTAATGAACTATTTAGGTTGTTTGAACTTACTATTTAAGAATGCAGTTTAACATCCATACGGTGAATCGCGAGATTGTGTATTGCTGCTAAGGCAATCAACAGTCTAATTGTGAAGATTCTTGCAACACGAGCATACGTGTCAACTAATACCCCCATTTTCTTAAAAGTATTGGATAACTGATATGCATTTAACTTATAAACTAATTCATCCACTTTCTTCTTCATTTTGAAGATCCATTTGCATCCCCAAAAGCATGCAACCTAGTGATTGAGCCAAGAATACCTAACTAATGATTTCCATTATGGAATTATGTTCATAACTTACTTCTTAATAGGAAGCAATATCTACACACTTCATAGCGTCATAAAAAGACCCCGGATCCTATTTTGTTATAACAAGAAGACTAGTGCGGTTTAATCTCATTTCTTGATCCTTTAACTAAATAAAGCTGGAAGTCAGAACGATTATGCTGCTTCTTCGGATCGCAAGAGAAATAATTATCTCCATTTTGAGTTCGCCAATATGGGTATTTATCAGAACCTAGTTCCATAACATATCTTGATGAAAGTATTCACTGAAACAACATTATTTGGTTCAATAACATAGATACTATAAGCAGTCGAATGCTCTACGTATCTGATGAAGATGCAAGCTATATACCCTTTCACTTAAGTTTTTTTTCCTTTCGGGCTAATGCCCCATATTCTGAAGAAGTCATGGTTGGTCTTTTCATGAACTGAGCTCCTTATATTAGGAACTCCATTCAATCGATAATATAGTGTTTACATAGTCTCTCCCTAAACTCCTCCAGTTAAACCCCAACGTGCTGTTGTGGTTTATAAGATGATGTTTCTTAAACTATTCCTACAGATTGAAAATACTTAAGTTCATAGTATTCCAACATGTTTTGATTAAACATTTTGATGTAATTTAACCCATGTTTCATTTATTTTGAATTTTTCTAAGGCTTTTATCCTTGGAATGCAATACAAAAATTAAGAGATCGTGTTGCAAGAAAATGACAAATATCACTATGTTTTAGTTGTAGTAAAACATTATTTCATTTTATACTTGGAAAAAGGTTGCCTTGTGATCTTTGTCAAATGTCAACCAACATACATTTGCTTTATTATAGTTTATATCATATGTGGGAGTTGGATTTCTCTTAGACATCTGTACATTCTATTATAATGTACGTGTTATAAACAAAGAACTGAACGCTATAGTATGAACATTTAATTTAAAAATATCCAGTTTTATTCCAAGAACCAAAGCTAAAGAATGCACCAAATCTTAATAAGATCGTATGTGTTGACAAGTTGCCCATATGCAATAAGGATCTTGTGCATGGTGTTGAACCAACAACGATGGTTGCATACATGGTTGGTGGCACATAAATCAACCCGTCAAGCAAGTTTTTCATCGTGCCTCCAAATATTAGTGGTACATAATGTTTTTACATAAATACGAAAACCAAGTTCTAAAGACAACCATAGTGTTACCTACCTACACGACAATCCTTCTTATAAAGATTGTAGTTGTCACACTTTCAACAAGTCTGTTTGAATGTTTACTAGTTGAGGTAGATGTTTTCATGAATCATTCCACATTTTCATTAAAAGTTATTTAACTGCTATAACTACACCTGTAAATGTCAATCTACACCTTCTCATTCTGGCAGGAAAACAATTAAGTCATGCCTAATGGTTATAACAACCTGTCATGAATAGAATTCTACTCAGTGATTTCTATACTATTGTAATAATATTGTTTTTTTCTATTTTTGTATAACTAATTAATTATTAGAATTCAAATCTAAAGAATGGACAAAAAACGTTTGCAAGTCAATACATACCTAAACGATGAGCAGCACCGAAGCAGAAAGCAAAGAAAGAGGTTTGTCCTGATTAGTATACAGAAAAAAAACTTTGTATCTACACTTTGGCATCTGGCTCCTATTTGAGGCCAGAAGATGCGAGTGAAGCCTCAACAATTAAAGAAACTGGCTGTCGAGCCTGAAGGCAAGCCCCAATATCAAATGGGCGCAACTCAGATCCGTCAAATAGAAGATTGACACCTGGCAGTATAGCTTCTCTGCTGTCCGCGTCATCTGTCTTAACCCCGCTTGCATCAGAGGCCTCTTCAAACATACCCATGACAGTTTCATAGATAGGTGAAAGAGCATAGGATCTGAAATATCAGCATACCATTATTAATAATGATTAGAAGATCAACTTATATAAAGGCTTATAGTGATAATATATTAACATATCAAACAATCATAAGGCCATATTTATATAACCTTAAAGATACCCATTCTACCCCTACACTTTGCTAAATGTCAAAAGTAACCCCTTAACTTTATAAATGTCACTTTGACCCCCTCAAGTTTCTAAAGTTTCAAGTTTACTTTAAAACTAATTTCTTACGTTTTTATTTCTATGTACGTGTCAGTATAAATTCGAGTTCATCTACGCTTTAACGTAACTTTTGTTTTGAAATGAGTCAGGTCAATTATAAATGTTTTAATTTTATGTACATTTTGAGTTGGACTACATTTTGCCGTAAATTTTGTTTGGAAACAAATCAGGTCAAATATTATACGTTCTCATTCTTTTAGTTACTATACGTTTCGAAGTAAATTTAGTTCAGAAACAAGTCAGGTTGATTGTAGTCTATACTTTATCATGTCGTGTATGACGCGACCGCACGTGTTTATTTATGTACGTTTTGAGTTGGTCTACTTTTCGACTTGAATTTTGTTTGGAAACAAGTTGTGTCAAATATAATATATTTTTATTCAATGGTATGAATTCAGATTACTGTACATTTCAACATAAATTTAGTTAGAAAAAAGACGCCACCGCACAAAAAAAAAAAGGAAAAGAAACCTAGTATATGTTAAAAAAATTCCCATAACAATACCTTAAAATGTTGCCATCAAAGCTTAGGACTTCTGAGCCACAACGTTGTCGATTTGCAAGTTTTATTCTCTGATGATCACTCATACTAGAAATTGGAGAAGAAGGGTCTGTGAGAGGATTCCACCTTTGACTTGCATAAGTCATAAGAAGTTTATTTTGACTTTGACCTTTTGTCTGGGGATCAGCTTTCGGTTGATCTCTTTGGTAAAACATTCTTGCAGTTGAACCAGTTGCTTGATACTCTGTACAAACCTGTTGTAACATTTTCCTTAGCTCTTGCATTGAATTTTGATGGTCAGTAAACAAATTCGTCTGAAGTAACTGTGACGACATGATTCTTTTACAAATATTGTTACATAAATCTGGACTGGATAATGGAATCCCGAATTCAATACTCAGTGGGACCCATTCATACTCATCAGGTTTAAAACTGTTGGGATCACTTTCCTTAAAAAGCTTCAACAAACGAATATAACCAACTGTCCATAGTTCAATCCTGTTTCCCAAATTTTCCAACAAAAGGTTTAGCTTCAAACTTTCATTAACATCGAGCCCAAGTTCTTTCCCAATATCGGGAACCGAATTATCCGAGTTCTTTAATGGCAGAGGGACATCCATTGTACTAAACTTTTCATGATCATCAAGATCATACCTGCTTAACGGCTGCACTAATATAGCTGTGTGTTTCAAAAGTGAATTTAAACAATGTAAGAGTATGTTTCCTTTGACTAAACTCTGGTCAAACTTGGCAACCGAAGATTCATCCCAAGACCACACAAGGGCCTTTTCACAACCGGATAATGGTGCAGGAAGTAATCTTAAACATTGACCTTTCATAAGAACAACCGATATTGGTCCACTGCGTGCTGCAGAATATAATACGAGTTTCATCCACGGTGTTAAAGAGGAGTAAGAAGGCGGCCCAAAATGAACCGGGACTTTCGGCCCAGGAAGCACAGAAGAATGAGGGAGCGGTAACATTGACACGACGATTTCATAGTTGCGGCGAAATAACCGATCCAAAGTTGCTGCTGCGAGAGTAGCTAAACTTTCACACCGCAGGATATCAACATTATATTTTCTTATTTTCTTGGTGGTTACCTTTTCAGCATCGTTAATATCTTCGGAATCATCAGACTCGTTAACAACAGTTTGTGCGGTTGTTGTAGGGACGGTTTCTTCATTGGTTGAGGTAATTCCTCCAGATGTTAAACACTCTAAAATAGACCGAAGACTAAATGCATGGTTGGCAAATTCTTGAAGAACGCCTTCGAATTTAGCTCCTTGTAATGAGCTAAGATCGTTACAGAGATCTTTTATGCTTGCATGGCCTAGTTTACCAGCTTCGTATAATGTTACCGCGTGTGACTTTAAGCCTGCAAAAGACATTTGTAACAGGTAAACGAATTACAACAAGACTGTAACTGTGATATTTAAGTGGGAAAAAATCACAAAAATAGCCATTTGGACCAAGTGACTATAATAACCTTTTGACTAGTTTTTTTAACGATATAGCCTTTGACTTCTCAACAAATTTGTCAAAAAGTCTATATCATTATAAACTTGGTCAAAGGGTTACTTTGGTATAGTCACTTGGTCAAAATGGTTAAACTAAAATGCCATTTTTCGTCCCTGAGGTTTGGTCAGTTTTGCGACTTTCGTCCAAAGGTTTCTTTTTCCACATCTGGATCCAAAAGGTTTAAAATCTTGTCATTTTCGTCCGGCTCGTTAACTCCATTCATTTTTCTCCGTTAAGTTAGAGGTATTTCTGTCTTTTTGTTAACCTAAAGGGCAATCAGTCTTTTTCACTTTATGAGAATACTTGTACATTATGCTAAATGCTTGTACATAAAGTGAAAAATATCGAATTGCCCTTTAAGTTAACTAAAAAGACAAAGATACCCCTAACTTAACACAGAAAAATGGAAGGAGTTGAAGAGCCGGATGAAAATGGAAAGATTTCAAACCTTTTGGATCCAGATGCGAAAAAACAAACCTTTGGATGAAACTCACAAAAACTGGCCAAACCTTAGGGATGAAAATGGAATTTTAATTAAATAGTTATTTTTATGATTTTCCAAATCAAGTGATAGGTCTGTATACTGAATCATTATCAAACATTTGATGAGAAATAAACTTACCTGGTGATACAGAGCCCATCATAAGATAAGATGTAATGTTAGCATCAACAACAAAAGCAACACGGGTACAACCAGAGTTATCAGTGGAATCTTGGTCAAAGACAGAGGAATCCACAGACATGTTTAAGGATCCGACACTTGTACGAGAAGCTTCATCATCATCAGAAATTGCATTTTTAGGAGAAGTTGGTTCTTGAAGCATAGAACCAGGGTCAATTAGTTTAACTGCCCATCCTAAACGACAAGCAAAAGAAGCAGCAGCCTGTAGCTGTGATAGTTGGACCTGTAATGTTGTGGCCAATTCAGCAACAGTTGAGTTCTCACTTGAAACCACAAAAACAGCATATAGCAACCTGTATAGTTAAGTTCCCAAAATCAGGATCTAAAGTTAATTTAAGCTGATAGAATTTAAATAAAAGAAATTTTTTACTCCTCAATGGGGTCTTCATATGACTGCTCTCTGTTTGAAACAAACCCTTCTAACCTGCAAACTGTATGTAATAGTATTCAACATGTCAACTTTCCAACTTCATAAATAGGGAAATCATGCAAAAAATCACTTTTTTTTTTTAAATTTTAGAATGGCCCTTTACATAAAATAGTAGAATATATTGTCTCAATTTTTCAAATAATAGCACCCAACTACAAATATACTCTAAAATAGCAATAAACATGATTTCTTTTTGTGAATAAAAACTACAATATATATTATTATATTAGAGGGATCTTGATGTAAATGTTTTATCTATTTAGTATCCTTGTAATCTCTCTATTGTAATACAATACACGATACAATCTTTTACCAAAGTTAATTATTAATTTGTAATTTTGTATTTTTATGTTGAATTTAGTTTTTAGTTTATTTTGGTAATACTATAAATTTTTTTATTTAGAAATTCAACAGAAAAAAGCAACTAACCTGCTAAAGTGGAAATAAAAAAAATATAGTAATATTACCAAAAAAAAATGGAAGTTGGTTGCTTTTTTTGAAAATTTTGACAGTTGATTGCCAAAATTAGGAATCATTGCATAGTATTTTCCAATGCAAAAGCATTTATTTAATACAACAGTCATTTCAACATCATAAGCACAATAGATTCATATTTCAGTGTTATAAATTATAATGGTAAATATAAAGAGCTACCTTTAAATCGATCCTCAGCATAAACACAGACGTCGAGGTAAACAAGTCCCCGTCGGTAAAGACCCTTGATGACAACGGGATCAAATAACATGAATGCATTTGCTTCCTCTTTGCATATTTTATCAATTGTTCCACTTTCTTCTTCTGAAAGTTTCTGTATTCAGATGTTAGAGTATTTTTCTTGTCTCATACTCAGTATTTTGTTAAACTTATATGCTAGATGGTACACATTATTATAGAAGACAGATTTACAAGTCACCTTACCTTAAATTCTTCCAATGTGAAGTTGACGAGACAAACTCCCCACCAAGGTTCAATTGTGACGTCCGCTGGTTGTGTGGGCAATGCCTCTCTAGCTATTGATTTGTTCAGCTTCCACATTATTTTCTAAATAGCTCCGAAATCATTATGAATAATTAGATTAAAGGAAAAAGAATTGTGAAATAACAAGCAGTAGATCTATAAGGGCATGCAGATATTCATATTCAAGCTAGGCTTTCATTTTTACCAAATATACGCCTACCAAATGTGTTCATCATATAACTAGTGAAACAAAAAAATGTCAAAGACTCATGTGTGATTTACTCAGGGTGTTACAGATACACACATATATAGAAATGTACTGCATAAGTTTGAAAACATAATACCATAGAAAGTATACCTTAGATCTACACTTGTTCATAATATCGATAAATTCATTTCTGCCTATCCCAGTGAGTCGCAAGGCATCAGCAGCACTAAAATTTGGAATGCGGTCATAAGACTGTTCTGCATTCAAAACCAACATCAGTCTGCCTTGGAATAAAACGCAAGACAACATATGGAAATATAAATTGCATTCCTTTCAAGTAGTTACATGTTACAAGTAGAAAATAATGAAACTATGTAACATACACAACAACCTAGTACCATTTTTCATGACTTCAAATAAAATATCGCAGTAGTATCTGAATGGAGTAATCCTCATTACACGGCAAACATACTCAGCAAGATGATAAGGAAACAGCTGCAAGAAAAAAAAACATCATTAATTGCATGATTCAATCAAGGGAACCTAATAAGAGTCAAACTAAATACTTCATTCAGTTTTAAGGTTGGCAGTGAAACAACATAGACAGCATAAACCACTAAACAAAATCTTTCAGGATGACCTAGACCATGAGTGTCATGATACTAAATATAGTGTGCCAATTTAGTTTTTTTTATTTAAAACATGTATGTGCATATCGAAGTCAAAATATACATTTTTCATACAATAAATAGTACTTACCGCCAGATTTTTTCGAAGATAACGCATCATATCCTCATAATATTCACCTTCCCTGCATACTTTACGCACAAAAGAGGTACGCCATAGGAGCCTTCTCTTTATACAATGTGCAATTATCCTGCAATTTCACAGAAGGCTCAATGATCTAGGAGTTTTAGAATTCACTCTTTTATCTGAAATTTAAAACACGTTAAACCCATTGACAAAAACAACATTTGATTCAAACCATACTGATCAAATAGTTCTCTCTATATTCCAAAGAATATATATATATAGTCAAATTATATTGTACAATTTGCCTTAACGTACGAGAGTAAGCAATGTCAAGTCCCCACATTATAACTCCCATAAAAAGAACTCCTCGCATGTTGTAAAAACCAAAGGTCGCATGTTCAAAAACAAAAGTCGCATGTTAAAAAAAATTCGCATGTTGAAAAAAAATCGCGTGTTGTTCAAAAAAACCATACTCACATGTTATGAACCATTATTCGTATGTTGATACTGCATCTCGTACGCATCGTACGCTATGTAGTTAGTATCCCGATATATCAACCGATATATCAATGATATATCGGTTATCGGTCCCCTGCCGAGATAGCGGTATAAAATATTGGTCAGAATATCGGTACTGATAATATCAGCGATATTGTCTGATATTTGACTGATATTTGATCGATAAATCACCGATTTTCCCGATATCAGTACCATTCTTCTTATTTCTACCATTCATTTTTCTTCTTATTGTTGCTATTAGTGTTCTAAGTCTTAATTGTTAGTTGTTACTGATAAATGTTAGTGTTTTAAGTCTTCGTCAGTTCTTACTTGTTACAATTGTTAGTGTTAAATTGCTATATATATAAATTTAGCATGATATGAAAATTACCGATATCCCGCCGCGATAACCGATATCTCAAATATCGGTCCTTGACCGATATCCAGTATTTTACCGCATTAACTACTTAGATCGTACGTTAAGGCAATTTGTATAATAACAGGCCTATATATATATATATATATATATATATATATATATATATATATATATATATATATATATATATATATATTCACCATTTGTGTCAATGTTCTAAGTACAACATTGATATGGACATCGTTATAAGTTGAGTTAGAATGTTTATTTATTTGCTTAATTGCTACAAGATATTCCCTCTGTCCCACAAACATCAACAACCATGGTTCCCATTTTAACAAAGTTTCAATCAGAACTTCATCCTTGTTCATCAGTAATCACAAACACAAGAATATCCTTAACTTGTCATCATTTTCAGCAAACTATGGCATCTAATTTTGGATTATAACTTATGAGATTGTAAATATATTTAGGAAGTGGAATAAATTTTTGCAGGTGCAGCTAAATATCAGCAGAATTACAATCATCATTGACATATTTGATGTCTAATTTGACCATATGTTAGTCCAGCAATAGCCACATTACTCCAATTTCAAACAACCTGCTCCATTAATCTAATAACTAATCACACAAATACAAGCATGCTGCAAATATGAAAGAAAAAAAAAGCATATTCAAATTGCGTCGAAGAAAGAAAGCTGGAGCATACTTCACCAAATCAATTGATTAACTACACGAACCTTCTATGCCATTAATCCTTAAAATTCATACTCATACTACAATACCCTCAGTAAACCATGTGATCACCAATCATAACAACTATTATAGTTGAATGGATAGATTATAATGTAAGAAACTGTAAACCTTTTTTTTTTAACTACTAAAGCTGATGCAATCAAATATCAGCATAACTACAATCACAATGGACATGTTTTCTTATCTAAATCTAAGCATCTACTAGTGCAACAATAGCCATATTACTCCAATAACAAACAACCTGCTCCATTAACCTAACCAACAATCAAACAACTGCAACTTTGCTGCAAATAAAGGAAAAAAACAAGCATCATAGATTCTATATTAGATGTACAGATTATAATTAAAGAAACTGTAAAATTTTTATTAAAAAACTGGTATCACTTTTAGCTGGTGCAACTATAAACTCAAATCCAATCAAATGTCATCAAACTCTTAATCACAATTAAAACATTTTCTCATCCAATTTAACCATCTATTACTAAAAAAAAGCCACATAAATCTAATATCAAATAACCTGCTCCATCAACCTAACAAACAATCCAACAAACGCAACATAAAACATAAAACATAAGATTAACTGATTAAGTATGAATCTTCTATGGCATTCATCCTTATAATTCAGACTCATACTACAATACCTTCAGTAAACCATGTGATCAGGCAATCATAGCAACTATTGTTGGATACAAATTATAATTTAAGAAACTGTGAACATTTTTTTTTGACAAAGTGGCATTAATTTTAGCTGTGGTTCAACTAGAAAGTCATATTCAATCAAATTTCAGCATTAGTTACAACCTATAAATCTTAATTTCACTTTCTAAACAATCAAATACAATTAGTTGGCAAGTTGCACCGCAATCCCCCTTTGGATAGCAAAAGCGATCCTACTAAAGACAAAGCTATGGGTTCTAATGTCTTAGGGGTCGAGAAATTGCTATTCACGACCTGTTCAGGAATTCCACAGCCTCAGGTGCTAGGGAACAATCACAATTTACATATTTTCTCATCTAATTTAACTATTTAAGCATCTAGTAGTCCAACAATAGCCACATTACTCAAATTTCAAACAACATAACAAATATATAAAAAATGCAACATACATACAACACAAGATCAACTGATTAACTACACGAACCTTCTATGCCATTCATCCTTGGTATTCAAACTCGCTTGGAGTCGTTTCGGGAGACTCTCCCAACAACATTCCTCCTTAATCGCTCTCAATATCAACTGCTCCTCAATTGTCGATTGTAACTGCAGCATACTATCTGTAATAATCGAAATCGAGACACCTAAGTCACTCGTAATAATCGACAAAAAACCGATAAATCCTGCAATGATAAACGAATAATCTCAGAAACTTACTAATCGGATTCTGAATTTTAAGAAACTGTGTTACCTCAATTGATTTGATGATGCGATTTATTCATGGAGGACATGCGTGATGATTAATTGATAGTAAACTTTGATGGGTGAATGTTAGGGTTTTGTGAGATGAAATGATGGAGATCTGTCAATCATGCAGGGGTCACAATGATTTCATTCTTTGGTTTTTAATTGTGACACAACCAATTGCATGCAAGAGATTATACGTGAGGACTAATATGCCATTGCCCATAGTAAAGTCTCCCACATTCGATTGAATTATTTTTATTTATTTATTTTAACAACAAATTTGGATAACTGGAGTATCATCGTGCCATAATGCCTACCTACGCACCAATTCATGAAGAAACCTAATAAATCTGAGAAAGACCCCCTCGTGGGAATCGAACTCAGGACCTAATGGTCCCTAAGCCTTATCCCACCCTCAAGATGCCACTAGACTATAATGTCAATTACAAGATTATAACCACATGTATTGCACGGGTTGAACAAAGGTATAAAACACAAAAGTGACACATCATTTTTATTAAATAGTATAGATAATGATAGATGGATAATAAGAAAACTTAGTTATATATTAAATATATATTTATACATAAAGATACCAAGTACCTATACTTCGTATATTCAAGAGTAAATTTCAAGTTTTATCCTTTATCTTTATAGTGAATTTCATGCGGTGTCCTTTATCTTTCAAATTGACGAGTCTTGTACTTAATGTTTTAAAATCTTGCACGTTATGTCCTTTAGCCCTAACCCAGTTAGATTTTTTTGTTAAATCTGGTCATGTGACTTGCACATGAGGGTATTATTGTCACTTCACTTTTCAGGGACTAGTTGTGTAAATATATCTCTCACCCCTCTCTCGTATTTACCACCAACCTCCACCATCTACCATCACCATCACCACCACCATCCACCTCACATCACCTGCTTCCATCACCACCACCATCCACCACACACCACCCATCTCTCATTAAACCAAAACCCAAAAATCTAAAATCCACCATTATCTCAACCATCTACTTTCTCTCTCTCGTCCATGAATACCAAAAAACCAAAACCAACACTCATCTCCATCTACATGATGTGATATATTCAAGAAAGAAAAGAACCCTGAGTATGCATATATGATGAAATCTGTAAGACTAAAAACTGTACAAATTTTAATATTCCATAAATAAAATAGATGTTTAGCTTAACTCCAGTGTTATATATGTAACAAAAATCATACATACCTAAATATCCAAATTTTAATATTCCACAATCAACCTTTTTTCCCCCAAATCCACCTGTTGCCCCCACCACTTACCCCAAATCCTTTAACCCCAAATCCATACAGAAACCCCAAATCCCAAATCTCCGACTTATAGTAGCAGCTCTGCCGGCTCCGGTGACGTGATGGTAGCAGCAACAACAATGTGGCGGCCACAAAATCAGCTCTGCGAGCTACGGTGGTTGAGGATGTGATGTTCCTAATCGGATGATCTGAGCAGCTATGGAGGAGAGTCGGGTTTTTTGGCAACGGCAACACGAGTAGTGAGGGCGGTGGTTTTCTTGCAGTTCAACACATCAGTGGTGACTTTTATGAGGGTAACACCACACCTCCGATGACGGCGGCTAGGGTTCCGCCGTGATCTCAGATGGTGTCGGCGATAACAAAGGGTGTTCTGATGTAGGGTTTTGAAGGTTAGACGAAAGATGCAACGATCTTGGTTGAAGCAGGTCTTTGTTACTTACACCATAGTAGATGGCCGATCGGACTATCGTGAACCTCGTCGGAACTGTCGCCTGGTGCATCCTTTCTCCTATTCCTATTGACTCTCACGTGGTATAAAGGAATGTTTCAAATTAATATAGGTATACAATTTGTTAAATTTATTTTTGTTTTATTGTTATTTAAAATATTTATATACATATATATATATATATATGGTAAAAAGACTAAATTACTCTTGTGTGATTTGATTTAACAAAAAAATCTAACTGGTGTAGGGCTAAAGGACATAACATGCAAGATTTTAAAACATTAAATACAAAACTCGTCAATTTGAAAGATAAAGGAACCGCCTGAAATTCACTATAAAGATAAAAGACAAAACTTGAAATTCACTCTATATTCAATTTTAATACAGTTTTATAAAGGGGTAACTTTACAGAATAGTAATTAAGTTTCTAATGTATTCTACAAAAAAGGGGTAACTTTACAGAATAGTAATTAAGTTTCTAATGTATTCTACAAAAGTCACTCGATCTTATTTTGTCTCTTTAAAGTCATTTAAGTTTCAATTGTTGTTCCAATCTTGCGCAATTTACAGGTTACCTTAATGATGTGTCGGGTCATATTTCTTTTTAATTCCAAATGCTTTTGAGGATTATGCTAATATGACTTGGATTCTTTATTAATTTCATATTTATTAAATAATCAAACTCATTCATAAAAATGAATCATTAAACGTCCTAGGCTTGCGTTGTTCAATCTGATTAAAAAAATAAAAAACCTCATGATTATCAATTACACCAAGAAGATCACAATTCAACAAGATCCAAGAACACAAGTTTTGTACTTCACAATACTTCCATTTACACATGTTTTTTGAATCTTACATTTACACATGCCTATAGAGATCATTCAACAGTTATTCCCCGAATCTTCAACCCTTCTTAGAATCGTAATCGATTTTGACAAAACGTATTCAATGTTAAAGAAGTGGGAAAATAAATAAATAAAAGAGAAGTGAAAAAATTATAATTTTAATATTATAATTTAACTAGTAAGTTAATAGGAGAGATGGACAGAAAAATAATGGCGAGAAAGCATCATATAGTGGAGGTTTTTTCTTTTCTTTCTTTTTTTTTTTTTGTCAAAATGAGTGTGGCTGGATAAAATATTTTTTTTAGAATGGCATGACTTGAAAACTTGTGTTTCATCTATTTGGTGTTTGTATTTGCATTTGGTATTTTAAAACAACATATTAACTTTGGTTTTTGTTTTTCACAAGTTGACGCTAACCCGCGCGTTGTGACAGGATTTTGATTACCAATCACAACGACCGTCATAGCAGGCATTCAAAAGGCCACCCCAGCCTCATACATGATTAACTAATTCACAATCTTTTGAAACCGTTCAGAAAAACAATCCCTCTAAATATACCTAAAGTTCCTGTTCGAACCAATCTAAATGAGCGAAAACAAATATCTGATATGATCAGATGAAGCATAATTATTGTAATCATATATAAGATCAACAAAATCATATACAAATGAACCTTCATCAATCATTATCCATATACAATCGTATAAAACATCAACACAACCATGCACACAAACATGAATTGTCAATTAAATAGATAATGAGGAAAAGAATCATACATTATTTTCATCTATTTCTTGAGAAAAATCTTCTTTCACGATTCTGCAACTTACTTCAGGGGATAACAATGGGATATGTTCTTCGTTTGAATTGTGTAACCAAGCCACAAACGATATGATGCCAATTGATTACCAAAAGGGTGCTATACCCCTTTTTGGTAACTGCCAAAATGTAAGGAGCCACAAACGATATGATGCCAATTGATTACCAAAAGGGTACTATACCCATTTTTGGTAACTGCCAAAATGTAAGGGTGTGACTTACAAGAGTATATTTTTTTTTTAAACGTCACTTTCACTAAATGCAAAACATTTTTTTCTTTTTTTTTTCTTTTCCTTTTTCTTTTTCTTTTTGGAACGTGACTTTCAGTAAAATGAACAAACCATTTAGAGGGTGTTTGGGGTTGAGTTTTGAAAATAGATTATGCGTTTTAAATAATTAGAATCAGATAATTAACTCTGTAACAAAACGTGATGTTGAATGATAGTGTTTCGATTTGATTATGTTGCTTGATATCACAATAATCAGATAATCAACTATTTGAGTGTTTGGCAAATATATATTTAAAAAAATAAACAAGTGAAAATCCTTTTCTAAATGCAAATAATCAATTTTTGGAAAACTGCGTTTTGTTGCAGTAGGGGGGGCTGCTTTTGGAAAACTGCGTTTTGTAAATTTCTAAATGCAAATAATCAATTTTTTAATTTTTTTTTACCCAAACACTCAAAACTGATTATTTACGATTTCAAAACTCAATAATCTAAAAATCTCCTTCAAAACTCAACCCCAAACACCCTCTTAATGTTGTGGTTTTTTAAAAGTCGCCTCCCTTTTTAAAGTGTGGTTTTCTAACAGAGTACGTTTGTTAAACAAAATTAAAAGTCGCGTCTTTTTAAAAGTGTGATTTTCTAACAGACATGATTGTTAAACAAAAGAAAATTAAAAGTTGCGTCTTTTTAAAAATGTGGTTTAAAACATCATGCGAAGAACACATACTGGACTATAGGTTTAAAACACCATATGAAGAATACATACTGGACAGCAGGTTTAAGACACCTTACGAAGAACACATACTGGACTGCAGGTTTAAAACACCATGAATGCAGGTTTAAAACACCACACAATAGATTTTCGTACACAGCAGAAAAGAAACCGTATTACAGTGATGATGATAACTTCTTGTGATCTTAAAGATTTATACGAGATGACAAATAAATCACAGATTCTTAAAGGATCGTAAAAAAACCAAATCGGAATCCTAAAATAACTCCCAGGCAGTTATGGGAATATTTATCATTTAATTGAATTATTGAGTAAATTTCCTTTTTACCGTTTTGAATTAATATAACTCAAGGACACATGTCAGCCAGAATATTTCTCACACTTCTCACAGTCAAGCCGTTTTTACAAGATCCTCAATCATCAGTTACATATGCGAGAGGCAGTTATGTACAAAATGAAAGGATGTGGGTAAATTGAAATAAAGGGTGAACTTTTAAACAAATTAGACATTATCCTATATATTAATAAACCAACCTTATGAATAATAGATGTCACATCATAATCAATAGTAAACTTTTCTTATTGGTTCACATACATCCACTCACATATTGACACGTGACAAAGTTAATGAATATGAAATATTGTTACCCCACCCACACCCACCCCCTTAGACAAAATTGTTGACTTCTTTTCCCCTATCACCCGAAACACCCAATGCTTAAGTGTACTTCTACTTTCATTTTTAGATGTGATTTTATTGTAGTTTTTTTTTACTCTTTTAAGTTTCAAAGGAAGTAATACACTTTGCTGATCTGAAAAAGACACCACTAACAAAACCTAGAAATGAAGCATGATAAAGATTTTAACACAAAGATTAAACCTAGAAACCAGACATGTGACGCAAGAAATCCAAAAGAAAAAAAAACGTTTTAATGCTTTATAATCATATATGCTAACCACAATGTAGATCGCGCAACGCGCGTCGGGCAATGACCCTAGTAAAATTAATTTCTAACCGTATAAGAGATGAACTCATTATCTAGCCTTATTCTTATATTAAACTTTCGTCCATTTTTGGAAAGAGCATCAAAAGATATGGTTTTCTAGTGGATTATTTGTTTCAGACGTTTTTTTTTTTAATTTTGATTTGGTTCGATTTTGCTGTTCAACCTATAAATAGAGTGAATTGCAAGTTTTGTCCTTTATCTTTAGGCCATTTTGCAAGTTTTGTCCTTTATGTTTAAATTTGACGAGTTTTGTCCTTTATGTTTAAAAATCAAGCACGTTTTACCCTTTGGGCCTTAAAAATCAAGCACGTTTTGACCTTTATGTTTAAAAATCAAGCACGTTTTGTCCTTTATGTTTAAAAAATCAAGCACGTTTTGTCCTTAAAAATCAAGCACGTTTTGCCCCAAAGGGTAAAACGTGCTTGATTTTCAAACATAAAGGACAAAACTCGTCAAATTTAAACATAAAGAACAAAACTTACAAAATGGCCTAAAGATAAAGGACAAAACTTGCAATTCACTCTTATAAATAGTACATAGTATCAACAAATTGGTATTATGTATATATAAATTGTCATTTTAGTCCCTGGGGTTTGATCCAAATTGTCATTTTAGTCCAAATAGTTTTGTTTCTTCTTTGAGTCCCTAACTTTTCTATTTTCTTGTCATTTTGATCACATTGCCTAACTCAGTCTAAAAATATGGTTATAACAGGGTATTTTTGACATAACTGTTGTGTAGTGATAACCAGGGGTAGTTTACAACATAATTTATAATCCTCATAATAATTTAATGCCAAAAATACCTCTGATTATAACCTGGTTTTTATACTAAGTTAGGCAATGTGATCAAAATGACAAGAAAAAGGAAAAGTCAGGGACCCAGAGTTGAGAGAAAAAAAACTATTTGAACTAAAATGGCAATTTAGACAAAAACTCAGGGACTAAAATGACAATTTACTCATAAATTATTTAATTAATTTTCCTGGTGATCAGTAAATAATATATGAAAATATTTTAAAACTAAACTAATACATCTAGAATGGAATGAAAGTGAAATGAAAGAAATAAAGAGAATGGAGAAAAAAATTTGATGACGGTTAAATTGCAATCTATTTCTATTCATTGGTTGTTTTAATAAATCAATAAAAAAAAGTAAGAAGACTAAGTATTAAATAAATCAATAAGAATTTAGAGAAAAAAAAAAACAAAAATTTGGTCCGACCATCCCATCTGGTTCAAATAGATTCAATCGGACATCCAATCCTAATGGAAGGTGGTGTACTCCACAACCAAAACTCAAATAGTAGGGAGTTCAATTATGTAGTGTTCAATCATATAGTGACATAATTACCCAATAAGATCTAGATATGTATTGTTGTTAAAAAAGGCCTCAACCGGACCTGTCTCATGTATCCTCAAAATGACCACATCATCTGTTCTCAAACGATATAAAAGAAATCTAAACATTGAGATAATCAAAACAAAGAGAGAATCAATCTAGTCTTGCATTGTATTCACTTTTGCTTACAACAAATGGTCATCTATTAATCAATCACATCAGTGAACAAAACTCACCAATTTTCTTCACACAGACAAATTTCTAATTATTGCATAAACATATTAGCAGCTCAAAACCCTTCTCATCAATCTATTTTGTCAGTATTGTGATCTCCATTGTTAGCATCCTCAGAATCGGTATCTAAATGGTCAAAAAGACCATCCATTAACCATTGGCATTTCTCAGTGGCTCGACATTTTTGGTCATTTATCATCTGCTGCGAGAGCCCCCACTCCAGCATTTCTTCATCCGAATGGTGAACTGCAAGACTGTACTCACCACTGTCTCCTAACTGCATTACTCGAAACTCACAGTTGTTCAAATTGTTTAGGTACTCAAATTGTTCGACTGTCCACTTGAACCACTTCATTAGAAAGACTCGGGAAGCGAGCCCGTGTGAAACTATGATTATATTTAAATCATCAGAGGGGTCATGATGGAGCCTGGTGTCGATATCCCTCCATAAAGATTCAAGAAAGCCTAAAAATTCAAACAATTTTTCAGAAATTATAGCAGAACTTTTAGGCAACTGAAATTGACATTTAAAGTCATAAATATGGCTTTAAAGGCGTTATATCCTTGTCAATAAGTTGTAAATTATAGCAGAATTGTTACATTTTCAAAAATATTTCGGTTAGAGCCACTTAATCTAAAGGAAGCAAGTTTTGACCCGTTTACTTGTTTATTATAGCTCAAATTTTTAGTTATAATTCTCTGACAGGTTAAAATTTTGAGATGGGTTGAAAGTTACTCAAACTATATTTCTCAATGCACGAAGACTCCAAATCAATTCATTCAAAAATACTAACTAGATAACTTTTGTAATCATATTAGACAACCCTAATTGTCAATAACAAATATTAAATTAAATTTATTGACAAAATGTTTTGGACTTTTGGGTAACTCTGACCCATACAGAACAGATGGTCATTTTGGTGTGCTACCTAACTCGTCCATTTTACCTCTCATTACAATTAGCAACTACTCATTGAATTTCTCAAATTGAATAATTTATATGTATAGACAAATTAATCATCAAAGTTTAGAGCGTTGGAACTCAGAACTTTTCTTATGATTTATGTTAAATTGCATGATGGTTGAAGAAATTTATATGTATAGACAAATTAATAATCATGAAATGAAAGCTATAAGTAAAACAAGAAAGAATGAAAAAGGAATTGCAGAGAGAGACTTACTGGAAACACGATCAAAGACATCAGCAGCGGACTCGCCCTCGGGAAAGCGATAAAAGAATCTACCAAATTTCTCTCTGGTCTCCTTAATAATCTTCATCCTCTCAGTAATCTGAAAATTCCCAAAATCCTGTTCCCTAATTCTGCATTCCTCCTTAACCCCAATTACTCTCTTTCGAGGGAAGGATCGGCCGATCTCCCGTAGGGTTGACCTGGTTCGCTCATAAGGCGACACGTAGAAGCAGGCCTTCCACTTGCCGGACTCGGAGATTACATCCCGGATCTTTTTTCCGGCTTCTTTGGCCTGTTGAATACCGGCTTCGGTGAGTGGGATCTTGTAATCTGGTGTGGTGGCGTAGGCTGAACCGTCCAGATTGCCCGCGCTCTCCCCGTGACGGACCAATATGATTCTTTTCGGAAGGAATTTCTGTTGTTGTTCACTCATTTTCTTTCTTTCTCAGCCGATTGGATCACAATATAGATCAGATCAAGATAACTAACTGGTGTCAAAAGGGTGTGGTGTGGTGTGGGAACAGCTCACATTCACGTTTCTTCTTCACCTGCAAAACACCGGCATACAAAATTCTTCTTCACCTCTAGATATTTTCATATATATTTATGAGTAAATTACAAGTTTTGTCCTTTATGTTTTTTCCAAATTTAGGCGCTCTCATTTACCTTTAAAATTGATGACTTTTATACTTAATGTTTGAAAATGTTGCATGTTATGTCCTTTATGACAAACCCAATTATAATTTTTCAGTTAAGTTATGTTATGTGCAGTGCACATGAGGATAGAACGGTCATTTCACCTCCCCACTTGTCTTTCCCCCTTTTAATACCCTAATTTACTTTATCTTCAACCTTCATACTCATCTAAACCATCATTCCCTTCATCTTCAGTTTGGATCAAGAACAAGAATCATAATCTTCCATTTGGCATTTTCAGTTTCAGATCTCGATTTAGGGTTTAAATAGTCAAGTTGGTTGAATGAAATAAGCAAGATAATTTGTAGTAGCAAATAAAGATTTCTTATTTCTTTTCTTTTCTAATTCGTAAATCACAGCTAGCAACCGAACACTGTGAAACGTTTTTTTTTTTTTTTTTTTTTTTTTTGTATAAAAGGGTAAAATAAAGCAATTTATATCATAGTTGCAGTGTTTGTTATGGATCTAAACAAGGTTCAAACGTCTTTGCTATATGTGTCCAAGAAGAAGTGCAAAGCAAATAATAAAGTATATGAATCGGTTCCAAATGTTTCTGATTTGGTATACAGTTTTGAAAATTTCTCACTTTATTTTTCTTCAAAACCATATTTTCAAGTTCTAAACTTCAAAAATAAAAGTTTTAAAACAACAAATATCCACTGATTAAGCGTAAATTAATAAAATCGTTTCTTACGGCTTGAAGTATAAACATGAATAAACGGAGAGAAAGCCGATATACCCTAAATCGAGATCTAAAAACGCCAAATGGAAGATTAGGATTCTTGTTCTTGAGTGATTGATCCAAACTGAAGATAAAGGGGATGATGGTTAAGGTTGAAGATGAAGTACAGTAGGGTATTAAAAGGGGGGAAAGACAAGTGGGAAGGTGAAATGACTGTTCTACCCTCATGTGCACTGCACATGAGATAACTTAACTGAAAATTATAACTGGGTTTGTCATAAAGGACATAACATGCAATATTTTCAAACATTAAGTACAAAAGTCATCAATTTTAAAGGTAAAGGACAACATCTGAAATTTGGAACAAACATAAAGGACAAAACTTGTAATTTACTCTATATTTATTTTGAGTAAACTGCAATTTTACCCCGTGAGGTTAGGGGTCATTGGCACCCTTACCCCCCCTAATGAAATAATTGCAATTTTACCCCCACTGTTTGCTGTTATGTCGCAATCTTACCCCCGGCTTCAAATTTATTGACTAATCTGTTGATTATAACTTGAAATGACTATAATGCCCTTTCATATTACCACCTGTGTTTTGTTCACTCTGTGATATTACCCCCTGCCACCACTGCCACCGCCATTCACCACCACAACCACCACTGCCACTTCCAGCCACCATAAAACTGCAATATTACCCCCTCTCTCATAAGCCCTCCACCACCACCACCACCATCAACCACCACTGCCACCACCTATCACCACCACCATCTCCCCCACCAACCATCATCACATATTCAAACATCATCACATATTAGAACTTAATGCTTCCGGATATTATCATTTCTTTTCTGATTGCAAATTCAATCATCAAATTCTCTACAACTAAACGAATTCTAATAACTTTGACTATATTCTTATTCAAAAATGGAACATATGCTTCCAGATTCATAATATAATTTGTGCCGATAAATATCGCAAATCTGATACCGTATCTGTGATTATGAGAAGATGAATCTGAATCTACTTTATCCAATTATTCATAAATGCAGATAAGGTAAACTGAATTCATAATATTGTGTTTGAATCGATTGATTTGGTAATATTTAGTGGAAGCATGAGAAATTGTATGATTCATCAACCTCCACAGTCCAACGCACCGTCACCGGAAACCTGCAACTCCGGTGTGCCACATCTGGAGAACTATAATAATTTTCAAAACCATCATACTATCCTTGCGCATAACAAATTATAGCTAGATTTGTTACTAATGAGCTTCAAAATTAAAATTAACAAATGACAGCTACAACAAACAGAATGTATATCAAAATCAACTTGAAATCCAAAAGTACAAGTGCACATTCCCTTTCTAAAATAATTACCTACATTATATATTCATCAGATACATATACATCATCAACATAAACAAACATAATGTGACAACCGGTGATTTACGGTTCCTAATTACGCGATTAACAGATGTTTAAAACGATAATAAATAGTGTTTATGATGAAGATTAACTTAATGAGGCCTTTGGAGTGCCTAGGAACGTCTATCCGACTTCACAGTGTGCGAACGGTGGTTTACAGAGAAACCTGTTAAACGTTAAACAACGACTAATTGAAACCGAACAGAATACTGACAACCCCGACAAGCACGAACCTTATACGAGTATTTTGTATTTATAAATTTAGTTTTACAAATTTATTGTGCTTCTGAACGACACAAAACGCAGACGCGAACGAAAAACGCGGAAACAGTAACGCACCGGCAATCAACGACGAAACTGACGCACCAGACTCGATTTTCGTCTCGATATTAATATATTATGATATATTTGGTTTCGTTTTCGAATTTTAATATACGTAGTTAAAATCGGATCGGAAAACGGATCAGAAACGGCAAACGGGGCATTTACGCGATTTTAACGAAACCAACGAACGCACACGATTAATAACGATTATCGACACTATTTTTACATGTTTTGACCCTAAAACATCGAATTATGACGTTTCACGATGCGCGGGTTTTGAAAACGGGTCTCGTGGAGAATTTCGGCCACTTAAACGCAGGATTCGGGCTTGTGGGCCTTGGGCCCAAGCCCAAATCCCATTATACAAACTCTTGTAAATAAAGGGGACCACCCCTTTGTTTTTCTCATTTTACACAAACAAACAGACGACACACACATGTCCTCTGCTCTCTCTCTCTAGAAGTAGTTTCCGGCGACAAACAAATCGACAAAGCCGGCCGGTGTACGGCGGAGCCGCCGCCGCCGGCGGAGCTCTGGCGACCCGCATTTTGTGCGCGTGGCGGCGCGTACGCCCCTCCTTTTCTCCGATCTACCCTCTAGCCCCTTTTTCTGGTGTTGGTTCGCGGATTCAACACGCGAAGACTTGGTAAAACTTAACGACACATTTATTTCGGGGTGTGACAGATTGCTCTGATATGTTATATAAACTTTTACACGTACGACTTCTCGGGACGACAAGCGATCTTAACGATATATTTATATTTTGATATAAATAATTATTTATTTCTAATATCTCGAGAATCAAGTCTTTTCAAGACTTGTTAGTTATTATCGACGATAAAACGATACTTATCAAATATGACTTAATCATTTCCGATAAGTTAACTACTTACCGTTGAATCGTTCGACTAACGATTCGGTAGAGCTCGGTGACACGTAGTTTAGTTACCGCGTTTATTTAGAAACTTATTAGATATTCCATGTTAGGAATATTGTAGAATGCACGCTAGCAAGTCAAGCCTTGGAAACGACATCACGAAGTCGTAATTAGCTAGCTTCGCACAAGGCAATTCAGGTGAGTTCATAACCCCACCTTTTTACGGTTTTACATTGTTGTAAATGTTTTCGAGGTGGAATGACATGCACGTTTTGCAGAAAACACATAAAGTTCTCAATAAACAAAGATTGCGTGTTTTTAGACAAAGCACGTTTTGCAAGAACATACAAAACTTTTGAACGAACGAAAACTCATATTTCTAAATCATATTACGAATGGATTATACTAAATATACCGGTTTTTACAAAAGAAATGCGTATTATAAAAATGTGAATGATTTTCATAACTAGGGAGGGATCGTCTGGTGATAATATATAGAGACTGGGGAGTCAGCCTTAGAGGTTGGGGAGGTTCAGTCTTAGAGGCTGGGGAGGTTCAGCCTTAGAGGCTGAGGAGGTTCAGTCTTAGAGACTGGGGTAAAATACATGTTACAAAAGGATTACTTACAATACTATTGGTATGATTAGCCTAGGAAAGAACCATAGATCATGTGATAGGGTAGGCGGATACTTAAGGCCATTAATCCTCGTCGTAGGACCGAGGGACATGAGTGATAGATCTATTTGGGTGTAGCGAGCCCCATCCATGAGTCCGCAAAATCGGCCATGTGGTGACTATGTCTTCCAGCCGAAAGCCCGGTACAAAGTCTGCTAGGTTTGAGTCTTCCTACACCGTCACACATATTAGTGGCCTTGCAAACCATTGGTGATCTTTTCCTTGTTTGCTTTCATACCGGGATTTACATACATACATACTTACATTGTTTACAAAGGTTTTACACAAATTCAAAGCATAGGGATTATGAGGGCATGAAGTCAAAGTTAGGGTGGGCAATGACAGTTATACAAATTTTACAAATACAAGAGTTTACAAATACATGGTTCTACGAACATAATGCGTTACAAATACGAAGTTATACGAGTACAAAGTTTCCATATAACTTGGCAAAAAAATGATTTCTAAATTCCTTTTCTCAATATTATTTCACAAACCGGTTATTCAAAAGATTTATTTCAAATCTTTTACAAACAAACTATGAACTCGCTCAACTTTATGTTAACTTTTTCGCATGTTTCTTTCTCAGGTCACATTTTAAAGTTATGGCACGGTTGGAATAGGAGAACCATTTGGAGACTCGAGTACTTAGTGGGCGTTCGTTTTCTGGAAGTCTTAGCTTATTTGCTTCCGCTGTGCAATGATGATACCAGTACAGTCACACCAATGCTCTGATATTTCAGGGTGTGATAGATTGGTGTCCAGTCAAACGTATCGACACGCGAAGACTTGGTAAAACTTAACGACACGTTTATTTTGTTATTTTTATAGTATTAATCTTACGTGTGAAACTAGCTCGAAACGATTAACTATTAGTTCATTCAACAAGACTTATATAAATATTGATTTTATTGTTTGAGCATTGATTGAATTTTGAAAATATAACGATAACTCGTGTTGTCGAGGGCGTCCAAAAACAAAGGAAACTCTGCCCGTTTTTCGAGAAAATCCGTAAAATGATTTCGTTTTATTATAACACCAAGTTATCGGATTTAAATAATCTTTTATAAAAACAAGTGTATAATTCTCGTTAACACTTTATGATATATGAAAACGACGATTCGGATATTACTTACAATAATAAGTGTAGTTATTATGCTAATTCTAAACTACGAGATTTCGACAATTCTTTTACAAAAAAAATAATAAATAAATAAATAAATATAGTCGATATATTTATTTCGAATAACAAACAAAACGCCTTCTTTTATAAAATAAATATAGTTTTATATATTTATTTCAAATGTTGAACAACACGACTTCTTTTATGAGAATAAATATAATTTATATATTTATTTCTTTATTTCAAAGTTCAAACGACTCTTATACGTCTTATAAAATAAATATAGTTTACATATTTACTTCAAATACCATACAACGCGAATTCTTTTATAAAATAAATATATTTCATATATTTATTTCAAGCGCCAAACAACTCGCATTCTTTTATGAAATAAATATAACTATCGTATTTATTTTAAACGACATCAACACGAAAACGCTATCAAATAAATATAAGTTATATTTATTTCAAACGCCTAACGACACATTATATATATATATCATATATCAACGTACAAGTTTGTTATATGTTATATAAACTTTTACACGTACGACTTCTCGGGACGACAAGTGATCTTAACGATATATTTATATTTTGATATAAATAATTATTTATTTCTAATATCTCGAGAATCAAGTCTTTTCAAGACTTGTTAGTTATTATCGACGATAAAACGATACTTATAAAATATGACTTAACCATTTTCGATAAGTTAACTACTTACCGTTGAATCGTTCGACTAACGATTCGGTAGAGCTCGGTGACACGTAGTTTAGTTACCGCGTTTATTTAGAAACTTATTAGATATTCCGTGTTAGGAATATTGTAGAATGCACGCTAGCAAGTCAAGCCATGGAAACGACATCACGAAGTCGTAATTAGCTAGCTTCGCACAAGGCAATTCAGGTGAGTTCATAACCCCACCTTTTTACGGTTTTACATTTTTGTAAATGTTTTCGGGGTGGAAAGACATGCACGTTTTGCAGAAAACACATAAAGTTCTCAATAAACAAAGATTGCGTGTTTTTAGGCAAAGCACGTTTTGCAAGAACATACAAAGCTTTTGAACGAACGAAAACTCATATTTCTAAATCATATTACGAATGGATTATACTAAATATACCAGTTTTTACAGAAGAAATGCGTATTATCAAAATGTGAATGATTTTCATAACTAGGGAGGGATCGTCTGGTGATAATATATAGAGACTGGGGAATCAGCCTTAGAGGCTGGGGAGGTTTAGTCTTAGAGGCTGGGGAGGTTCAGCCTTAGAGGATGGGGAGGTTCAGTCTTAGAGACTGGGGTAAAATACATGTTACAAAAGGATTACTTACAATACTATTGGTATGATAGCCTAGGAAAGAACCATAGATCATGTGATAGGGTAGGCGGATACTTAAGGCCATTAATCCTCGTCGTAGGACCGAGGGACATGAGTGATAGATCTATTTGGGTGTAGCGAGCCCCATCCATGAGTCCGCAGAAGGGCCATGTGGTGACTATGTCTTCCAGCCGGAAGCCTGGTACAAAGTCTGCTAGGTTTGAGTCTTCCTACACCATCACACATATTAGTGGCCTTGCAAACCATTGGTGATCTTTTCCTTGTTTGCTTTCATACCGGGATTTACATACATACATACATACTTACATTGTTTACAAAGGTTTTACACAAATTCAAAGCATAGGGATTATGCGGGCATGAAGTCAAAGTTAGGGTGGGCATTGACGGTTATACAAATTTTACAAATACAAGAGTTTACAAATACATGGTTCTACGAACATAATGCGTTACAAATACGAAGTTATACCAGTACAAAGTTTCCATATAACTTGGCAAGAAAATGATTTCTAAATTCGTTTTCTCAACATTATTTCACAAACCGGTTATTCAAAAGATTTATTTCAAATCTTTTACAAACAAACTATGAACTCGCTCAATTTTATGTTGACTTTTTCGCATGTTTCTTTCTCAGGTCACATTTTAAAGTTATGGCACGGTAGGAATAGGAGAACCATTTGGAGACTCGAGTACTTAGTGGGCGTTCGTTTTCTGGAAGTCTTAGCTTTTTTGCTTCCGCAGTGCAATGATGATACCAGTACAGTCACGCCAATGCTCTGGTATTTCGGGGTGTGATAGATTGGTGTCCAGTCAAACGTATCGACACGCGAAGACTTGGTAAAACTTAACGACACGTTTATTTTGTTATTTTTATAGTATTAATCTTACGTGTGAAACGAGCTCGAAACGATTAACTATTAGTTCATTCAACAAGACTTATATAAATATTGATTTTATTGTTTGAGCATTGATTGAATTTTGAAAATATAACGATAACTCGTGTTGTCGGGGGCGTCCAAAAACAAAGGAAACTCTGCCCGTTTTTCGAGAAAATCCGTAAAATGATTTCGTTTTATTATAACACCAAGTTATCGGATTTAAATAATCTTTTATAAAAACAAGTGTATAATTCTCGTTAACACTTTATGATATACGAAAACGACGATTCGGATATTACTTACAATAATAAGTGTAGTTATTATGCTAATTCTAAACTACGAGATTTCGACAATTCTTTTACAAAAAAAAAAAATAAATAAATAAATAAATATAGTCGATATATCTATTTCGAATAACAAACAAAACGCCTTCTTTTATAAAATAAATATAGTTTTATATATTTATTTCAAATGTTGAACAACACGACTTCTTTTATGAGAATAAATATAATTTATATATTTATTTCTTTATTTCAAAGTTCAAACGACTCTTATTCGTCTTATAAAATAAATATAGTTTACATATTTACTTCAAGGATTAGGTTCAAACGTGAACAAATTTTCTAGCGTGAACCGCGTGAACTGATCTGAACCATTGATTTCATATCCATTTGACAAGGGCAAGATTGTAACTTTGCATAAAATCTTAAAATGGTTATGAATTTAAAATCTTATTAAAATGGTTATTAATTTTAATGTAACTTTTCATATACATTAATTTCATACGTGAACTGCAATATCAGTTTCATAAAATGGTTATTAATTTAAAATCTTAACATATTTTTTTTAATTTTCTAGATTATCTTTCATGATCTTTTCAACAAATATCCATATTTTGTTGATAATTGATCCACAATTCACGTACTTATCAAGTTTTCTACCCCCAGAACATTGATCTATCGGAGATTAATAAACGACTGTCTTTCATCACGTCACCCTCTTCATCTCGCCAGACATCTCATCTCGTCGGAAATCTCATCTCGCCGGACATCTCGACGGACTTCTATATTGTTGCCGTCGCCGTCACCTGCCAGACATCGGAAGATAAGTTGGACTGATATTCCGGCGATCATCGTAGCCCATGTTGTTTAACTAAATGGTTATTCAGTTTGCGAAATTCTTTCACTTACAACTTCAATATTGATTAGAACTTGATTTTTATGTTTTTGTAATTAAATTGGTGTGTTTGTCTACATTGAAACATAGTTGAATTATTTCTGGCAGGTGATACCGTAATTCATTCATGGCCGACCCAGAAATCGACAATCATAATTCTAACCAAAACGTTGGCGATAATGTCTATGTTACAACAATGGATCGTCCAGGTAGTGTAATCGTATGACCGTTGATTTCCATATATTTAAACGAACATGTAAGAGTTTCATTGTTTTTTGGTCGTTTCGGCAATATTAGAATTATAGTTTACTCTTTTTTTCGTTGAATTAGAGTTTTCAGTCCTCTTTTTTATTGGGTATAATATTTAGCTCCGTCGTACACATGTGTACTGGTGTGTTCAATACACTCCAACGCGATAGTACACATGTGTATAATATACGGTGGTTACATGTAAATAACATAATCTAAGTTAATGAACCTTTAAAGACCCGCATCATTGTTTGTCCTTGTAATTTTGAATGATTCTTTTTGTATTGTAATTATGCAGAGTCGGTTGCTAGTAACGTTTACGAAACTCCAAATGGGCCCAAAGGAAATAGCAAAAAAGAAATTCAAAAAACATAGGAGGAAATGTAATTTCGTGGCAAACGGGTGAGGAAGCATGATAAAAGGAATTGTCTACTTAAAAAAGGTAAACCAACGAAGGATGATTCGTCTACAGAAGAAGATGATGAGCAGTATGTTTATGACGAAGGAAACGAAACCAATACTATGGCCATTTAGATGAGAGCGAAGATAACGGTAGTGACATCTAGGAATTTTCTTGGATTTACAAACAATTGAAACAATTTGGATAGTCTTTTTTTTTATTGTTTTGTGATTTTCATTTAAGTGTTTAATCATCGCTTTTTTTTCTGGTTGTTTGATGCGACATAATAAGACTTGTTATCACTAACAATTATTATTTTTCTTTTCTTTGATTGCACTTGTATTATATCTTAAACAAAGTCAATATAGACATAAATAACATTCATCTCTATTGAAAAAATCTGAAAAAAAATCCGTACACATGTGCACTTTTCTGCTAAATATTATACACATAAACAACATTCCTCTCTATAGAACACAGCAGTACACATGTGTACGACAGAGCTAAATATTATACACAATAAAAAAGAGGACTGAAAACTCTAATTCAACGAAAAAAATGAGTAACTATAATTCTAATATTGCTGAAACGACCAAAAACAACGAAAATCTTACATGTTCGTTTAAATCTATGGAAATCAACGGTCATACGAATACACTACCTGGACAATCCATTGTTGTAACGTAGACATTATCGCCTATGTTTGTAAATAGGTGTACTTGTATATTTACATAACAAGTACTCATGTGCACTTACTTTACTATGTTATAACTCTGCTCATTTTTTATTGTAAAAACGCTTAATTAGATTTAGTACACATAACCCATAATATGTACACTAACAACCTGTCAAGTAGTCTGACATACAAAAAAACCAAACATATACAAAATAATCAAAATACCAAACCTGTCAAGTTTCATTTTTTCAAAAAATATCAAAATACCAAACCGTCAAATGATTCTAGTTTGCCAATCACCACATGTTTATTAATCAAATACATACGAAAAACTCAAACCATCGCCTGGTCATGTTCAGTTGCTTCAGCCAATACGCGATTACGGTGCTTGTTAACCTTTGAAGTTACTAGCCTTATTGCGTACTTCTTCCTCAAACGTGTCAAGCACGCCTTCTTGGCCACATGCCCAAGTGGGAAGCCACTATCCCACTTAACGGCTGTTACCCCAAACCACGTTTCCCATTCCATAAGATATCCTCGGCCTGAACGCACAAATAACAACCAATGTATATTTGAATAATTGGCCACGCACAATTTAACATAGTATTCACAATTATAATACACAGTTTAACTTACAAAACAATTTGTATGGCCGAACAGTCGCGGCTTTATTCCTTTTACTTTATCAGCATGCCCGAATATATTGCATCCGCTTGTTCGCTCCTTTTCCTCATAGTTTAGTATTGATACAAAGTTATTTATCACTCCATCGTTAATCCACTTGCTTGGTTGTAAATCCATCATTTGAAAATGGTACAACCCAACGCCACTCTCAGTTTCAAACACCAATTTCCTGCAAAAATGTCATAATAAATTAATAATGTTTTCAATTAACCGAATGTCGGCCAATTACACTAGCATACGAGTACACCTGTGTACCAATCAGACACAAAGGATAACTAGCCTTGTGTGTCCACAAAAAACTATCGCATTTTTTTAACCAAAAAAAAATCCGACTAAACATATGCGGTTCTCGAACCCAGACCCATCAGTAAATATGTGTACATCGCATACTATGGTCATTTTTCAAATTCTAACACATGCTCATGTTCACAAAAAGTATGACATATGTCGAGTACACATGTGTATTGTCTTGTTGTAGTGATTTGAACACAGCAGTACACATGTGCAACTATATGGGTATACACATGTGTACACCATGTAAACAGACCTATTATTCAAATAACGCACTCAAACTAAAACGTGTACTGCACATAACATTTATAGTACTACATGTGTGTGTTTCGGGGAATAGAGCACGTACACACGTGTAAATATATAATCAGACTTGCTATCGAATATCAATCATTTTTCGGAAAAGAATACGATCCTTACGCATTTGTGTTGGCAACTTCGTTCAGTTCCGTTTCAAGCCCAACTTTTTTTCCCTGTCTTTTTTTTGGCGACCAGTACACATGTGTACTTAAACCACATAATCATATATAACTCAACATACTGACGCCCTAACATATTAAAATCATGGCACAACCCTTCATTGTGTTTAACCAAACTTTTTATTCTACAAAATTAACAAACAAAACAAATCTAAAACTATTTTAACACTACATACATAGGTGTACATCACGAATTAACAAAATTATCAACAGAATTGCCAAAACCGTACACAGGTGTACTATGAATCTGAATCGATTGAAGAACATACTTACAATTCAATAAAAACAGAACAACAACACAACATTCAAGCACTGAACAGCGATTAACTACTTCAACGTAATCGTACTCCGATTCGATTGACTCCTACTTAAAATCATACCATTGTAACTAAGATTTGTAAATAAACAACTTTCATAACACAACATTCAAGCCCTAATTCCGATTTGCGATTTTACATCATTAACAAACTAAAAAGAACATGCAGGTAGTTTCGATAACATATAAGGATTAAGATTTTCAAATGTGTACCTTTGATTGTTGAAGAAGTACCAGATTTATCCTCTGCTGTCATCGATGAAGAATGGAGAAAATGGGGTGTTTTCTTCCTCTGCCGTCGCCGTAGAAGAATGGAGCAAAGAGGGTTTTTTTTATTTGATTAAAATGGATATCTAAACAAGTAATAAACAAATAATTAGATTATTACGGGATTTCATCTTATATTATGGAAATAATTTTGTTTCCTTATTTTAAATAAGCAATTAACATAATTACACTTTTACCCTTTTGATTTAAAAAAAACAATAAAAGATAACCTATTAATTACAATCATGCCACCCCATCAACAAATCAAGATCATATTAATCGACGGTCAAGATCTGTTCACGCAGTTCACTCTTGGGAGGTTGTTCACGCTGGAACCCTACCCTTTACTTCAAATACCATACAACGCGAATTCTTTTATAAAATAAATATATTTCATATATTTATTTCAAGCGCCAAACAACTCGCATTCTTTTGAAATAAATATAACTATCGTATTTATTTTAAACGACATCAACACGAAAACGCTATCAAATAAATATAAGTTGTATTTATTTCAAACGCCTAACGGCACATTATATATATATATATCATATATCAACGTACAAGTTTGTTATATGTTATATAAACTTTTACACGTACGACTTCTCGGGACGACAAGCGATCTTAACGATATATTTATATTTTGATATAAATAATTATTTATTTCTAATATCTCGAGAATCAAGTCTTTTCAAGACTTGTTAGTTATTATCGACGATAAAACGATACTTATCAAATATGACTTAATCATTTCCGATAAGTTAACTACTTACCGTTGAATCGTTCGACTAACGATTCGGTAGAGCTCGGTGACACGTAGTTTAGTTACCGCGTTTATTTAGAAACTTATTAGATATTCCGTGTTAGGAATTTTGTATAATGCACACTAGCAAGTCAAGCCTTGGAAACGACATCACGAAGTCGTAATTAGCTAGCTTCGCACAAGGCAATTCAGGTGAATTCATAACCCCACCTTTTTACGGTTTTACATTTTTGTAAATGTTTTCGGGGTCGAAAGACATGCACGTTTTGCAGAAAACACATAAAGTTCTCAATAAACAAAGATTGCGTGTTTTTAGACAAAGCACGTTTTGCAAGAACATACAAAGCTTTTGAACGAACGAAAACTCATATTTCTAAATCATATTACGAATGGATTATACTAAATGCGTATTATCGAAATGTGAATGATTTTCATGACTAGGGATGGATCGTCTGGTGATAATATAGAGAGACTGGGGAGTTAGCCTGAGAGGCTGGGGAGGTTCAGTCTTAGAGGCTGGGGAGGTTCAGCCTTAGAGGCTGGGGTAAAATACATGTTACAAAAGGATTACTTACAATACTCATGGTATGATTAGCCTTGGAAAGAACCATAGATCATGTGATAGGGTAGGCGGATACTTAAGGCCATTAATCCTCATCGTAGGACCGAGGGACATCAGTGATAGATCTATTTGGGTGTAGCGAGCCCCATCCATGAGTCCGCAGAATGGGCCATGTGGTGACTATGTCTTCCAGCCGGAAGCCCGGTACAAAGTCTGCTAGGTTTGAATCTTCCTACACCATCACATATATCAGTGGCCTTGCAAACCACTGGTGATCTTTTCCTTGTTTGCTTTCATACCGGGATTTACATACATACATACTTACAGAAATACTTGATTTATACAAATTATATACCAGGTTTTATACAAATTCAAGGCATAAGATTATGCGGGCATAAGTCAGGGTGGGCATTGACGGTTATATGAACATTTCAAATACAAGAGTTTACAAATACATGGCTTTACGAACATAATGCGTTACAAACACAAAGTTTCCATATAACTTGGCAAGAAAATGATTTTTAAATTCATTTTCTCAATATTATTTCACAAACCGGTTATTCAAAAGATTTATTTCAAATCTTTTACAAACAAACTATGAACTCGCTCAACTTTATGTTGACTTTTTCGCATGTTTCTTTCTCAGGTTATTTTTCAAAATTATGGCATGGTTGGAATAGGAGAACCATGTGGAGTCGAGTACTTAGCATGCGTTCGCATTCTAAAAGTCTTAGCTTATTTGCTTCCGCTGTGCAATGAAAATACCAGTCCAGTCACGCCAGCTCTGATAATTTCGGGTGTGACATATAATCTGATAATACAGTTTAGTAAACAGCAGAATGTGCAAATCATCAAAATTAGGGTTTAAAAGGCTAAATACAACATCAATCATATATATATATATATATATATATATACTAGTCACTTACCCGCGCGATGCGGCGGGAGTGGCGATTTACAATAGGATACTCGTTTACCGTTAGTTTATCCGTCGTCTCGTGATATATCGTATAGTACTTAAGTTAGTTTTCTTATTCGTGATCTTCTACAAGAATAGTACAAAACAAGGAAGTAGATGTAATTAAAAACAAGAAGAGTTCAAAACAGTCAAGTAGCTAGACAAAACAATAAAAACAAAATGCGGGGAGTCTCTTGTATCTCTTCCTGTTTTACCAATACATCCGTTCGCTTATGACTTTCTTGTATCTTCTCCTCTCCTGTACCAGATTTCGACACATAACAAAATGTTACACGCTTACAGGTGCTTTAAAATAGTAATTAAAAAGTAATTTCAGGAAGCAAATAAGGCACATAATCTACTAACTTACCTTCGTTTTGATACGGATGCGATTAATTAATCACGCAACACTTCCTGGTAGACAACATTTGATGTGTAAACTCCGCGTTGTTTGAATTCTTTGGCGAGATGTACCAACACCTTCGTACTTTGTCTTGAAATCCCTCTTGATAACGCGACATAAAGTTGTCCATGTGAAAATACAGAATCCGGTAGATAAATACCAACGTTCGGAATTGTTTGACCTTGAGCTTTATTAATCGTCATGGAAAAGCTAAGTCGAATTGGAAATTGTTTTCTTTTCAGCTTAAATGGGAACATGTCATCTTCAGAAAGGGTTAGAGGGATTCTTGGCAAAAAAACTCTTTTTCCGGCATGTTGACCGACTGCAATTTCCGCATCAATAACATTTCGCATGAAACCCTTACATATCAACCGCGTGCCATTACACAGGCCATGTGATGGATCGATATTACGTAACAATATTATTGGGCATCCAATTTTTAAATGAAGCTTATGAGGCGGCAAACCACTAACATTTAGCGAATTTAAGAACTCGACCGGATAGAAGTTGCGCTGATCGTCTTCAGCTTCATCAAAACTGTAATAAACTTTTTCCTCCCCTTGAAAAATTTCAATCATTTGATTATTAATCTCGTCAACACTATCATTTTTAGTGGACAATATTGCTCTAGAGATTATATAATCTGAAGAATATACATTATCTTCAATTGATGGAAAGATGGCATGGATCAATTCTGTTGTTGCACTGAATTGTCATGTCATCGGGTATGCGGATATAGTTTCCTTCGATTGGTTCTTCAGTTCCATCGCCGACTCTTAAAAGAAATTTAGAAAACCATGGATCTTTCAGCGCTCTCATATTTATGGTCAACCGCATCTTCTTAGTCAAAGACCAAAGAGGTGACATTCGTACGCTGGAGTCTACAATCTGTGCTCGAGTGCCACGTTTGATAACCGGCAACACCTGTCTGAAGTCACCTCCCATAACCATTATCTTTCCACCAAACGGGAGACTAACACCTATAATGTCTTGGAATGTACGATCGACCGCCTCTATCGCTTGTCGTTTAGCCATCGACGCTTCATCCCATATGATTATTTTGGCAGGCGAATCAGTTTAGCGGCCCCACTCTGTTTTTTAATATTGCACATTGAATTATTTTCAAGATTAAGAGGAATCTTGAATCTCGAGTGAGCCGTTCTACCTCCTGGCATATTATTAGCCGCTGCACCTGATGAAGCTGTTGCGAGAGCAATAAGACCACGTGACCGAATTTCAGCAAGCAAGGCAATGTACAAAAATGTTTTTCCAGTTCCACCTGGACCATCAATAAAGAACACGCCTGGAAGATCATTATCAACATGCATCATGATCTCATCAAACACATTTTTTTGGTCCGGATTAAGTGAATGTTTGGCACTCAAGTGTTCAGGTTCCAAAACAATCCCATACTCTTCTTGTAACTCACGATAACCTGCATCTTGTAAGTTAACATCGTCAGTTATCTTAGGAAGGTCGAATTCATTGAAATTTTTACCCATGGATTGTACCAAGACACTTATTTCGGTAAGAACCATATTTTGAACTCGTTCTATACTTTGACAGTGTAACCGATGATCTTCAGATAGTGAATCAAAGTGGTCTTTCCATAACTTTCGAATATCTCCAGGTTGGCAAAAAATCATTATGGTCGCAAATAACCTTCTAAGAGCATTGGGAAACTTCTTAACGGTGTCCTTTCTGTTGACCTATTATTCATTAAAGATATTGATGAAGCACTTTGGGGGGCATCACCACTCCCAAATTTAGATACTTTGTTATTTTCTTTGCGTGCAGCATAGTATCTTTTTTGATACTCTTTTCGTTTTTCAGCTTTAGTAGATGCACTCGAGCTAGAAGCATGATTTCGAGGGTTTGAGAGTCCATTAGTCATTGTAAATTGAAAAAATGACAAATACCTTGCAAATTAAATAAAAGAGAGTTATCATAGATGATGAAATTCTCAAATCATAACAACATTCCAACACATAACTTAGAGAAAAACAAACCGAAGGATAACATTGAAATACATAATGATAACATTAAAATACATGACTTAAACGGAATATCATGACTTACAGAAAAAAAAAACACAAATCCTTAAAACATTGACATACATAATGATAACATTAAGTGAAAGCCAATCTAAATACTTGGTGAAACAATGGTCTGCACAATCACCGCACCCTTAAAACCTCGAAACCAAGAAACGGGATAAAAACATTCGAAGGGCTTCATATCCATTTCAATTGTAAACAACTTCCCTAATTTAGTCATCACAAACCAATTACCATTTGTCACATAATGTGTTATATCGCACCACAATGACAATGATATCGGGGGGATCGGAGGACATGATAAGACCTTAATCCAGTAATCCCCTTGTAGTGTCCATAGGTCAATTGTCATCTCAAACATGCCAGTGCTAGCAAACATGTGAAGCACATTTTTTACATTAACTAAAACACCTTGAACCATTCCATTAGAAGGAACGGGTGGAAAGCTTATCTCCTTGAACTGCTCCGAATTAACATCAAAACAAATCACCACATTCGTACCTCCAATCCAACATTCGCAAACAGTGAAATATAGAGTACCACCACAAAATGTGCCAGCTGACCAATTGAAATGAGGGCTTAGGTACTCTTGTCTTGTTATAAAAGGAATATTTCTCCAAGAGTCTACTTCCCTAGAATAAACATAGACACCAAGTACACCACTCCTACGCTTTATATGCAAGACCTTGTAATCATCGTCAGCGTCAACGTACAAACCAATGGCATCAAGGTTATTTATATAGAATCCATGAGAATCAGGGGTTGACAAACGCTTGAAAGCAGTAGTTGTTGGATTCCAAAGAAGCAGCTCGTATGTATGATTCAAGCAAACACACAACAATCCGTTCAAATGTGAAAGTATTGAGACATCATTATTTTGGTGATGGAATGGAAATGTAACTGTTGAGCTTGGACCATAGTCATTGTTATTAGAGATGATTGGACGAACAGAACACGTTAGGTCGTCAATTAGTAGAACTCTCTGGTTAGATGAAACTACTGAGCGAGAACAATGTATCTTTACGAAATCTTGTGTTGACAATAACGCATACCATTGCTTACATACACTCTTAGAACGACCTACATCCTTTGCTGGCAGCCTCGTTAATATCTCAAACACGATTGTATGAGTAGGAAGGTCAGCCATGGTTATACCTTCGTTTAATACAGATAATGATTATTTAGTTGTCCAATCTAAGAAGATTATACCTTGGTGATAGATTATAAATACTTCTACAATTACATCAATATGAGGGAAACAAAAAGCAAAACACGAAACACCAAGAGAGACTTTAATATTCAACAACTAAACAAATAACAACACCAAATGTTTCTAACTTAAACACAAATTGGATAACGATCCATAATTTACATATCCCGTGCCTCGACCATATCCGGTTCGTACGTAATCGTACTCAACTCCGTAGACTTCAAAATATTAACTGAAATAACAAATAAAATATAACTTTTATTAAACTACATGAGCCATTAGATCTAACTAATTATTAGAATGTTCATGTGTAAAGCATAACATACTATCTGGTAGATGAACCAACTTGAGACGTGATACATATATGATGGACCTTTGTTGCACGGCTCGAATGGAACGTATAACATCGGAAGGCTTCAGGGCAGACAAAAACAACTGTATTGTGTGACCACTGTATATTACGATTTTGGGTTAAAGTTCTTCTAATAATAATATTTTCTTACATATAACGTAAATATTATGTTTGTAATATGTTAATAATAAATAATAACGTACGTCTTATCTTGAAGAGAAAGTTCAAAACAACATCGATCACGTTTGCCTTCTATTATTCTCCCAACCACATCTAAAACCAAATCAGTTAAATCGTATAGACCATATATAAAGTTTTATATATTTAATAAAAATTATAGATAGAGAATTAATATGTACCAACAATATCCATTTGAGGTCTCCTGTCATGCTTCAATTCTATAATGGAAGGGACCAATGGATATAAAGAAGCACCCCTTGGAATCGTAAGCATAAGTGAAGAAAGCTTTGTATATTCGTTGATGACAATTTTCTTCTCGGACCAAACTAACACGTAATTCTGGTACTTTGGGCACTCAAGATAGTTGAGATTCTCAATTTGGAAATGATTCAACGAAAAAAAACCACCCATCAATGACGCGTCATTATATTTGTGTATCAAATTTTGTGGGACGAACGCAACAATTTTTTGTCTCTAAAATGAAAAGAAATTTAGTGGTGGAAAAACGCTTATATAACACAAAGTAAATTAAAATAATGTTCTTACGTGTTGATCAAGAAATATAACCACTAATCTCTTTCCATCGACGTCATGCCAAATAAACTCCACCTTAACAAAGATTATCTTATACCATGCTCTATCATTTGTCAATGATGAAAATTCTTCAACGGAAAAATGATCAGACATATCCTATTAAGTGTTCAATATTAGTTAACTAAAAAAATAAAAACTCCAGAAATAAAATTTAAACTAAAACATGATTAAAATTAAACAGCAACAAATTTAAATTTAAACTAATACATAATTAAAAGTTACATAATTAAGATTCAAACTAATTCGAGAAAAAAAAACTACAGTCATCATAAAAGTTGTTCTAAGGTTCCCAAACCATTTTTTCATCCAATGGTGGTTCGTAAACCGCCCCAGGGTCAGTTTCGTACCCTTCAGCCCAGGTCGGTAGTTCTTGTGTTTGACTGTAGTTTTCCACATAAGGGGGGTTTGAAGGTGGAGGATGCATAGGAAGTATAGGAGTGTTTGGCACCGGACGATGGCACCCCTCAATTTGTAGTCCACCAAATTGTAGTTGAGCGAAGGTATAGTCATACGCCCAATTCAACTCTTCATCCGTCCAACCAAATGGATCATCATATTCAGGGTTTGCCAATGGAGGTGGGGTTGAAACCGAAGGTGGGGTTAAAACCGGAGGTGGGGTTGACACCGGAGGTGGGTTTGAAGTTAGAGGGTTTGAATCAGGAAGGTTTAAATGGTTTGTTGATCCTAGTGATTCAACGGGAATTGGATAACCACCGCCCATACCTCTCAATTGATATGTGTTTGGAGTGATTTGTAAACTGAAAAATACACATAATTACTATAACAATCAGCTTTGTGAATACAGTATTGTTTTAAATACAGTATTGTTTTGAATACAGTATTGTTTTGAACAGAGTATTGTTTTGAATACAGTATTGTTTTGAATACAGTATTGTTTTGAATACAGTATTGTTTTGAATACAGCTTTGTGAATACAGTATTGTTTTGTGAATCGCGTTTTATTTTGTTTTGAATACAGTATTGTTTTAAAAAAAAATTCCTGTAATGATGAAGGAAAAGATCAAAATATAACAGAACAAAGTAAATGAATGAAAAGATCATAATTATCACAAAACCATGACACATATCAGTCCCAAAAATGAAGGAAAAGATCAAAATATAACAGAACAAAGTAAAATCAAAACTACAAAAACAATTTACTATAATTTACACATACACATAATAACTATAACAATCAGCTTTGTGAATACAGTATTGTTTTGAATACAGTATTGTTTTGAATACAGTATTGTTTTGAATACAGTATTGTTTTGAATACAGTATTGTTTTGAATACAGTATTGTTTGAATACAGCTTTGTGAATACAGTATTGTTTTGTGAATACGGCGTTTTATTTTGTTTTGAATACAGTACTGTTTTAAAAAAAATTCCTGTAATGATGAAGGAAAAGATCAAAATATAACAGAACAAAGTAAATGAACCTAAATATCATAATTATCACAAAACCATGACACATATCAGTCCCAAAAATGAAGGAAAAGATCAAAATATAACAGAACAAAGTAAAATCAAAACTACAAAAACAATTTATCCTTTCACTATCCCGAAAAATGAAAAAATATATCAAAACATCCCACAGAACAAACTAAAATAAAAAGTACATAACAATTTATCTTTTCACTATTCCATATCTAAAATTGACCTAACTATCATAATTTTCATTGAACTACAACACTTATCATCCCCAAAAATGACCTAAATATCATAATTATCACAAAACCATGACACATATCAGTCCCAAAAATGAAGGAAAAGATCAAAATATAACAGAACAAAGTAAAATCAAAACTACAAAAACAATTTATCCTTTCACTATCCCGAAAAATGAAAAAATATATCAAAACATCCCACAGAACAAACTAAAATAAAAAGTACATAACAATCTATCTTTTCACTATTCCATATCTAAAATTGACCTAACTATCATAATTTTCATTGAACTACAACACTTATCATCCCCAAAAATGACCTAAATATCATAATTATCACAAAACCATGACACATGTCAGTCCCAAAAATGAAGGAAAAGATCAAAATATAACAGAACAAAGTAAAATCAAAACTACAAAAACAATTTATCCTTTCACTATCCCGAAAAATGAAAAAATATATCAAAACATCCCACAGAACAAACTAAAATAAAAAGTACATAACAATCTATCTTTTCACTATTCCATATCTAAAATTGACCTAACTATCATAATTTTCATTGAACTACAACACTTATCATCCCCAAAAATGACCTAAATATCATAATTATCACAAAACCATGACACATATCAGTCCCAAAAATGAAGGAAAAGATCAAAATATAACAGAACAAAGTAAAATCAAAACTACAAAAACAATTTATCCTTTCACTATGTCATATTTGAAAGAACTTACAACAATGCAAGAGGGAGATGTGAAAAGCCGACAAAAATTTTAAAACCTTGATGTGAGAGCCGAGAAACAACGCAAGATCCGAATGCAAAGAGTTGATATATTCTGAAATCGAAGTAAATAGAAGTTGTTAAGTTGATGTTTTGAAAGTAGGATTATTCAACTGAGATAAACTTACAATTTCAGTTGAGTGTAGTTGAGAGTTTGTAAAGTGTGAGTAGAGTGTAGATATCTCTGGATTATTTATAGAGACTGAAGGAAGCAGTGCTGTCTTTCAAACAGTGTATGGAAGAGTGTTGATATATTATAGAGACTGCAACAAGCAAGCTGTCTTTCACACAAAAGTAAAGTGTTGCTTTTTCCTGTAGATTGTACTTCCCTGCTTTTGGCATCCCTTTTTGTCAGATGTGTGAGCATTGAGAGAGAAAGCATATGGTGATCCGTGTGAAGTCAAATGGACGGTCCCGATCTTGATCCCTTTTTGTCTGTAGCATAAGTCAAATGGGTTAAGATCAGTTAAAAAACAAAAAGCATAAAAATAACAAAACACATCAAAAAACAGAGAATATAGTCAAGTTTATATTCTCTCAGTAGCATAGCATGTTAAAAATTAATATTCAAGGCTTAGAAATTACCAAAAAAGAGCGAAAAACCGACTGAATTCGAATCTCAGCCCATTCTTGACACTAATGCTCCGTTAGTTCTCGCAAAGTCAACCATCATAAAAAGAAATCAAGTATTAGTAAAGATTTGATATTAGTTATAACCAGTACACTATTAACTTAAAATAAATTTAATATAAATCACATTTTGTCAAGTTGCAAATATAAAAACCTTTATTATAAACAAAAAAGAAAAGAAAATTGATGAATGATGATAAACTTTACTTTACCTCTGCTTGAGTGAGCATGAGACCACTAAGTGAGGGAACATTCTGCATATGAAGCCCCCATCGATTCGAATGAAGCAGCGTTCAGCGTCGCCAAAGCCAATTCCGAGACTCTCCAAGCAGATACACTTTCTCCGGCAGCCAGAAGATCGGAGTGAGCTTGTTCTGTAATAATAGTGATCGTGACAGTCGTTAACCAAAGGTATAACTAATTAAATTCAGATCCTAAAAAAAGGTTTCCTTGCGAGTTGCGAGTGACATACCTGAGTCGATTCATCACAAAACACATGCGAAAATCCTTCGTAAACCTCAGATTTCGTCCTTCGAACATCCGTCAACCGCTTCACCTGAAAAGTAAGAATCACAAAAGAACATGGTAAGATATATAACACTCATTGCAACTTATCAGAACATCAAACGGATCCCTTGTTCAAATCTGTGGATCCCTTGCCAGATAAAGCTTGTGATACATCTCATGAAACCCTAGATCTGCTCATCGAGCATCCCACAGAACAAACTAAAATCAAAAATACATAACAATCTATCTTTTCACAATTCCATATCTAAATGACCTAAATATCATAATTATCACACAACCATGACACTTATCAGTCCCAAAAATGAAGGAAAAGATCAAAATATAACAGAACAAAGTAAAATCAAAACTACAAAAACAATTTATCCTTTCACTATGTCATATCTGAAATTAATCTAACTATCATCACCAAAAATACAAATTCAAATATCACAAAACTTTCAACCTAATTTGAAATAACCGCATCTACTAACAAATCTACATCAAGATTAAAGATAAGAATCACAAAAGAACATGGTAAGATATATAACACTCATTGCAACTTATCAGAACATCAAACGGATCCCTTGTTCAAATCTGTGGATCCCTTGCCAGATAAAGCTTGTGATACATCTCATGAAACCCTAGATCTGCTCATCGAGCATCCCACAGAACAAACTAAAATCAAAAATACATAACAATCTATCTTTTCACAATTCCATATCTAAATGACCTAAATACCATAATTATCACACAACCATGACACTTATCAGTCCCAAAAATGAAGGAAAAGATCAAAATATAACAGAACAAAGTAAAATCAAAACTACAAAAACAATTTATCCTTTCACTATGTCATATCTGAAATTAATCTAACTATCATCACCAAAAATACAAATTCAAATATCACAAAACTTTCAACCTAATTTGAAATAACCGCATCTACTAACAAATCTACATCAAGATTAAAGATAAGAATCACAAAAGAACATGGTAAGATATATAACACTCATTGCAACTTATCAGAACATCAAACGGATCCCTTGTTCAAATCTGTGGATCCCTTGCCAGATAAAGCTTGTGATACATCTCATGAAACCCTAGATCTGCTCATCGAGCATCCCACAGAACAAACTAAAATCAAAAATACATAACAATCTATCTTTTCACTATTCCATATCTAAATGACCTAAATATCATAATTATCACACAACCATGACACTTATCAGTCCCAAAAATGAAGGAAAAGATCAAAATATAACAGAACAAAGTAAAATCAAAACTACAAAAACAATTTATCCTTTCACTATGTCATATCTGAAATTAATCTAACTATCATCACCAAAAATACAAATTCAAATATCACAAAACTTTCAACCTAATTTGAAATAACCGCATCTACTAACAAATCTACATCAAGATTAAAGATAAATCAACATTTAGAACCTAACCTGAGTCGATTCATCACAAAACACATGCGAAACTCCTTCGTAAACCTCAGATTTCGTCCTTCGAACATCCGTCAACCGCTTCACCTGAAAAGTAAGAATCACAAAAGAACATGGTAAGATATCTACTAACAAATCTACATCAAGATTAAAGATAAATCAACATTTAGAACCTAACCTGAGTCGATTCATCACAAAACACATGAGAAAATCCTTCGTAAACCTCAGATTTCGTCCTTCGAACATCCGTCAACCGCTTCACCTGAAAAGTAAGAATCACAAAAGAACATGGTAAGATATCTACTAACAAATCTACATCAAGATTAAAGATAAAGCAACTTATCAGAACATCAAACGGATCCCTTGTTCAAATCTGTGGATCCCTTGCCAGATAAAACGGATCCCTTGTTCAAATTTGTGGATCCCTTGCCAGAACATCTCATGAAACCCTTGATCTGCTCATCAAACGGATCTGGTGATAGATTCAAACGGATCTGGTGATAGATCTCATGAAACCCTAGATCGCCGAGAAGAGAGAGAAGAGAGAGAGAAGAGAGAGAAGAAGATCTGATGTTGTATTGTGAGATGTGTGAGCATTGAGAGAGAAAGCATATGGTGATCTGTGTGAAGTCAAATGGACGGTCCCGATGTTGATCCGTGTGAGAAAGTAAAACATTTGGACGGCAGATGTATACCCTTGTAAAGGGTAAAAAGGGTTTGTGTTTTCTTGTGCCTTAACAGTTGTACATTGTGCATTAAGTGTTTTTTCAACACCTTGTTCAATTACCATCTTGTCCTTCACATATCCTTATTAAAGTAGTATAGATATAGATATATATATATATACCGATCTTCAATTTGCAAATGAAGTTGAAAAATATATGGATTGGATTCAAATTAAGGAGATTTAACCTCTTTAGAGTGGTGAAGACACCCAGATAGTCTTCACGGAGAAGAGAGCAGTCTTTGGGTTCTCTACAACGAGACATACACTCACTGAAATCCATCCATAAGTCGTAGCACCTTCCCTTGTTCCCCGTTATCCCCCACCCTGACGCCATGATTCGATCTTGAGTTTGACCTTACGTTTCAGTTTCTGAACCTATAATCACGGTTGTTGATGGTGGTCGCCCTCGCTTCATCTGATTGTGGGCCTCGCTTTGTTTTTGGGCCTCAAATTTAACGGGATATTAAGTTGTGGTGGTGGCTGGAGGTGGCAGTGGTGGTTGTGGTGGTGAATGGCGGTGGCAGTGGTGGCAGGAGGTAATATCACAGAGTGAACAAAACACAGGGGGTAAATATGAAAGGGTATTATAGTCATTTCAAGTTATAGTCAACAGATCAGTCAACAAATTTGAGGCCGGAGGGCAAGGTTGCGACATAACAGCAAACGTTGGGGGGTAAAATTGCAATTATTTCGTTAGGGGAGGTAAGGGTGCCAACGACCCCTAACCTCAAGGGGTAAAATTGCAGTTTGCTCATTTATTTTTAGAGTGAATTACAAGTTTTGCCCTTTATCTATATACTAAGTTTCAGTCGATGTCCTTTATTTTTAAAATTGATAAATTTTGTACTTAATGTTTTCAAATACTGTACGTTATGTCCTTTAGCCTAAACTCATTTAATTTTTTCTGTTAAATTTGATCACAAAAGGGTAATTTAGTCTTTTTACACATATAAATACATAAATATTTAAATTAAGAATAAAACAGAAATAAATTTAAAAAAATAATTTATTATATATATAAATAATATAAATAAGTATATTATTACATAGAACCCTAACTCTCTCTCTCTCTCTCTCTGTCTCTCTGTCCACCCCTCTCTCTAACTCTGTCGACTATCACCGACAACCGCCACCAACCACTACCTACAACCTTCACCAACCACCACTCTCAACATCAGCAACACCACCACTCTCAACATCAGCAACACCACCACTGTTCTCCACCGCTCCTCACCGCCCTAGACTGATCTACTATGGCGACCACCACAAAGGACCGCCAACAATCATTTAAAGGAGTGTGCTACGTGTTTGAAGAACCGCTGGCCACCACCAGATCTGAGCATCTCCCCTCTCTCTAAATCCTAAATCTCTCTTCTTATTAGATCTTAAAATATTGACTGAGATGGTATTTAGTGGTGGCGGTGATGGTGTCACACCCCAACCGATGGCGGAATCATCGGGGCATGGCACTGAGCGAAACAGATTGTCCAGAAGTTTCCACAACAACTATTAATACAAATTCAGTTTAAAATGATACGTCCCGTACCGTATCCCGAATAAATAACAAGTTATTACAGATAACATCCAAACAATTAATCCTGTTCCGACAACTCAGATTCAAATTAAACATAAATATTGTTCAATGCCCCTAAAGACCCAGACTGACAAGATCTACAGACAACTATACACTAGCAGCTTGTTCTTGACAGACAACTATTTGTTGGGGGCCTCTAGAGACTTATTCTAGCTTCACTTCCCTAGCAAGCAAAAACCTTAAATACCTATCACGTACGTTAAAATAAAGTCAATACATAAAATGTAAAGGTGAGCATACAAGTTTGATAATAGCATATAGAGTTCGAATAGTTTACGCATAACCAACACGTACACAGAGGGAAATGATGCATGTTAATTATCGACATGGACCTATCGATACCAACGACTGCGGGTTGACTGTCCGAGACAGTTGCAATACATGATTACCACCGTAATCCATGCAAGTAATTGTCCTTAACAACCCCCGTGAGAATGGGTGTTGAGTCCAAACTATAGTACTACGTTGCTAAGGCAGGTAGAAAGCATTCCACGTGTAAACATAACAACAAGCATACATTTAGTCACGTAATACATGCAATCGGTTAGCATTCAAATAGTTTGAATAGTGTGTTCGATTGTGACTTTGGATAAGTAACGTATGTAACACCCAAAAGTGCTAAAGCAAAAAGGGTTCGAGTATACTCACAGTGATTGGTTATGGATTGAAGGGAGCGCTGAGAGTAGGCTTAGCCTGAATAGTTCGATAGCACAACAATGAGTAACGCGGAAATGCAAACGAGTGTAAGTGGATCGAATAGTCTGGTCGATCGAACAGCAGGTTCGATCGGACGGGCTGTTCGATCGGCTTGAAAGTCCGTTTGAACAGTCCTGTTCGATCGGTCGGTAGGCTCGATCGGCTGGACCATTCGAGTGGATTGTTTCTTCCTCTGATGTGTTTTTGTATGATGGTTTGAACTTTTGAAGTTTTCGTTGTAGTATTTGAGAACACTGAAGTGTTCTTACCTTTCAGGTCGATCGATCGAACGGTCTGTTCGATCGGCCGGCTTAGCCGATCGGTTAGGAACTTCAGATGTAGTTCTCAGCAGGATGTCGCTCGATCGAACAGTCTGTTCGATCGGCTGGCACTCCTTACTACGAACGAGTCGCAAAATCGATTAAGTGTTGAAGCATAGTATCTCATGATCCGAAGAGTAATGTTTACCAATCGAGTAGCATATTCGATCGAACATCACTTCGTCAATAGCATACTTCATGAAATTCGAAAAGTGTGGAACCATGTGCTAGCCGATCGGCTGGCCCGGCCGATCGGCTGGTATGTTCGATCGGCTGGACTGTTCATTCGAACAGCCTAGCCGTTCGACCAGCATTCCTGACCTGGTCGGCCCTTCGTCTAACACTTGGCTGTTTTGGTTGTTTTGATATGATTTGAGGTATTTTGACAGCGAGTTAACCATAGAACGTTGGTTCTTACTTACTTTACCGGTTCGGACAGGAATCACCCAAGTCCGGCCGGTGAACTGTTCGGAACGGTAGTTTGATGTTTAACCCGAAATCGATGAGCCTCGTAGATAGAATCCGAATCTTGAACCTCTTGACTGTTAGAATGATTAGTCAGTTGGTCCGAGCTCCGTTTCTATCGGTTTTAAGGTTTGAGTGTAAAAGAGTTGAAAGAAAGTTGGAAATCCTTCCATGAAAATGTTAAGATTCTTACAAATCCTAGCTTGTTTATGTGGAAATCGGTCAGATCTAAGCTACTCATGGTTGAATGAGGCCAAAGTATGATGTTCTTCAAGAACACCCTTATGACATCACCCAAGAACACTCAGATCTTGGTGATTTCACGGTTAGAAATCAAGTTTTGAAAGATAGAAAGGTGTAGAATCATGTAATGATAAAAAACGTACAAGAATTAGAGTGAAAACTTACCGGAGTTGAGAGAAATCTGGGAAAAAGTGAAGAACAAGGCTGGTTCGGTCAGAGCTTTCCAAAAACAGGAAGGGTGATAATGACAGGGCTATTTATAAGCCTCCCAAAGAGGAAAGTGGTAGCCGATCAGCCAGGATCTCCGATCGGCTGGGCTGCTCGATCGAACAGCATGTTCGATCGGCTAGCCTGTTCGATCGGTGATTCCTGTTCGATCAGGAACACCTTCTCGAGTGTTTTGCGACGATTTTTGATATTTCGATTTTGATGGACGATGATACGAATACGATAGAGTTCCTAGTCAAATTACTTTCAGTCCCAACTACTATATCTAACATACAGTCATCTATAAGTCACGTTTCAATGTCGGTTTCGATTGAGTTTGATTGCCTTTCGAGTTTCGATTCGAGTTTCGATTGATTCGATTGAATACCACTCAAAACATAAAGTAAACAAGCACAAGTAACACATAAGGCACACATACACGTAAGCATTACCACACCAGTTTCACATAGTTCGAGTCTCCAGTTCGATTGATTGATTTGATTAACTTGATTATTGATTGATTAACTTTATCGCATTGTTACTTCCTATTATTCACAGTCGTAAATCGGTCGCATTGATTAAACATTCGATCATTTTATTTAGACAACACTTACTCCACATATTACAAAAAGCAAAAAGAACATTTACAGTCAAAGAAGTCAAAGTTGACTTGGACTTTGACTTTGACTTTGACATTCGAAAACACGGGGTGTTACAGCTTCCCCTTGTTTAGGGAATTTCGTCCCGAAATTAGGCTCGAAGCTGCACATTACCGTGAGTCATTTTACCAATTTGATGCTTCAGATCTATTTAAACAACTGCGGGTACTTGGCCTTCATGTCGCTCTCGAGTTCCCAAGTGAACTCCGCGCCTCGCTTGCCTTCCCATCGGACTTTCACGATAGGGATGCGTGAGCGCCTGAGTTGCTTGGTTTGGTGATCCATAATTTCGACAGGCTTTTCCACGAAGTGTAAGGTTTCGTTGACCTGAAGATCGTCGAGTGGTACGATTAGATCATGATCAGCAAGGCATTTTCGGAGGTTAGTGTCACACCCCGACCCGCAGCGGAAATAGGTGATCGGGGCATGATCGGGTTGACTTGAGAGCTTATGACTTGCTATTGCGTTTTTTAAATAATAATTTATTCATAACCAATGTTTCACAAAACAATTTATTCAAATAAACAATTACAAACGCGAGACATAAATAAACTACACTAATCTGTTTCTTGTTAACTAAGGCACATCCTATGTCCAATCTTCTCTTCGTACCTGTTCACCTGTATCATGTGTAAAAATGGTTTTTGGGTCAACAAAATTTGGCGAGTAGATCTTTATTTGTTTTTATTTAAGCTTAAAAGATTACTTGATTTTATTTAAAAAAAATTATGTAACATGCAATTTTAAATGTAATAGTGACATTAATAAATAATTCATCAATCAATCCACATCAACAAGTAATATAACAAGACATAATGAAACATAATCAGTGAAACAAATGATGCGATTCAAGCCCCGAGAGGCGAAAAGCGATACTATGAAACAATGATGGTGATACCGAGTTCGCCCCATGGCCGTGGGGGAACCGGTCAACCGGTGGTGGATCCACGCGAAACAGAGAAACAGAGACACAAAGCGGTAAACACGTAATACATGTATGTGAAACAGATAACGAAACAATACGATATCAATTATGAACACATATGACATTTAATTTTGCATCTTGGGAAAATAATATGAAACACTTATGAACACGTGACACATGATACACCCCAAAAAGTTAAAGTGACAAAAAGGGGAAGGAGTAAGATCTACTCACAGTGGTTGCGTTGGCGATTCCTTGTAAAATAACGCACGAGTAAGAGTTGAGAAACCGAACGAACGGAAACGATTATCCTAAATATTTATAATATCACACAATGATCTTATTAATATTCATCAGTTAAATAATAATCCTAATATTTATGGTTTATAATCTAATTGCTTAGATATTTAAGTTTATCTCATTATTAATATTAATGTTACAAAAATAATAAAAAAGTTATATTTTTAAAGGAAAAGAATTAAATGGAATGTTATTTATATGGGTTTTTAAAATAAGAAAATGAATTTTAATTACATAAAATCCCACAAAAAAAATTAGTTTTCATTTCCTTAAACAATATTCTTCCTCAAAGAGAAAGAAAAAAAAAACAAACAACTACTGTTGTCGATTTGTTCATTGTTTCTAAAAAGAGTAAAAGAAATGTCTTCATCATATAAGAAGAATAACAAGGAGATAAAATGAATTCATAAGGAAAAAAAAAAAGAAAGAAAAATCATCAATAGTAGACTATTTTATATATGATCATGTTTCCTAATTGCAGATTCTTAAATAAAAAAAAGAACGACAAAGGATTGAGGCAACAGAAACAAGAGGATATACCGAGACGTTGATGTGTGATTCCGGTCGTGACTTCGGTCGTCTCCGGCGTCGCCTCCGATCTCCGGTGGCTTGCGGGTTAAACAGAGGATGGTGAAAGGTTGTAGGATTATGTAAAGGTAGTGAAGAGAATGATAAAGGGCTGTGAACTTCGTCGCGGTTTGGGTGTCTCCGACGGCGTCGGACTTCTTCGGTTCCGTCTGTCTTGTCGCAGGTTACACAAAAGGTGAAGTGAGGGTCTATGGGTGCTGGTGTATCGAGACAGACTTGTATATATATATATACCATTGTTTCGATCCGATTTGGAAATCCGAAACTTCCGAAATAGATGAAAGTGTCGGTTGATGAATTCTGTTTGACAATGAGACTAGGTTCTTGATTGGTTTTAAAAACGGCAACACGGTAACAGGATTTCAATCCCGAAATCAAAGGAACTCGTTGACTTCACCACTGTCAACAGTTGTATGGTGGCAAACTTGATTCAAAACAAGGACGAGTTTAACGCATGTTAATAAGGAAATGATTACTAAATTTTTTGTCAAAAGAAATTGTAGTTGAGTGGGTTGTGTATTGCATGTTGAGCGAGTGAACCTGTGTTCGAAACCCGCGGCTTATACCCTTTTTTATTTTATTTCAGTTCTAGTTAATAAGAGGACCCCAACTTTCAATATTCGAAAAAAAAGATCCCTGCAGTTCAAATATTATTTAACTTGATAATTTAACTTGGTTAATTATATCGCTTAGTTAACTCTTTAAACAAATTTTTGAAACCTAACAACTAACTAGGTTATTTTTATTTTTATAAAACAACCAAGACTTTTAATTGTAATATTAGTTTAATTAGTTAAACAAATAAAATAAATAACCTTAACTCAAAATTTTCAAAACGGGTCGGATTTTGGGAGCTAATTTTGTCGGTTGTTACAGTCTCCCATACTTTTAGTAATTTCGTCCTGAAATTAAGAGGAAACCGTAATCGGTAACTATTTTAGCATATTTACTAGGAGTACACATAGAATCGAAGTAGGGTTTAGGTTCAACTGTGGCGGTAACGTTCCTTGTAAAGGAATCGCTCTTTGTTGCCAGAGATGTAGATGTGGAAAACGTCATAACACGGAGATGAGTTGTATCATGACAATGATTTACTACTGAGTTGAAAGCATGATGTCTATGTGGGATTTGTGTCATGACAAGGGATTTCGAGGCAATCGAAACGTCATAATGATAGTGTTACATATGAAATCACAAAACAAAATCATCAACCACATTGTTATCCAAATTGAGATTTGACACTACTTACACAGAACCTCTCATGACAATCTAACAAGGCTTTTGATCCTTTGACAAGAACACTTATATATAGGAAGTACCAGCGGCGTATCCACCATGTCCTTGTCAAATTTTCATTGGCTTTGTTATCAAGTCATGATTAGTTCTATGCGACTCATCCTAAATTCTACCAAACATAACCAATCACAACAACCAATGCTTGAGTCTCGAATCCGAAGAAAACAAGACTAATGATGGTGGTACCTCTTTCTGGTGTTATAAGGAAGTGGTCAGCCTATGAAAAAGTGAGACGTGACCCACTTTCCCTAAGTTATGAAATGAGGTCCACCGTGATGTATGATGACATGAAATGACATGAAATTTAATCGATGTAAGGTGACATTATATGAAATTTAATGAAAAACCATGGCATGACGATGGAAATAATATGAAATAATGTTAACTTGAAACGTTAAAACCCAAATTGAAACCAATTGTAACTTTGAATAGTTAAAACAAGAAATGTAATTGATAAAAGCTTGGAATGGAAATAAGATAAATAACTAGAGCGGAGCCTTGGGTCTCCATGGAGGATTAAGGCTAGTTGGGTTGCTCGCTCGCACCGTTGTCGTTGACCTCAGTTGGGTTGGCGTTGATGTTGTAGGCTCTACCACTTGCTGGTGGGAGTGCTGGGTTAGCCTGATTCGCTTGGTAAACTGGGTTTGCTTGGGCTTGAGCGTTGATGATATTAACTAGTCTAGGGCACGTGTTTCTGAAATGGGTAGGGTCACCACAATTAAAGCAGGCTCTAATATAGGGTACCATGGGATATTGTGGTTGCTGATAGGGTTGGATCATGTTTTGGGCAGGTGGTGGAGCTTGGTTTTGAGGGGTACGACAAGTGTTACTCAGATGACCATATCGTCCACAATTGGCACATAGTCGACAAGGTACGGTGGGTTGATGATGATAGTGGCAAGTGTTGCATTGAGGGTGAGGACCGGTGTAGGGCTTCTTATTTGGGTAAGATGGGTTGGGTGCCACTTGGGTGATTGGAATGGCTTGGAGAGGTACAGCTTGTGGAGTTGGGTTAGTTGAGGCAACGGCGTAGTTTTTACCATCATACTTCCCTTTGGTGTCGACACGGGAAGATGATTCAGTTTTTGTTTCTTTTATCTCCTTTGGCTTTTCAGCAGAAACCTTGTCCAATGAACCCTGATCCCCTTTGCGTTTCAGGTCCTTTGACTGTACTCGATTTTCAGTGAGCTGGCCTGCTAGACTCATAGCCTCTTCGAGAGTGGCTGGTTTACTTCCTTCCACCGTGTCCTTGATAACTACAGGGAGACCCTTAATGTACTGCTAAATGAGTCGGGTAAGGGGAGTGAATAGATATGGAACCATCTTTGTAAGCTCGTGAAACCGTTTATTGTAAGTCGTGTTCTCACCTTCAATTTGTTTCAAAGCCCAAAATTCATCTTCTAAGTTCTTGATTTCATGTTGGGGGCAAAACACCTCTTTCATAATCTCCTTGAGCTGCTCCCAGGTCAGAGCCACAGCAGCTTCCTCACCACGAGTATTTTTCTCGGCATTCCACCAAGTTAATGCATTTCCTAGCAAACGACCCGTAGCATATCGAACCTTACGATTGTTGGGACATTCGGAGTTCAGAAATGTACTTTCCATTTCTTCGAACCAACGGAGAAGAGTAGTAGCACCACCGGTGCCTTCATAAGTAGGAGGGTCACAAGACTTGAAATGTTTGAATGAGCATTTGGACGAACCAGAACCGCCATGGTTCCCTTGGTCATCGGCCCCTGCGAGGGTTTGGTGAACTTGAGCCACAATGTTGGGAAGGATAGCGGCCATCTCTTTGGCAAGGTAAGACGCCATGCGGCGTCCAGAATTTCCGACACGCTTTCCATTGAGGTTGCGTTTGGCAGACATCTATAAGAATCAACGCAAACGACGCTGTGAGATTTTTGGCGGACTTGCTAGCGGATATGCGAAAAATATAAATATATGATAAAAATGAAAAAGTTTGGGGTGTATACAAAAACTCATGATAACACTTTTAAAGTGTTCTTGGGCTTTGCTCGTAATTGGGCCTTGCATGCCGCCATACTTCACCTTCGTAATCATGTGGGCCCCCATGATTACCGGGCTTTCGTATGGTTCGCATGTGTTAGCCTGGTAATGTTCATTAAAACCCGGAGAAAATCAAGAAACATGAATGTAATGTATGAAAATCGGAGGGTATCCCTGGGTTGGACACGATGACAACTCAAAGTGGGGTTAGGTCACACGACGTTTGGTGTGGCATGCTTTGGCCTAATAGGTCCTTCGTACTCTCATCGTTAGTCCCCAGGTAGGCAAACTGGTCCGTTAATTTGGATTTATACGAATGCCAATCCTAGACAGGACGTCCCGACTACCGGTACTCGAACCCTTCCAGTTACTACATGCCCGTCAAATGAACTCACTTTGATGAGATTTGAAAACAAAAATCACAAAAGTTTGAATAGCATGAAATGAGTATTTAGAAAATGGAGGGAAATGTTTCGAAGATTTAGTGAAATTGAGAACTTATAAATAAGATTTTATAAGTTTCGTATGGTGTATTGGAGTGATATATATGTAACACACATGTAGACTTCCTGACATAATTATAACCATTACATGTATCATGTAATTAAGTGCAAATAAAGTGCTTGCATGCGTTTGTGTGTGAAATGGAAGGAATTTAAATGCATGAGCAATAGCAAATCATAAGTTAAGCATAACATAAAATCACATAAGCACATAGGTCCTAGATGACTAAAGTATAGGTTCTAAGGGTCTAATAACCTATCCTATATCCCTAAAGTCAATAGCTCTGATACCAATCTGTCACACCCCGACCCGCAGCGGAAATAGGTGATCGGGGCATGATCGGGTTGACTTGAGAGCTTATGACTTGCTATTGCGTTTTTTAAATAATAATTTATTCATAATCAATGTTTCACAAAACAATTTATTCGAATAAACAATTACAAACGCGAGACATAAATAAACTACACTAATCCGTTTCTTGTTAACTAAGGCACATCCTATGTCCAATCTTCTCTTCGTACCTGTTCACCTGTATCATGTGTAAAAATGGTTTTTGGGTCAACAAAAGTTGGCGAGTAGATCTTTATTTGTTTTTATTTAAGCTTAAAAGATTACTTGATTTTATTTAATAAAAATTATGTAACATGCAATTTTAAATGTTATAGTGACATCAATAAATAATTCATCAATCAATCCACATCAACAAGTAATATAACAAGACATAATGAAACATAATCAGTGAAACAAATGATGCGATTCAAGCCCCGAGAGGCGAAAAGCGATACTATGAAACAATGATGGTGATACCGAGTTCGCCCCATGGCCGTGGGGGAACCGGTCAACCGGTGGTGGATCCACGCGAAACAGAGAAACAGAGACACAAAGCGGTAAACACGTAATACATGTATGTGAAACAGATAACGAAACAATGCGATATCAATCATGAACACATATGACATTTAATTTTGCATGTTGGGAAAATAATATGAAACACTTATGAACACGAGACACATGATACACCCCAAAAAGTTAAAGTGACAAAAAGGGGAAGGAGTAAGATCTACTCACAGTGGTTGCATTGGCGATTCCTTGTAAAATAACGCACGAGTAAGAGTTGAGAAACCGAACGAACGGAAACGATTATCCTAAATATTTATAATATCACACAATGATCTTATTAATATTCATAAGTTAAATAATAATCCTAATATTTATGGTTTATAATCTAATTGCTTAGATATTTAAGTTTATCTCATTATTAATATTAATGTTACAAAAATAATAAAAAAGTTATATTTTTAAAGGAAAAGAATTAAATGGAATGTTATTTATATGGGTTTTTAAAATAAGAAAATGAATTTTAATTACATAAAATCCCACAAAAAAAAATTAGTTTTCATTTCCTTAAACAATATTCTTCCTCAAAGAGAAAGAAGAAAAAAACAAACAACTACTGTTGTCGATTTGTTCATTGTTTCTAAAAAGAGTAAAAGAAATGTCTTCATCATATAAGAAGAATAACAAGGAGATAAAATGAATTCATAAGGAAAAAAAAAGAAAAAAAAATCATCAATAGTAGACTATTTTATATATGATCATGTTTCCTAATTGCAGATTCTTAAATAAAAAAAAAGAACGACAAAGGATTGAGGCAACAGAAACAAGAGGATATACCGAGACGTTGATGTGTGATTCCTGTCGTGACTTCGGTCGTCTCCGGCGTCGCCTCCGATCTCCGGTGGCTTGCGGGTTAAACAGAGGATGGTGAAAGGTTGTAGGATTATGTAAAGGTAGTGAAGAGAATGATAAAGGGCTGTGAACTTCGTCGCGGTTTGGGTGTCTCCGACGGCGTCGGACTTCTTCGGTTCCGTCTGTCTTGTCGCAGGTTACACAAAAGGTGAAGTGAGGGTCTATGGGTGCTGGTGTATCGAGACAGACTTGTATATATATATACCATTGTTTCGATCCGATTTGGAAATCCGAAACTTCCGAAATAGATGAAAGTGTCGGTTGATGAATTCTGTTTGACAATGAGACTAGGTTCTTGATTGGTTTTAAAAACGGCAACACGGTAACAGGATTTCAATCCCGAAATCAAAGGAACTCGTTGACTTCACCACTGTCAACAGTTGTATGGCGGCAAACTTGATTCAAAACAAGGACGAGTTTAACGCATGTTAATAAGGAAATGATTACTAAATTTTTTGTCAAAAGAAATTGTAGTTGAGTGGGTTGTGTATTGCATGTTGAGCGAGTGAACCTGTGTTCGAAACCCGCGGCTTATACCCTTTTTTTTATTTCAGTTCTAGTTAATAAGAGGACCCCAACTTTCAATATTCGAAAAAAAGATCCCTGCAGTTCAAATATTATTTAACTTGATAATTTAACTTGGTTAATTATATCGCTTAGTTAACTCTTTAAACAAATTTTTGAAACCTAACAACTAACTAGGTTATTTTTATTTTTATAAAACAACCAAGACTTTTAATTGTAATATTAGTTTAATTAGTTAAACAAATAAAATAAATAACCTTAACTCAAAATTTTCAAAACGGGTCGGATTTTGGGAGCTAATTTTGTCGGATGTTACAGTCTCCCATACTTTTAGTAATTTCGTCCCGAAATTAAGAGGAAACCGTAATCGGTAACTATTTTAGCATATTTACGAGGAGTACACATAGAATCGAAGTAGGGTTTAGGTTCAATTGTGGCGGTAACGTTCCTTGTAAAGGAATCGCTCTTTGTTGCCAGAGATGTAGATGTGGAAAACGTCATAACACGGAGATGAGTTGTATCATGACAATGATTTACTACTGAGTTGAAAGCATGATGTCTATGTGGGATTTGTGTCATGACAAGGGATTTCGAGGCAATCGAAACGTCATAATGATAGTGTTACATATGAAATCACAAAACAAAATCATCAACCACATTGTTATCCAAATTGAGATTTGACACTACTTACACAGAACCTCTCATGACAATCTAACAAGGCTTTTGATCCTTTGACAAGAACACTTATATATAGGAAGTACTAGCGGCGTATCCACCATGTCCTTGTCAAATTTTCATTGGCTTTGTTATCAAGTCATGATTAGTTCTATGCGACTCATCCTAAATTCTACCAAACATAACCAATCACAACAACCAATGCTTGAGTCTCGAATCCAAAGAAAACAAGACTAATGATGGTGGTACCTCTTTCTGGTGTTATAAGGAAGTGGCCAGCCTATGAAAAAGTGAGACGTGACCCACTTTCCCTAAGTTATGAAATGAGGTCCACCGTGATGTATGATGACATGAAATGACATGAAATTTAATCGATGTAAGGTGACATTATATGAAATTTAATGAAAAACCATGGCATGACGATTGAAATAATATGAAATAATGTTAACTTGAAACGTTAAAACCCAAATTGAAACCAATTGTAACTTTGAATAGTTAAAACAAGAAATGGCAGGTGTTTATTCCAACTACCACCAAAATCTATGACACACGCCCGGAGCATGTCTTCAAGAGTACGGATCGTTCTTTCGTTCTGTCCGTCGGTTTGTGGATGGAATGTAGTACTCAGATTAAGCGATGTACCAAGAGCCGCTTGAAAAGTTTCCCACAATCGAGAAGTAAACCGAGCATCACGGTCAGAGATGATGTCGCGAGGCGTACCATGATTACAAATGATCTCGTCGGTGTAGATTTGGGCTAGTCGTTCCACCTTGTAGTCTTCTCGTATTGGCAAAAAGTGGGTTGATTTGGTTAGACGATCAACTATAACCCAAATACTGTCGTGACCTGATGGCGTGGGCGGGAGTTTCGTTATGAAATCCATAGCTATACTCTCCCACTTCCATATAGGTATCGGCGGTTGTTCGAGTAAGCCATAAGGTCTTTGATGTCCAGCCTTAACTCTTGCGCAGGTTAAGCAACTTCCAACGTAGAGGGCGATATCCCGTTTCATGCCTGGCCACCAGTACTTATAACGCAGGTCCTGGTACATCTTATCGGCACCGGGATGAATAGAGTATCGGGATTTGTGGGCTTCATGCATGATAATCTTTCGCAAATCGGTCCGTATAGGGATCCAAATTCGGTCCAGATAGTAGAATATCCCATAAGCTTTGCTTACTAACTGAGCTCCATCGTTATAGATCCTCTCTTTCTTCAATGTACGCTCGTTAAAGCAAGCATGTTGAGCTTCGCGAATAAGGGCTTCGAGGTTATGCTGGGCTTGAACGTTTCGGATACTGAGCACGTAACTCTTTCTGCTGAGCGCGTCGGCAACAACATTCACCTTGCCTGGGTGATAGCGAATCTCACAGTCGTAATCGTTGAGGAGTTCTACCCATCGGCGTTGACGCATATTAAGTTCCCTTTGATTGAAGATATGTTGCAAACTCCTGTGATCAGTGTAGATTGTACACTTAGTGCCATACAGGTAGTGTCGCCAAATCTTTAATGCAAAGACAACCGCGCCTAGCTCGAGGTCATGGATTGTATAGTTCTTCTCGTGGATCTTGAGCTGTCGAGATGCGTAAGCTATAACCTTGTCTCGCTGCATGAGGACACAACCAAGACCAAGGTTGGAAGCATCACAGTAGACAATGAAATCGTTGCTTCCGTCGGGCAGCGTAAGAATCGGAGCGTTGCACAGCATATGCTTGAGAGTTTGAAAGGCAGACTCTTGTGCGTTTCCCCATACAAAAGGCTTGTCTTTATGAGTAAGGGTGGTAAGCGGCACAGCGATTTTGGAGAATCCTTCAATAAATCGTCGGTAATAGCCCGCTAGTCCGAGAAAAGAATGAACTTCAGACGGGTTCTTAGGCGTAATCCAACTCTTGACGGCTTCAATCTTCGCGGGATCGACGTGTATTCCCTGACTATTCATGATGTGACCCAGAAACTGAACTTCCTCTAACCAGAATTCACACTTGGAGAACTTGACGTAGAGTTGGTTCCCCTGAAGTAACTCGAGAACCAAACGTATATGTTGCGCGTGTTCGGCTTTCGATTTGGAATAGATCAAGACATCGTCAATGAACACGATGACGAAACGGTCTAAGAAAGGCTTACACACGCGATTCATCAGATCCATAAAGACCGCGGGTGCGTTAGTTAAACCAAAAGGCATAACAACGAACTCATAATGGCCATATCGGGTTCGAAAAGCGGTTTTGGGGATGTCTTCCTCTTGAATCCGCAATTGATGATAGCCTGAACGTAAATCGATCTTCAAGAAACACTTGGCACCTTGTAGTTGATCAAATAGGTCATCGATTCGAGGCAAAGGGTATCGATTCTTAATGGTTAGCTTATTCAATTCCCTATAGTCGATGCACATCCGGAACGACCCGTCCTTCTTTTTGACGAAAAGGACTGGCGCGCCCCAAGGAGAGGTGCTTGGGCGAATAAAGCCTTTTTCAAGTAATTCCTGGAGTTGGTTCGAGAGTTCCCTCATTTCGGATGGCGCGAGTCGATAAGGGGCTTTGGCAACGGGGTTAGCTCCAGGAATAAGGTCAATACGAAAGTCGATATCACGACTTGGCGGTAGTCCGGGGAGATCGTCAGGGAACACCTGAGGAAATTCATGGACCACTGGAACATCTTTGACTTCAACTTTCTTTTTATTTTCCTTCTCCGCTACTACGATGTTAGCCAAGAAGGCTCGGTATTCCTTACGGAGATACTTGCTGGCTTGAATACATGACATAAGCTTGAGGCCTTTCGAAGCAGTTTCACCGTACACACATAGAAGATCACCGTTTGCGAGCGAGAATCGAATCATCTTCTCAAAGCATACAACTTCAGCATGGTTTTCGCGAAGAAAGTCCATGCCTACTATGACGTCAAAACTTCCGAGTTGCATTGGAATAAGGTCGATTGGAAAGATGTGATTGTTGAGCTCGAGAGTACAATCACGAAGAACAGAGTTAACTGCGACAGTTCTTCCAGTAGCGACTTCGACTTCGAATGAGGAGGACAGTTAAGAGCGCTTACGACTAAGGAGCTTCTCGAATTCAAACGACACAAAGCAGTTATCGGCTCCAGTATCAAACAAACATGATGCATAAATACCATTCACAAGGAATGTACCATTAACCACGTTGTTATCTGCCTGAGCTTGATGGGCATTGATGTTGAAGGTTCGGGCATGGGCTGCTTGCTGCTGTTGCTGAGGCTGCTATTGTTGCTGCTGGGGCTCTTGCTTAACCACCCTGTTCGGGCACCTGTTTGCAAAGTGGTTAGGGTCACCACATGCAAAGCAGACTCAAGCATTGACTGCGGGTGCTTGAGCTGCTTGTTGGCCTTGAGGGGCGGGGAGTAGAGCTTGGTTGGCAGTAGCTTGAGCTGGGGCTTGACGGGGACCATAGCGACAGTTCGCAGTGAAATGACCGTAAAGGTTGCAGTGACCGCAAAAACGACAGGCTAGACCCACTGGATGATGATACGAGCATGTCGGGCAGAGCAGGTGAGGGCCTATGTATGCACGCTTTGCTGGCGGTGCATTGATCACTGGAGCTGAGCGATGGTGCTGTTGCTGCTGAGCTGGTACAGCTTGTAGAGGAGCAGCAGTTGTTGTGGCAGCACAGCTCTTGTTGCTGGAGCTGTTGTTGTTGTGCTTCTTCTTTCTTCTTGATGACTTGGAGGATTGAGCAGATGAGTCGGTGGGTGCTGCGGTGGCTTGGTGCAGAGACTTGGTTTGCTTATCCCAAAAACCAGACTTCACTCGCTTGTCATTGATCTCAGCGGCGAGTAGGTAAGTCTCTTCAATCGTTGCTGGCTTGGCGGCGTGAACAAAGTCGGCTACACAGTCGGGCAGAGCTCGAATGTACTTCTTGATGGTTTGATCTGGGGTCTTGACCTGATCGGGACATATGATGCTAAGCTGCTTGAAACGAGCAGTGAGAGCAGCGTTGTCTCCATCCTTCTGCTTGATGGTCCAAAACTCGTCCTCCAGCTTTTGGTGTTCATGAGGAGGGCAGAATTCGTCGATCATAATTGCCTTCAACTCCTCCCATGTTAGCTCATAAGCTGCATCATTTCCGCGCTTGTTTCGTTCGGCCGTCCACCAGACTAGGGCACGGGACTGGAAGACGCCTGTAGCATTGAGGGTGCGGAGGTTCTCAGGACAGCCGCTTTGGCGCAGAGTGACTTCGACCGAGTCAAACCAGTGAAACATGGCGGTAGGGCCATCCTCGCCAGTGAACTCTTTGGGTCCGCATGCTTTGAACTGCTTGAAGCTGAAAGCAGCCTTGCTAGCATCTTTGGGTGCGTCAGTTCGTGATTCATCAGTCGACTTGCTGACGTTTTCATAAACATTGCTCACAGTTTTTGCCACGCTTTTGGCGATGATAGCGGCAAGACGCTTATCTCTCTTTTCCTGACGAGTCAGGTGGTGTCGGGATCCAGACGACGACATGGTCTGCAATAGACATCGCCACAGGACTCAACACAACGTAGACGTAGCTCACACGTCTAGACTACTAAAGCTTAGGAAAACGTCGGAACACATATCACATAAACACATGGGCACATAACCACAGATACGTGTAAGCACAGGAGCACATAAGCACGTAGGCACGTAGAGCACAGAGTCACATAAACACAGAAGCACATAAGCACCTAGGTATTTAATCACAGATGCAGTCAGAATACAGAAACCTATCATTCAAAGCTTGCGTGTCGTTCGTATAGCGATCGCGTATAACATACTGAATAGCATCGTATAATATAGTCTACCTTAGTCGTAGCATAGCTAATACCGTCTAGATTGTAATTGAATATCGAATTGAGATAGAATAGCAATGCGAGTCGTGTGTGTTGATCGAAATGGCAGCAAAATTGAATAATGTCCAAAATATAAACACGTAAACAGATAAAGCACACAGAAACACATAAAATCAACGAGTCATCAGAGTACACGGCTGCGGTTCTCAGAATCAAAACGCATAAAATCGTGAGGTAGATTGTCTGCGGCTACTAGACATCGACTACCCAAAGCAATCCGACTATTCACAGTGGACTTGTCGTCACTTTCGACTTTAAGGGTCGTGTTTCTGCCTCGATTCTTGGGCTTTCCACACGCATCCTCTAGGTCATACTTGTGAGTTTAGGTCGTTGAAGTCCGTCGAAGCTTTGGTGAGAGGAAACACGTCCGGAATAAATTGCCAAGGTTAGGGTCTCACCCCTGGCTTAGCAATTTCTTCCTTGTTTTTAGAAAATCTAAGGAGAATTTTCATCAAAATGGGGATTTCACTCCTGATTTGGTATAATTCTCCTCGTATGTTATTGAAAATATCAGGATAAGCATGAGTAAATGGATAAAATCATCATTAGTCAGGCAATTTAGTCGAGAGTTTGCGGTTTTCACACCTATTCCTGACCAAATTGCTTAGCTTTTATTGAAAATTCGAGTGTAGTGATAGCGAATAATTGGGGAATAAGGCACATAAACTTGGTCTGATAGTTCCTAACTATAGTCTAGGTCTCTACGACAGCGACCCGGACTAGGTCGTGTCTAGCCTAATTCCCTATAGTTATGGCTCTGATACCAATCTGTCACACCCTAACCGATGGCGGAATCATCGGGGCATGGCACTGAGCGAAACAGATTGTCCAGAAGTTTCCACAACAACTATTAATACAAATTCAGTTTAAAATGATACGTCCCATACCGTATCCCGAATAAATAACAAGTTATTACAGATAACATCCAAACAATTAATCCTGTTCCGACAACTCAGATTCAAATTAAACATAAATATTGTTCAATGCCCCTAAAGACCCAGACTGACAAGATCTACAGACAACTATACACTAGCAGCTTGTTCTTGACAGACAACTATTTGTTGGGGGCCTCTAGAGACTTATTCTAGCTTCACTTCCCTAGCAAGCAAAAACCTTAAATACCTGTCACGTACGTTAAAATAAAGTCAATACATAAAATGTAAAGGTGAGCATACAAGTTTGATAATAGCATATAGAGTTCGAATAGTTTACGCATAACCGGCACGTACACAGAGGGAAATGATGCATGTTAATTATCGACATAGACCTATCGATACCAACGACTGCGGGTTGACTGTCCGAGACAGTTCGCAATACATGATTACCACCGTAATCCATGCAAGTAATTGTCCTTAACAACCCCCGTGAGAACGGGTGCTGAGTCCAAACTATAGTACCACGTTGCTAAGGCAGGTAGACATCATTCCACGTGTAAACATAATAACAAGCATACATTTAGTCACGTAATACATGCAATCGGTTAGCGTTCAAATAGTTTGAATAGTGTGTTCGATTGAGACTTTGGATAAGTAACGTATATAACACCCAAAAGTGCTAAAGCAAAAAGGGTTCGAGTATACTCACAGTGATTGGTTATGGATTGAAGGGAGCGCTGAGAGTAGGGTTAGCCTGAATAGTTCGATAGCACAACAATGAGTAACGCGGAAATGCAAACGAGTGTAAATGGATCGAATAGTCTGGTCGATCGAACAGCAGGTTCGTTCGATCGGACGGGCTGTTCGATCGGCTTGAAAGTCCATTTGAACAGTCCTGTTCGATCGGCCGGTAGGCTCGATTGGCTGGACCATTCGAGTGGATTGTTTCTTCCTCTGATGTGTTTGTGTATGATGGTTTGAACTTTTGAAGTTTTCGTTGTAGTATTTGAGAACACTGAAGTGTTCTTACCTTTCAGGTCGATCGATCGAACGGTCTGTTCGATCGGCCGGCTTAGCCGATCGGTTAGGAACTTCAGATGTAGTTCTCAGCAGGATGTCGCTCGATCGAACAGTCTGTTCGATCGGCTGGTACTCCTTACTACGAACGAGTCGCAAAATCGATTAAGTGTTAAAGCATAGTATCTCATGATCCGAAGAGTAATGTTTACCAATCTAGTAGCATATTCGATCGAACATCACTTCGTCAATAGCATACTTCATAAAATTCGAAAAGTGTGGAACCATGTGCTAGCCGATCGGCTGGCCCGGCCGATCGGCTGGTATGTTCGATCGGCTGGACTGTTCATTCGAACAGCCTAGCCGTTCGGCCAGCATTCCTGACCTGGTCGGCCCTTCGTCTAACACTTGGCTGTTTTGGTTGTTTTGATATGATTTTGAGGTATTTTGACAGCGAGTTAACCATAGAACGTGGGTTCTTACTTACTTTACCGGTTCAGACAGGAATCAACCAAGTCCGGCCGGTGAACTGTTCGGAACGGTAGTTTGATGTTTAACCGAAATCGGTGAGCCTCGTAGATAGAATCCGAATCTTGAACCTCTTGGCTGTTAGAATGATTAGTCAGTTGGTCCGAGCTCCGTTTCTATCGGTTTTAAGGTTTGAGTGTAAAAGAGTTGAAAGAAAGTTGGAAATCCTTCCATGAAAATGTTAAGATTCTTACAAATCCTAGCTTGTTTATGTGGAAATCGGTCAGATCTAAGCTACTCATGGTTGAATGAGGCCAAAGTATGATGTTCTTCAAGAACACCATGATGGCATCACCCAATAACACTTAGATCTTGGTGATTTCACGGTTAGAAATCAAGTTTTGAAAGATAGAAAGGTGTAGAATCATGTAATGATAAAAAACGTACAAGAATTAGAGTGAAAACTTACCGGAGTTGAGAGAAATCTGGGAAAAAGTGAAGAACAAGGCTGGTTCGGTCAGAGCTTTCCGAAAATAGAAAGGGTGATAATGACAGGGCTATTTATAGGCCTCCCAAAGAGGAAAGTGGTAGCCGATCGGCCAGGATCTCCGATCGGCTGGGCTGCTCGATCGAACAGCATGTTCGATCGGCTAGCCTGTTCGATCGGTGATTCCTGTTCGATCAGGAACACCTTCTCGAGTGTTTTGCGACGATTTTTGATATTTCGATTTCGATGGACGATGATACGAATACGATAGAGTTCCTAGTCAAATTACTTTCAGTCCCAACTACTATATCTAACATACAATCATCTATAAGTCACGTTTCGATGTCGTTTCGATTAAGTTTGATTGCCTTTCGAGTTTCGATTCGAGTTTTGATTGAATCGATTGAATACCACTCAAAACATAAAGTAAACATGCACAAGTAACACATAAGGCACACATACACGTAAGCATTACCACACCAGTTTCGCATAGTTCGAGTCTCGAGTTCGATTGATTGATTTGATTAACTTGATTATTGATTGATTAACTTTATCGCATTGTTACTTCCTATTATTCACAGTCGTAAATCGGTCGCATTGATTAAACATTCGATCATTTTATTTAGACAACACTTACTCCATATAATACAAAAAGCAAAAAGAACATTAACAGTCAAAGAAGTCAAAGTTGACTTGGACTTTGACATTCGAAAACACGGGGTGTTACAGATGGCATCATAAATCTCTAAATATCTATTACCTATTTTTGTTTGACTCGAACTTAGGCCTTTGTTTTTTGATTTTATGTAATCAATCGAAGATTTGTGGTGCATTGGTGGTGAATAGAGAACCAATTTTAATTTTGGCATGAGATATTTGGTGAGCTTTTTATAAATTTTATATGTTTTTAGTTTGTTGAGTAATTTTGCATAGGTTATTGAAAAGCAATTTTTTATGAATAAGAATAATGTAGTTTGTCCTTTGTTATGGTGTTGTTGCTGGTGGTTTTTAGATGTATGTTTGGACATTTGGTTGGCTGTTGGGCTTGTTCTTTAGCTGCTTTCCAGGTGTTGATTTATAATAGCTATGGAGATGTTTATCTAAGGTTTTAATTAAAACAACCATTGTACAAGTCGAAGTCTTTAAATGGTGAATTTTTTTGTAAAGGGGTGGTTGGTGGTGGGGTGGTGGTGGTTTGGCAAGTGGTGGCAGCGGGTGGGGTGGTGGTAAAGGGATGGGTGGTGGTGGAGTAATACAAAGTTATTTTTAAAGTATTTTTAATAAAATGGTTAGGTATTTAAGTTTTATATAATTAGTCCTTAAGAGATGAAGTGTCAAAACTGCCTTAATGTGCATGGCACATGATCAAAATTAACAGAACAATTTAACTGGGTTAGGATTAAAAGACATAACGTGCAAGATTTGAAAACATAAAGTACAAAAACTCGTCAATTTTAAAGGCAAAGGACACCGCCTGAAAAGAGGTAAATAAAGGAAAAAATTTGCAATTCACTCTTATTTTTATTTATTTGTACTTGTCGAGTCCTTAGATCCCGGTAGGTAGTCAACAGGCCTTGTCAACGTTGTAAAGGTTTAACTCCACCGTCCTACAAAAGGGAACACCGTTAACCTCGCCACGGAGGACCCGGGGGGGGGGGAGGGATCCGTGACCAAGCTTCGGCGTGAGAATAAGTAAGCTTGCCGAAAAAATGAGAAGCTTATTCCGACGAGTGTGTGATCGTTAGAATATTCTCCTTGGTGTGAATTCTGGGTAATTTGAGTTTAATGCAGTCCGAGGATGTCGGAATAAATGTGATGTTAGTGTATTTAATGAGAAGGGTTCTTGAATGCATACCGTTAACTGATTCGCTACCTTCCTTTTATAAAGGGAATCACTTATCTTCCAAGGAGAGGTCAGACCAAGACCATCTAACGGTTTCTGCGAAGTCTTAGGGAGCTCAGACACGTGTCTGAGCCTCAACGGTCTGATTACGAGCTCATTAATGGAGCCAGCTAACAAAGTACCTTTCTCCGGCGTTCACCTGCTCTCTCTCCGTCAAGCATTAAATGAGAACAGAGATATCATATCATTTCCCTTTCCCACCTTTTCTTTTGGTTTGTCTTTAATAGAAGAGAACTGGTTTGGGCCCATAAGCCAGCCCAAGTGACGGGAGCCCAAGACGAGCTCACTGGGCAACCAGTGGGCCTCGTCGTCAAGTTATCTCTAGCCCCAGGTCACAAGGCCCGAGTCATGTGAGCCTGGGCTGAAATCGAGTTCCCTGGGATCGATGAGATCCGAATGATCCAATGGCTGGGGATTATTTCTATGATGCACGTGCCCCTAATCGAGATTTGATTTTTAAATTATTGATTAGACAATTACCGCCCTTACTCTGCAACTTCATTAAAAATCCGGAGTTACCCCTCATTTCTTCATAACTCCTTTCTTATTCTTCTCCAAATATTCTCCGATCATCTTCAACAATGAGCCGAACCGGTCGTTCACTGATACCCTCCGTTTTAACAAAGGAAGACCTCGAATCCTTTGTTACCACATACCAGATCCCTGAGAGGTTCTATCCATCTTTACCCGACCTAGATGATCCGGCGGTCTGTACGCCGGAAAGAATTGTCCTTTACACCCTGGCCTTTTCTTTTTGTGGCATTCGTTATCCCCTATCACCGTTCAAAATGGAACTCCTAAAGCACTTTGGTATTCATTTCTCTCAATTGCACCCCCTTGCTTTTATGAGGGTAGTGCATTTTGAACTTTCTTGTGTGGCGGTTTCCAGCGAACCATCGGTGCCTCTTTTTTGCATGTTTTACAAGCTCTTATCAGATGGAGACTGGTTTACCTTTGCCAAACAGAAAGACAGTGTTACCTTGCCTTGCTATTCTTTCATGCCAACATCCACTTATCCTAAAGAGTGGAAGAATAGGTTTATTTTCGTCTCAGCTTCCATAATTTCGCGGTCTCCTCCTCTGAGGGATCCGAAGGAGTCCATCGATGACAGCGTTCCTGTTCTTTCTGCAAATGAGACCGTGTTGTGGAAGAGGATGTACGAGCATCCTACCAGGGCTTACATTTTCTGGAGGGGGTTTTGGCCATGGGAGGCCTAAACCCCCTTTATTCTGTTCGTCCGAAGGCTTATTTTGTGAAAAAAGGTACTCTTTTTTTTGCTCCTTACAATGTCTATTAATTATGCCTTGGTTCGTGGTTCTTGTGTCGCAACCCCCGACCCCTGCCTTGGGAGGCGGGTGGCTGCGAGCTACTTAGAGCTGGTGGTATCGGTGTTTCTTAATTTGGCAGCGGAAATTTCATCAAGATCGAAGTTAGGAAATATTTTATCCGAGTAAAACACCACATTTTTATAATAATTAAATATATTGGGAAAAACCCAAGTTTCCATTACAAACATATTTTTAGGGATAAACCCTAATTTATTGAAATAAAACTTCTTCTTTACTTAGGTAGCTTTTATAGCCACTTTTCCAAGCCTTCAGTGCTCTCCAGCTGGCTTCTATTTGGCTTTCACATTTTGTTACTTGAAACGCGTTTAAAAACATTTTATCAGCAAGAAATACTGGTGAGTAAATCCCAGTTTATTCAAAACAGGTTTTATAATTTTACAGCATTGAGGGCAATCTAGTAATTACATTTGTTTACATCTACTATAATTACCACCCACGGTACTATCAATCCTGACTGGTGGTAATGTTACGACTCACAGTGTAGTAACAAATTTTGTATACAAAACCCTAACATACCGACGATAATTGTAGAATACAAATACTCAATCACTGTTAATTATACTTTAAAACAATTGAGGTTTTGTAAAAACAGTTTGCAAAAAGAGGAATTACTCACATTGCTATTTTAGGTATTTCTTTATGACTTCCTAGTTATAATCTAATAAATTAAACAATGCACACGCGTTAGTATAATAACCCAAATTTACATTAGCTATACCCTCCCTGAGACAGAACTCCAACGACTGAGTCAGGCAGAGCCTTGATATGCGTTACGGAGCACTAGATCAATTGGGCTGCGTATCTAATACGTAACCGGGGGTTATAATACTTACAACAAGGCAAAGCTTCACTAATTAGGGGGTATTATACCCGATATTACTTCTAATTTACAGAATTTTAGAGAGAGAGATCGATTGTGAGCGAATTGAAACTGAATGTCGTGATCCCCTATTTATAGTGCCTGATCGGCACTTTGCCGCGCCCCGCGACAGATGAGGACATGGCTTACGTGGCCCGCGAGAGACCACGTGTCTCGTATAGGGTTGCTGAGTTGACCCAGTAGCTTCGACACGCTCATGCCATATGACGGCACCGGGTTAAGCCTGGTGGCCAGGCTGTCGCGCCCCGCGACAGAGCAGGAGCAAGCCGTCGTGCCCCGCGAGCGACCCTTAAATCTTGTTTTTCTTGATTTTTGTTAAATTAAAGGTATTACGGGCGTATTTTTCGTATACGGGGTGTATTTTAGGACATATGGGGGTGTTTTAAATAAATTTTAGGAGAGTTGTTATATCCTCCATACCTTGTTTTAGAACTCGTCCTCGAGGTCTACTAGAATAGGTGTGGATATTTCTTCTGCATCTCTGATTCGATCTCGCAAGTGTATTCTGGTCCTCTCTTGGAATCCCGTTTCACTTTGACTAGAACTAATCTCTTGTGCTTGAGATTCTTGATCTTTCTATCTTCAATCCGTAGGGGTCTTTCTACAAATTTAAGCTTTTCATTTACCTCTATGTCCTTAAAAGGTACCACTAATGATTCATCTGCTAAGCATTTCTTGAGATTACATACATGGAATACATCATGTATTCCTGCCATTTCCTCTGGCAGTTGTAGCTGATAAGCTACAGGTCCTATTTTTCTAATAATCTCAAAAGGTCCAACATACCTGGGGCTTAGCTTTCCCCTCTTGATGAATCTGACTATTCCTTTCCATGGCGAAACTTTTCATAATACCTTATCTCCTACTTGGAACTCTAACGGTTTTCGCCTGTTATCAGCATAACTCTTTTGATAATCGCGTGTTGTTTTTAGTCTTTCCTTGACTTGAATAATCTTGTCCGTTGTTTCTTGTACTATTTCTGGTCCAGACAGTTGCTTCTCTCCAATTTCTGCCCAACAGACTGGAGTTCGGCACTTTCGTCCATAAAGTGCTTCAAATGGTGCATCATTAATACTGGTATGATAGCTGTTGTTGTAAGAAAATTCTATTAATGGTAGATGATCGTCCCAATTTCCTCCGAAATGAATTACACAAGCTCTAAGCATATCTTCCATTGTCTGAATTATCCTTTCGCTTTGTCCATCCGTTTGAGGATGATAAGTTGTGCTTAGATTTAACTTGGTTCCCATTGCTTTTTGGAAACTAGTCCAAAAATGAGAAGTAAAATGGCTATCTCTACCAGACACAATGGATAAAGGAATTCCATGTAATGAAACTATTTCATTTACATATAGTTTAGCTAATTGTTCCATACTGAAAGTTTCCTTCATCGGTAAGAAATGAGCTGACTTGGTTAATCTGTCTACAATCACCTAGATTTTATCATTACCCTTTAGTGTCTTGGGTAATTTGGTAACAAAATCCATTGTTATCAATTCCCATTTCCATATTGGCATTTCTAAGTACTGCAATAAACCTGAGGGTTTCTGATATTCAGCTTTAACTTGTGAACAAGTTAGACATTTGGCAACATAAGCTGCTACATCCTTTTTCATTCCTATCCACCAGAAATTCTTTCTTAAGTCTTGATACATTTTATCACTTCCAAGATGTATCGTATACTTAGACTTATGGGCTTCTTCTAAAATTCGGTGGCGTAGGTTTCCTCATTTGGGTATCCAATTTCTTTTCTTATGGAATCTCCAAATTCCATCTATTCCTTGTTCTAATTCCTTAATCATTCCTTTTAATTTTTCAGTATCATCCCTGATTACTGATTCTTGTATTTCTCTAATCTGTTCATTTAAATCTATCTGCAGATTTAATTTAAGAGAACGTACTCTTCTTGGTTTTTCGTGATATTTTCGACTTAAAGCATTAGCTACTACAATAGTCTTTCCCGCATGATACTGGATATTACAATCATTGTAGGATCGGTTTTGACACCAAACGATTGCGTAACAACACGTTCGACGTGCGGAATCCGTGAACGTGCGTGACCGAACACACAAGAACGTACAATAACCGTGATTCAACTGATTATGACGAGTACAAAGTGCCGAGAATCACATGAGAGAACTTTCTCTCTCTAAGCTTAGATCTCCTAAAAGTCAAATGAGCAAAAGTCTTAAACTCTACCACTAACTCCTCCATTTATAGGCCAAGGGATATAACGAGAAATCTCATTATTTACAAAATTGCCACCTTGCCTTTACTACATATTACAATGTAAGCATTAGATTTAAACAGTTTCAGCAACGGAATGGATTGACAGAGGCGATAGACATTACTGCACTAACAGACTCCCCCTTGGATATTGCCGCAGTCAATCTCGTAGCATCTTGTCTTTCTCTTTTTCGAACAGAATCCCCGTGGATCTGTCTTTAGCTTCAGTTGCTCCCCCTCTCGGTAGTCTCTTTCTTCAGGCTCCCCCTTTCGTCAAGCTTCCGTGCTTTTAGGATTGACGCCTGGCTTTCCGTATACAAGCTCCTCCAGGATAGTTACCTGGCTCCTTGAAAGTACGCTCCCCCTTGCGTTGAGCTTGTCTTTAGACTCCCCCTTAGACTCAGCTGTCGGGATCATAATCTGATATAGCACTCTCTATTTTCTCAGTATTAGCAGTTTTCACAGATTCAGGACCATCTCTTGGCTCTTCGTAGCAACAAGATCAGGAACCTGGCTTTTACGTCTACAGACTCCCCCTTTCGACAAGCTGGGATCGTAGTCTGGAATTCACTAGCTGCATACCTGCACATACTTTAACCAACAGTAAGATTTGACTTTATGCTTATCACTTATATTTAAAATGATTAAATTGGTTTCAAATTAATGAGCCATTTAGACATTTCAAAAACCTTTCTCATTTCAACAAACTTTCCCAATCCTGTTGATCCTCATGTTTAGCACTTGAACTTTGAATATCAGCTCTCCAACATCAGTTGTCGAAAATCTTTTTGGATTTTTCAAAATTTCATGCTAAAACACATTCTTTTTGGATTTTTGTTTAATGAAAAGCAGTAAACAAATATATACAGACAATATTTTTGTGAGTTTGTGTAAGAGGATCATATCAGTTCTTGAGACAAATCACTAGCACCGTTAAGCTTTAATCATTTTAAGTTCTAAACGATTCACATAGATTGACGATATAGTTGTCCTCTTAAACTCAATCTAAAAACTTTCGAAATGCTTACCAATACGTTAAGGTATATTAATTTTTGCACTAAATTGTTATGGACCCCACGATCTCAGCATATCCCCTCATCATGCAATACACTGACTCAAGTAATGCCTTTAAACTTTTATCAACTGTGATATGTGCGAAAATAATGCAGAATGTTTAAACATTAACAATCAGGTCGATCTTTCGATACGCAGAGAAAGTCCAATGTTTAAACAAAATAAGAAATAAAAACAAGCTGAAGTTGTTTAGGCTTTAACCACCAGTTCGATACTCCCGTATACGCAGAGGTGATCCAAAGCTTAAACGAAACACCAAAAAAAATAAAGCAGAACGTTTAGGCAATAACATCTAGTTCGATACTCACGTATACGCAGAGGATGTCCAATGCTTAAACAAAATAAAGAAATCAAACAAGTTTAAATCTTTGCAAAATGAAATGCACAATCACAGTGACTTTTCAGCAAAATTGTGAAAGTTCACAAATTTAACCAGTTTTTATGCTCTTTGCATTCAGCGATTACTGAGTAGGCACACAATCAAGAAGGACAAAACTAAGTACTATGCTTTCAATCATGTTTCCCACTAGAACCAGGCTTTTTCATTTAAATTTGTATCGTTATCGCAAATCTACTAGTCTAGCTGAGCCTATCGTCACATCTTTCGTGAGACCGTTTATCACATTTTACTTTCCAATTCTTTAGCGTGCTGTGATAGTCCACTGATGTACTATCATTTCCTCTTTTTTCACAACAAAACTCGTTTTTTATTTTTAATGTTTTTGAATTTTTCAAATTTTCTAATTTTTTTTTAAATTTTTCTCCCCCTAAAATCAAAATATATGTCAATTTTGATTTTACGGGAAAATTTGAAAAATAAAGCAGTAAACTATACAAACAAATTGACAAACCGATGAGAATTGCCTCAATTCGCCATCCACTTGGCATAAACAATCAAAACTCCCCCTGACAACAAACTATTTTCCCATTATGATTTCAAAACACTTAAGTTTGTCTTAATCAAAATGGTTTTTCTGGAAAAATAGTTTTGTTTGCCATTTCACAAACATGGGGGTTTATTCATCACATTGTTTTCAACCATTTGTAGGTTTATCACAAAAACAATTTCCAATAATCTTACCACTTGTAAGATAGTTAAATCAAGTACAACTTAATGTCCTTGTTTTCAACCATTTGTAGGTTTATCACAAAAACAATTTCCAATAATCTTACCACTTGTAAGATAGTTAAATCAAGTACAACTTAATGTCCTTGATTAACCACTTGTAAGACGAAATATCACAGTTAACAAACTGTTAATTTCTCAAGAAAGATGTCGATTCATGCTCCACGATTACCAACTTGGGAGCTCCGGCAAGTCAGGTTTTTCATTTAAACAGTTTCACCCAAGCCTGACGGTCCTTGGGTGCTTTTGAAATTCCTTTTGACAATGATGGAAAATTTTCATCATTCATTGTCAAAGCGGAATCACCACTTTTTACCTCAACCAATGGCTCCTCTGGTTTTGACAAACCAGATTCATTACCTGAACATGGCTCCTTTGACTTTGATGAGTCAAGATCATTGCCAACAACTGACTCTTTTATTTCAAAAGAAATAAATTCATCACCAGGAACTTTTCCTTTCTTCACACTCTATTATGTCCTCAGATTTGCATCTGATGAATTCGTTTTGCTTGATTTGTCATTCTTTGGAGAGCAAGACGATTTATTAGAACTATTCTCTGATTTTCTTATTGTATCCAAGGACAAAATCCTTTCGAGATACTCTCGTGCTTTCTTCCTTTTCTTTCTCAGTCTGTCTTTTTGCCCTTGTGAAAGCTTCACTTTCTGTTCTGAAACTTTCAGTTCCTTGGGCTTTTCTTTGACTTTGACTGATTCCATCACCCTTTTCTGAATGCAGCCCTCGATCTTTCATTTGATCTCATTGGGAAATCTCTGGCAATATGTCCTTTGATTTGGCAGTCATAGCATCTCCTCATCTCAAACCACTGATTCTGGCAGTTAACAGCAATGTGTCCTTGAACACCACAAGTGTAACACACTCTGTTATCGTACCATTCACCACTTTCACACCAAATGCTCAGATCATAACATTGTCTGGCTTTGTGGTAATCAGCACTCCTCCTGAAAGCTGGATTTGGCTTTGAAGCACTGTGGTCAAACCTGCACCACTCATTACCAATTTTCTGTGAGTTTTGATTTTTCAATTTTTGTGGTTTTTTATCACGATTGGATGATTGAACTGATGAACTTTTATATTTGTTTTGAACATTTTCTGAATTTTTTACTTTTTGTTTCTGTTCCACTTTCTTCTTCAAAGGTTTTTGCGTAGAGCATTCACCCTTTTCAGTCGATTGCAGAACAGTTTCTTGAAATTTTTCTTTTAATTTCAAAAAGATTTCTTTTTCTCATTTTTTTTATTTTCATCATCAGTTTTCTCATCACAATATTCAATTTTGACTTTGTCAAAATTTGTGACATTGTCACTTATTGGAATAGCATTGATCGGTTTTGGACATAATTGATCTAGTATCGCTGATGAGGTCACAAAACCTTTCAATTTCTTCTCAAACTCAACAAATTTATTTCTTGCACTCTTAGCTTCATTTTCAAGCTGAGAGATTTTTTCAAGCTGAGAAGTAATTGCATTTTCATTTTCCACTATATTCTTTTCAAGAACAGATTTTTCATTTTCTAAAACTTTTATATGTTCTTGAAATTTTTCTTCATTTTGTTTCAGATTTTTGTTTTCCAATTTTATCCAAAGATCTTTGTTTTCTGAAGATTTTATCTTATCTTTAAAAACTTTTTCATTTTGTTTCAAAATTTTGATTTCCAATGTCAAACTCTCCATCTCTTTTAAGAGTTTGACATTGTCTGCTTTAGATTTATCACAGTTTAAGCACTTCTTGGTCATCGTTTCAGCTTCATCTTTCTTCTCAACCTTGATAGCTGAAATTTCTTTAACCTGCTTCTCTACTACTTGAACATTTTCTTCAGATTTGATTTTTTTCTTTAGTAGTTGCTGCCTTATGATTCTTCTCTCCTGAATCAGACTTCAATTTTCTAATCTTTTGGAACTCAAGTTCTTGAGTTTGAATCTTCTTGACGAATGTGCTCAAATTGAATCCAAAATATCCAAAGCTATTCTTCCAATCCAACAAATACGTTCCCCACACATCATTTGGTAAAGCATTTGCCAACTTGTCAACCCACGTCTCATCCATTTTGTTAATGTTTAAATTTCTCATCTCTATACGCAACTTGCAATACCTCTCGATCAATTCTTTTGTAGACTCTCCCTTGATACCCGTAAAACTATCAAACTTTTTCTGTGCAATATAAAACTCAGAACCCATTTTCGGTATTAAAAGATTTACAAAGACAGATTTTCCAACGATACGAAAATTTACACAATCTAAAATAAATTCAATCACTTTATCAAACCACTGAATCAGATGAATATCCGATTGAGTGACAGAAATCCGGTGACAACGGATCGAGTGAGAATTCTCTCTGACGGGTATCCGATGCTTGACATATACAGGATCACCTGCAAAAAACAAACAAACAAACGATCAGTTTTAAACGAACTGAATACGTGAAAGTGTGTGTTAATGAAATCAATCTAAGACTCGTGTCGAAGATTTGCGGACTCGTTCCAACGTTGTTCGGGTGAAATCACTGAATGAATGGGCCTGAAAAAGAACCGATGTGATACACTTTTTGGATGAACTTAGAATGATTTGGGCTTAATTGGAACGAAATGGATTCAATTGGGCCTTTAATACATTGATCACATGGACGTTGATTTTAATATCTTGATATACTCAATTCACACCCCAATGCTCATTGGGTCAACATTACAAGTCTGAATCAACCCAAAGAATGATTGGTCCGCAAAACAAATTTTTTTTGTTTATGATTGGGCCTCTCTTTTACTTGGATCTAATTGGGCCTCACAACTTTAGATCAGATGCAATTCAAGAATTGATCTTATTTGACCTTTAATTAACATTCACATGCAGCCGACAACTATTTTTGTTTTAATATTTTGATTGGGCCAAACTATTTCACCAACTTCATATGCACACTCAATTAATGGATTTCATCTATTGGGCCGATGTAAACAGTACCGAAGTCATATGAATTCACATGAATTGTTTGAATATCTAAAATGCAATTTGACCACAACCACCACTAATCTGATTGGACCTCTTGAGATAATAGACAGACACCAATACTTGGCCGACAATCAATCCAGTTTTCAAATTATGATTGGGCTGTTAACTATGGTAAACTTGATTGGGCCTCTATAATATGGATTCACGTAAAGGTCTATTCTAATCAAATAAAGCTAGCCGACAAAATCCCATGATATATGGCCGACACTCTCTAAGTCACAATTCAGTTTCACATGTATTCAAGCAACCTGTTTCACATGCATTAATGGGGCCTGATACATTCAACACTTGTTAATTGGACCTTTCAACATTTAGTGGATCTGATTTATAATCACATGCAACCGTTTTTGATTCAAACAAAATGATGACTGTTCAAGCGAAATCAGGCAATAATGTTCAAGCAGAATCTGATTTTTCAAGCGGAAACAACTTTTGAAGCGGAATCTGATTCCGTTTGAAATAACAATGCAGATTCAAGTGGAATTAGTGATTTTGGAGCGGAATATGATTTCGCTTGAACTAACACAGACAATTTCAAGCGGAATTAGGCTGTTAATCACGAAATCGGACCTAAAAACTCAGATTTCTCCTAAACGGCTAGGAATTAGGATCTGAAACTTGGTAGGGTTATAGATCAGGTGTTTTCGCACAACATATAAAAAAATCATGAATTTTCGACCGTAAAAACCCGTTCAATTTGACGATTTTCAGTGAAAAACGTGATAAAAATGAAAAAGATGAAGAAATAGATGAAATTCAGATCTGAAATCGATGAAATCCTGTACGAATCTATGTGTTTGATCAGTGCAATCGAGCTCCTGCTCTGATACCACTTGTAGGATCGGTTTTGACACCAAACGATTGCGTAACAACACGTTCGACGTGCAGAATCCGTGAACGTGCGTGACCGAACACACAAAAACGTACAATAACCGTGATTCAATTGATTATGACGAGTACAAAGTGCTGAGAATCACGTGAGAGAACTTTCTCTCTCTAGACTTTCTCTCTCTAGGCTTAGATCTCCTAAAAGTCAAATGAGCAAAAGTCTTAAACTCTACCACTAACTCCTCCATTTATAGGCCAAGGGATATAATGAGAAATCTCATTATTTACAAAATTGCCACATTGCCTTTACTACATATTACAATGTAAGCACTAGATTTAAACAGTTTCAGCTACGGAATGGATTGACGAAGGCGATAGACATTACTGCATTAACAATCATAATCACTAAGAATTTCCATCCAGCATCTCTGTCTCATATTTAACTCCTTTTGCCTAAAAACATATCTTAAACTCTTATGATCGGTGAAATGGTAAACTTACTACCGTAAAGATAATGTCTCCAAATTTTAAGGGCAAAAATTATGGCTCCTAACTCTAGATCATGTGTTGTCTAGAGGCATAGGCTATAACCTTTTGACATTGCATCAACACACATCCATAACCTAATTTAGACGTGTCACAATAGACTACAAAGTCTTCAGTTCCTTCTGGTAATGCTAGTATGGGTGCGTTGGTTAATCTTTGCTTAAGGATTCTAAAGGCTTCTTCCTGTTTTGGTCCCCATTCAAACTTAACAGATTTACAAGTCAGTTATGTTAAGGGAATGGCTATTCTAGAAAAATCTCGGATAAACCGTCTATAATAACCAGCCAGGCCTAGAAAACTTCTTACTTCCGTTGGCGACTCAGGGACTTTCCATTTAGTAATTGCCTCGATCTTTGTGGGATCTACATGAATTCCTTCATGATTAACTAAATGTCCAAGAAATTGCACTTCTTCTAACCAAAACTCACATTTTGAAAATTTAGCATGAAGCTTTTCTTTTCTTAATAATGTAAGGAGTGCGTGCAGATGCGCTGCATGTTCCTCTTTGCTTTTAGAGTAAATAAGAATATCATCTATAAAGACAATTATGAAAATATCCAGATATGGTTTAGATATCCTGTTCATCATGTCCATAAATGCAGCTGGGGCTTTGGTTAGACCAAATGACATAACGGTAAATTCATTATGGTCATACCTTGTTTTGAAGGCAGTTTTTGGAATGTCCTCTTCCTGTACCTGCAATTGATGATATCCTGAGTGTAAATCGATCTTGGAAAAGAATCGAGGTCCTTGCAATTGATCAAACAAATCATCGATTCTCGGTAATGGGTACCGATTTTTAATCGTGACTTTATTGAGTTCTCGGTAATCAATGCACATACGCCTTGATCCGTCCTTCTTTTTGACAAACAAGATTGGTGCCCCCCATGGCGAGGAACTGGGTTGTATGAGTCATTTCTCCAGAAGTTCATCCAACTGTTTCTTCAGTTCTTGCATCTCTGGTGGTGCTAAACGGTAAGGTGCCTTGGCAATTGTAACATCCGCCAAACACGGATCTCCGAAACCCGACTCAGATTGTAAATCGGATCCGAACCAAAATAAATAAGAATGCAAATTTTAATTTTTTATTATTTATATTATTATCATGCACTATATTAAATAATATAATCGTATTCGGGTTATAAATGTTATTTTTTTAAGTTTTTTTTTTTCAATTCTAAAAAAAATCTTAAAAGACCTCACTTTTGAAACAAATGATTAAGATTAATAAAATATAAAATCTTTGATTTTAAATATGTTCTATAAAGTTGATTTTAGTTTGGAAAACATTTAAAACCTAATGGGTGTAGTTTGTAAATGTTAATTAAATGGCAACTTTCATTGAATCAGGATGTAGTTCTTCGTGCTTTATTATGGGTGACTTTCTGATTCAAAGAAAAATAAAACGGTCGTCACAATTAACTATAGTAACCGTTTGTGTATTGAACCAATCATTTAAGGAATTTACTCAATCTCAATCGTTAGTAACTTCATTATTTCTTTTTATCTTCGAATGCTTCTGGACCCTTTTCCCCACCCTCACGCACCATCAACAATGGAGAATCCTACGCATTCCATTTTGAATCCATAGCAAACTCACTCTGGCAACACCACTACAACCGATTAACACCACCACAGTTCCTCTCACCTCTTTCTTGTACTTGTCCACGAAGAGCTTCGAGCTAAATATTTAGCCGCTCACACATGTTGTTTTCTCTCTCACTTTGAAGACGCACCAGCCACCGGCACGTAGCGTGTTTCAATCTACGGCTCGTTTCTGTTCGGGTGTTGAGGTAATAGCCCTTTCCTTTGCTTATGGTTTGTTTATAATCGAGTCGTGAACTACGGCTCGGTAATCTTTATTGTTCCGGAGACTAACTAAAACCTTGTCTAATCGGAAGAAGATAAACTTACAAATAAGTTCGATATGAGATCTGATCGTTCATACATGTGTTCTACTTGGTCTTTTGTAATTGAAACTATAACAGTAACGGGAATACATAAACTTGTGACAACTTTAACCAAAGGTATGTACCTATGTAGTTGATGTCGAGAGTGGTCCTGGTAACTAGTTTCAATGTGTTGTCCATTAATGAACATGTGATTCTAAGCTCTTGATCAATGCAAATTAATTAAAAGTCCATCAGGCTAGTTTAATAATGTGATTCGAAGCTACTCTTAATTGGGTCGACCAGTAAACCTGAGATTGTTCATGGTTACATAGAGTTTAGTAAAACCATTAGGGGAGACTTTGACCTGGGAAAGTAAGTTACTGATAGTCAAAACCAAAAGCTTAAATGAATTACATTTTCTAAATCTATATCTATATCTATATATACTACTATATAAAGCATTTCTTGAGGGACTTCTTAAAATTTAAGAGGTACATGTAGAAATGCTTAATGTATAACACACAATGCATCTATTAACTATTTTTTAAGGGTAAATTTGTAAAGATGCCATGTTCTTCTCTTCAACTTCTCTTGCCCTAATCAACTATTGAATGCCATAATTAGCCATCTTGAATGCAGAATCAACCATCGTTCTTTCAATTTTCCTTCACCCTAATCGATTATTGTTAATTGTGAATGCTATTGAATGTCCATTGAATGCCCATCAGGTATGAAAGTCGATTGAATGTCCATTGAGGTCATGTGTTTATAGATTCATGAACGTGTGATTAATGGTACCCCTCATTCTTTGATGTAAATTAAAGAATACGGAGGGAGAGGAGCAGGCCAAGGGCTCTCCGGCCGGCGACATCGGTGATGGCTACGGTACCAATCTCACTCAATGTTATCCATTGATTACAGTTATAGAGAAACTATACTACTAGGTAGTGATAACAAATAGCTGGCACTGAGCTTGATAGTAAGATGATTTTAATTGAATTCAGCAAAGAAACAAACAGGACAATGGGTGCTTGGATGTGTTAGGAATAAGAAAGTTTCTTCAATGATCTGCGTCAAATTGGCAAGGTAAGTTACAATGTGATGCATATAGAGCTTTTTTTTTTCATCTGGGTGTTCTTTTATTTTTATAGCGTTTACGGGTTACTCAGAAGGTTTCCCGTTGGATGTGGCTTTGTAATCGGCGTTTTTTTTATGCTCAAAGGGCCGAAAAATCAGATTCTACATATGCCATCGACAGAGGTAATTGCATTAAAATTTTGAAATTAAATAGTGGCGATATGTTGGGCAGGTCAGGTGGTTCACGAATTAAAGTCGGTTATTTTTAGTTTTAAAAAGTGCGCCTCACACCAACATAGACACCAAACATTTGAATAGCGACTTCGATCTGAGATCATCCTGCTGCTGTGTAATGTGCAAATAAGGAAATGTTGTCCACTTTTTGGTGTTTTAGTTGTGTTTTCTTCTTATGAAATTTGTATGATCACAGAAGGCGCATTAATTTAGAGACTACTGGGAGGATATTGGAACGTTCAAGTCTTTTCATAGCGTAATAGCGCTCTTACAAATGTGGTGATTCGCTTATTAAGTGTTACGTTCTTTTCATGAGTATAATTACTTTAATGTTTTAATTAGTGTTTTGTTCGATGTCACTTTGAAGGTACCCAAGTTTCTTTTTTGTGGTCCGACACCAACCAAGATTGAAAATTGCAAGGTAAATTCATACCCAAAAGTCAAACCTTATTAAAAGTTTAACTATTTGCAGTTATACCCAAAACTCAAACCTTATAAAAAGTTTACTTATTTGCAGGTTTGATTCTGATTCATTTTAACTGGTTCACCCGCTCCATGAATTTAGCATATCAAATATGAATTTAGCATGCATTACAATTAATGATTCATGCTAGCATCTTTTTATATGCATAGAAAGTAAAAACTTGGGGTGTCATCCTATGTTAGTCAATAATAATTTAGATGTAGAATTAGCATATTATTTCTGGATGACTCGGCTAATTCATCAAGTAAGTTGTTTCTATCTCATATTTTCCTACTTTTTAATGATCAAACTCTGTTGATGTACATGGAAATTTGCTGGGCTAAACAGGTCGAAAGTCATACAAAGCGCATGATCGACGCAGAATACTAGAGCTGGGATAATGCTATTCCATTTGGTTGCCTTTTCTATGTTAGTTCTAAATTTATATCCTTAAAACTGTAGTGATAACAACAACAACAACAACAATAATAATAATAATAATAATAATAATAATAATAATAATAATAATAATAATAATAATAACAACAATGGGGATAATGAGATCAAGCAATCTGAGAGCATTGAAAAGGGTATCAACAAAGATGTTTTAATGGTAGAAAATGTTGATAAAATTGAAGAAACTGAACTAAAGAAAGAAGATGATGATGGGGTAGTAGAATAGGTTAAGAAGAATATTAAAGAATTATCATCAGTTCCATTGGAAAAAAAGTGAATAAAGTGCTAATGATGGTGCTTCAAAGGATGAAGAAAATGCAGCAAATGAGTAAGAACTTTGAACTCATATCAATCTAAAGGTATATGATTTAAAAAGGTTCATATAATCTCTTTTGCTGTTAAGTTTGTTGATGAATCTAAATTTGCAGATTTGCCCACTTTTTGTTTGTTTGTATTGTTGGTTTACTTTTTTTTTTCTTTTTTATTAGGTTTGGAAAGTGGGTTGGGTTTGAAGACGGGGGATAAAGAGGGGTTTAGTTAAAGTTATGGTAATTTGCAGTTTAATGTTTATGAATCAACTATATGCAAACTCTTGATGTAAACATGTGGCCTAATGTTATTAAATAATATTTGTAAATCTTTTGAGACAATGCCATCACCATGGCCACCATTACGCCGCCTCCTCTCTGACCGCTAACCTTGGGTACGATTTGAATCAATGTTTGGTGAAGGGCGCGTGAGGGCGCTTCATTTTGAGTTCGAGTTGAATGATTCTGAGGTTTGAGGCTGAAGACTTGAAGGTGGTTAGAAATCTAGAACATACCTGTTTCGGGTTGTTTTGAGTATATCTTTTTAATTATATGACATTTATGTATTATTTCATGTTACTTGCATTAAAAATTTTAGAGTTTGAAGTGTGAAGAGATGGGGAAGGGTCAATGGTCGTATAATAAAAATTATTTATTCAAGAAAGTCTTTTAAATTGGATGTGTATACGATTAATTTGGATAAGTATGTTATTTTGTATTTTCACGTCTTTTTTTTCTTTTAGAGGGGCTTATTTGAAACACAATGTTGACTACTTGGTTGTACTATTAAAGATGCATTTTTGCGTTTTTTGTACACATTAGATCCCGCGGCAACGCGCGGGTAAATCCGCTAGTACATATATAAATCTTGATGTGTGAAAATTTACATTTTAAATTTAATTATTCAGTTGATCTCGTAAACAAATATTTGCAATTATATATAACTAAGAAAAAAATAAAATAAACCGTTTGAAGTGGCGCACACTAAAATAATGTTTCATTTGATTCTACATTGGCTAGTAGAATTAGTGAAATACCCATCGCTACAGAAAGCAAAACTTAACATACAATATTATATTATAAGGAATTCATATTAAACATACGTGCATATGCTTTCCAACATGATGCAAATTGAGGGTTCTTTATTTTATTTCATATATACATATTATAAAATAAGGGTTATTTATACATATAATTGTCATTGCGATAACAAAAAAAAACTATAACTCCTTTTCTCATGAAAACTCGTTTTAACTTATTATTATGATTAGTCAAGAGTTGTAACGTCTCCGTCGCCGGACAGTCAGCCAACAAGTCAGCAAATCATATAGCGTTTAAATGTTAGTAGATTTAACTAATGAAAATATTAAGTCCTAAACAAAGTTACATTTATCTATATATATATAATCATATAACTTAGTTCATACATAAGATGGTTAAGAATACCTTTCAATATGTTATTTTTCAAAACAGCATGTTATACAAAAGTTTTCAAAATCAAGAACCCGAACTACTAGACCCATTTTATCGTTCCGCTTATTTAGAATATTTGTTATATCAATTTTAGGTTGATTTGGTCATTTGTTTTATCTCGTGTACTCGTGCAGTAATTCTCGTGGATTAACTCTTCGCAACCTGTGAGTAATCTCTTCCACTTCCCCTTTTTAACTTTTCAAATTTTGGGGTGCATCACGTTACACTTTTCGATTTACTTAACATGCTATGATCAAGTGTTATTATGTGAATGTCTTATGTGTATTCTATTATTCTATATACTATCTAATGTCAAGTCTATTGCATGCTATTGTGTCTGGTGGATCCACGGCTGACTATTTATTTTGGTTGTTTGTGTTGTTATGGGTTGTAGCCTAGTATCGCCAACAGTATTAGACTCGCTCCCCGGGGCTTGAGCCTAATGCACGCTATTATAAGGAGTCTATTTATTTTGGTTGTTTGTGTTGTTATTTAATTGGGTATTCTTGTTTGGTGAATTTGGATATATGGATATGTTGACTATGATACGAGACCAATTTCATACTAACCTTGAGGTGCATGTTAAAAATATTTTTTTTCTAAAAGAAATAAATATAAAACTGTTTTTATAAAACGGAGGAAATTATTCACCAACATATTTGTTGACCCAAAAATATATTTTTCTAACGTGGTGCAGGTTTTCAAAGTTGATGATCAAGTGATGTGGACACGTAGCATGGGCCTTAGGAATTTAAATTGAAATATTGATATGTTTGTTTTGAACAATGTATGAACAATTTTGACTATCATATGTTATGTGACTATTTAAATGGTTATGCTTTAAATATTGAAACAATAATTAATTGTCATGAGTATGGGCAATCATCATGCCCCGTACCTTTCCGCTGCGGGTCGGGGTGTGACAGCAATCGGTGCTGTTCCTGGTAGCAGGTGAATTCTGAATTCGACTTCCCTGTCTGGCGGTAGTCCCGGTAGCTCTTCTGCAAACACATCGGAGAATTGAGATACTACGAGAATATCTTTCAATTCCTTTCCTTTAGTGTTAATGATTATGGAAATCATATACGCTAATGACTCTTTTCTTGGATAACTTACTGTTTTCATCACAGAGATGAATTTTGTGGATCGAGTTAGCTTATCTCCTTTAATTGTGATCTTTTCACCTTTTGGTGAATTTACTTGTATTGACTTTTGATCACATAGGATATTGGCTTTATTGGCTATTAACCAATCCATTCTTAATACGATATCAAATCCAGCCAGATTCATTGGGTAAAGATTAGCAATAAAATTGTGGTTTAAAATTTCTATTCTTGCTCCCTGCAAGATTTCAGTGATCTTAATGGATTCTCCATTTGTCGTTTCTGCCAGACATTCTTGTTGAAGTTTAGTTAATGGTTGATTGAAAAGTTTGCAAAATGAAGTATTAATAAAACTTTGGTTCGCACCAGAGTCAAAGAGTACTTTAACAAAGACATCATTAACTAAAAACGTACCGACAATCACGTCCGGAATCATCTTGGCTTCTTCTGTAGTCAGAACAAATGCTCTAGCATTCTTAGTAGTCTTGTTGTTCATGGCTGGAGCTAGTTTCGGACAGTTCGGTTTGATATGCCCCTTTTCTCCACAATTAAAGCATACTCCATTGCTAGGTTTCTTTCTATAGTCTTCTTCCTTGTGTCCCGCTATCTTGCAAAAGTTGCAGTATGTGGAACATTTCTCTGAATACTTCTTCTTGCAGGCCTTACAGTAAGGTGTAGAGGTAGAACCTATGTTTTTTCCACGATTGGAATTACCGTAGCGAAATTCCTGGGTAAGCTTTTGGGCTAGGTTCTTCCTCTGGTTTTCTTCTTGTGTACGTACTAATTCATCAGTCAAGGTATTGGCTAGTTCTACAGCTTCTTCTATAGTTTGTGGTCTAGCTGCCTTGACTACATGTCTAATCTCGCTGATTAATCCCCAGATGTAATGGGAGATTAATACTGGTTCTGGTGAGGCTAGGGTTAGCACTATTCGAGCATATTCAAAGAATACGGTAGTGTAACCCTTACAGTCAACTCCAGTCATTCTAAGGTTTAAGAACTTATTAGCTATCTGTTTTTTTTATTAGGAGGACAAAATTTCCTTTCAACCATATTCTTAAACTCAGTCCATTCCATATTATAGACTTTGTCACTTCCCCTAGACTGGAGAATAGTGTTCCACCATTCTAGAGCTGCATTCTTAAAAAGATTGGAGGCAAACATGATTTTATCTTCCTCTGCACACTTGCTTATTTTTAAGACTGCCTCAGTCTTTTCTATCCAACGTAGAGCTGCAATGATTCCTTCATTGCCCGAGAATTCCATTGGTTTACAAGACCAGAATTCTTTGTAAGAACAACCATATGACATGGTTCTTCTTCTTTTTGGAATAGGCAATTGAAGTAATGGCCCATTGTTTACGCTGTGACTGGGTTCAGTAGGTACTCGTTTACTTCCACTGTTAATTGTATTCTTTTCCGCTTCCTTAACCGTTTTGATAATATATGGCATAGCGTTTATAATCCCTTGTGCCACTATGTGTTGGATGGCACTGTTATCTAATTGGTTCCTGTTATTATCATTTTTCGGGTTTTCTTGATTCACTTCGTTGTCCATCTGGATTATAAACCTTTACCAAATACTAATATCACAGAACAATATTTAATGCGAACAATCACACAAACAAACACATTGATCAAAATCGTCGTGCATTGCGACATTTAATATATATATATATATATATATATATATATATATATATATATATATAGGGAGGGGCTCATGCGAGAACTCCATTTATTGCGAGAACCGCGAGAACCAATGTGAACACAACCTAAAATAGCTAAAAAAAACCTAACCCCCCCCCCTAAAACTTAAAACCCCCCCACCCCCCCCCCCCAAAAAAAAAAAACCTACCCCCCCAAGATAAATGCTAAAAACTAAAACCCCCCAAAAATCTAAAAAGAACCTAACCCCCCCCCCCCAAAAAAAAAAAAAAAAAACCTAAACCCCCCTCCCCCACCCCCCAAAAACCTAAACCCCCCCCCCACCCCCACCCCAATCTAAAATACTAAAAACTAAACCCCCAAAAAAACCTAAAAAAATCTAAAAAAAAAATGTAAAATTTTTTTTTAATATTTTTTTGCTCAAATCGCTACTTTTAGTGGCCAAAATTTTTTTTTTTTAAATTTTTTTTTGCTTCGAAAAGTAGCGATTTTTATATAAAAAATATTAAAAAAAAATTGTGTAATTTTTAGCTATTTTTAGGCATTTTTGGTTGTGTTCACATTGGTTCTCGCGGTTCTCGCAATAAGAGGTGGTTCTCGCATGATCTTCTCCCCATATATATATATATATATATATATATATATATATATATATATATATATATATATATATATATATATATATATATATATATATACTACATGCTACAACTGGAATTTAAAATACAATACTAGCTATGCATTAGTAGGTAGTGGATTATCTATTTTTAGTTGATTTTTTTTTCAAACTACAAGCATATATACATATTTATATATATTATTATTATTACTATTACTAGGGGTCCATCCAGTACTGCATGTTTCGCTCATCGTATTTCCAAACGAGCCTCTCCCCAATTTTCCTTATTCTTTCTCCTTCATCCAATAACTTCTCACCAAAAGTGCGGAGTTCCTGTACGTTTTCGGTACTCATGGGTGGTGGTGGTGTTGGTATCGGGTCAGGGTAATCCCAGTTTAATTAAAACAGGTTTTATCATTTTATAGCATTGAGGGCAATCCAGCAATTACATTTGTTTACATCTACTTCAATTACCACCCATGGTTGTGTCAACCCTGACTGGTGGTAATGTTATTACTCACAGTGTAGTAACAAATTTTGTATACAAAACCCCAACATACCGACGATAATTGTAGAATACAAATACTCAATCACTGTTAATTATACTTTAAAACAATTAAGGTTTTATAAAAACAGTTTGCAAAAAGAGGAATTACTCACATTGCAATTTTAGGTATTTCCTAGTGACTTCCTGGTTATAATCTAATAAATTAAACAATGCACACGCATTAGTATAATAACCCAAATTTACATTAGCTATACCCTCCCCGAGACAGAACTCCAACGACCGAGTCAGGCAGAGCCTTGCCATGTGTTACGGAGCACTAAATCAATAGGGCATCGTATCTAATACGTAACCGGGGGTTATAATACTTACAACGAGGCAGAGCTTTGCTAATTAGGGGGTATTATACCCGATATTACTTCTAATATTCAGAATTTTAGAGAGAGAGATCGATTGTAAGCGAATTGAAACTGAATGCCGTGATCCCCTATTTATAGTGCCTGATCGGCACTTTGTCGCGCCCTGCGACAGATGAGGACAGGGCTTACGCGACCCGCGAGAGACCACGTGTCTCGTATAGGGTTGCTGAGTTAACCCAGTAGCTTCGACACGCTCATGCCACGTGGCGGCACCGGGTTAAGCCTGGTGGCCAGGCTGTCGCGCCCCGCGACAGAGCAGGAGCAAGCCATGGCGCCCCGCGAGCGACCCTTAAATCTTATTTTTCTTGATTTTTGTTAAATTAAAGGTATTACATGCCTATTTTTCGTATACGGGGTGTATTTTAGGACATTTGGGGGTGTTTTAAATAAATTTTAGGAGAGTTGTTATATCTTATCTCTTTTCCAGTCATCTCTAGCGTGTGTTTGTTTGTGTGTGTAGAGATGACATTGTAGGGCTTGCTACAGGCAGATTGCAGTGGGATTTCGTTTATGGTTGGAGATGTGGTTAACCCTGAGATGGGGAATGTTCTTGAGAGAAAAACTCCTGATGTCGGGGGTTCCGTTGCTACGGGGAAGGGGGAGAAGACCCCTTCCCAAGAAGAGGATTCCTTGAAGATGGCTGAGGGTTCTCAGGGTTCCCTCGGTAAAGGATTCAAGCAGTGATGAACATGAAGACTTGGAGAGTCGTCTGATCTAGAAGCGAAAGGCAGGTCCGGAGGTTAGTTCCAAGGTGGTGGTCCCTGAGCCTCGAAACATCCGCTCGAGGCTTAGGAGTGCAAGTGGCCAGAAGTCTTTTTCGGTGTCCAAGGCTGCTTCTGAAGTCCCCCCCTACCGGTGCTAAGGTCTCCTTATCCAAGCATTTGAAGACCTTGAGGGTTTCTTCCAGCTTTGTTAGTAAGCCTTTGCTTGTAAGTTTATCATCTCTTATTCTTTTATCCCCTTTTTTTGTATGCCCCAGTCCTTTATTCTTCCCTTCCTTCCTTATTTTTTATATTTGAAACAGGGGAGTTCTAAAGCTCCAATTGTGATTCCTACTGCTGCTGCTTCCTCCCAGGCCAAAGGTAAAGCTCCGGAGACTAGTGTTGCCCACACTACCCCTGCTGTTGAAACTTCCCCCCTTCAGGCCACCGGTACCAGCTGGCTCAAGCAGGCCGAAGACCTTCACTCTTGCTCCCCCTTGGCTCCCTTATTTGTTGAGGGCCTCCCTGTTCCTAATGTCCCTAAGTGGAAAATCACTCCTTCCACCGTCGTAGGGACTCCCGAGACTGCCCATGACTTCATGGCTCACACCATTCCTCCTTTTCACAGGTGCATGAATTTTTACTTGGACCCTGACCTTTTTTATGATTAGTATAGCATGTCCATTTGTGAGGGCTTCTTTAGGGGGGCTGGTATGTTGCAGAGGGTTATGAGCTGAGGAGCATAAATGAGGGATTGTTGAGTGAGCTGAAAACCTCTCAAACCATTGCTGCTGAGCTTTGGTGTCGGGTAGTTGATGCCGGGAGGAAGCTGCTGGAGGAGAAGGTAACGTCTCTTCTCCCCCCCCCCCTTTTATTTTTTTTTTATGAATAACACTTTTTATTCAAGAATGATGGGGCACTATTGGAGCAGAAGGAGAAAGCTTGAGAGCGGGAGCGGGGGGCTTGGATGGAGGAAAAAGAGGACTTGGTTACAGAGCTGAAGCACCAAAAGGAGGCTACCTCTATTTCTAGAGCGGATGTGGAGACCTTGTACACTGATTGGGGGATGGTAATGGACGACAATCAGAAGTTGGCTCAAGAACGTCACTTCCTTTTTCTCAAGGGTTTGGGCTATTCCTCTCTGCCTTCTCTCAATCCGAGGAGTTTAAGGGCTGCCTTGAGAGGATATATAGGGCATACATGGACGCGGGGTATCAAGCGGGTTTGAAGGACGGGTACTCCTACTCCTCCCAGGGTCTAAAGAGGAAGGAGACTCCTCTTTATAATTCCAGAGGCAAGAAGCAACTGGCCAAACTGGATAAGGAGTTAGGTGAGAGACCCTTGCTTTTCTTGCAAAAATTGTCGAAAACCCGCTGATGTCCCTAATTGAGCTCAAGTCCTTGCTCTCCCCTGTTGGCTCTTCATCGCCAAAATCCTTGTCGGGAGACAATCCCTCTGATCATCTTCTCAGCTATAAACCTTAGATCTAGGGCTTTGTAGTGGTTAAATCATAATATTGATCTTGAAATTTTGTTTATCGTCGATCTAATTGCATAAATAAACAATCAATTTGATTATAACAAACAAAAAATTTGATTGATGATTATTGAATGACGAACTGTTTTGTTCATCCTATTGAGGTTCCGGATGAACCCATCCGGACAGATTGGGAAGATGATTTGAATAATTATTGTTATTGGCCATCCGGAAAATGTGTTAAATTGATAATGTTTGTTATACTTGTTGTTTATCCTGAAAAACTTGTCCATCCGGAGATGTTCATCCGGATATACTGTGTTGATGTTCATCCGGACCAAGTCCATCCAGATGGAATGTGATTTGAAAGTTATAATCTTTCTAAGTGTTGGTAAAATTTTTAAAAGTCAAATATTTTCTCGATATACGTGCAATGTCTGATAACGTGTGTTATTTGTGCAGGCTAAAGGTTCAGATTTCAACAACAAGCATAATATGTGCTACACATTAGACAAAACGTTGTCTAAGATGGGTCCATTCGTGGAAATTCTAAAGTTTATCGAGGATAGCGAGATTCACAAAGCGTTAACTTGTAACACCCCGTGTTTCGAAAGTCAAAGTCAAAAGTCAAGATTGAAGTCAAAGGAAGAAAAGATTGCTAATTGCGATCTGTCACTCCTTGCTCAATTCCTGTTTTGACTTCTTTGACTCGTAGTTAGTCTATATTATGCTTAATGTTAGTTGTATTATGTGGAGTATCTATTAATAATCGAGGTTGATCGATATTTATCGCATATGTTATCGCTTTATCGCTTATCGCAATCACGCTCGCAACTCGAATTACGCATTCTGAATATTGTTTTACGTGTGTGTGCCTTGTGTGTTACTTGTGCATGTTTATTTATGTGTATGTTGTGATGGTCAATCGAAACGCAATCGAAGCTCAATTGCAATCGAATCGCAAACGCTAAACGCAAGACAAAATCATCCTAATTCACCGTTGATTGTATGTTAGATATAGTAGTTGGGATTAAAAGTAATTTGAATAAGAAACTCTATCGCATCGCGACGCTCGCAATCGCAATCGAAACGGCAAAACTCGTCGCACCGAACACTCGAACTAACTAGCCAATCGACCAGGCAACCAGCCGATCGACCAGCTGATCGATCGAGCTGCCGCTCGATCGGCCAGCCAACCGATCAGGCCGCCACCCGATCGATCCACTCCTTTCCACTTTGGGTAACCCTATAAATACCCCATGTCACCATCAAACTTTCTACTTTTGGTACTCTCTGTCCGACCAGCGCTTCAACCTTGCTTTTTCTCCGATTTCTCTCAATTCCGAAGATCTCAACCTAAATCTTGTACATCTTTGATCTACACTCGATTCTACACCTTTCTATCTTTTAAATCTTAACTTTTAACCATGAAATCACTAGATCTGAGGTGTTCTAGCATGATGTCGTCATGGTGTTCTTAGGAACTTCATGTTTTGGCCTCAATCCTTCAAAGAACAACTTGAATCTAACCGATTTCCACATAAACAAACAAAGATCTTTCATAGATCTGGACATTTTCACAGTGAAAAGGATTGAAAGATGGCTTCCAACTTTCTTTCAACTCTTTTACACTCAATGCACTCAAAACCGATAGAATCGGAGCTTGTACCGACTTCCTACTCATTCATGTGGTTGTGTTGGTCCAAGATCTGGATTCTATCTACGAGGTTTACCGATTTCGGGTTGAACATGGAACACCGTCTTGAACAGTTAACTGATCGGGTTTGGGTGGTTCCTGTCCGATCAGGAGTACCAAGTATTGACGAGGTTTCTGTTGCTTAACACGTTATCAAAACATCTCGATAAAACGACAAACTATCAAAATAATCAAGCGTAAGGCGAACGGAACGACCAGGACGGAATGCCGTCCGATCGGACTACCGTCCGATCGGACTGTCACCCGAACGGGTTGTCACCCGATCTATTTACACCTTGGCCCCACACTTAATCTTTGTTTTCAAAACCTTGAAGGATGAACATTGAACGAAGGACTGACCGATCGGATTACCATCCGATCGGACTACCACTTGACCATGTGATGTTCTAACTTCAACACTAAAACAATCTTTATGTTTCTAGCAGGTTGCCACCCGATCGGACTACAATCCGATCGAATAACAAACTGCTGTGAACTTGTTCTCACTAAAAGTGTCCAACCAATCGGGTTGTTGTCCGATCGAACATTCGGCTGATCGACCGACCTGAAAGGTAAGGATACCTTTATGTTTCTAAATACTACAACAAAAACTTTAAAAGTCAAGCCATCATACACCAACACATCCTTCTCAAAGGTGGAAACAATCCACTCGAAGGGCCATCCAATCGGATGACCATCCGAGCGGACTGTTATTCGCACGACCCGCTGTCCGATCAGACTACCATCCGATCGAACTGCTGTCCGACCCACTTACACTTTGCATCGTTTTACGCATCGCTTATCGTTATAACTATCGTTCTGATCAGACTAACCCTACTCTCTAGCGCTCCCCTCAATCCACCAATCGTTGTGAGTATACTCGATCCCTTTTTGCTTTATGCACTTTTGGGTGTTACATACGTTACTTATTCTAAATCACATCGAACACACTACGCGATACTTTTAACGCTAACCGTTACCGCATGTTATACCTGACTTAATGAATGCTTGTTTGTTATGTTTACACATGGAATGCTGTCTACCTGCCTTAGCAACGATAGTACTATAGTTTGGACTTAGCACCTGTTCACTCAGGGGTTATTGAGGACAATTAGTTACATGGCTCACAGTGGTGAGTGTGTATCGCGAACTGCCTTGGGCAGTCAACCCGTAGTCATTGGTATCGATAGGTTCATGTCGATAACTAACATGCCTTTCATATTGTGTACGTGCTGGTTATGCGTAATCGATTTCGAACTCTATTATATCTATTAAACTTGTATGCTCAACTTTACACTATGTGTATTGACTTTTACTTTAACGTATGTGACAGGTGCTTAGGATGCTTATTTGCTTACTTTGCTGTGAAATCGAGGCTAGGAAAGACCTATGTCAACAATAAACAATCGTCTGTAATAAAAATCTGAGTTGTCGGAACAAAACAATTTGACTAGATCTTTTCTGTAATAATTGTATTATCATATATGACATGGTATGGGACGTGTTGCTTTAAATATTTGGTAAATATAGTTGTTATGGAAACTTCTGGACAATCTGTTTCGCTCAGTGCCGCGCCCCGATGATTCCGCCATCGGTTGGGGTGTGACAGATTGGTATCAGAGCCATAATTATAGGGAATTAGGCAAGACTCGACCTAGTCCGGGCCGATGTCTTAGAAATGACCTAGTCTATAGTTAGGTACCAACAGACCGACTTGTGCATATCCTGTAGGGATTATGTACGAACATGCTTGCCAATCTCGCTATTCTCGCCTGCACTACACTATCACTGCACAATTATTCGAAAATAAACAAGTAATTTGATCGAGATTAGGTGTGAAAACCGCAAACTCTCGATTAAATTGTTTGTTGATCTGTATTTATCTATAAAACGCGAGAATTCGCGTTGAATCAGGAGTGAAATCCCTACTTTGACGCAAATTTTCGTCTCTATTTTCATCAAAACAAGGACAAAGTTGTTAAGTCAGGGGTGAAACCCGAACCTTGATGACTTGTTCCGATCCCAATTTGGTTTTACAAAACTCTCACCAAAGTCTCGACGGACTCCAATGACTTGAAGTCACGATATGACTAGAAGGATGCGTGCCGATCGCCAGATTCGAGGCGAGAGCACAGTCCCGAAGGCCAAAGTGTGTACCAAGAGTCCATGTGAATAGTCAAATCACTTTGGTTAGTCGACGTCTATATAGCCGCAGACAATCTATTTCTCGATTTTTTATGTGTTTCGATTCTGAGATCGCTACCGCCGACTTTGATGTTTGTCAATTTTATGTGGATGTTATGTGGTTTTATGCTTATTTGTTAGCGTTTTGAGGTACTACTGGTTTGGATTTAACGCATTTTGCTTCCGCTGATCACACGACACTCACTACACCACGTTAACAAATTGTTACTACATGAGGAACGACTTTCCGCCATGTTGTTTGCTATACAATGTTACGCTTATACTATACTACTCGCTATATTATTCGTGATCGCTATTCTCGAATGCGCGCAGGCTTTGATAATAGAATTCTGTATTAGGAGGCAGTCAGAATGCTCTATGTGCTTCTAGGTGCTCCATATGCTTCCCGTGATTATATGCTTAAGTGCTTCTGTGCTTCTTTGAATTACCTGTTTCTGTGCTCTACGTGACTTTGTGCTCCTATGTGCTTTTAGGAGGACTATGTGCTTGTGTGCTTCTGTGACTTACGTGCTTATGTGCTTCCGTGCTTATGTGCTTCGATGATTAGGTGCCTATGTGAGTGGTTAAGTAATTACACGTGTTCCTGAGTTTTAGTCGTATTAGGCTTGTGAGGTGAGATTCGATTATGTTGTGTTTGAGTCCTATGGCAATGTCTGTTGCAGACAATGTCGTCATCTGGATCTCGCTCTACCCGAGACGCTCGCCGAAAGCAAGCAGACAAACGCCTCGCTGCCATGATTACTAAGTAAACGGCAAAGGTTGTACCCCAAGTCGTCAGTGAACTGTACGAGAACATGAGCAAATCGTCTGAGGAGTCCAGAGCTGAGACTCCCAAAGCTGCTTTCAGCTTTAAGCAGTTTAAGGCATGCGGACCGAAAGAGTTCACTGGAGAAGAAGGCCCTGCGGCTTTGTTTCAATGGTTCGACTCGATCGAAGTCACCTTGCATCAGAGTGGATGTCCAGACAATCTCCGCACTCTGAATGCTACCGGCGTCTTCCAGTCACGCGCTCTAGACTGGTGGACGGCCGAGAGGAACAAACGCGGAAATGATGCAGCCTATGGTCTGTCATGGGACGAGTTGAAGAACGTTATGCTCGATGAGTTCTGCCCTCCCCATGAGCGCCAAAAGTTGGAGGATGAATTATGGCACATCAAGCAAAAGGATGGTGACAACACTACCCTCACTGCTCGCTTCAAGCAGCTCAGCATTATCTGTCCCGACCAGGTGAAGACTACCGACATGACAATCAAGAAGTACATCCGCACTCTGCTGGATTGTGTTGCATATTTCGTGCATGCTTCCAAGCCAGCAACGATCGAAGAAACGTACTTGCTTGCCGCTGAAATCAACGACAAGCGAGTAAAAGCTGGTTTCTGGGATAAAGCTTCAAAGAACCTGCACTAAGCTACCGCCGCACCAACTGCCGACACCACCGCCACCGCATCGCAGTCGTCCAAGTCCACTCATCGCAAGAGGAAGAGCAACAACGACAGCTCCAACAACAAGAATTGTGTTGCCACTACCGCTGTTCCACATCAAGCGGTACCAGCTCAGCAACAACAACACCGATCAGCTCCCGCTCCAATCACCTATGCACCGCCCGCAAAGCATGCATATACTGGTCCTCACCGTGCCTGCCCGACATGCCCTTATCATCACCCAGTGGGTCTAGCTTGCCGTTTTTGCGCGCACTGCAATATGTACGACCACTTCACTAGAAACTGACGTACTAGTCCCCGTCAAGCACCAGCTCAAGCCACTGCTCATCAAGCTCTGCTCCCAGCCCCTCAAGGCCAACAAGCGGCTCAGGCACCCGTAGTTAATGCCAGAGTCTGCTTCGCATGTGGTGATCCCAACCATTTTGCAAACATGTGCCCGAACCGGGTTGTGAAACAAGAGCCCCAGCAGCAGCAGCCTCAGCAACAGTAACAGCAACAAGCCGCCCGCGCCAGAACTTTCAACATCAACGCGCGCCATGCACAAGCCAACAACAATGCGGTTAATGGTACGTTTCTCGTAAGCGGTATTTATGCTTCATGTTTGTTTGATACTGGAGCCGATAACTGTTTTGTGACCTTTGAATTCGAGAAGCTCCTTAATTGTAAGCGCTCCCATCTATCCTCGACGTTCGATGTGGAAGTCGCCACCGGAAGAACCGTCGCTGTTAATCCTGTTCTTCGTGATTGTACTCTTGAGCTGAACAATCACATCTTCCCCATCGATCTCATTCCGATGCAGCTCGGAAGTTTTGATATCATAGTAGGCATGGACTTTCTTCGTGAAAACCATGCTGAAGTTGTGTGCTTTGATAAGATGATTCGATTCGCGCTCGCTAACGGTGATATTTTGTGTGTTTATGGTGAAACTCCTTCGAAAGGTCTCAAGCTCATGCCATGTGTCCAAGCTAGCAAGTATCTCCGCAAGGAATACAGAGCTTTCTTGGCTAACATTGTAGTAGCAGAGAAGGTAAAGAAAGGAAGTCCGGGTGTAATCGATGTCCCCGTTGTGTGTGAATTTCAAAATGTGTTTCCTGATGACCTTCCACGTCTTCCGCCAAGTCGTGATATCGACTTTCGTATCGACCTCATTCCTAGAGCGAACCCAATTACTAGAGCCCCTTATCGACTCGTTCCGTCTGAAATGCGTGAACTCTCGAGTCAGCTTCAGGAATTACTTGATAATGGCTTCATTCGCCGAGCACTTCTCCATGGGGCGCGCCAGTCCTTTTCGTTAAAAAGAAGGATGGGTCGTTCAGGATGTGCATCGACTATCGGGAATTGAATAAGTTGACAATCAAGAATCGCTATCCCCTGCCTCGAATTGATGATTTGTTTGATCAGCTACAAGGTGCTACGTGTTTCTCAAAGATCGATTTATGCTCAGGCTATCACCAGCTACGCATTCAAGAGGAGTATATACCGAAAACCGCCTTCCGCACTCGATACGGCCACTATGAGTTCGTTGTTATGCCTTTTGGTTTAACTAACGCACCCGCGGTTTTCATGGATCTGATGAATCGCGTGTGTAAGCCATTTCTTGACCGCTTCGTCATCGTGTTCATCGATGATATCCTGATCTATTCCAAGTCGAAAGCCGAACACGCGCAATATCTACGTTTGGTTCTCGAGCTACTCCAAGGGAATCGACTCTATGCCAAGTTCTCCAAGCGCGAATTTTGGCTGGAGGAGGTTCAATTCCTCAGTCACATTGTCAATAGTCAAGGTATTTATGTTGATCCTGTGAAGATTGAAGCAGTTAAGAGTTGGGTTACACCGAAGAACCCGTCTGAAGTTCGTTCTTTTCTCGGACTAACGGGCTACTATCGTCGATTTATTGAAGGATTCTCTAAAATCGCTGTGCCGCTTACCGCCCTCACGCATAAAGACAAGCCTTTTGTTTGGGGAACTGAACAAGAGTCTGCCTTCCAAACCCTCAAGCACATGCTTTGCAATGCTCGTGTCCTCACCTTACCCGACGAAAACGACGACTTTATAGTCTATTGCGACGCCTCGAACCTTGGTATTGGATGTGTTCTTATGCAACGAGACAAGGTTATCGCTTACGCATCTCGTCAGCTCAAGATCCACGAGAAGAACTATACAACCCATGACCTCGAGCTAGGCGCAGTTGTTTTTGCATTAAAGATTTGGTGACACTACCTGTATGGTACCAAGTGTACGATCTTCACCGATCATAGGAGCCTATAACATATCTTTGATCAGAAAGAACTCAATATGCATCAACGCCGATGGGTAGAACTTCTCAACGATTACGACTGTGAGATCCGTTATCATCCAGGCAAAGCAAATGTTGTTGCCGACGCTCTCAACTGACGAAGCTATCTACACAGTATTCCCAATGTTCCAGCCCAGCATCATCTCGAAACCCTCATTCGCGAAGCCCAGCATGCGTGTTTTACCGAACGCACTTTGAAGAAGGAAAGGATTCACCACGATGGAGCCCAGCTTGTTAATAAGTCAAATGGGATATTCCACTATCTGGACCGAATTTGGATCCCTAGGCGGAACGATTTGCGACAGATTCTAATGGACGAAGCCCACAAATCCCGGTATTCTATTCATCCCGGTGCCGATAAAATGTACCAGGACCTTCGCTATAAGTACTGGCGGCCGGGCATGAAAAGGGATATCGCCCTCTACGTTGGAAAATGCCTGACTTGCTCGAAGGTTAAGGCGGAACACCAAAGGCCCTCTGGCGTGCTCGAACAACCCCCGATCCCTGTATGGAAGTGGGAGAGTATAGCCATGGACTTCATAACCAAACTTCCGCGTACGTCAGCAGGTCACGACAGCAGGTTGTCGTTGACCGTTTAACCAAATCTGCTCATTTCCTACCAATACGAGAAGACTACAAGGTAGAACGATTAGCCCGAATCTACACCGATGAGATCATTTGTAATCATGGGACGCCTCGCGACATCATCTCTGACCGTGATGCTCGGTTTACCTTGCGACTGTGGGAAACATTTCAAGCGGCTCTCGGTACTATGCTTAATCTGAGTACCGCATTCCATCCTCAAACCGACGGTCAGACCGATAGAACGATTCGTACCCTTGAAGACATGCTCCGTTCATGTGTCATAGGTTTCGGTGGTAATTGGGACGCTTACCTGCCGTTAGTCGAATTCTCGTATAATAACAGTTATCATTCCAGCATTCAAATGGCACCATTTGAGGCTTTATACGGAAGACGATGTCGATCGCCTATTCTATGGCACGAGATCGGGCATTCGCAATTAACCGGTCCTGAGCTATTGCAAGAAACGACTGACAAAGTTCTCCAAATTCGAGACAATCTGCTGAAAGCTCGGAGTCGTCAGAAAAGTTACGCCGATAGACGACGCAAGCCCCTTGAATTTAACGTTGGCGACTACGTACTCCTAAAGGTATCACCTTGGAAGGGTGTGGTCAGATTCGGTAAGAAAGGGAAACTAGCGCCTCGATATGTTGGACCTTTTAAGATTCTGGAAAGAATCGAAAAAGTCGCCTACAGACTCGAACTACCGGAGGAACTGAGTAATGTCCACCCGACTTTTCACGTTTTGAACCTCTGCAAGTGTCTGGCTGTGCATGATTTAATTGTACCTCTCGATGATCTTCAAATAAACGAAACACTACACTTCGTGGAGAAGCCTGTCGAGATCATGGATCGCCAGACCAAGCAGCTCAGACACTCGCGCATTCCTATTGTGAAAGTCCGATGGGAAGGCAAACGAGGCGCAGAGTTCACTTGGGAACTCGAAAGCGACATGAAGGCGAAGTACCCGCAGTTGTTTGATACGGCTTCGGCCTAATTTTGGGACGAAATTCCCTTAACTAGGGGAGGCTGTAACACCCCGTGTTTCGAAAGTCAAAGTCAAAAGTCAAGATTGAAGTCAAAGGAAGAAAAGATTGCTAATTGCGATCTGTCACTGCTTGCTCAATTCCTGTTTTGACTTCTTTGAGTCGTAGTTAGTCTAATTTATGCTTAACGTTAGTTGTATTATGTGGAGTATCTATTAATAATCGAGGTTGTTCGATATTTATCGCATATGTTATCGCTTTATCGCTTATCGCAATCGCGCTCGCAACTCGAATTACGCATTCTGAATATTGTTTTACGTGTGTGTGTGCCTTGTGTGTTACTTGTGCATGTTTATTTATGTGTATGTTGTGATGGTCAATCGAAACGCAATCGAAGCTCAATCGCAATCGAATCGCAAACGCTAAACGCAAGACAGAATCATCCTAATTCACCGATGATTGTATGTTAGATATAGTAGTTGGGATTAAAAGTAATTTGAATAAGAAACTCTATCGCATCGCAACGCTCGCAATTGCAATCGAAACGGCAAAACTTGTCGCACCGAACACTCAAACCAACTAGCCAATCGACCACGCAACCAGCCGATCGACCAACTGATCGATCGAGCTACCGCTCGATCGGCCAGCCAACCGATCAGGCTGCCACCCGATCGATCCACTCCTTTCCACTTTGGGTAACCCTATAAATACCCCATGTCACCATCAAACTTTCTACTTTTGGTACTCTATGTCTGACCAGCGCTTCAACCTTGCTTTTTCTCTGATTTCTCTCAATTCCGGTAAGTTCTCAACCTAAATCTTGTACATCTTTGATCTACACTCGATTCTACACCTTTCTATCTTTTAAATCTTAAATTTTAACCGTGAAATCACTAGATCTGAGGTGTTCTAGGATGTTGTCATCATGGTGTTCTTAGGAACTTCTTGTTTTGGCCTCAATCCTTCAAAGAACAACTTGAATCTAACCGATTTCCATATAAACAAACAAAGATCTTTCATAGATATTGACATTTTCACAGTGAAAAAGATTGAAAGATGGGTTCCAACTTTCTTTCAACTCTTTTACACTCAATGCACTCAAAACCGATAGAATCGGAGCTTGTACCGACTTCCTACTCATTCATGTCGTTGTGTTGGTCCAAGATCTGGATTCTATCTACGAGGTTTACCGATTTCGGGTTGAACATGGAACACCATCTTGAACAGTTAACTGATCAGGTTTGGGTGGTTCCTGTCCGATCAGGAGTACCAAGTATTGATGAGGTTTCTGTTGCTTAACACGTTATCAAAACATCTCGATAAAACGACAAACTATCAAAATAATTAAGCGTAAGGCGAACGGAACGACCAGGACGGAATGTCGTCTGATTGGACTACCGTCCGATCGGACTGTCACCCGAACGGGTTGTCACCCGATCTATCTACACCATGGCCCCACACTAAATCTTTGTTTTCAAAACCTTGAAGGATGAACATTGAACGAAGGGCTGACCGATCGGACTACCACTCGACCATGTGATGTTCTGACTTCAACACTTAAACAATCTTTATGTTTCTAGCAAGTTGCCACCCGATCGGACTACAATCCGATCGAATAACAAACTGCTGTGAACTTGTTCTCACTAAAAGTGTCCAACCAATCGGGTTGTTGTCCGATCGAACATTCGGCTGATCGACCGACCTGAAAGGTAGGGATACCTTTATGTTTCTAAATACTACAACAAAAACTTCAAAAGTCAAGCCATCATACACGAACACTTCCTTCTCAAAGGAGGAAACAATCCACTCGAAGGGCCATCCGATCGGATGACCATCCGAGCCGACAGTTATTCGCACGACCCGCTGTCCGATCGGACTACCATCCGATCGAACTGCTGTCCGACCCACATACACTTTGCATCGTTTTACGCGTCACTTATCGTTATGCTATCGTTCTGATCAGGCTAACCCTATTCTCTAGCGCTCCCTTCAATCCACCAATCGCTGTGAGTATACTCGATCCCTTTTTGCTTTATGCACTTTTGGGTGTTACATACGTTACTTATTCTAAATCACATCGAACACACTACGCGATACTTTTAACGCTAACCGTTACCGCATGTTATACGTGACTTAATGAATGCTTATTTGTTATGTTTACACATGGAATGCTGTCTACCTGCCATAGCAACGATAGTACTATAGTTTGGACTCAGCACCTATTCACTCAGGGGTTATTAAGGACAATTAGTTACGTGGCTCACAGTGGTGAGTGTGTATCGCGAACTGCCTTAGGCAGTCAACCCGCAGTCATTGGTATCGATAAGTTCATGTCGATAACTAACATGCCTCATTTCACACTGTGTACGTGCTGGTTATGCGTAATCGATTTCGAACTCTATTATATCTATTAAACTTGTATGCTCACCTTTACACTATGTGTATTGACTTTTACTTTAACGTATATGACAGGTGCTTAGGATGCTTATTTGCTTACTTTGCTGTGAAATCGAGGCTAGGAAAGACCTAGGTCAACAATAAACAATCGTCTGTAATAAAATTCTGAGTTGTCAGAACAATTTGACTAGATCTTTTCTATAATAATTGTATTATCATATATGACATGGTATGCGACGTGTTGCTTTAAATATTTGGTAAATATAGTTGTTATGGAAACTTCTGGACAATCTGTTTCTCTCAGTGCCGCGCCACGATGATTCCGCCATCGGTTGGGGTGTGACATAACTGATCAGCATAGATGTTACGAGTCACATGTCAGAGCATTCTGGAACTCGGCACACTATGAAGAAGCAGATAAGGTAATACACTCAGCAGTTAAGATGAAAGATGAAAATGGTAAAGATATCGATGTTCTAGTAAAGAAAACTGTTGGCGATATACGAAGAGTGTTGGAACTGAATGACAAAGTTGAAGATCCGATACACGTTCCAGAAAGATTGTGCAAGGGTTTGTGGATGAGAATGGGGTATACAGGTTTTGTGAACGATCAAGCATATGCAAAGTCAAAGTTATCAAAGCTGTACAAATTGCTAGTACACTCAGTGATACATGCTTTAGGCCACATGAAGGGTGGATACGATGAATCGGCAGATTATATCATGAACATTTGACGAGGCTGTCGTGGGCCACTCAAAAAAAATAACCTAACTTTACCTATAGACAGGGTAAGTCGGGTGTCGAATCCACGAGGAGCATGTGGTTAGTGTTACACATTTTGTTTGTAAATTTTACTAAACTAACTGATGATTATAAAACTAATATGGAATTAAAAACACATGAAACAAGTTGCAATTAAGAAAAAGATTGAATTGTAATAAACAATGATGAGAAAAGGTGATCACTCCCGGATTCAGATTCTGTAATTACTAATAACCTAGTTCTGATTTTATTGGATGTTATTGATTGAATAGTAAACCTGTCACATCTACCAATTACCTATGCAGTTCAAGATCTTAATATCAATTGATCAGATAAATATTAAAACAAGCATACATAGGAATCATTCAATCAACAAAAGCATAATCGGATTCAAAACATAATTATAATTCTGACTGCCACTCAGGATTTGTCTGTCACACAAATTATATAATCACGCAAATAGTCGGCTGTCACCCGACTACAAATCCAAATCTCAATACCAAACAGAAACTAGAATTAAAAGTGTCTCACAAGAATCTGTTGGTGCATCCGTCTGTCGACTTCGTCTTGTATCGAGTCTTGAATAGATCTAGATAGATTAGGGCTCGGAATCCAAGAAAATGGAATTGTAAGTGATTCCGCTTGAAATGACATCTAGTCATTTCAAGCGAAATCCCATATCATTCTGATTCCGCTCGAAAGTGTATTGGCTGATTTCGCTCGATTTTATTCATTGTGATTCCGCTTGAAACGTGTTCAAGCGGAATATGGTTGCCTATAAATAGGTCTGTTGGAGCGAAATCAAAAAGCAGAGTCTTCCGGTTTGCAACGAAGTGCTGCCGAAGTGTTGTTGTGCTTGTAAAAGGAGTTTATATCAATAAAATCAACAGTTTAAAGTGAATACAGCTGGAATAACACTAATACATTAGTTTCCGCCTCTTGTATTGGTGAATTACTCTTCTGATCGACTCGTTCGGGTCCGAAAACGATCCTACAAGTGGTATCAGAGCTCAGGAGGAAGAGTTCTTGCCATTTCAGCTGTGTTTTTTGTTTTCTACACCTTCTTCTTTAAAATTGAAAATTTTTCCACGGTAAAATTGGCTCAATTTTTCACATAACATGCGTAATCATGTTTTGATAAATCCTTGAAAGTTTCAGAATTAAAATCGAAGTAAAACTTGATTTTTAGTTAATTCCGCTTGAATTTCAAATCGATTCAGTGACGTCAGCAGCAATTCAAGCAAAATCAGCACTTGATTCCGCTTGAAACCTTGATTTCGCTTGAAAATTTCACCTATTCTGCTTCAAAATCTTATTCCACTTGAAAGTTTGGATTGATTCCGCTCGAAGTTGTGTTTTCGCTTGAAAAATCATCTGATTTCGCTTCTAGACTGATTCCGCTTGAATAACTCTAGTTATTCCGCTTAAACCTGCCTATTCCGCTTGAAAAGTGTGTTGTTGTTTGATTCCGCTTCAAAGAGTGGTTTCACTTGAAATTGAACATTGTGAACTTTTGAAAATTGAATCATGGAGAACGAGTTTTATAATGCCTTTGCTGGTCTAATGAACATTACTCAGAGTACATTGCTTGAAAATGAAACGGGGACTTCACAAAAACCGCCTAAGCTTATGGATATTGATGATTATAATGGTTGGTCCGAACGTTTTGGTAACTGGGTTGAAGCTTATCATTTGGATGCTTGGGAACATACTGAAGTTCCATATGAAAGGCCAACAAAGAACGGTAATCAGTTAATGCCAATCAGAGAAATGAGTGCTGATGAGAAAAAGAAGAATAGATATGAGAAATTGATGGTGAGTGTGTTACAGCAAGCGATTAAAGAAGAGATTTTGGTTCTGCTTCAACATGATGGAAGTGCTTATTCGATCTAGAATGAATTGGAAGCAAAATTTCTGGGAAGTGATGATATGCTCAAGAACAAGATGTCACTCATGAAGAAAGAATTTGATCTATTTCGTGGTTTGAAATCAGAAAACACCAAGCAGATTATTGAAAGATATTGTAACTTGGTGAGAAATATGACGAAATTAGGCATCAAAAAGGATACAGATGAGCTGATTGAGAAACTATCCGATGCTTTACCACATGATATTTGGGGAACTTATCTGATGATGTTAAGGAATAATAGAAAGGAATATAAAAAGTTGACATTGGGTGAGTTCATCAAACATCTGGAGGCTCAAGAAAAGGAGCAAAGAAAGATTGCTAGGATGAAGAACTATGATGGAGAACAAGACATCGGTTTGTACTTCAAAAGTGGTGTTAGTGATAAGACAAATTTTTCTCCAAAGGTTGAAACTGCTTTTAACGCAAAAGGTTCTTCTGAAAGTTCATCTCAGGGATCAAGCAGCACAACAGGATTTTCTTCATTTCCGACATTTGATCCACAGTTTTCTACAACAAAGAGTGGCAATGTTCTTCAATGCAACATTGCTTTAAAGCTTGAAAATGATCAGAATTATACTGAGGAAGTTGCTAAAAGTCACATATCTTTGTTGGTAACAGTGCTTGAATCCTATGGAGGCTTAGTTGCAGGAAGGATCGGGAATCCAATGCTCACGAAAGAGGATTACGATCAAATTGATGCTGAGGAGATGGAATTGATGGATATAAAATGGTGCATGGCTAGTGTGTTGAGACGAGCTAAAATTTCAAACAAATTACAGGCAAAGATGATTTTCGCGAGGCACATGTTTCAACTTTAGGTTTTGATAAGTCTAAAGTTACTTGTTTTCGTTGCAGGGAAAAGGGGCATTTCAAAAGGGAGTGCACAAATCCCGAAGCGAATGGGGATCAAAATCCTTTCGGAAACAATGATTACTACAAAAAGGCGATTTATCATCAAGTTACACAACAGCCATATCAGCAACAACAGGCACAACAACAGGCACAAACTGCACATGGTAGAAAAGAAATTGAAGATTCAAAAAGAGCATGTCTGGTTAATCAGGGCAAGGATAGTGATTTCAGTTAGGATAAATACATTCCAAAGGATGGTAAAGTATGCTTGGCAGATCAAGAAGATGAAAAATTGCCTGAAGGTTTCAGTTGGGACAATTATTACCCAGACCAAGAATTCATGGCCAAAGAGATGTTAAATGCTAAATCTTTTGTTGCTCATGTCGTTAATGATTATACTGATGAATAATTGGGCAGAAAAATACATAAAAATTAGGGAAGCCGAAGAGGAGAAATGGAGAAGAATTGAAGAAGAAGAAGAAGAAGAAGAGAGGAGAAAAGCTGAAGCTAAGAAGAAGAAAAGAGTTGAAGAAGTTCAAGTGAGAACCGTCAAAGAAGTTCCAGAATTTGAAATCAAAATAGATGCTGAGGCAGTCAAAGTTCCAGAGAAGTGTATGAATTGTGATTCTTTGATCAAGCAAAACAATGAGCTGCTACACAATATAAAAAGGTTGAAAGAATCATATGATACCTTGAACAGAGAAATGAATAAGTACAATGATTCAAGTAGTGAGCAAGCTGTAGCAATGAATACACTCAAAGGAGCATACATGAGACAACTTGACAACGTCAATTACTACACAGAGAAGTGTGCTGAACTTGAATTGAAGTTGGCAACACAAAGAATCGAAACTGAAAGAGTTAACAATTTATTGAAAAGTTACTCATGTTCTACTTTTGTTGTTGACAGGATTTACCCTATTGTGGAAAGAATGAAGACGTTTGAAGAAGGGAAGAATTCGGAAGAAAAGAAATCCAAGACAAAAGAAGATGATAAAGTGGAAATTTCTGGTAAGAAACCAAGTGTTGTCTATAATAGATGTCCGCCCCCGGTCGAAAATGGATATTCTCCTCGAAATCCAAATTCTGAAAGAGTCAAAAAGGCAACTAACTTACAGTGGGAGTCAGGGTCGTCAGATAATTTGCCAAAAAATATTGATGTTATGTTCACATCGTCCGACACTGATCATGAGTCCAAGTTGATAAAAAGTGTGGTCGATCAGGTGTTGGATAAAGATGACATAGAGGAGTCAAAAACGGAGTCCAAATCCGAGTCAAAGTCTGAGTCCGACACATCAAAATCAACAATCAAAAAGGACAAACGGGTTTATGATAAAGAATTTTTGTTATCCAAATCTAATTTGAATGACGAACTGATCAAAGTAGCATATACTTTGAAAGATTCTGACAAATTATATTCTGATGAGATTTTTCCAATAAGAAGTGTTAAAATCGAAATGATTAAAAAGGTTTTCAAAATCACAGAAATTAACATTTCTAAAATAAAAGATTTAAATCTTACTGGAAAACCCAAACAATACACTTCAAGAGATCAACAAAGAATTAACAAGAAAATGGGTTACAATTCTGGTTATAGTTTCCAAAAGAAACCAAACGATAATGGTAATTTCAAAAAGAAAGGTCTTGGATTTAATCAACCAAAAAATCATAAAAATGAAAAAATTTATAAACCAAAAACTGTGTTTGTTTCAGGAAAATCTTCAGAAGCTAAGAAAGAGCAAGCTTTCAGAAAGCAGACAAATCAAGAATTCCTTGCCAAGAAGCAAGAAGAATTGAAGAAGAGTGTTGCTCAGAAGAAGATAGAAATGAGAACCTGTTTTCAATGTAAAACAGTCGGTCATATTGCCAAAATCTGTCCTAAGGCAATCAACAAACAACAGGAAGTCTCTGGTAAACTGAAAGAAAAAGTTATTGAAAAAACTGAACTTACAATCAGAAAATTTACGGGTTTTGAAAATTCAAAATTTGAGGTTGGTGAATGTTCAAAGAATGTTTTAAAAAGAAAAGAAAATCTGAAAAATCAGAAATGGGTGGTTAAGGGTTCAGGAAGTAGTTCTAGCGATGAATCTGATTTATCAAAATCGGAGAAGCTATCTACTGGCAATGAATCTGTCTCCACAAAGACAGAGGAGCCATATGTTGTTGTCAAAAATGAGAAATCTGTTCCAACTGTGAATGATGAAAATTTTCCACCACTAAGAGCAGAAAATTTTAAAAAGAAAGTTGGAAAAGTTGAAATTTCAAATCAATTTTATTCTGTAAAGAAAAATTTTGTGTTGAAAAGGCTTTCAACAGAAATGTGAAACACATTTTTGGAAAAATGGTCAATGGTAAGGCCAAAGGAGTGAAAGAATTCTATGCTTCCAAAATGAATGTTCACAAGTCTGTTGAAAGTAATGGTGAAGAAGATGTTGTTACACCCAAGGAAGGTCAGGCTTGGGTGGATATATTTTTCAAAGAGTAAAAACCTGACTTGCCGGAGCTCCCAAGTTGGTAATCGCGGAGCATGATTCGGCATCATTCTTGAAAATGTTTTTGAAAATTTAAAATTGAGAAGTGTGAATTGCCGGAACTCCCAGGTTGGTAAGTGTGGAGTAGGAATCGGCATCTTGAGAATTCAACCAACAGATGATAATTGGTTGAAAAGCATTTTTACAAGTGTTTGGTTGTTGATCTTACAAGTGGTTAATCAAGGTCATTAAGTTGAACTTGATGTAATCCTCATATGAAGTGGTTGAAAAACAATGTGATGAGTTTACCCCGAACCTACAAGTGGTTAAAACAAAACTAATTTTCCGGAAAAACCATTTTGATTAAAACAAACTTAAGTGTTTTGAAATCATAATGGGAAAATAGTTTGTTGTGAGGGGCAGTTCTGATTGTTTATGCTAAGAGGATGGAGAATTGAGGCGATTCACATCATGTTGTCATGTTGCTTGTACAGTTTGTTTTCAAATTTCTTTTAAAGGTGTTTGAATTTTAGGGGGAGTAAAAATTCAAAAATTTCAGAAAATCCAAAAACATTAGAAAATTTGAAAAAGCCAAAAACATGATAAAATGAAAAACGAGTTTTTGTTGCCTAAAAGAGGAAATGATAATACATCAGTGGACTATCACAACATGCTAAAGACATGTAAAGTAAAAAAAATGTGATAAATAATCTCACTACGGATGTGTCAGTAGGTTTTTGCACATTTAGTAGATTGCGACGAGATATAAATTTAAATTTCAAACATGCTTATCTCGTGGGGAACATTTCTTGAATATATGGGTAACCCCCAAAATCTTGTTTGAAAGGTCCCTCTTTCTGAGATATTAGGTCTTTATACTCAGTGATATCTGGGGTATTATCCCGGGACTTCTGCTGAATGGAAATTCTGACCTAGTCTCTGTATAATACTTCTGCAATTGCTTGAATCATAGCATAGCCCTCAGCAAAAATGATGAAACAATAAAATTAAAAATCATTGTTGTTGAAGAAAAGATCCTCTAAAGGGGACACACCTAAAGTCGACTCGTCATCTCTCTGCTGAACGGAAGTTCTGACCTGAGCTCTCACGGTTTCGCATCTAACCCCTTTACAGATATCATCTGTGGTATACTCACTTGTAAGACTGAATATTGGGATCTGGATACGGGAGTATATTCAAGTGGTGGGACACGCGAATAAGTTCAAGTCCTTAAGACATTAATCTCGTATCTCGAAACAGTTGAAATTTGTGTAAAAATTTAAGTGGATCAGTATACTGACAATCTAGGTGAATTGTTTAGAACTTAAAATGAAATCAAGCTTAACGGTGTTAGTGATTTGTCACAAAAACTGATATGATTCTCTTGCACAAACTCACAAAAATATTGTCTGTAAATATTTCTTTACTGCATTTATATTCTCTAAAAAAATCCAAAAAAGATTTTAAGTGTGTTTTAGCATAAAGTTTGAAAAATTCAAAAAGATTTTCGACAACTGGTGTTGAAAAGCTGGTTTTCAAAATTCCAAGTGCTAAACTTGATGAACAGGTTTGGGAGAGAGTGTATGAAGAAGATATGTTTACAAATGGTTTTCAAAGAATAAATCATTTTGAATGTTTTCTTGCAAATGGTTTCTAAAATTTAAAAAATTTAAACTTTGAGAAATTTATGTGTGTGGTAGAGAATTTGCAGGTATGAAGAATTGTCCAAAATCAGATTCCGATATCTGAGTAGATGGTGATTTCCAGACTACGATCCCAGCACATTGAGAGGGGGAGTCTGAAGGCATCAAGAGAGAATTTTGAAGATGCTGATTGCCAGGTTGAGATTCTGGAATAGAAAAGATAAAGATTGAGTAAGGATGCTTACAATGGAGAATACTTCGGAAAGAAGCACAAAGACTGATAAAGACTGAAGGTTTGACAACCGAAGACTCGACACTGAAGATTCTGTCAACATCCGAGGGGGAGTTTGTTGGTGCATCCGTCTGTCGACTTCGTCTTGTATCGAGTCTTGAATAGATCTAGATAGATTAGGGCTCGGAATCCAAGAAAATGGAATTGTAAGTGATTCCGCTTGAAATGACATCTAGTCATTTCAAGCGAAATCCCATATCATTCTGATTCCGCTCGAAAGTGTATTGGCTGATTTCGCTCGAGTTTATTCATTGTGATTCCACTTGAAACGTGTTCAAGCAGAATATGGTTGGCTATAAATAGGTCTGTTGGAGCGAAATAAAAAAGCAGAGTCTTCCGGTTTGCAACGAAGTGCTGCCGAAGTGTTGTTGTGCTTGTAGAATCATTCACCCGAAGTGTCCACCAGAGATTTAGCCGCTCATGATATTCGAACAATCCTCAAGGGTTTTGTAGCATGTTGAAGGCATGATGACTTGATATTCGATGATGTTGAGTGATGAAGTTGGAGCTCCAATCGTGGTGTACGGCTGCCCCTAATTCAATGGATGATGATATTGTTATGAGAGCCACACCAAAAAAATAATGATTTCTCCAAATCGTATAATGATCCAGTGTTTAATGGCCCAATATTCGATGATAAAGAAAAGTGTATTGTGGCTGCTAAAACTCTTCGTAATGTATGTGTTGTTGGGCCGATTTTGGGAGCCCAAAATAAATAATGTTGCTGCCCACCTCGAGAGTAATGATGGTGTTCTTTTTAGAGCCCAAGATTATACTATGTGGCTGCCTATGACCGATGATATGTGATCTTGTTGAGAGCCCAAAGCCAAAAAGTATAATGATTGCTGCCTCTACTCGAGGGTTATCTGCCAATTGTCCACGACCCACCTTCTAAAGTTGTTGAGGTGTGCATGTTAATGATAATGTGATATTATGACCATTCAACATAAAACATCTTTCAAGTGTATTCCCTCTTCAAGTGATATGACCCATTAGGATTTTTAGAAAAAAAAAATTAATACCCTTGAACTAACAAAGCTGTGCGCGAACAATGTAATATGTCTTCATATCCATCCATGCTTGTTCCGGTTCGTCACTAAACACTCTAACTTCGTCGTATTACGCGTTTAATCTGAAAAATTACAAACGCACGTAGTGAACATATTCAAGGCGCATTATCACTAAAAACTCAATAAAACACTTATTATAACACACTTAACGCTCGTGGTTTGCACTCTCTATCACATCCCCACACTTACCTTTGATTGTCCTCAAGAAAATCGTTACGGAACTACTCACCATGGTAACAACCCCTCTAAACCCCATAACCGATGCAACAGTTTAAGTACCAAGTCATACCCATTTCATAGACTGACACAATCAAGATTGACAGTTCGACAAGCAATTGGTGCAATTTTAAAGCTTAAGACTTGTATGTTCAAAACTAACATGCTTAGGATTATACACATGCTACACGCCCCTCACAATTAACTCTCCTCTCGGTTTAAAAACTGAACTAGCGTGTAATGTGCTAGCAATTATAACACTCAAAACCAAACATGAAATCCTGTAATCATAAGCTTGTATGACAATCACACCTCCACTGTATCATATAACATGGCACGCATCAAAAGGACTTTCGGTTTTGGGCTTCGGCTAAGGGTAGGAAGATTTCTTTTTTATATATTTATAGATTTTTATGTGGCGAACAAACAAACGACCAAACCGTGACAACTTTATTTGCAACTCATAACATACTTTTGGGTTGGTTTCTACCCAATAACATCTTCACAAAACTTCTATTTTTGTTCTTTTTCTATTATTTTTTTCTCCTTTTTTTTCTTTCTTTTTTTCATAATATGTTGTTCACGGTTGGTATCAAACATTTCACAGTGGGTGGACAAACGGAAGGTAAATAGGTTCAACCGGGCTACTAAGGGTAATGGTTCGGTAAACATGAAACAAACACAACTAGTGTAAGGTATATCCTAATGCCTTTATCATTTACGTGCACATATTAAACCATAGTCTCATCATGTATCAAATCATACAAGTTCTAACACAGAATAACATGTGGCCTGCTCTCAACAAATGAATTCAATATGTAAATCCTTCTATCATTCTACAGGCTCCAAATTCTTATCAAGAAGGGGTAAAAAGGCTGCCGACACGTAGCATATGCAATCTAAAGCATGTTACCCCTAAATAGACATCTCTTCTCAATTCGTTTTTCCTAAACACCTGTCGGACCTACTCTCATGAAACTTAAAGGAACGACCATGACAAGGGACTATGTTAGTTTACTACCGGCAAGGAACCCTTCAGTGATTGAAACATTCAGTTTTTGTATCCATTTAGTTCACTTAAGGCGATGAAATTCTTTAAAATTTTCAAAACTTTTAATTTTTTCAATTTTCATTGTTTTCAATCATTTTTCAACCTCTTTCAAACTCTGTCCCAAGCCTTTCCCTTCCCGGGTTTCCATATCCCCACACTTGGGCGACATTGTCCCCAATGTATAGTGCTTTTAAAACAAACCCGGGAATAACAACCAAACCATACCATAAGCGGCCAATCCCTAACACAAATAACTAAAACACATTCCCTAACACATATGGTTTAACACCACCAAAAACACGAATAGAAATGCAATAATAAAAGTGGAACAGACTCCCCTGGTTTAAAGCATAGAAGCCTCATGCGTCAGGTTCCACCATGACCGTATAGCATTTCATTCGCGGTCGTGTCCAACAAGTACTCGGGTCAATCTCTACAATTAGTGTGCAAATCATCCCAGTCCAAATGGAGATTGAGTATGGATAGTTCTAACTGAACTCTAATCCATGCATTGTCCGCAATTGCAACTAGAACGTACAGGGACTTCACCAAACATCCCCACACTTGGACCATTGCATCCGTAGAGATTACTAACCTGGTAACCTGCAAAAATAATCACGCAAAACAAAACAAATATACACTACTCTACATCCTCAGGCTGCCTCCCGAGAGCACTAAGTTTATAGGTCTTCAGCCAGACCATACCTGATATGCTCAAGGTGGTTTAAATGGCATCTCTCGTGCAAAGAACACTTGTGCTGGTGAATCGTTAGTATCCCACTGCCATCCTTCACTCCATATGGCATCCAAATGGTCCGGGTTATCAAAATCTATCGACTGTGAGAATTCACCCATATTCACCTCAAGTCGTCTCTTCTTGGATTTGGTTGCATCCTTTGGTGACTCCTTTTCTAACTTGACTGATCTCTTTTTGTTTCTCATCTTGAGCCACCATGGTGATTTGACCACTTTATCCTTCACGACCTTTTCATCCTTCGACCTATCAATCATAGCAACACTCTCTTTTGGGACATCGTCACACATTGGAGAATGGCTCTTGTTAGTAACAAAAGACCATGGACAAGTATTTGTAAGAGAATAATCAAAAGAATGTGAAAGAAAATCAACAGAAAGCTCACGGCTCCCGTAGGTCATATCAATTGTACCATTCCTACAACTGATTTGAGCATCTGCAGTGGCCAAGAACGGTCTACCAAGTATCACTCTCGGTTGTTACTTCTCTATATACGGCTCAACATCCAACACAACAAGATCTTTTGGGTAATAAAAATCACCCACCTTGACAGTCAATCCCTTCAAGATCCCTCGGGGCCTCTTTCGTGAGTATGCTAACACCATAGAAGCATTAACCTGTTGCAATGGACCCAATTCATACCTGTCATAAACATACCCTGGAAGAACACTCACTCTAGCTCCATAATCCAATAAAGCGTTATTCGTCTTGAAATCCCCAAGTTGGATTGGGATAAGTGGTTCTCCTAACTCTCTATCTTTCTCCAATCTAACATCCTCAACCATACTAATTGTAGCAATGGAAATATTCTCTTTGAACCCTGAAGCAACATCATCAACCATTGCTACTACCGGAGTTACTTCCTCAACTGGTATTTCTTCTAATGTCTTTAACCTCTCAGATTTTCTTTCTAAAAATTCATTAAACTGGTCAGTTAGCTGTCAAATTTGTTGGGCAAGTGATTCATTGATCTTCTGTTGCTCATCGAAAGACTGGTAGATTTCCTTTAAACGCTTGACGATGGTGTTGATTACTTCTAATATCTTATCTACCTCATTTGGGGAGTTTTTAGCAAAACCCAATTGATCACGTTCTTGAAAATAATCACTGCCCCCGTAACCATACTCTTCCAAGAAATCTGAATTTGGGGTACGATTGTGCCTGTCCCTGCCTTTATCGGATTGATTGTAGTTTTGATATCCTCTGGAGCCATAATCCGGTTGGTAGTAACGTTGTTCAGCATGTGGACAATCTTGAGCCCAGTGATAATAGCTCCCGCAACATGAGCATGGGTCATAATCATATTTCGATGCCATTTTCTGCACAAATAACAAACTGAAAGTAGTACAGAACAAACAAAAAAAATATAAAATAAAAACTAGCTAGAAAGAAAAAAAAATCAAATATTTTTGGATTTTTTTTAATGCAAAACGAAAACAAACAAATAAAAGTAAACTACCACTAAGCGCACTAGCTCCCCGGCAACGGCGCCATTTTGACGAGGCTGTCGTGGGCCACTCAAAAAAAATAACCTAACTTTACCTATAGACAGGGTAAGTCGAGTGTCGAATCCACGAGGATCATGTGGTTAGTGTTACACGTTTTGTTTGTAAATTTTACTAAACTAACTGATGATTATAAAACTAATGTGGAATTAAAAACACATGAAACAAGTTGCAATTAAGAAAAAGATTGAATTTTAATAACAATGATGAGAAAAGGTGATCACTCCCGGATTCAGATTCTGTAATTACTAATAACCTAGTTCTGATTTTATTGGATGCTATTGATTGAATAGTAAACCTGTCACATCTACCAATTACCTATGCAGTTCAAAATCTTAATATTAATTGATCAGATAAATATTAAAACAAGCATACATAGGAATCATTCAATCAATAAAAGCATAATCGGATTCAAAACATAATTATAACTCTGACTGTCACTCAGGATTTGTCTGTCACACAAATTATATAATCACGCAAATAGTCGGCTGTCACCCGACTACAAATCCAAATCTCAATACCAAATAGAAACTAGAATTAAAAGTGTCTCACAAGAATCATTCACCCGAAGTGTCCACCAGAGATTTAGCCGCTCATGATATTCGAACAATCCTCAAGGGTTTTGTAGCATGTTGAAGGCATGATGACTTGATATTCGATGATGTTGAGTGATGAAGTTGGAGCTCCAATCATGATGTACGGCTGCCCCTAATTCGATGGATGATGATGTTGTTATGAGAGCCACACCAAAAAAATAATGATTTCTCCAAATCGTATAATGATCCAGTGTTTAATGGCCCAATATTCGATGATAAAGAAAAGTGTATTCTGGCTGCTAAAACTCTTCGTAATGTATGTGTTATTGGGCCGATTTTGGGAGCCCAAAATAATTAATGTTGCTACCCACCTCGAGAGTAATGATGGTGTTCTTTTTAGAGCCCAAGATTATACTATGTGGCTGCCTATTACCGATGATATGTGATCTTGTTAAGAGCCCAAAGCCAAAAAGTATAATGATTGTTGCCTCTACTCGATGGTTATCTGCCAATTGTCCACGACCCACCTTCTAAAGTTGTTGAGGTGTGCATGTTAATGACAATGTGATATTATGACCATTCAACATAAAACATCTTTCAAGTGTGTTCCCTCTTCACGTGATATGACCCATTAGGATTTTTAGAAAAAAAAATTAATACCCTTGAACTAACAAAGCTGTGCGTGAACAATGTAATATGTCTTGATATCCATCCATGCTTGTTCTGGTTCGTCACTAAACACTCTAACTTCGTCGTATTACGCGTTTAATCTGAAAAATTACAAACGCACGTAGTGAACATATTCAAGGCGCATTATCACTAAAAACACAATAAAACACTTATTATAACACACTTAACGTGTCACACCCTAGCTTTTGCGGAAACGTGGGCTTATTTGGTATGACTTCTCAATACCATAGCAATCAATCATAACAATGCAATATGATAAAAACAAGAGATGTTCATCCATTAATAAGGTTTAGAAATAACAATACAACATCCTTTTTAAAATGTCGACTCATAAAACAAGATGCAACCATAACATAATTTAAAACGTGTTCATATGACACAATAAAAGACTTGAATAAAAACATGGTTTAAGGACATGTGACCCGTCCAGGTAAGGGTTACACCTCCTGAACCTACTACCCTGGATGACGTCTTTATTTAGTACGCAGCTTGACTCAAATGCAGACACTTGCCAGATCCCTTAGTTTTCCTGAAATACATGTAAGTTGAAAAATCAACAAAAGTTGAGCGAGTTCATGTGTAAGTGAGTATGTATAAACCTTTATAATGTGTTTGTATGTATGAAAATCCCTGGTATGTAGCAATAAGGAAAAAGATATCACCAATGGTTTGCAAAGCCATTGATATGTGTGAAGTGATGTAGGAAGACTCAAACCTAGCAGATTTGTGCGTCGGGCACATAGTCACCTCATGGTCCACTCGGCGGACTCAGGAGTGGGGCTCGCTACACCCGAATAGATCTATCACTCATGTCCCTCGGTCCTATAACGAGGATTAATGGCCTTAGGTTCTACCTAACCACTCACATGATCTAAGTAGTACAAACCCTCCTTAAGCTAATCATACCATGTAAATAAATGTTTGTAATAATTGTCGCATGTATTTCACCCCCGAAGTATAAAACTGAAAACAGTAAAGAGAAAAGGGGGACATGAACTCACAGTATTGCGTCTTCAGTATGTGTAACCCAAGTCTCCTCAGCCAACACGACTACCTACAGTGTACAAACGTCTATTAGACGAACGGGCCGTGCCTTTGCTTAGTTTGAAGGTTTTTGAGTTACGTTTCTTGTGTTCTCAAAATTATTCCAAGTTATAATTATTAGTTAAAATAATTATTTTAACTTTAAATTATAGTTAATGTTTGGAATAGTCGTTAATCAATATTTCGTATTCCTACTTCTCATGTATTTTAACTTCGTGTTTCCTTCCCAAGGATGGGGTATTTATACATGTATGCTTTATAATTCCGAAAAATATATTTTAAGTCCCACTTGTCTAAAACATTTTACTTCCAAAATATATATATTTTTCCCAAAAATATTATATTTTACCTCATACATATTCCAAAATAATACTTAATCAAAATATACGTATGAGAGTATTTTCCGAAGTATACATAAGTTACGTTTTAGCGTGTCGTAAGGCAACAATACTTGTGTAACTTAAATATTTATTTTGTGAGGGCGTTAGTATTATTTTGGAGTCGAAATTTCATGGTATTTTCAAGTTATATTATTTTTACCCTAAAAATAATATATCTAGTGCACAGAATAACAAATAATCACACGAGTGTTTTAGTATAAAATATATACTCTACATATATATTTATCAAATTTTATTTACGAAACTCCACCTCCGGTATTTGGTATTTTTGTAATAAAAATCATGGCGAAGTTTATTTAGAAAAATAAAGTTAAAAATATATTTGTAATCATTTGTTAGAAAAATATTTCTAAGTGTTGAAATTCTAGAAAAATTTCGCCGGAGTTTTCTTTGTAAATGGAGGTGTCCATGCTTTTTAGCATATCATTTTCTTTTGAAATATCATTCAAACAATTACCAACCAACAATATACAATCTTTAATCACTAATCTTGACAAAAATAAGCCTAAATCATAAACTCATGAACTTGAAAGATTGTAAAAATATGTAGTAAATTACTAACATACTTAGTAGGTCTTGTTATCTTTAAAAATATGATTAGTTTCTTAAAAACTTTATTTTTAAAGAATGTGTGTTTTTACAACTTCTATTTATATTTTCTAAAAATATTTCTTTGTTAAATTTTCTTTCTACACAAGTGTTCCTACACTTGTTTACCCACTAAAAATGTGTTTATTTCATGTAATATCCAAGTTTTAACAAAACTCGTTCCTTTCACTTGGTCCTTTCGAAAAACCGCTCATAGATCTTTAGATCTACAAGTTTACAACTTTATTTTTCAAGAAAACTTATATTTATTCAGTTCAAAGTTCATGTGTGGATGGTTTCATCATCCTTCATATCTTTAACCTTTACATCTTGCTAGTTCATGTTCTTAAACATGATCTAGCAAGTTTAGGTGATGAACCATCTTACTTCTACTAACAAACAACATGTATTAAGCATAACAACACAAGATCAACATGATTTCAACATCATTTAACACTACTTCATCTCTTTATCCATTCTTCATCCTTTATGTTCAAGACTAGTTTAAGTTCTTTGGTGTTTCTTAACATTTTATCATTCATTCAACTATTAACCACTAAAAACAAGAACAAGATGAAGATTTGAAGCACTTACTACTAGCACAAGGCTAGGGGAGTTTCAAAGCGTAAAAGTGGTGGATAAAAGAAAACAAGAGCGGTCCTTGAGCTTCCGAGTGCACCAAGCTTACTTGTTGGACCTCTTGCACCTTTGTATGTATGGAAATTGCTTGAATGGAAAGTTGATGGTGGTGATATGGTGGTGATAGGTGGCGGCCGAAAGTGGGGAAGGAGGAAGAGTTTGGAGTTTGTTGAAGTGGGTCGTGATGAGAGAAGCTTAGGATCTAGAGGTTATTTATATAAACCAAGTTCACCATGATCCAACATGTAATATGTTCTATTAACCAACAACATTAACAAATAAAATAATCAAAAGAAAGCAAGGGTGGGTCACCCTATGGTGACCGTTGAGTGGGGGGGGTAGGGGTTGGGTTGTAATTGTATAGTTACTTATTTAGTTAAGATCCAATGATATAATTAGTGTGTTGTTGTGTGTTATGTAATATAAGGTGTGTCAGGGTGTTCGGGGACCCTAACTAGCTCAGAGAAGTAAAAACAATGTGTTTGGCAATATTTTTATGTTCCGGGTAAAGTCCGGTTGTTCGGTTGGATGTTGATCCGTTAAAGTGCTAAATTAGTCTTTAAAGTGTCCTTTATATTATTTTTAGTGACACATTAAATTCCCAACACTTTGGAAAGTGTCTAGGACTATTTTGCCAAGTTTTTGCACTTTACTAGCATTGTTAAATGCTGAATTTTGGTATTTAGTGCAGAATTCTGCACTTAAAGTATGTTTTAGGCACTTCCGGGCACTATAACTACCACCTAGTGACGCAGTTTTATGGTCCTCACCTCCCTACACTCCCTACTAGTGTAGTATTCTATTCCTGGCTCATACTGGCCTCAAAAATATTGTCTGTCTGGGTGCTGGCATTGTCAGCATGTTTTTACGGTTATCCGCTCATTGTGCTAACTGTGCTTTTGTGCATCAAGTTTGTCACTAATGTTTGTGTGTAATAAATAGAGTAACAGTATAAAATGTGATGCATGGGTATGTATGTAACAGAAATCAGAAAGCAGTATAATCAACAGTTGTAATTAAGCACAGTCATTAAGCATAAATCAATATTAATTAAATGTACGGATGCATGCAAATTTGACAGTTGTCACATTCTCCCCCTGTTAAGAAAATTTCGTCCTCGAAATTTGTACTACCTTAACTCCCTATGGTTACGTCACATGTGTTTGTATATGAATAATACCAAGGTAAAATATTCACTAAACCGCATTAAACCTTACTCACATCAGGTGAGTTCAAGAATATATAATCACCCGAATCCTATGGGTAAAAGGTATGTACTTTTGGGCCTTTGATGTCAAAGGTACAAGACGTAATTGACGTATAGTCTAGTGTAATCCAGCTAGCAGGGGGTTTCGCAAAAGAGGAGTTTTGGCTAATAAGATTCTCAAATGATCGATCACAATATGCAAACGAGTTTTACAAACCATAGCATCCGCTATATGGATTTAAAATCAATAATTCAAAGGTAATAGTAAAATGATCTGTCAACTCCCGAATAAATGAATGGTAAGGTTTAGTGAGTTGACATTCTTGAATTGCGAAAGTACGCCAAATGAAGTTCAAGTGAATTTGGTGTCTCATTGTAGTTGCATCGGAAGTGTTTAAATGACAAGCCAAACGAAAGTATATGCAGTTTTGTGTGAAACGGTTGACCATGATTAGCACAAGCTACAAGTTTGAAATGACACCTCAAGGTGTCGCGGTGACATAACTCAAGTATGATGGTGACTGAACAAGTTCACCGAGTTGGAAATCTAACGAACACGTACCGAAACAAGACAAAAGATTTGATTTACACAATGTCATAGAGTTTTCAGTTGAATATGGAACATCAAAGAGCCACTGTTTTCGGTCGAAGGTGAGAAAGCAAATAAGTACCGCAAGGCATTCGATTGATCGTAAAAGAATTGTTATGTCACACCCCGATTTCCACGTGTCTCACCGGTGGGCCCGGTGGGGGATTACCGTGATGTAGTTGGCAACAATATAGTCGAACCACACAATATATGAGTGCACAGCGGAAGCATAAAGATAAATATATTTCAACATTAAGTGTAATATCAAAGTATCACCATTGTTGAAATAAAATCCACAGGGGATCAATAATAATAATAAAGTATTGTTCAACAGACTTCAGGCATCTTAAGCTTGCGAGACTTCTAATGATGCTAAGGAGAAATCCCAGCCAATTACGCATAGTACTTGCATTTAGTCTTTTTGGGAAAATACGTCAGTTTACACTGGTAAATACATTCAACTGACACTTTTGTAAAATGTTTAATAAAATTGGTTTAAATGCACAAGGCACAAACTCTTTATAACTTGGGATAATTTATAATTAAATCTTGTAAAGAATTACATGTTACTATGCGTTCGGTCGCCCGGGTCGTGCCGGGTTAAAGTTTAATAGACACGCCACATAGCATAAAACCGTGGCGGGTAAACCAAACGCTACACTTTTATAGTCATGGACATAATGCCGGGTGTACGCCTACACCCGGATGTCGAGGTCGTGGCCATTTCGTAAAATGCTGCCAAGGATATCCGGGACATGGTCATTAAGCCCCCAAAGGCGTAAAGTCAACAAAACAAGTTTTTAAACGGGTCACATTGATAATACCCAACTACTAATGAGTTGGGGTCAATTGCCCGACCAAGCGGTATTTTAAATACCGTAACCCAAGCCCGTATAACGGAAAATAAGTTAAAAGTATTTACCTTTGCAAGTATAATTCCTTAATTGAAATAAATTGCAGATAGCTTTTACTGGTCCCCTAATCTGGAACGAAGGTTTAAATTAACCTATTAGAATCCTAACGGGTCTTTAATTTAGCCGTAGCTTAGACCGGTCAGTTTCGAAGGATAGTTACGGTTTAATCGCGTGAAAGGCGAAAACCGTGAATGGAGTGTGATTTTGACCCAACAAGTTTGAAGACTTGTTTTATATGAGTATAATAATCATACTCTGGATTTTGGGGTCAAAACAATATGGTTTGACCCGTTTCGGCTATTCTACGTAAACTAGTTACATAAGCCGAACCATGCGCGCAAAAGGCGTAACGGGTAACCGTAAGAGTCCTACACTGTTTTCCTAAGTCAATATGTCTTAAAGAGGTTGTGGTATCAGTAGGATACCTTCCATAATGCCCGTAACGAGTTTAAGTTCATAACATGCCCCGTAGGGGTATTTCGGTCTTTTTAAAGATTATAAAAGAGGTTTATGAGTTCTACAGGAAATCTGAGTTTCCCGAACAGTTTATAAAGTCTAAAATACTTTATTTATTATTTAAAATCAGTATCAACTGGAATCGGGTCAAAAGACCTTGTAGAACTCAAGTTATGGCCGAAAAGGGTATATTCGGTATTTACCGAACCGTTGCCATAACCGCAGGTTATGAGCAGGTTAAAAATAATTAAAAATCTTAAAAAATCCCAAAATATTATTTTACATCAGTGAGTAAAAGGTTTGGTGTCGAAATCTGGGTTAAGATAGGCGTTATGTTAATTGCGCTATATAATTACTAAAGTTTCCGTAATTTGCGCTATTTAGCATAACTCCTATTCTGGACCTCGGATTGACGTGAAATTTTAGGGACATGCTTAGAAATCAGTAACTAAGGTTATGATCCTTTCACATGTCCGAAATTCTCGTTTTAATTTAAAAAGGGCGTTACGGTCAACTTTTAAGCATTTAACGGAAAAGTGTAAAAGACTCGGACAAACGACGAACCGGTCACAGAGGGTTTTACCATCATGTAACCTGGTCCTAAGAGAGTCCTAAGGCATATCTATATCATACTTTAACGGGTCAAAACTGAAGTCAAAGTAAAAGTCAAAGCTTTTGCGACTTTCGGCTCCGAACCGGGTTAAAACAGTAAATGGTCAGATCAAACAAGCTTAGACTAGTTTATATACTTATTATCATGTTTTATGAGTGTTTAAACAGGTTACATATCATCTACATTACAGATTATGCAAGAAATCGCAAAATAGCATTTCTGTTGACTTTTTCTAAGCACATTTGACTCGATATTTGGACTAGTTAGAGTGGGAATCAGAGGGTGCCCTTTTAGGGGTTCAAAGCCCACATGATTACCAACATATAACTATCTTTGATTCGACAAACCACTGGACCATTTGTCATTTATCGCAAAGTCAATCGTTAATTACGACGGATTGACTTTTAAGCTAAACTAAGCAAAAACTAAGCCACAAAAGTGTAGACACACTTACAGAAGCTTGGTGCACGACTTAGGATGTTAGAAGAGTGCTTGAGAGCTCCAGAGATGACTTAGAATGCAGGTTTGAAGTGTGATTCACTTGTGTGCAATGTGGTGCCTTTTATAGTGAAAAATTAGGCTTAAGATCATTACAACACACCCTACATTGGATCATGGATGATCAGCAGGTGGCCCTGGGAGCTAGGGGGCATGTAGAGGGCGCCCATGCTTCATTAATTGCTCAAATGATCGTTCACAAGCTCAAACAGCAAGTCTGTCCAAAGTTTCTGCATCTGGGACTCGTACGCGGCCCGCATTAGGATTCAGGCTACATGCACGCGGGCCGCTTGAATCTTCATGTCAGGAAACGTATCCACAGGTGGCTCGCGGCCCGCATTAACTTGCTAGTTTCACTCAGGCGGGCCGCCTGAGGCCTGAATTTCAAGATTTTCAAATCTTTTGTAATGATTAACTTGACCTTTCGGTTTCGAAGGGGTAACTTTGCGATTTGGCCCTCGATTATTTACAATTAAGGGCCTCGTGACTTTTACCTGCAATGTTAAGTCCCCGGTTAGTTTAATTACTATCCGAAAAGCCTTAACTTTTATTGTTGACGCTTTTAACCCTTCTCATACGAATTTGATCATAACTTTCTCGTTTTAAAACGGAACTTCGCGAAATTTATATAGTACATTCTAGTGAGCGTATTTTGCTGTTACAAACCCTCGGGTTTGTCAAAGGGTCACTCAGAGGTATCAATTAAACATGTTGACACAATTAACCCATGTAGCTTGTAATCTCTCACTTTCTCCCGCGTTTCGCTCCGTACGATCCATGACTTATTCGTTTGAAGGTACGAGCATCAGTTAGGGTTACTATACAGTATATATACCCCTCGTTGACATTCTTAACCCTCGAATTTACATACTTTCAAGGTTTGTCAACTTTAGTCCTTTATTTAATATTTAATGCCACGTGTAAACTCATGACACGTGTTAACACATTATTGGACACAAAATTTCGAGGTGTTACATGTTAGGAGGTACACCATGATATGAAATGAATCTATGTACCTTTGCCTCAACACACAACTGTGTTGAGACCAATTTCATCGTGATAAACAAGACGGATTTAGGGCAAATTATCAAATAATCAATTAAATCCGTGAGTGATCAAATAAGCGCAAGCTTCAATTTTTGTGAAAGTATCCCCACAAGGTATCGTAATCAACAAATGATTTAGTGAAGTCGTAGACCAAACAAGTCTACTACGACTCGAAACAAAAGAATCTTTGCCCATGATTTGAATATGGTGCTCTCAATACATCATATACCGTCTTAATACTGAATATGCGAAATGAATAAGTCCAAGCAATTGAACTTGGTTATGGCGTAATCCGATAATAAACTTTAGTTCTTTATTTAATATTTAATGCCACGTGTAAACTCATGACACGTGTTAACACATTATTGGACACAAAATTTTGAGGTGTTACATCCTCACCCCCTTAAAATAAATCTCGACCCGAGATTTACTGAAATAAATAAGGGTATTTATCTTTCATCGTGGCTTCAACCTCCCACGTGAATTCGGGACCTCTACGGGCATCCCATTTGACCTTAACAATAGGTACATGCTTCCTTCGAAGCTTCTTTACCTGTCGATCTTCAATCGATAAAGGTTTCTCCACAAATTTCAAGCTCTCATCTATATGCACATCTGTATGAGGTATCACCAATGATTCATCAGCGAAGCACTTCTTTAGATTGCAGATGTGGAACACATTGTGAATTCCATTGAGCTCTTCCGGTAAGTTTAACTTATAGGCAACGGACCCAACACGTTCGATAACCTCGAAAGGTCCTATGTATCTCGGGCTTAGTTTGCCTTTCTTACCGAAACGCATCACCCCCTTCCAGGGTGATACTTTAAGTAACACTTTTTCACCTACTTCGAAGTGAAAATCTTTACACTTTGGATCCGCGTAACTTTTCTGCCTATCTCGGGCAGCTTTGAGACGGTCTCGAATCTGGACAATCTTGTCCGTCGTCTCGAAGACTATCTCTGGTCCTGATAATTGGACATCTCCAACTTCCGCCCAACAAACAGGCGATCTACACTTTCTACCGTATAATGCCTCGAAAGGCGCAGCCTTTATGCTGGTATGGTAGCTATTGTTGTAGGAGAATTCGATTAGTGGTAGGTTCTTATCCCAACTACCACCCAAATCGATAGCACATGCACGTAGCATGTCCTCCAACGTTTGAATAGTACGCTCACTCTGACCGTCAGTCTGAGGATGGTAAGCCGTACTAAAATTCAAACGTGTGCCCAAAGATTGCTGGAAGCTTTTCCAGAAATGAGACGTGTATCTAGTATCTCTGTCGGAGATAATAGACACAGGTATGCCATGTAAGGCTACAATCTTATCAACGTATAACTGGGCTAACATATCGGAGCTATAATCTCCTTGATGGGTAAGAAATGAGCTGACTTAGTCAGTCTATCGACTATAACCCATATTGTGTCATTTCCTTTCCTCGTCTTGGGTAACTTGGTAATAAAATCCATAGTTACACATTCCCACTTCCATTCGGGAAGTTCAGGCTGTTGTAGCAAGCCAGACGGCTTTTGATGCTCAGCTTTGACTTGCGCACAAGTCAAGCATTTGGCTACATAAGCGGCTACAGACTTTTTCAAGCCTATCCACCAATAATTTGCCTTTAGATCCTGGTACATCTTATCAGCTCCCGGGTGAACAGAATATTTGTAACTATGGGCTTCCTGGAGGATAACATCTCGTAGTCCTACATAAATTGGAACCCATATTCGTCCATTCAATCATAAAATTCCGTCCTTGCTAAGAGTTAACTGTTCCTCAGTTACTCCCAGCTTCTCTTTAGGATAGTTAGCTTCCAACACAGCTTCTCTCTGTGCAGCTAACAACCTTTCAATCAAATTATTCTTCACTTCAATGCTCTTGGCATTGATTCGGATGGGTTTCACCCTTTCCTTTCTACTCAGGGCATCAGCGACTACATTCGCCTTGCCGGGATGATATCTGATTTCACAATCATAATCATTTAAAGTTTCCATCAAATGGCGTTGCCTCATGTTTAGCTCCTTCTGATTAAACAAATGTTGAAGGCTCTTATGATCAGAATAGATCACAAACTTGATACCATATAGATAATGCCTCCACAGTTTTAGTGCGAACACAACGGCACCCAGTTCCAAGTCATGGGTGGTGTAATTCTTCTCGTGCACCTTTAACTGTGTCGAAGCGTAGGCAATAACTTTGCCTTTCTGCATGAGCACACATCCTATGCCAGTGTGTGATGCGTCGCATTAAACTACGAACTCTTCGGTACCTTCAGGTAATGTCAGCACAGGAGCGTTGCTCAACTTTTGCTTTAAAATATCAAAGGACTCTTGCTGCTTAGGGCCCCAAATGAACTTTATTTTCTTCTTGGTCAAAGAAGTTAAGGGCGCAGCAATCCTTGAAAAATTTTCAATGAATCGCCTGTAATATCCTGCTAACCCCAGGAAACTACGAATCTCTGTAGGAGTCTTTGGCTCTTGCCAATTCATGACAGCTTCAACTTTAGCGGGATCTACTTGAATACCACGCTTGCTGACAACATGTCCTAGGAATTGGACTTCTCGAAGCCAGAATTCGCACTTAGAGAATTTGGCATAGAGTTTCTCATGATGCAGGAGTTTGAGAATACAGCGAAGGTGTTTCTCATGGTCAGCTCGGTTCTTCGAGTAGATAAGAATATCGTCGATGAAAAACGATGACGAATTTGTCTAAGTGCGGCTTGCAAACACGATTCATGAGATCCATGAACGCAGTCGGTGCATTAGTGAGCCCAAAAGGCATCACTAGGAACTCGTAGTGACCGTAACGAGTCCTAAATGCGGTTTTATGTACGTCTTCATCTCTGACTTTCAGTTGATGGTAACCTGACCTCAAGTCAATCTTCGAAAAATTACTTGCCCCTTGTAACTGATCGAACAAATCATCGATCCTCGGCAAGGGATATCTATTCTTTATCGTGACTTTACTAAGCTCGCGATAATTGATGCACAGACGCATCGATCCGTCCTTCTTCTTTACAAACAGGACAGGTGCTCCCTAGGGAGACGAACTAGGTTTGATGAAACCTTTAGCTAGCAGTTCATCTAGCTGGGTCCTCAACTCCTTCAATTCGGTCGGTGCTAGCCTGTAAGGTGCTCTAGCAATAGGTGCTGCTCCAGGGATGATATCGATCCTGAATTCCACTTGCCTATCTGGTGGCAGACCAGGTAGATCTTCAGGGAAAACTTCTGGATATTCCGAAATGACGGGGATGTCTTCTATCTTTGGTTTAGGCTCTTCAATAATCACCTGTGCCATGTAGATGACACAACCCTTCTTTAGACATTTTGAAGCCTTGAGCATAGTCACTTGCTCAGGCAATCCGTACTGGGTATCTCCCCGAATGGTAAGCGATTCACCAGACAGAGTCTTTATCACCACTTGCTTTCTGTTGTAGACGATTTGGGCCTGGTTGTGAGATAACCAGTCCATACCCAATACTAGGTCGAAACCGGCCAATTTAAAGGGAAGTAGAGATAGAGGAAAAGAGTGGTTCTTAATGGATATCACACATCCATCTAACACAGTGGAGACGGTTTCTATTGTACCATCTGCTAGCTCTACCTTATAATTCACATTTAAGGTTTTGACAGGCATGTTCAGCAATTTACAAAATTTATGATCTACGAAAGACTTATCAGCGCCCGAATCAAAAAGTACTCTTGCAAAGATATCATTTACGAGAAAAGTACCTGTGATCACGTTATCATCTAGCACCTGCTTCTTTCGCCTCCATCCTGAAGACTCGTGCATTGGTCTTCTTGGTTTCTTCAGGCTTCTTGGCATATTTAGGGCAGTTGCTTTTAATGTGCCCCTTCTCGTTGCAGCCATAGCAGGTTGCATCTTTTATCTTTTTGCAATCCACGGTCTTGTGGTCCTTGGATTTGCATAACCCGCAAGCATACGACTTCCACTGAGTCTGCGAGTTTGATTCGAGTCTACACTTTCCAAAGTGATGTCTCTTGCAATTCTTGCACTTGGGCTTCTCACTAGATTGCCCATCCTTCCTTGACTCAGACCCTCTCTTGTTGTCACCGTTTCCACGGTGCTTCTTGCCCGACCTTCGTGAAGTATCATCTTCACGCTTTCTCTTTTCAGCCTCTTTGTTCCTCAGAGATCTTTATCGGACCGCATCAAGAGTAAGGGACAAAGATATGTCGGCTACAGATCTAAAGGTCGCTGGCCGAGAGGCCTTTACGCTTGCCTTTATTTCGGGGGCTAACCCACCGATAAAACGAGCTATTCTCTTCGGCTCCGGGGTTACCAGATACGGAACCAACCGGGACATCGTGTTGAAGCTCGTGAGGTAAGCTTGACAGTCAAGGTTCGTCATAACCAACGATAGAAAGTCGGTCTCAATCTTTTCAACCTCATGTTGAGGGCAGTAATTCTCCTTGATGAGAGAAATGAATTCCTCCCATGTCATGTTGTATAGAACAGCCTTTCCCGTGGCCTGAACCAAAGACCTCCACTAAGCCAGGGCCTCGCCCTTGAATGATTGTGAAACAAACTTTACCACATCTTTCTCTGCGCACCCACTGATGTCCACCACGGTGTCCATCTCGTCTAGCCACGTCATACAATCGACCGCGCCCTTCTCCCTGGTGTAATCTCGGGGTTTACAAGATACAAAATACTTGTAGGTACAGCCCCTGGCGCGAGATGCATCAGTATACACTCTTTCGGGACGGACACTGTTTTCATTAGATGAGTGATTATCATCGTCCTTTTTAGGCTTAGACAGGGGTTTGCTATGAGATTTTGAGTGGGTTTTCGGCTTTGAGTGTGGCTTAGATATGGTTCTGCTCCGAGATTCAGTATACTCCTCGTATTGTCGATCCAGGGCTGCCTTGACAGCATTATCGACAAGAGCTTTTAATTCAGCGCCCGTCAAATAAACTTGGGCGTTATCGTATTCGTCTTCTTTTGAATGACTATTCTCCTCATTTGGATCAGCCATCGTAACTTGAATCTGCTACAGAAGATAACGAAAAATTTTATTTAGGAGTTTATTATGGAATTGTCTTTTATGGCAATTCATTAACCATGGTAAACAGAGACCATATCTGGTTAATTTGTTACTCACTATTATTTAGGATTTGAACATACTTATCCTAATTACAAACAATATTGTTAGTGGCATAAAAGCCTAGTCACGAGGACGTTTTTATGATATTAGCTGGGATTTCAGAGAATCAAGGCATGAAGGTTCGAACCATAGTCCTTTACCTTTTCTGACAGGGAGTCATAGACTACCACTGCCTTTTGTCTGATATGACAATAATTATGGCCCGTAGGCACTACATCACTAATGGATGTTTAATAATTTGGCCCGTAGGCACTACATCGCTAATGGATGTTTATAAGTTTGGCCCGTAGGCACTACATCGCTAATGGATGTTTATAAGTTTGGCCCGTAGGCACTACATCGCTAATGGATGTTTATAAGTTTGGCCCGTAGGCACTACATCGCTAATGGATGTTTATAAGTTTGGCCCGTAGGCACTACATCGCTAATGGATGTTTATAAATGATCATCTTTATTGACGATTTAACCCATGATTTATAAATCATTAATTTGGGCTTTGGTATCCTTAAAGGATTCTTATATGAGAATGACGCGTGCGATTTTAATGAATCACATCTGCCATGAACGTTAACATGATTACAGAGGTTAACTTGGAATCTGAATCTTTTAATCGAGTCTTACCATCTTGGCCGGATCTTATAAAGACACCTGGCTAGGTTTCACTCTTAAGATTCTTTATTTAGGCAGATTTAAATTTAAAAGGAATGATTTTTGATTTATTTCATATATAATAATAACAAAAATGAAATTTATAACATAACATTCCATAAATTTCAAATATGATTACAGATGCCCTAAACGGGACTTTTAAATAAATAATTACCTACTCAGAGGTTTACCGAAATAAGTCCACGCAGGGACCAAATACATAGATAGGTGTCCACACAGGGACTAGAAAGATAAATGTCCACACAGGGACTAAAATACTCTGAGCAAATGTCCTCGCAGGGATTTTGCTTGTAATAGTAAATACTGTAATACATAAAGAGATTAATGATCTCGTTTCTTCCTCCCTTTTAGTAGGTTTGCTAGGCCCTTGAGAAATCCACGATTACTCTTGCGTTCTTGTTCGAAGTCTCGTTCCACACGGTTTAGACGGTGGAGTATTTCTTCTTGCTCCGGTGGAGTATTTCTTCTTGCTCCGGTGGAGAAAAACGTGGCTGCTGCGACGGTTGCTGAACCGGAGGTCTAGGAGGTATTGGATACCCATGAGCTGAGTAATCTGGTCTCCAAGAGGTTCCATGGAGGGCATTATAATTAGCCGCTACCACATATGGATCGGCATCATAGTTATAGTTGTAGTGCGTGTGAGTCGGCTGCTCAAACGGATTGTACGTCGTGGAAGCGCCGTACGCTGGTATCGGAATGTCATATCCGAATGGTGGCGGAGGTGGTGCAACTGGTGCAGAATTCACCTCTGCAGAGTGACCAGAAGGTTCCCCTAATTGTGGTTCTTCTTCTGGCACTGACGGAAAGTGACTCGCACTCGAGTGGCGAGGGGTGCTGAAATGGAATTCCCCTCCTCGGGTGGACATCCGTGCGCCTGATCTTCTACGCCTTGGCGAATCTGGAATTACTGGTTGAACCGGTGGCGGTGGTGGTGGCGTAACTGCCACAAACCACGAATCCTCAGAAGGATCCTGTTGTTGCTGTTGATCATGAGGCGAGAAGTGATGTGAAGGTGTAAAGTACCAGTTACATTGGTCAAACCTCGCCTGGTAACTGTCGGGACCTTGATAGGGTGTTCCATGAAAGGATGACCCATCAGAAATCTCGATTGGATGATTGGGAGTACCCCTTGCAGGTTCGACGAGGTCTGTATCCTCGTCCATGTCCACTGCATTATCTTCAGAAAAGTGATCCTCTGGTCCTAAAGGGTTATACCCTATCGGCTCTTGGACATAGTCCGCCGGGTTAAACTGTCCTACAAAGAAAGGTGAAGGATCGCCATAAGAACGGTGCGAAGCAGATCGCTAGAGAGGTATAAAGGATGGTTGAGGGTTATTGGGATTGTTTTCCGAATCTGGTCCAAACGAATGACGGTATGAGGGTGTTGAGCTATGCGAGGTAGAATGTCTCGCAGGTTCAAAGAGGTTTCTTCTTCGTCTCTGTGGTTCTTCACTCCTTGTACTGGAAGGAGCTCGCATGTTCGAAGGTCCAGCCTCGTGATCATTGTGAGTAATGATCGTCCCTTTTCCTCTTCCTCCTCTTCCCCGTCTGATTGCAGGTGGCATATTTCCTGCTTTCAAAGCTTTAAATAACAATAGACAATAAAAAGACAAACTGGAATAACAATTCGAATTTGTCCTATGTTCTTATCTAGACTCAAGTATGTGCAATTGTGTAACTGAGATTAAACACAAAGGCTAGTGTTTAATTCACTCAGTGTTGGCTCTGATACCAACCTATCACACCCCGATTTCCACGTGTCTCACCGATGGGCCCGGTGGGGGATTACCGTGACGTAGTTGGCAACAATATAGTCGAACCACACAATATATGAGTGCACAGCGGAAGCATAAAGATAAATATATTTCAACATTAAGTGTAATATCAAAGTATCACCATTGTTGAAATAAAATCCACAGGGGATCAATAATAATAATAAAGTACTGTTCAAGAGACTTCGGCCATCTTAAGCTTGCGAGACTTCTAATGATGCTAAGGAGAAATCCCAGCCAATTACGCATAGTACATGCATTTAGTCTTTTTGGGAAAATACGTCAGTTTACACTGGTAAATACATTCAACTGACACTTTTGTAAAATGTTTAATAAAATTGGTTTAAATGCACAAGGCACAAACTCTTTATAACTTGGGATAATTTATAATTAAATCTTGTAAAGAATTACATGTTACTATACGTTCGGTCGCCCGGGTCGTGTCGGGTTAAAGTTTAATAGACACGCCACATAGCATAAAATCGTGGCGGGTAAACAACCGGCTACACTTTTATAGTCATGGACATAATGCCGGGTGTACGCCTACATCCGGATGTCGAGGTCGTGGCCATTTCGTAAAATGCTGCCAAGGATATCCGGGACATGGTCATTAAGCCCCCAAAGGCGTAAAGTCAACAAAACAAGTTTTTAAACGGGTCACATTGATAATACCCAACTACTAATGAGTTGAGGTCAATTGCCCGACCAAGCGGTATTTTAAATACCGTAACCCAAGCCCGTATAACGGAAAATAAGTTAAAGTATTTACCTTTGCAAGTATAATTCCTTAATTGAAATAAATTGCAGATAGCTTTTACTGGTCCCCTAATCTGGAACGAAGGTTTAAATTAACCTATTAGAATCCTAACGGGTCTTTAATTTAGCCGTAGCTTAGACCGGTCAGTTTCGAAGGATAGTTACGGTTTAATCGCGTGAAAGGCGAAAACCGTGAATGGAGTGTGATTTTGACCCAACAAGTTTGAAGACTTGTTTTATATGTGTATAATAATCATACTCTGGATTTTGGGGTCAAAACAATATGGTTTGACCCGTTTCGGCTATTCTACGTAAACTAGTTACATAAGTCGAACCGTGCGCGCAAAAGGCGTAACGGGTAACCGTAAGAGTCCTACACTGTTTTCCTAAGTCAATATGTCTTAAAGAGGTTGTGGTATCAGTAGGATACCTTCCATAATGCCCGTAACGAGTTTAAGTTCATAACATGCCCCGTAGGGGTATTTCGGTCTTTTTAAAGATTATAAAAGAGGTTTATGAGTTCTACAGGAAATCTGAGTTTCCCAAACAGTTTATAAAGTCTAAAATACTTTATTTATTATTTAAAATCAGTAGCAACTGGAATCGGGTCAAAAGACCTTGTAGAACTCAAGTTATGGCCGAAAAGGGTATATTCGGTATTTACCGTACCGTTGCCATAACCGCAGGTTATGAGCAGGTTAAAAATAATTAAAAATCTTTAAAAATCCCAAAATATTATTTTACATCAGTGAGTAAAAGGTTTGGTGTCGAAATCTGGGTTTAGATAGGCGTTATGTTAATTGCGCTATATAATTACTAAAGTTTCCGTAATTTGCGCTATTTAGCATAACTCCTATTCTGGACCTCGGATTGACGTGAAATTTTAGGGACATGCTTAGAAATCAGTAACTAAGGTTATGATCCTTTCACATGTCCGAAATTCTCGTTTTAATTTAAAAAGGGCGTTACGGTCAACTTTTAAGCATTTAACGGAAAAGTGTAAAAGACTCGGACAAACGACGAACCGGTCACAGAGGGTTTTACCATCATGTAACCTGGTCCTAAGAGAGTCCTAAGGCATATCTATATCATACTTTAACGGGTCAGAACTGAAGTCAAAGCAAAAGTCAAAGCTTTTGCGACTTTCGGCTCCGAACCGGGTCAAAACAGTAAATGGTCAGATCAAACAAGCTTAGACTAGTTTATATACTTATTATCATGTTTTATGAGTGTTTAAACAGGTTACATATCATCTACATTACAGATTATGCAAGAAATCACAAAATAGCATTTCTGTTGACTTTTTCTAAGCACGTTTGACTCGACATTTGGACTAGTTAGAGTGGGAATCAGAGGGTGCCCTTTTAGGAGTTCAAAGCCCACATGATTTCCGACATATAACTATCTTTGATTCGACAAACCACTGGACCATTTGTGATTTATCGCAAAGTCAATCGTTAATTACGACAGATTGACTTTTAAGCTAAACTAAGCAAAAACTAAGCCACAAAAGGGTAGACACACTTACAGAAACTTGGTGCACGACTTAGGATGTTAGAAGAGTGCTTGAGAGCTCTAGAGATGACTTAGAATGCAGGTTTGAGGTGTGATTCACTTGTGTGCAATGTGGTGCCTTTTATAGTGAAAATTAGGCTTAAGATCATTACAACACACCCTACATTGGATCATGGATGATCAGCAGGTGGCCCTGGATGCTAGGGGGCATTTAGAGGGCGCCCATGCTTCATTAATTGCTCAAATGATCGTTCACAAGCTCAAACAGCAAGTCTGTCCAAAGTTTCTACATCTGGGACTCGTACACGGCCCGCATTAGGATTCAGGCTACATGCACGCGGGCCGCCTGAATCTTCATGTCAGGAAACGTATCCACAGGTGGCTCGCGGCCCGCATTAACTTGCTAGTTTCACTCAGGCGGGCCGCCTGAGGCCTGAATTTCAAGATTTTCAAATCTTTTGTAATGATTAACTTGACCTTTCGGTTTCGAAGGGGTAACTTCGCGATTTGGCCCTCGATTATTTACAATTAAGGGCCTCGTGACTTTTACCCACAATGTTAAGTCCCCGGTTAGTTTAATTACTATCCGAAAAGCCTTAACTTTTATTGTTGACGCTTTTAACCCTTCTCATACGAATTTGATCATAACTTTCTCGTTTTAAAACGGAACTTCGCGAAATTTATATAGTACATTCTAGTGAGCGTATTTTACTGTTACAAAGCCTCAGGTTTGTCAAAGGGTCACTCAGAGGTATCAATTAAACATGTTGACACAATTAACCCCTGTAGCTTGTAATCTCTCACTTTCTCCCGCGTTTCGCTCCGTACGATCCATGACTTATTCGTTTGAAGGTACGAGCATCAGTTAGGGTTACTATACAGTATATATACCCCTCGTTGACATTCTTAACCCTCGAATTTACATACTTTCAAGGTTTGTCAACTTTAGTCCTTTATTTAATATTTAATGCCATGTGTAAACTCATGACACGTGTTAACACATTATTGGACACAAAATTTCGAGGTGTTACATGTTAGGAGGTACACCATGATATGAAATGAATCTATGTACCTTTGCCTCAACACACAACTGTGTTGAGACCAATTTCATCGTGATAAACAAGACGGATTTAGGGCAAATTATCAAATAATCAATTAAATCCGTGAGTGATCAAATAAGCGCAAGCTTCAATTTTTGTGAAAGTATCCCCACAAGGTATCGTAATCAACAAATGATTTAGTGAAGTCGTAGACCAAACAAGTCTACTACGACTCGAAACAAAAGAATCTTTGCCCATGATTTGAATATGGTGCTCTCAATACATCATATACCGTCTTAATACTGAATATGCGAAATGAATAAGTCCAAGCAATTGAACTTGGTTATGGCGTAATCCGATAATAAATGTATGTATCAACAATGGAAATCTCGGCATGGTCGCAAAGATAAACCTTGAATGTAACTTAAAATAAATGAAGTTTCAAGAGGGTGTGTTGACTTAATAGCAAAAGAGTCAACAATCACAGTAATGTAGGTCATTCGAATTCACAATTCGGTAATTAGATTTAGCATCATAACATTTAAACTTAATTGAAGTGTTTGAAACGAAGTGAAGTCGCATGCGTAGCAAATGGTGCATGTGACAAATAAGTTTCCAAGAAAAGGAAAAATGAGTATCTGCTAAAATGAAGAAATGACTAGATATCGAAGCAAATGTGTGTTCACTCTTAGCGAAGAAAATTAACGTGATGCAACTACCATTAAAGGGGAGTAGAGATGCAAACGTCTACTCACTAGAAGTAAAAGAAATTCAAGTACTTTCGGGTTGGTCAACGGAACTGGCATATATGTCAGGTTAATGGTGTCTGCTTTGAGTTAACGGATGTGGTTCCTAAGTAACAATCTTTGTGAGTTTGGACCTGGATCCCTATGGTCCTAAGTACAGGTTTCCTAAATTCTCAAAGTTTCGTATTTGGTGTAGAATCGTTCTGTGCATCGTGTAAGAAATGCCATTCTTGTGTCCGCTTAAAATAAGTTATTGTCCCACAATTTTCCCCTGGTATACTTTCTTCCTGAAGTTACAGCTACTCGATCATTGATTGGTTGGGAAATAGGGTTGGATCCTTGCAGTTGGTCCAATAAGTAGTTCGTCAATACTTAGCAAGAGTCGCTGACTCTTGTTGGCTAGCTCGTCCGACTCCTGGTAGTTTGATGTTCCTTTGAAAGTCATCGTCCTTTTTTTGACAAGCAGAACTGGGGTTACCTAAAACGGAAATTTTGGTCTGTTATCTTCCTTCTCTATCCACTACTGAAACTACACTGTCGATCCTTGCATTTCCAGGTGTAAGTCTCTAGAGTGCATTTACTACAGACGCGGCGCCTGTAATCAAATCGATGCGAAATTCGACTTGTCGTTGAGGAGGTATTTCTGGCAAATCCTTGAGGAAGACTTTGGGATATTTCCTTATCATAGGAATGTCTTCGTGTTTTGGTTCTTCGACTCCCCCGTCCACGACATGAGTCAAGAAAACAACACATTCTCTACGCATCATCCTTCGTGCCTTCCAGCAATTCGTAATTTGCAGAGGCGTATCGCACTTCATGAGTCAAGATTGTTTCTTCGTTCACCATTGCGGTGCGGATATCAATTTCCTATTGATCCAATCCATCCAACTACCTTGTTGAAGTCTCTCAATTCACTGGCAGTAGATCAAGCGTAAACTCACGCTCTCCGGGTTCTATCATGTCATTTCCAGTTACTTCGTTGGCTTCCAATAGCTTTTCCATTAGCTAGAACTTTCATGTGCGGATTATTTAACTTACTTACTACTAAACCAAGTATTCTCTCAAACCTAGAGGTGCGAAGCTAAATTTACAACAGTATCTAGCAGCGCAAATGCATAGCGTTGAGTAATATGGGACGTACCGATATTCATGCTTGAATTTTTGGCGTGCTCCCCTAGCTCTGCTACTGAGCTTTTATCCTTGTGCCTGATTCTTCTTAGGGCAGTATTTTCTGAAATGCTTCTTGCTCCCACAGTGAAGACAACCTTCAGCACGTTTTTGTTTGTCACTCGTCCTGCCTTCGTCGTTGTCGTTGTTCCCTCCGTGGTTCTCGCTATTATCTTGACCTTTATTTCCACTTTTAATACCTTGTCTACAAGTCTCCTTGGGATGCCCCCTCTTACCACAGTTATCACATTTTCCATATTTACATCGCCCGACATGATAACGTAGACAATTGTCGCATTTAGGTAGGATACCCATGTAGTCTTTTCCCTTTTTGGCCTTCTTCTTGTTACTTGCCCGAGTAATCATTTTGAAATTTGCGAGCTTTCTCTTGTTATCTCCAAATGACTCTACAGGAAAATTTTCCTTGTCTAATTGCTTCTTCAGTGAGTGCCACGCTTATGCTGATAGCCTCGGTGATCGTTGCAGGTTTAGATGTTGTTACCAGGCTTAGAATCTGAGGTGCCAATCCCCCGATGAAACGTTCGATCTTCCTAGATTCTGATTCCACCAAACGCGATGCAACTTGGGATAATTCGCCAAATCTCTGCATTCAGCTATCTTTGGGCCTTCCATTTTTAGGTTCCACAATTCAGTTTCCAACTTCTGGACTTCCGCCCTAGAGCAATATCTCTTGCGCATTAGTTCCTTCAGTTCGTCCCACGTCAAAGCATATGCAGAAGTCTCGCCCATTGTCTGAACCTGAAAGTTCCACCATGACAGAGCCTCATCTATAAATAGTCCAGCTACGTACGTGACCTGATGTTCTGGGGCACATTTGCTCAACCGTAAGACAGAATTCATCTTCTCAACCCAACGCATGAAGGCTAAGGCACCCCCAGTGCCGTCGAATTCTCGAGGTTTGTGGTCCAAGAACTGCTTGTAGGTGCAGCCTTTGCTGTGTTCAGAGCGAAGGGCCTCAAGCTGGGCAATGGCCTGTGAGATGCGCCTTTGTAGTTCTGCCGCTATTGTTGGTGGAGGGTTGTTGGTATCGACGTTCCCTTGTGTCGACATCTTCTGAGAAGAGGATCGTTTAGGTCAGTTCTCATTCATTCAGGGAGCGCATATAGTCGTTTAGAGATCTTATGCACATACACCCAATAGGTTACCAACCAATCAAGTAATAGTATAATCATAGTATAACCAAGCAACTTGGTAATTATATTTATAGAAAGTAAGCACGTAGCATTATAATTATAGCACACACATATAGGTCAATAACGCGCTTAACGAAGACATAGCGACTGAGCTTTCGTTGGTCATTAGTCACAAAGTATTGTCGCATGCTTAATGATGATTGGCTTCTCATTATTTCCTGGCCACAATTGTGTTGTCTTCCAAAATGTATCACATCAACAGGGACACAAGGTCACCCTACCCTTGTCCATTAGTGTATCAAAATTAGGTAGTCAGATGTGGTCTTCAAGAGTCTCCATAATATCGGCTTTTCATTGATGTCCTACCCAGTGTAACGCAATCCGCATAATCCAGAAACCAACTATACTGGTGACTGAGGTGGGGGAAGAAAGAAAAGTAAACTGTCGACATGCGTGAATTCCTCCTCGAGCTTGTATGTACGTCGAAGGGGTAACTGCTCTGCTGCTTGGTAGTAAGGATGCGAGCATTAAAACCTGGGAAAGGTGTAATAGCAGCAAGTAAGAGCGCAAAAGGAACCTTGATGAAAGTATACTGGCAATAGGCAGGGTGGAGGACGTGGTGTCAGCTCAAGCTCCAAAACTCTACGACTTATATTCTCAGACTGTAGCTGATGTTACAGGAGTACCCATTCCGTGTGTAGCCTCCATAATGTGAGGGATGGTAAGGGTCTAAAATTAGTACAGTGTATGATAGGAACCATCGAAACGGTTCGCCCAGCGATGTAGAGATGAATGCATCAGACGGTGCGGCCTGTGAGGTCGTAGAAAATGCTGTTGTAGCAAAAGGGACCGTTACGCGGGTGCTGACCTGGAGTACTTTCCCGGTGTGTGGGTATGTCTTGAAAGAAAGCGATAGGCATGTTGGCGCATTGGACGTCGGTCTCCACAAGAGCATCATCAGCGGGCGAGGGTGCAGGTACAAACATTTCAGCTAATAGGAAGATCAATAGGTGCAGGTACTGGGTCGGGTATAAGGGATGCATTTTCTGGTAAGTCAAAAGGAACAGGGTCATGATCAAGTAAGGGTGCAGGTTCAGCAGGTACGACATCAGGCTGACCCCAAAAGAAACAGGGGTTGTCTTAGAAGCAGGTTCTGGGTCGTGTGACGGTGTGGTGCCTCGAGCAGGTGATAGTTGCAGCAGTCAAAACGGCGTTGTCGTCTGCGTCAGTAGTAGAAAGCTGTAATCTGGCTGTCTATAAGGCTGCAGACGTTACAGACTCAAAGGAGTCTGAAATCGAATGTATGCTAGAATCAGAGGATAGCTTGTTAACAGAGGTCTCAAATAGTGAAATTAGTAACAACGTGCTCGTCAAACTTTCCATCAGCATAGGTGTTATCAGAAGGACCATCAATAACATGCCAATGTCATCATCAATTTGAGTAGCTAACCTTCGGAAGGAATGTCCACAGGAGGCGCATTGTCGAGGATTAGAGTCAAGAAGTGCTCTCCACCGAAGTGTCCAAATGGTAAGGCGGTCGTGGACCGAATCAAGAATGACAGGAAGACTCTCGTCAAGGAAACCATCAGCAAGGGTAATTCATCACCAAAGTCTGGCAGCGCGGACGGTTGGAAATTGTCCTCGTCCTTGGTCAGCATGTCAGGGTCGCTCTCAGTGTCTGTCGTAAATATCTCTGGCGCAGGTGTAGTCTCATCATTTGTGGTGGTGGCCGTAGGGTCTTTCATCATCTGACAATTCGTTCCCTGAATAAGGTGACGTGTGTGCCGGTACATAGTAGTCGTAACACGTATATCCATAATAAGCATTAGAAATCAGCGTATGCAAATAAGAGTAATTTATCACGTAGTCATGTATTCACATCATCTTCCTAGTCTCTCAGACAAATCTCCCAGTCTCTCAGACTAAGCCACCCAATCTCTCAGACTAACACATCCCGTCTCTCAGAATAAACCTCCCCAGTCTCTAAGACTAACACATCCCGTCTCTCAGACTAAACCTCCCCAATCTCTAAGACTGAACTCCCTAGTCTCTAAGACTAACTCTCTGGCCTCTAAGACCAAACATTCCCAGTCTCTAAGACTAATTATCCCTGGTCTCTAAGACCAACTCCCAGTCTCTAAGACTAATTCCCTGGTCTCTAAGACCAACCCTCCCAGTCTCTAAGACTAATTATCCCCAGCCTCTAAGGCTGATCCTCCCTCAGTCTCTAAGACTGATCCTCCCTCAGTCTCTAAGACTGATCCTCCCTCAGTCTCTAAGACTGAATTATAAATATGAATTTTGAAATGTGTATTTGTGCCTTTTGTTTGTAAAAATGTTTTGTTTTGTTTGTAAAAATGTTTTGTACCCTGGATCTGGACGTTTAGTGTATGCAATGTAAAAAGGTTTGAAAATATTTTCGTGAGAGCCCTGATGATCATAGTCTAGACTCGAGAAAGAATCCTAGTTCGCTATGATCGAGGCTCTGATACCAAGCTGTCACACCCTGGCTTTTGCGGAAGCGTGGGCTTATTTGGTGTGACTTCTCAATACCATAGCAATCAATCATACCAATGCTATATGATAAAAACAAGAGATGTTCATCCATTAATAAGGTTTAGAAATAACAATACAACATCCTTTTTAAAATGTCGACTCACAAAACAAGATACAACCATAACATAATTTAAAACGTGTTCATATGATACAATAAAACACTTGAATAAAAACATGGTTTAAGGACCTGTGACCCGTCCAGGTAAGGGTTACACCTCCTGAACCTACTACCCTGGATGACGTCTTTATTTAGTACGCAGCTTGACTCAAATGCAGACACTTGCCAGATCCCTTAGTTTTCCTGAAATACATGTAAGTTGAAAAATCAACAAAAGTTGAGCGAGTTCATGTGTAAGTGAGTATGTATAAACCTTTATAATGTGTTTGTATGTATGAAAATCCCTGGTATGTAGCAATAAGGAAAAAGAGATCACCAATGGTTTGCAAAGCCATTGATATGTGTGAAGTGATGTAGGAAGACTCAAACCTAGCAGATTTGTGCGTCGGGCACATAGTCACCTCATGGTCCACTCAGCGGACTCAGGAGTGGGGCTCGCTACACCCGAATAGATATATCACTCATGTCCCTCGGTCCTACAAAGAGGATTAATGGCCTTAGGTTCTACCTACCCACTCACATGATCTAAGTAGTATAAACCCTCCTTAAGCTAATCATACCATGTAAATAAATGTTTGTAATAATTGTCGCATGTATTTCACCCCCAAAAGTATAAAACTGAAAATAGTAAAGAGAAAAGGGGGACATGAACTCACAGTATTGCGTCTTCAGTATGTGTAACCCAAGTCTCCTCAGCCAACACGACTACCTACAGTGTACTAACGTCTATTAGACGAACGGGTCGTGCCTTTGCTTAGTTTGAAGGTTTTTGAGTTACGTTTCTTGTGTTCTCAAAATTATTCCAAGTTATAATTATTAGTTAAAATAATTATTTTAACTTTAAATTATAGTTAATGTTTGGAATAGTCGTTAATCAATATTTCGTATTCCTACTTCTCAAGTATTTTAACTTCGTATTTCCTTCTCAAGGATGGGGTATTTATACATGTATGCTTTATAATTCCGAAAAATATATTTTAAGTCCCACTTGTCTAAAACATTTTAATTCCAAAATATATATATATTTTTCCCAAAAATATTATATTTTACCTCATACATTTTCCAAAATAATACTTAATCAAAATATACGTATGAGAGTATTTTCCGAAGTATACATAAGTTACATTTTAGCGTGTCGTAAAGCAACAATACTTGTGTAACTTAAATATTTATTTTGTGAGGGCGTTAGTATTATTTTGGAGTCGAAATTTCATGGTATTTTTAAGTTATATTATTTTTACCCTAAAAATAATATATCTAGTGCACAGAATAACAAATAATCACACGAGTGTTTTAGTATAAAATATATACTCTACATATATATTTATCAAATTTTATTTACGAAACTCCACCTCCGGTATTTGGTATTTTTGTAATAAAAATCATGGCGAAGTTTATTTAGAAAAATAAAGTTAAAAATATATTTGTAATCATTTGTTAGAAAAATATTTCTAAGTGTTGAAATTCTAGAAAAATTTCGCCAGAGTTTCCTTTGTAAATGGAGGTGTCCATGCTTTTTAGCATATCATTTTCTTTTGAAATATCATTCAAACAATTACCAACCAACAATATACATTCTTTAATCACTAATCTTGACAAAAATAAGCCTAAATCATAAACTCATGAACTTGAAAGTTTGTAAAAATATGTAGTAAATTACTAACATACTTAGTAGGTCTTGTTATCTTTAAAAATATGATTAGTTTCTTAAAAACTTTATTTTTAAAGAATGTGTATTTTTACAACTTCAATTTATATTTTTTAAAAATATTTCTTTGTTAAATTTTCTTTTACACAAGTGTTCCTACACTTGTTTACCCACTAAAATTGTGTTTATTTCATGTAATATCCAGGTTTTATCAAAACTCGTTCCTTTCACTTGGTCCTTTCGAAAAACCGCTCATAGATCTTTAGATCTACAAGTTTACAACTTTATTTTTCAAGAAAACTTATATTTATTCAAGTTCAAAGTTCATGTGTGGATGGTTTCATCATCCTTCATATCTTTAACCTTTACATCTTGCTAGTTCATGTTCTTTGATGTGCACAAAATGCAACATATAAATTACATCAATAATGGCTTAAAACTAACCCTTTTTTAGTACTAATGTTGGAAAAAGTGTGCTTTTGTCTTCCTTTTGTATTTTCAGGATTAAATGAGCTCAATATAACAAAAGAGGCAAAAAGACAGCAAAATCTAACATAATTACAAGAAAAGGGACAAAAGTGATATGCCGACCCTCCCGACAGCATCTTCCCAAGCAAAATAAAGAAATCAGAAGACTGAACACGCCCCGTGCTCAGCGAGCACAGGGCCGTGCCCAAGAAGCAGCAGAAAAGACAAACCTATAGAAGATTCTGCTGCCCACCACGGGGCCGTGCCCAGCGGACACGGGGGCGTGGTCAGAATGCTGCAGGCGCATTTATTGTAATTGCGAATTACAATTAATGAAGAGAGAGAGTGTCAGACAGACACAGGGCCGTGCCCAGCGGGCACGGGGCCATGCCCAGGCTTCTGTTCAGCCTATAAATAGGAGTGCTTGGAGCCATTTCAACTCATCCCTTGGCACACCACCTCTCTCACACTTCACCCACCACCCACCACCACCATAACACCATCATCCACCACTATCATCCATTGTCCATCATAGAGTGTGTGAGTCGTCTCGGGATCCAAGATTGATCGTAAGAGTTCTTGACAATCAAAGGCCATGTTTGTCTAAGTCTCTTACATCACTTGGTGAAGACAAGTGTTTAGTGTAATACTTTTTATTTTTAATCTTTTGCACTTTTTAATTGGTTTTGTATTAATGACTTTAATTACTAGTTTCTTATGTTGAAGGTGATTCTTCCTTATCGTTTTTCCGTGGTGTCTTGGCATTATTTTACTGTCTATATAAAATAAAAGCTTTTCACCATTCATATCTCCACGGTCTATATGGAGGTATGTTGGCTACCTGGTCAGGGGTTAAGGGAACGGTTTGGTAAGAGTCTTGCCATTGTTTAGTGTATAGATCCTGCAAAGGACCTGGGTCAAATTTAGTAGGACCTCCTTCAATACCGAAAGGTATTGGATGGCGGGGGTCCAAACTCTTTGATCCCCTCATAAGTTAAACTACTATTAAAACTTTAACCCGACTACTTAGGACTGTATCCCTGCTGACTCAGACTACTTAGCCGAGGGTAACGTCACCTTCAAAAGAGGGGCCTACCACATTATGCATTAATAACTTAATTAATTATCTTCCAATAATCCGACCCTTTAGGATTGTATCCTTGCTGACTCAAACTACTGGGTTGAGGGTAACGTCACCTTCAAAAGAGGGGCCTACTACAATAACTAAGATAATCTCTTAAATAAGTGCAAAAGTGCGAAAATAATCAAAGGTTACACTAACACACGAGTCGGATCCAAGTGATTCATCTTGTCTATCTGTTTTTATTTTTATTTTATTTTCAGCATTTTAGTTAGTCTTATTTTCTTAGTTTAAAAACCTTTTTCTAACATATTGATTTGATTAGACGTTGAAGATAAACCGGTACTAAAAGCTCTTGTGTCCTTGGACGACCTCGGTATCTTACTAACACTATACTACGTCCACGATGGGTGCACTTGCCCATATGTGTGTTTAGTGTTAGTAAATATCATGTTTTATAAATTTAAAACTTGGCTAAAAAGTGAAAAAGGGCTTAAAATACATACCTAAAACATATTACACCTAACGCACATCAAGTTTTTGGTGCCGTTGCCGGGGACACAAGGATTTTAAGAAAGCTTAAAATCGACGGCCTAATCAATTTTTCAAAACCTTCTTAAACCGCGCGCACATTTTCTGCAGTTTAGTTTAGTTTTCATTTACAATAGCCTGAACACGGGGCCGTGGTGCATATTTTTAGTTAGATACCCAGATACAGAGTCTGAACACGGGGCCGTGCTCACTGAACACGCCCCCGTGCTCAACGAGACCAGTAACTTTAATTAAAACGCCCAGATACAGACCCTGAACACGGGGCCGTGTCCACTAAACACGGGGACGTGTCCAGCCTTTGTTTCCGTCTTTATTTCTGTTTTTTGGTCCCGAGACTCAGTTGTGGTTTGTTGAGTGATTCTTATGGATCAATACTCAGGAGGCTACAACTACACCTATGAGGAGGATGATTATATGAGAGACTATTGCACTAATTGTGGAAACCCGCATTCGGTACAATATTATAACTTATTTCAACCATCCACTTCATACAACTATTATGAGGAGCACAGGTACGAGCCATCGACTTCATACACATCCTATGAAGACCAAAGGTATGAACCTTCTTCCTCATACTCATACTTTGATGAACCAAGATATGAACCTTCATACTCATACTTTGAGGAGTCAAGATATGAGCCACCACCATCATACACTTATTATGAGGAATCATGGCGTGAACAACCCACCTCATATGAGTACTATGAAGAACAAAACTACGACCCTTATCCATCATATGCTTACAATGAAGAACAATGATATGAACCATCTACTTCATATGAGTACTATGAGGAGCCAAGGATCGAACAACCGGATTCAAGCTTTGAGGATCCCAATCCTTACTCTATCACTGACATAGCCGATAGGATAATAGAAAAACTTAAAACTATCGAACGTTGCATAAAAGAATCTCGCGCAAGGGAAGAGGAGTCCCGCGCAAGAGAAGAATTAACTAAAGAAGCGATAGTTGAAGAGTTAAAAATGGAAGAACAAATAAGTGAAAAACTGACTCATGAGTTAAACAACGAAAAAGGTGAGGCCGATAATGTTAAAATTCAAGAAGAGTCTAATTTTGAAGAAATTAATCTCTTGTCACCTTCTTTCGAAAATCATTGTTTAGTACCAACTCATGCTAAGTTTTTAAAAGAGCTAAACACTAACACTAAAATTGAAGAAATGGTAAGTGTGAAGTTAACTAATGATCAAACTTCACTAATAAAAGAAGATCCTTTTGAAATAAACATTACACCGGTTCCATGTTTTTTTCAAAATTCATTTATTAGTAATGTCACCATTGATAAAGATCTTTGTGTTACCATAATGCCTAATTACATTTTCGAAAAATTAAGTATTAGTGATTTTGCTCCACTTCAAATACCCATTTTTCTATCTAATCGGAGAATAATAAAGTCAATCGGTGTAGTTGAGGACGTTTTGGTTCAAACAAATCAAATGGTTGCTCCAACCGACTTTGTCATCCTCGATGACGCTCCTCTAGTGTTAGGAAGACCTTTTGTAAAAACTCATGAAGCCTTGAAAAACCGGAAGTTTAATAATCTACCTCTTCAATTAGGGGCATTCAAAAGGAGCATAGATCTTGACCGTTCAATGAAATATTCATTTGGCAATAATGACCCCCTAATTGAAGATGAAGATGAGCCACCCGATACAAGTGAAAAAGTTGACCACTTTGTTAAAGAAGAGGTCGCCATAGAACAAACCTTTAAAGTTCTTGATCTAGATGAGCCACAAAATAAAGAGTCTCCTAAAGACCCACCCATTGAGCTCAAAGAACTCCCAAAAGGTTTGAAATATGCTTTTCTAGACAAAGATGGTAAATTACCTGTAATTATTTCATCTAAATTAAGTAGCTTAGAAAAAGAAAAATTAATTAAACTTTTGAAAAAACATAAAAATGCGATCGCTTGGAAGCTTGTAGATATTAAAGGAATAAGTCCTTCCATGTGCACGCACAAAATTTTAATGAACGATGACTACAAAACGGTGATACAACCACAACGTAGAGTAAATCCCAATGTGCAAGAAGTGGTTAAAAATGAGGTCATCAAACTACTTGACGCCGGACTAATTTATCCTATCTCCGATAGTCCATGGGTGAGTCCCGTCCAAGTAGTCCCAAAGAAAGGAGGTATGACGGTAATAACTAATGAAAAGAATGAATTAATACCAACAAGAACCATCACAGGATGGAGAGTTTGTATAGATTATAGACGATTAAATGAAGCAACAAGGAAAGACCACTTTCCTTTGCCCTTCATTGATCAAATGTTAGAACGATTATCCGGTCATAAATTTTACTGTTTCTTGGATGGTTTTTCAGGTTACTTTCAAATTCCAATAGCACCTGAAGACCAAGAAAAGACAACTTTCACATGCCCCTACGGAACTTTTGCTTATCGACGCATGCCATTTGGTCTATGTAATGCACCTGCAACATTCCAACGTTGCATGGTGGCCATTTTCCATGATATGATAGAAAAGACAATGGAAGTCTTCATGGACGACTTTTCTATCTTTGGAGATTCATACGACCAATGCCTCGATAACCTCGAACGAATGCTATCCCGATGTGAGGAAACTAACCTCGCCCTTAACTGGGAAAAATGCCATTTCATGGTAACGGAGGGAATAGTACTCGGTCACAAAATCTCGAGCGAAGGAATGGAAGTTGATCGAGCAAAAGTAGACACTATTTCTCGATTACCTCCACCCTCCTCCGTTAGAGCAATCAGAAGTTTCCTAGGGCATGCCGGATTTTATAGGAGGTTTATCAAAGACTTTTCAAAAATTTCAAGACCTCTAACAAAATTACTTGAAAAAGATACGCCTTTCATCTTTGAGAAGGAATGCAATCAAGCGTTTCTGACCCTCAAGGAAATGCTAGTCAATGCACCTATCATGATAGTGCCCGATTGGACACTACCTTTCGAAATCATGTGTGATGCAAGTGACTTTGCTGTTGGAGCAGTCTTGGGACAAAGAAGAGAAAAGCATTTCCACCCAATTTATTATGCTAGTAAAACACTTAATGATGCACAAGAAAATTACAACCACTGAAAAAGAATTACTAGCTGTGGTATTTGCTTTTGATAAATTTCGTTCTTACCTTGTTCTTTCCAAAACTGTAGTCTATACAGATCATGCAGCTATCCGATACCTCTTCAAGAAACAAGATGCAAAACCATGTTTGATCAGGTGGATTCTACTCCTCCAAGAATTTGATATTGAAATCAAAGACAAAAGAGGAGCAAAAAACACTGCGGCGGATCATCTTTCATGCCTAGAAGACCCAGCTTTGGAGGCAACCAGGGACGAACAAATCAATGAAAAATTCCCAACAGAGTCCCTGGAAATGGTGGAAAGTAGACAAGAACCATGGTATGCCGACTATGCTAACTACTTAGCTAGCGGCATAGTCACCAAAGGATGGCCACATCACCAAAGAAAGAAGTTCTTTGCTGATGTGAAGCATTACTTTTGGGAAGACCCTTATCTTTTCAAAATGTGTGCCAACCAACTCATCCGAAGGTGCGTACATGGCAGCGAAGCACAAATCATTCTCTGCCATTGTCATGAAGGTACATATGGGGGACATCATGGTGCCGCTAGTACCGCATGAAAGGTATTTGATTCAGGATTTTATTGGCCGACCATTTACAAAGATGCACAAAATCTTGTAAAGACATGTGATGCTTGCCAAAAATCAGGTAATATTTCTTCCAAAAACGAAATGCCTCAAAATGGCATTCTCGTTTGTGAAATTTTTGATGTGTGGGGACTCGATTTCATGGGACCTTTTCCACCGTCAAAAGGAAACAAATATATACTTGTGGCAGTCGATTACTTGTCTAAATGGGCCGAGGCCGAAGCACTTCCAACAAACGATGGAAGAGTAGTGGTAAGATTCCTTAAAAAGTTATTCTCTCGTTTTGGAACACCTAAAGCATTAATAAGTGATAGAGGTACCCATTTTTGCAATCACCAACTCGAAAAAATCTTAACAAGATATGGGGTCTATCACCGGGTCTCAACAGCATATCACCCTCAAACAAACGGACAAGCCGAAGTGACTAACAGAGGTTTAAAACGAATACTTGAAAAAACCGTAGGTTTAAATAAAAAGGAATGGGCTGATAAATTAGATGATGCTTTATGGGCCTTTCGAACTGCTTATAAAACCACTATAGGCACAACCCCATATAAGCTCGTCTATGGAAAAAGTTGTCATTTGCCAGTAGAAATAGCTTACAAAGCCTACTGGGCAATAAAAAATGTGAACCTAGATTTAGAAATTGCAGGTAAAAGTCGATTCTGTCAAATGAATGAATTAGACGAACTAAGGAATTATGCATACTCTAACTCGGAAATTTATAAGGAAAGAATGAAAAATTTACACGACAAATACATTAAACCTAATGAATTTCGAGTAGGAGACCAAGTTCTATTGTTTACTTCACGACTTCGATTATTTCCGGGTAAACTTAAATCTAGGTGGTCAGGACCTTTTTCCATCACCCATATTTTTCCTCATGGTGCAGTAGAAATTAAATCTCGAAATGGAAGTCCATTCAAAGTCAATGGCCAACGCTGAAACTCTATCGAGGATCCATTGAGGATGAGGAAGAAGAGATCTCACTTCAAACGGTCAACGAATAAAAAGCATCCACATCATACCTAGTATGTTACGAACAAGTAAGTACACATCGAAACCGGTAAGTCTTCTAACCATGTTTCTGGGAAAAAACGGGCACTCACACGAGCACTAAAAAAAAAAAAATCTTTCAAAACTTTGCTCGGCACGGGGCCGTGTCCGCGCAACTGTCGGGATAAACCCTCTTTTCACAACAGTTACATCATTCCACACGCCCCGTTTCCCCGAAAAAGCTCTGGTCCGAAGCGATTTTCTGCAGATTTTCGACGTCCCCTCTCGTTCTAACAACATCAAGGTATGATTCTATCATCATTAGTAGTTAGATTAGTTACTTGCATGTAGTTAAAACATCAAAAATTTGGGGGAAAATCTGGGGTTCTTGAAATTCATCCAGATCGAACCTCAAATTTTTGAAATAATCTGTTAGTATTAGTTTAGATTAGTATAATGGGAAGTAAATACACTTGTATTGTTGGTAGATTTGCCCGATTTCTCACAAAAACCTCAAACCCTTGTTTTTGAACCGAAAAAGATAAAATTGAAGGGGTAAACGGTTTGTTTTGGGAAAAATGGCACTTGGGGTTTCATTTTCAGGGGAAACCGCTCCTATTTGGGCAAAAATTTTCAGATTTTCGGGACCGGGTCGAAAAATGAAATTTTTGAGTAACAGTCGCCTGGACACGGGGTCGTGCCCGCTGAACACGGGGCCGTGTCCAGATAACTGTTTGCAGTTTTTTCCGAAAATCTCACTGTTTCATGCTAACTTTTGGTGTATTCTTTCAGATGGCGGCGAAGTTCACAAGGTTCAACGCAAATGAGCTCGATGCTAGGGCCAGATATGACATACTTCAAACAAGACCCGAAGAATACCCAAGGCAAGCATGCACGGACCTCTTAGCCATGGTGAATCAACTTGACCGGTTCAACAACCTCGTTACCGGACCACTAAGGATTGCCCTAACCACTCGACTTCGATCCGTACACGAGTGCACTTTGGAGTTCTACAGTACTTTCACTTTCACCTCAAGGTGTGACCCGTTTGACAATGAGGGGGTTGCATTTCGATGTGGAGGGACGAGATACTCGATCTCTATTCGGGGCGATAGTGGGGCTATATTCTGAAGAGGATTCGGGAAATGAGGAAAACACCGGGGGAATGCGAGAGTTGGACGAAAACGCCCGCCAAGCCGCATGGGCTCGGATTGGTGATGGGTTCTACAATCCGAGCAGCACTAAGAGTACTAAGCTGAGGGATCCGCTTTATCGCTACATTCATAGGCTCCTCACTTACTCTCTTAGTCAAAGGCATGACAGCAGCGGCGTTGTTGGGTTAAGAGATTTGGTAGTCCTTCACTGCATACACAACCGAAGACCCCTCGATGTTCCATTCCTCCTACTCCGGAACATGCATCATAACCGGCTTGCCCATGCACCAACCCCTATCTTCTATGGGGGATGGGTGTACCGCCTCTTCAAGCACTTCACGCGCATTCCTAGGTCTTTTGAAAGGAGCCCATGGTCGGGACGTGTCGATGTACACATTTGTCGCGCCATGAACCTAATCTATGAGGCGGAAGATGGATCGGTAAGCTTTCAGAGGATGCAAGGCCATGCATGGAACCCGCAAGAGGCGCTAGTCCTTCACGCTCCACCTCCCCACTACCTGTATCAACCTCATGGTGATCCGGGTCAATCCTCCTCACAAGGAGGTGGTTTTCCTAACTTTCAAAGTTTACATGATCTTTTGCAGGAAAACCTTATGTGCACCAGGAACACCTACAACCTTGCCAACAACACATACCACCGGGTTGGAGCCATTGAAAGAAACATCACCGATATGCAAGACGACATCGGGAGCATCCGGGAGTATATGGCAGGTCATGGAGGAGATGAGGGGGAGGACAGTGATGATGCCATGGACTAGGCGGGTGGAGCAGGAATAGGAGCGGGTTGTTGGTAAACCCACAGGTTAAAGTCCCCTTTTTCTATCGAAACAATTGACAGCCTGCGTGCCGAGTGTTAGACAATTTACTTTCCTTGACTTCTTTTTATTTTCTGCTTTATTTTTCTTTTACTTTATGGTTTGGATGTTTAACTTGGTAATTTAGGACGTTTGGTATTGCTTGGTGTGGTATTTACTGATAAAACAGGTACAAATGAGGCTTATAGTGCTAAACATTAGCACTACTAAAGCCAGGGCAGGACAACCGGAGAAAAGAAACCTATTTTTCAGCCTTGCAGACAGTCCACACGGGGTCGTGTCCAGCCGACACGCCCCCGTGCCCACCTCCCAGACCTGCTGTTTGTTTATTTTTCTGCAGATTTTTGCCAGACACGGGGTCGTGCCCAGCCAACACGCCCCCGTGTCCACCTTCTGTAAGTTTTCGTTACTGGCACCTGAACACGGGGCCGTGTCCGACCGACACGGGGCCGTGTCCAGACTGCCAGTAACATAAAATTTTGCTTTTAACACCATTTTACACATTCAATCAACCTAAAAACTTATTTTTGGGACACATTGAGGACAATGTGTAATTTAAGTGTGGGGGGGATGCTAAGACCTTGAATTTTGCAAGTCCTGATAACAAGCCTTACACAAAACTCTATTGGAACCGCTAATCACCCCAAATTTTTTTCAAAAATTTTCAATTTTTTTTACTTGTCTAAGTTTAAGTTGGGAATTCAAAATCTAACAAGGTTATATTTTTATAAATTTACAACCGATAGCGTCGTGATAAAAAGAACCAACATAAGAAAATTATGAAACGGTATGACAAACTTAGTTAAAATTTGATTATATATACTTGATCACATAAAAACCCATTCCCACAAAAGTGAGTTTTGAGCCTTTATTGAGCACACAAATATACATCTTTACACTAAATGCTCACTTTTCGTTTCTTGTGTGAATAGCCGCTTGGTTCTTACGACTCTAGAACTTGCCACGACAATTCATTCCCGTTCCTTACCAACTTAAACCCAAGTAAGTAAATGATGGAGGCATTAGGACTAACCATTTTTCTTTCAACACCATTATTTTCATTTTTTTCGCCTACCCAAAAATTCCCCCTAGTTAATCCCTTTGAGCCTAAACCTTTTCATTTCTTAACCCAAAACCCTTTTACCCACCAAAACCCCTTTTTCATGTTCAACCCTTTGTTTTAGTAACAAAGCTCGGTTTTCGCGTGACTTCCCTAAATATATATATATATATATATATATATATATATATATATAGGGGGCTGCTAGAATGAGAACCACCCCGAGTTGTAAGAACCGCGAGAACTACACCCCACGGAGCGCCGTTCGCCGCGATTTTTTTTTACAAGTAGATGTGTGCATTATAAACACGGCCGTAAAAAATCACGGCGAACGGCGCTCCGTGGGGTGTACTTTTTTACACCTCAAGTTTGGTGTTTTTTAATTTTTTTTCTTTTTTCTTTTTTTTTCACCAAACTTGATGTGTAAAAAAGTACACCCCATGGAGCGCCGTTCGCCGTGATTTTTTACGGCCGTGTTTATAATGCACACATCTACTTGTAAAAAAAAAATTGCGGCGAACGGCGCTCCGTGGGGTGTAGTTCTCGCGGTTCTTACAACTCGAGGTGGTTCTCATTCTAGCGGCTCCCTATATATATATATATATATATATATATATAGGGGAAGGATGTATAGAAAATCCACTTTAATTTAGAAAACCCGGGAAACTCAAAGCTCCCGATGTTTTTTTTTTCTTGAAAAAATTTACACATGTTATATACATGTTTTTAAGGGTTTTGGGCAAAAAAAAATCAAAAAAGCGCCGAGTAGATATTTTTAAAAAAAAATAAACAAGTTTTGGTGTAACACATGTTACATTCATCTAACATATTTGTAACATGTATTACACCAAAACTTGTTTATCTTTTTTTAAAAATATCTACTCAGCGCTTTTTTGATTTTTCTTACCCAAAACCCTTAAAAACATGTATATAACATGTGTAAATTTTTTCAAGAAAAAAAAAACATCGGGAGCTTTGAGTTTCCCGAGTTTTCTAAATTAAAGTGGGTTTTCTATAGATACTTACATTATATATATATATATATATATATATATATATATATATATATATATATATATATATATTTGATGATGAAGTTGGAAATAAACAAACAGAGCTCCTCAAACAAAGGCTTGTTTGAATAAATACTTCATAAAAAAAGTCACAAAAAAACAAAATGTTTTACGAAAACCGACGCTTTTTACGCCTTTCGCCCTTTTCTACTAACCACTAACCCAACCAACCACCTTTAACCAAAGCCTAACCCTTCACCCAAAAAGTCCTCTTGATATTTACAAAGGTATAAAGTTAAAAAGGAGGAGGATTGATTGCTTGGCAAGCTTATGGTAGGAATAAGTTCCATGCCGCTCTCGAGTGATTCACTAAAAATACACCTTCGGCCGAGTGTGAGTGATTTCCCTCGTGAGGTATGTGAACTTGTATATAAATGGAATTTTAAAGAAGTATGTTATGCCTTAATAAATAATTTATCTTATGAAAGGTTTTTAATAAATCATGACGAATAGGATTGTAAATAAATGAAAATAAAACCTAGACGATCTTGGAAAATCCTGACACTCTATGACAAGTCCAAAAACCTTCTCTTCTACCATTCCATTTGGGAGTGAATAAAGCTACATTATAAAGAGTTTTGCTTGAGGACAAGCAAAGATTCAAGTGTGGGGATATTTGATGTGCACAAAATGCAACATATAAATTACATCAATAATGGCTTAAAACTAACCCTTTTTTAGTACTAATGTTGGAAAAAGTGTGCTTTTGTCTTCCTTTTGTATTTTCAGGATTAAATGAGCTCAAAATAACAAAAGAGGCAAAAAGACAGCAAAATCTAACATAATTATAAGAAAAGGGACAAAAGTGATACGCCGACCCTCCCGACAGCATATTCCCAAGCAAAACAAAGAAATCAGAAGACTAAACACGCCCCGTGCTCAGCGAGCACGGGGCCGTGCCCAAGAAGCAGCAGAAAAGACAAACCTATAGAAACTTCTACCGCCCACCACGGGGCCGTGCCCAACGGACACGGGAGCGTGGTCAGAATGCTGCAGGCGTATTTATTGTAATTGCGAATTACAATTAATGAAGAGAGAGAGTGTCAGGCGGACACGGGGCCGTGCCCAGCGGGCACGGGGCCGTGCCCAGGCTTCTGTTCAGCCTATAAATAGGAGTGCTTGGAGCCATTTCAATTCATCCCTTGGCACACCACCTCTCTCACACTTCACCCACCACCCACCACCACCATAACACCATCATCCACCACCATCATCCATTGTCCATCATAGAGTGTGTGAGTCATCTCGGGATCCAAGATTGATCGTAAGAGTTCTTGACAATCAAAGACCATGTTTGCCTAAGTCTCTTACATCACTTGGTGAAGACAAGTGTTTAGTGTAATACTTTTTATTTTTAATCTTTTGCACTTTTTAATTGGTTTTGTATTGATGACTTTAATTACTAGTTTCTTATGTTGAAGGTGATTCTTCCTTATCGTTTGTCCGTGGTGTCTTGGCATTATTTTACTGTCTATATAAAATAAAAGATTTTCACCATTCATATCTCCACGGTCTATATGGAGGTATGTTGGCTACCTGGTCGGGGGTTAAGGGAACGGTTTGGTAAGAGTCTTGCCATTGTTCAGTGTATAGATCCTGCAAAGGACCTGGGTCAAATTTAGTAGGACCTCCTTCAATACCCAAAGGTATTGGATGACAGGGGTCCAAACTCTTTGATCCCCTCATAAGTTAAACTACTATTAAAACTTTAACTCGGCTACTTAGGACTGTATCCCTGCTGACTCAGACTACTTATCCGAGGGTAACGTCACCTTCAAAAGAGGGGCCTACCACATTATGCATTAATAACTTAATTAATTATCTTTCAATAACCCGACCCTTTAGGATTGTATCCTTGCTGACTCAAACTACTGGGTTGAGGGTAACGTCACCTTCAAAAGAGGGGCCTACTACAAAAACTAAGATAATCTCTTAAATAAGTGCAAAAGTGCGAAAATAATCAAAGGTTACACTAACACACGAGTCGGATCCAAGTGATTCATCTTGTCTATCTGTTTTTATTTTTATTTTATTTTCAGCATTTTAGTTAGTCTTATTTTCTTAGTTTAAAAACCTTTTTCTAACATTTTGATTTGATTAGACGTTGAGGATAAACCGGTACTAAAAGCCTTTGTGTCCTTGGACGACCTCGGTATCTTACCAACACTATACTACGTCCACGATGGGTGCACTTGCCCATATGTGTGTTTAGTGTTAGTAAATATCGTGTTTTATAAATTTAAAACTTGGCTAAAAAGTGTAAAGGGCTTAAAATACATACCTAAAACATATTACACCTAACGCACATCTTTCTTAAACATGATCTAGCAAGTTTAGGTGATGAACCATCTTACTTCTACTAACAAACAACATGCATTAAGCATAACAACACAAGATCAACATGATTTCAACATCATTTAACACTACTTCATCTCTTTATCCATTCTTCATCCTTTATGTTCAAGACTAGTTTAAGTTCTTTGGTGTTTCTTAACATTTTATCATTCATTCAACTATTAACCACTAAAAACAAGAACAAGATGAAGATTTGAAGCACTTACTACTAGCACAAGGCTAGGGGAGTTTCAAAGCGTAAAAGTGGTGGATAAAAGAAAACAAGAGCGGTCCTTGAGCTTCCGAGTGCACCAAGCTTACTTGTTGGACCTCTTGCACCTTTGTATGTATGGAAATTGCTTGAATGGAAAGTTGATGGTGGTGATATGGTGGTGATAGGTGGCGGCCGAAAGTGGGGAAGGAGGAAGAGTTTGGAGTTTGTTGAAGTGGGTCGTGATGAGAGAAGCTTAGGATCTAGAGGTTATTTATATAAACCAAGTTCACCATGATCCAACATGTAATATGTTCTATTAACCAACAACATTAACAAATAAAATAATCAAAAGAAAGCAAGGGTGGGTCACCCTATGGTGACCGTTGAGTGGGGGGGTAGGGGTTGGGTTGTAATTGTATAGTTACTTATTTAGTTAAGATCCAATGATATAATTAGTGTGTTGTTGTGTGTTATGTAATATAAGGTGTGTCAGGGTGTTCGGGGACCCTAACTAGCTCAGAGAAGTAAAAACAATGTGTTTGGCAATATTTTTATGTTCCGGGTAAAGTCCGGTTGTTCGGTTGGATGTTGATCCGTTAAAGTGCTAAATTAGTCTTTAAAGTGTCCTTTATATTATTTTTAGTGACACATTAAATTCCCAACACTTTGGAAAGTGTCTAGGACTATTTTGCCAAGTTTTTGCACTTTACTAGCATTGTTAAATGCTGAATTTTGGTATTTAGTGCAGAATTCTGCACTTAAAGTATGTTTTAGGCACTTCCGGGCACTATAACTATCACCTAGTGACGCAGTTTTATGGTCCTCACCTCCCTACACTCCCTACTAGTGTAGTATTCTATTCCTGGCTCATACTGGCCTCAAAAATATTGTCTGTCTAGGTGCTGGCATTGTCAGCATGTTTTTATGGTTATCCGCTCACTGTGCTAACTGTGCTTTTGTGCATCAAGTTTGTCACTAATGTTTGTGTGTAATAAATAGAGTGACAGTATAAAATGTGATGCATGGGTATGTATGTAACAGAAATCAGAAAGCAGTATAATCAACAGTTGTAATTAAGCACAGTCATTAAGCATAAATCAATATTAATTAAATGTACGGATGCATGCAAATTTGAAAGTTGTCACATAACGCTCGTGGTTTGCACTCTCCATCAACATTATTACGTGATTGATCCTGAACATGCCATATAACATATCTCAAATGATATTCAATCATATGTTGGATAACATTAAAGGTGAAAGATTTCTACAATATCCAAGGTTTGTACAGATGCTATTAAATGATCAAATTCCAAACTTACCAAAAGCAGATGATGATGAGTTGGTGTTAGAGCATATGGATAATGAAACCTTGAATAGGTTGGATGTATATAGAGGGGTTGAAAAGGGTAAAAAACTTAAGTTGAGAAAGAAGTTTGCTGCTATTGCGAAATCAGCTTATCAAGCTCCAGCAGAGGATAAATGGAGGCATGATAATAGTGATCCTGAACTCACAGTGACCAACCTTGCCACACTTCCAGCAAGGGTAATTCGGCTTTTTGTTTTGACCCGAATTGTTATTCTCTTGAAACTTTCGTTTCCCTTTGAACTTATTGTTTCCTTTGGATGATTCACCCGTCTCAACCATGTTCACAGACGACGTTCCAGCCTGTTTCTTTTCATTATTAACCAACAATTTTTCGTGTGCTCTCAAGCCTTCTTCAATTCTGAAGTGGCTTCCAAGTTCCACCAAAGTTAACTCTCCTTTCTGATGTTTCAGATTATGTTTAAAATCTTTCCAGGAAGGAGGTAACTTGTCAATAATACTTGAAACCGATATGGATTCATCCATCTTCATGTCATGTTGGGCATACTGCCCTAGAATTCGCAACAATTCATTGTATTGTTCCATGACAGATCTTGAATCAACCATTTTGTAATTGTTAAAATTACTGACAAGAAACTTCTTACTAGAAGAATCTTCTGCCATGTATTTGGCTTTCAAAGTGTCTCACAGTAACTTTGCAGTTTCAACATTTTGATAAACATCAAATAAGGGATCACACATACCATTCAGAATGTGGCCAAGACATATGTAATTGTCGTTCTCCCACTTTGACCTCTTCCTGATTTGCTCCAGATCGCCCTCCCGTATCTCCAGGATTGGAATAGTCAACACGTACACCACCTTCAACGTTGTGAGAACAAAGTGAATTTTCTTCTGCCATCTTCGGAAGTCCTGCTCTTCGAACTTCTCTAGTTTGTCAAACTTGCTTGTCATATACTTCATCGATCTGCTTGCCATCTTCACAGAAAATAATTTGATCTTTGTTGGGGAATTTTCAGATTACCGGATGATCAGAGAGGCGTATATAGTCACTGTCAGATCAAATTATTTAGGCGGTTCACCGAATAATTTAATCGGATACAACTCTGATTTTCGAGAAATAGAACCAGGGTATGTGTGATTTTCGAGAAATAGAACCAGGGTATGTTTCGAAATTATGGTATTTTCTAGAAAATAAAATTTTCTGACGCACTTTTATTAAGGGAATTAAATTAAAATAGAGTTTTTCGACCCCAGCCAGGGGTTGCCGCCCCTTGGACCCCACTCCCAGGGGCGCTGCTGCCGGACCTCCGCCAAGGGGCAACCCCCGTAGAGTACGGGCTCCGCCCGTACACTTCGAATTTTAATAACTCAAACAAGCATGCGTGCACTCTCCGTACCTCCTAACTTGCTTGATGTGTATTATTATTCGCTTTGATCAACAAGTCAATCCCGTTTACACTAAAATATCTAATAATCCCAGATCAGTTTCCACAGTTCAGTATAAATATGTTATTCACAAATGAACCTAATTCTTAATTGACTTAAAAGCTAATAAAGCAAATCCTAGTTAGAGTGTGTGATCAGAGATGCATGATAGCCCCATTTGATACCTAAGATTCAACTTTGTTTTGTATTTGTATGTTTAGTAAAACGATCAATGAAGCCTTACATAATTGACTCGAATTCTATCCGCTCGTTTTGGCACATGACCTCCTTTTTTTTTAAATGACCACATTTTGTACAAGATTATAATTTAATATGATTGTGGTGTATATAAGTTTGCCTGGACACCCAGACTTTTACTTGTTGGGTTTCAATGGCGTTTTCTTTCACCACGGCGTCTTTCATCTCTCTTTGCCGTCCACCGAGCTCTTGTTTACCATCGGCCTCGTTTCCCTCTCGCGTTAATCTAAATCTTGGCAGTAAAAATAGTCTATCAGTTGGTGCAATTTCAACACAAGGTATTTGTTTCTAACTTTGATATTGGGGTTTGATTTTCGTGTATATAGAATTAGTTTGGTAAGGTGAAAGAACGAAAGAAAGAAATAAAGAAAGAAATTGACGGTTTTATAGCAGCAATAGGAGGGCAGATGAGTTAGGTGTAAAAATGTGGATTTGGCCGGCCGGCCGGCCTTCCTGCTATGATTTTTCAGTCCCTTTGACTGAGTGACTGACATCAATCACCCTATGCCTTGTTAGCCCACAAGGATCAGACTCATATTTTTGTACATCAACTGGTTTTTTTAGATCTGACCTAGTGGAGGAGGCACTTTTTAAGCCGCTAGATTGCTAACTACCCTCTTAGACTAGTGGGTATGGGGGCCGTCTCCATGCCCGTTTCTCCGTCCGCTCACAGCCGGTTTCGACGTCCGTCACTCCCACACACACACCTATATACATACATATATATATATAAAGGGTTCATCCTCCACCCCGAGGTCCATCCCCTTTAGGCCCCCGCTTACGTGGCGGTGATGTGGCGGCCCATTCCTTGGGGATGATTATGAGGCTCACCATACCGGGTAGTCTTAGATCCTGTAACAACAACACTTGCTGCTTAGAAATTTAGGCTTCCAGAATTCAGGATTGTATTGTTTTTGGGTGGAGTGTATGGTAAGAATGAAGTTGTGCCTTTTTCATTTCAACCATACTTTCTTTTATCTCTGTTACTTGATGTATTACTATTTCAATTCTGTTTTTCCATTCAAATACATACACTTGTTGGGTTTCTTAAGTGTAGAGTAGAGTAGACCCCCACCCAAATATTTGGAATGGGTCCTGTCAAATAATAATTATGATGGATGGATGGATGGATGGATGTTGCTTTCTTCTTTCTAATTGCATATCTTGATTGCTCTTTTGTTTGGTAATAAAACCACCTGTATGTATGTATGTATTGTAGCATCTGGAGGAATTGCACCTGCCATTGCATTAACTGATACTGCTTTGAAGCATTTAAACAAAATGAGATCTGAAAAGAATGAAGATTTATGCTTGAGAATTGGTGTTAAACAGGGTGGATGCTCCGGCATGTCTTACAGCATGGAATTTGAGACCAAGGAAAACACCAGACCCGATGACACAGTTATGGAATATGATGGTTTTCTCATTGGTATTTTTCTTTACCATTGTTGATAAATAGAGGTGGCAATGCCACTGAACGGATTATGTTATATCTCTCACTGACTGAAAGACAGATCAAACAATTATAGCTAAAAGGGGAAATCAGTCAGTCAAATAGCCTCAAACTGGCAACTTAAGGCATTGGTTATTATATTATATATAAAGTAAACTAATAATTATTAAATGAAACTAAGAAGTTATTTTTGTGGTTTAGATCTGTTACCCAAGCTGCCTCACCTTAGATACTTAATTTGATCTTAGTGCTCCTTGTCCATTCTAAGTTATAACATTCTGCCTTTTCTTGTAAGTATTGTATTACAAAAATATATATATATTTAATTTCCCATTGCAATGCTATGTATGCTTTGAGTGGAATCATACTAGGTACGTTTGTTATTTTCCCATTGTAATGATTTGTTTTACTGCACACCCTAAATCCTACACCACTGTAGTGTTTTGATTCCACTCTTTTTGCCTTTGTTAAATGTTTTAGAAACTCAGAGTTGAAGTCCATTTTCTACGTTCCGTATTCAATAGTTGTACTTAGTTCTTTTGGCTCTCGAAATAATCTCTTTTTCATATAAGATGAAAAAGAGTTGTTTTAATGACGCAACAAGTAGAGGTCAGATTGTTCAACGAACATCATCGTATAATGTTATTTTGAACCATCATCTGTTTGTTTGGATTCTTGATGCTGATTTTGTTCACTTGTGTGCAGTTTGTGATCCAAAGAGCCTTCTTTTCATCTTTGGGATGCAACTGGACTTTAGTGATGCACTCATTGGTGGAGGTTTCTCTTTCAAAAACCCAAATGCTACACAAACATGTGGTTGTGGCAAGTCATTTGCTGCAGAGATGTGACAGACAGACAGACTGCACTTTTAGACATATCTATCTATGTAAAACCATTTGCATATGTAAAAAATAATCACTTTTATTCAATCAATATCGTTTGCCTTCCCTATTTTACTTCTGTTTGACCCAAAACATGTGCTTGAAATGGTTTCTTGTAGCTAAAGATAGTCTGCCCGGACCTATGGAATCATCAACCACTTCATCTAGTACAAGTTATTAAGAATTCCTTTTTTTCAAAGCAGTAGGCAACAGCTAAAAAAAAGTAATTCAATGACAAAAAAAAAAAGAAAAAAAAAAGAAATTCAGATTAAAAATTAAAATTTAGATAAATACCAGCTCACCAGACTAAATGAAGAACGAACTTTTAACAAACTGTTTGCGGAGTTCGTTTACGTTCGTTCGCTTCATAAAAGAATGAACACGAACAAAAAGTTATGTTTGATTTATTAAATGAATGAACACGAACAAATGTCGCTTCGTTCTATTGCTTTTGTGAATGTTCGGTGATATGTTCTCTTATGTCCATTTATGTTTGTTTTATTTATGTAATGCCCTAAAAATTTAAAATTTATAAGAACATAATGTATAAACATAATAAAAATAGAGTAAGGTTAAATACGTAGTCTCCGAACAAAAGTTGTAGAAAGGGTATCCCTTGTTAATTTATTACAAATATATATATATATATATATATATATATATATATATAATTGTTTCGCATGGGTATTTCTTGTATAATCAAAGTATTGCCAGCATAATGGTTAGCTTAGTATGTAGCGGGGGTGCCAGTGTTGTGACAAACGACACAATCCGGTAACTTTCGTACCATTAGATAATTATTTATTTTCTGCAATTATGTGTTTTAAATGTCATCATTACATGTTTGCATGTTATACATCTAAATCATGCATATCATACATTTTATTCGTCACATTTTGAAACAATTTAAACAATGCGTCAAAACAATTAGTAAGCTCACCGGTTAGATAGGCTATGTGAGCACCACCTCGGTACCCAGCTAAATGGTAGATTTAGGACTTAGACGTAGGTCCGACATAAAAAATATATCAAATCCCAAGTGGAAAAACAAGTATTATTGTTAACACCTTCCGGAAAATTTAACTAGCTTTAAAAGTGTCCGTTTTGGGCCTTAAATGGCAATTTTCCGCAGGATTCAGAATACGGAAAATTATACTGAGTCCATAAATAATAATAAACATAAAAAACAACTTAAAAAATATCGGGGATATCATTAAAACACAAGAACATATCATACCTTATAAGTTACGCAACTTAACCTTTTAGCGAACCGACAACGAAACAAGCACCGAACAATTATTCGAACACTATCAAAACACCAAGTATGAACTTGTTAGACATATTTTGACATCATAAGGCTAGTTATTATCATTAAACACTTTGTTTCACTTAAAAACCCCTAATTCTATTTAACCCCTAATTAAACATCAATGTACATCCAAGTCCCTAAACTATCAAAACTTGCCACTTAACCCCCTCCCCCCCCCCCCCCTAAAGTGGACAGTTACAATGGGGTCCCATAAGCCTCCCATTTGTCTCCTAAAACTAGTTTAAAACTTGTTGGTTTATAAGGTGCTTAAAGTAAAGTTGTGTGCATAGGATTATATCAAGAAATCTTATCACCATTCCATCATTCAAACACCCACATTTCAAACCCATTCTCTTCTTCTCTCTCCCTAACTTTCGGCCAAACCACCACCATAATCACCTTCATCTTTTGTTCACTTTCAAGCCATTTCAGGGGTCCCTAAAGGTGTATGAAGATCATCTAAGGATGGTTCAAGTCTTGGAAGCTCAAGGACCTCTCAAGGGAGCTTTTAACCACCACTTTCATCCTCTCTTCATCTTGTTCTTGTTGCATCTTTCCTAGCCAATATTCCTAGTCGTGAGTCCTCTAATCCTTCATTTTGATACTTATTAGTAGTAGGTTATATGTGTACAAGTTAAACCATCAAGAAAATTAAACTTTAAAGTATGAACATATGAAGAAATAACAAAATCTAACATAAATAAGTGATTTTTGGTGTTATGTGAAGTTGTTAAGAAGTTGTAGTTGATTATTTTGTGATATGGATGAGATCCATGACATGCATGCTTGTTAGAAGTGTAGATCTAACAAGTATACACATGGATCTTGAAAGATCCATGATGAACATGCTAGTAGACTTGAAAAACTTGAAATATGAACTTGTAAGTATGGTTAAAATGATATGTTTATGTTTATAAACTCACAAATAAAGTGGATGAACGAGTTTTCAAAAATAACTTCTTACAAAGTTTACAAAGTTTGGCAAACAAGACTTGTTTCAAGTAGATACACATGTTAAAAGTGTAGATCTAAGGTACTACAAGTTCATATGACCTTTCAAGTTTGTTAGCATGAAAAGTATGGATTATTTTGTATATTGTTACTTGCAAGATTGTTGTGGATGATTTTTTGCATTTTAAAAGAAAACTAACACATGTTTATAAACATGGGAAAACCTCTAATTTTAGAGGAAACCATGGCAAAATTTTTATAGAATTTAAACACTTTGAAAGATATATTTTTACAAGACATTTTACAAGAAAAGTGTTCAAAGTGTTTAGCTATAATTTTTCCCAAAATTTTTATACAAAATATAAGTTAAGAAAATAGTGTTTTTCTTAAAGATTAAAATGGATATAAATATATATAATTAGGGCAAGTTATATATATTTAGTGGTCACCCAAAGTTTGTGTGTTTATGTGTATATTATGTGTATTATGTACTAGTATAGAAGTAGGGTTCAAAAACTACAAAATACACACAAAAGATACAAATACAAAATACACCCAAAAATACCACGAAATACAACTAAGTATAAAAATACTTATACTTGCCCAAATGGTCTATGGACAAAATACAAAATATTTATATATACCTCTTTAACAAATATATTGGACACTTGGACTATGGACATATGGACAAATACATATATATGAAGAAGCAAAATATATATATATATTTAATAAGTGTGATATAATATATATATATATATATATATTAAATAAGCCTTAAAAATATATTATTTTTAAGGAATATAAATTCCGGAAAGTATAAAATCAAAAGAAGTGATTTTTGATATTAAATACAAAATACATAGGTGTCTACACCTAAATACATATATACTTGCCTAAATATACATTTGATAAAAATTACAGATATATTTATACTAAAATTATATTGAAAATATTATTTAGTAAAAGTATAAATCAACTTTGACTTGGTCAAACAAATACAAGGACAAGAATACACAAAATATTACAAGAAATGCGTATACAAAGATAAGTTAAAATATATTATTTATTTTTAACACATATCGTATAATTCAATATATATATTTATTTATTTGAGAGTAAAAATATAAATATATATGATAGAAAATACATTTTAAAAATAACGATAACGCGATGAATGGGTGAGACCCGGCAACAATGGGCACGACCCACACATGTCGTGGACATGCACATCTTACTCTTGCGAGGCACGAAGTCGCAAGAATCCTTTTCAACTTCAATGGCTGAAGAGTCGGCCGTAACAGAAACAACATCCTTGCAACAGATCACAAAACAACTATTGATCTCATTTAATAAAATAATGAACTCTTTTTAAACATACTAAACATACTTTAAAAATAAATACTCACCCTTGAAGTTCGTTCAGCAGACACCTGGGAAGATTCTGAAAGGTTAACATCTTTAACGTCAGCTACCTCTTGAGTAACCTAAAGGATCATAATATATGATATCATATAAAAAAGTACAGAATCCAGTGTTTAAAACTCAAAAGAAAAATAAATAGATTGAAAGAGTAATTTTATATGCTACCTCATCAGTATTTTCATCACCATTACCATCTGCACCAACCAACTCAGCAATTATTACTGGATCATCACGTGTTTTTTGGACAGTATAATCACGATAGTCATTTTTAAGATTGAACTCTGAAACAACAATCTTAAAAGCAGCTTTCTTATCAACCAATCGAAATATCTCATGAGGGAATCCAGTATCATTGGCCTTAACCTGCCTCTCTCTTATGTCACTCGCCGCCAATCCAAGAAGCTTCTGAACATCTCTATCAAACATAACAAAAGAAACACCACCACTCTCATCCTGCACCCGGACTTGCACCTTGAACCTGAAATATACACAAATAACTAAGTAAACTGCAAAACTATATTCAAATATCAGTCTTAGAATGTTACTATATAAATATAACGCTAAATAATCATCATTGCTTACTTTGTGGTGATCGATGTACATTCACTATGACATTTGGGACAAACCAAAGAAGTCGCAGGCAATCGAACAACATCATCTGAAACATTTTCAACATTCTGCAAGTATTCACTTTTACCCATCACCTTCTTGAAACACTTACGACAGGCAGCATAAAACCAACCATACTCTTCTTGCACAATCTTAATTGTCGCAACCACAACACAAGACATTTCTTGTAAAAACAATATATGAACTTGCAAACATGCAGGTGACAAACCAAACAAATAACCAAACTATATACAAAGATGTGAAACCTTTTCTATCTTCTCATCAACATGTTTCTTCACACATTCAGTTACAAATTCTTTATGCAATGGAAAAACACTCTGAGACGATAGTATTGTTTAAGAAGTAGAACCACTCCCTTGTCCAAACTTCAGTATAAGCCTTTTGAATACCACAAATGATTAGAATTAGTATACAAATGACATGAAACCAAGTATTTGACTTGAACATCTATATACAATAGAAATTACATTGAGAAATTACCTCCTCCTTAGCTCATTAACTTCATCAATTTCTTTATTCAGAAAAATTCGTGTTGCAAACTTATCACTTTGAACAGTATATTCACCTACATGGAAATGTATATAGATATTTAATGTATACCTGTCTTTATATTGCCAGAAATAAATAGTATAGATATGATTTGCAGAAAGTAACAAAAATACCTTTCCATTCCTTACACTTTCCATGCTGTATAACAGCCATCACATGCTCATGAGGTGGGATTTTAAAAATGAAGTCCTTAATCTGCAGAGCATAATCATTCCACACAGTACACCGCAAAACCTTACCCCTACATGAAAAGAATATTCATATGACGATATACTAAAAACTAATTTATGACCATTTCTTTACAAATCTCTAATATAAAAACCACATTGAATGAATAAAAACAGAAAATCAAAGGAAAATTATGACATTTATTAAAGTAGCAAATGAGCCATCATTAACTAACATATTCACTAAGAATAAACTGTAGACCTCATTTATTACCATGATTCAGCATTAGATACAAACACTATAGATCTCATTTATTACCATTACCATGATCCCACATCAAATACCAACATTCTTCATTTTATTTATTAACGTCATTAAATACAAACAATGATCAGTACATGACTGCACATGTAAACAACAACTTACTCCAAGTCTTCAATATCGAAATTCATCTTCTTAGTCTCATTTGGAGGTCGATCAAAGATTTCAAGATCTCCACAACAAATCACAGATCCAGCAACATCTATATGATCACATTATACAAGAATATAAGTAAAACTCTCTAATATTATACAAGCAAGACATGATTACAAAAATATACACTACCAACACTCAAAGCATTTAACGCCTCTCCTTGAAGAATATCTTCATAAGCTCTGAGGTTGAAACCATACTCAACACCTTGCCAATCTCTCACAGGAGTAACAGTTGTGCATCTATAAAAGTTGATTTTATAAGGTTGCACTACTACTTTATATAAATCTTTATTCTCGCCAACACCAAATTTCGACAGAATCACAACAGCATCTTCTTGAAGCTGTCCATCAAAAACAGGTATCAGATAACTTTTAATACCTGCTTGAATCTTAGGACCCTGAAGAACATTTTAAGAAAGTATTGTGACAACCCTCAAAATTTCATGTATCCGTACGAATTATTGATGTTAATTAAAGTGCTTGATGAATGTGCTGATTACTTAACTGCTTTCTGATTACTGTGACATACTTACATGTGCTTGTTAACGTACTAGTCTTGTGCAGAAAATTTACTAAATAGTCCTGTGTGCTTTCCCGAGTGATGGGAATTAAAGTGTCACAAAAAGTTGCATAAAAGACACTACACGAAATAACATAGCACTTTAACGGAACAGTATCTAACCGAACAACCGGACATTACCCGGAACACTAAAATATTGCAAAAAAAAAAAGTATTATTTTTTTTTATTTTTCTGAGCTAGTTATGGCTCCCGAACACTTAAACTTATTACATAATGCAAGTTACTCATAACACTAGAATTTTACCATTTAACTTCCACTAAACTACCTACTTACCATCTAATTTTCATTTAACCCCCCCCCCCCCCCTTGTTATGACCGTCCCCTAAGGGACCCACCTCAAAGATTTACATAAAGATGAACCATGACGAAATAATACTAGTATGATGTTGTTTGGTATATGTTGATGCTTGCTTGTTGATTACTAGAAATATGTTGTTGATCATCATATGAAACTTGTTAGCTTATGATTAAAAACATGATTTAACAAGTTAGGAGGTGATTAGGGGTTTACATAAAAGAATCACCTCCATATTTAGACATGAACTTGGTAACAAAATGATTTCTTGTAAAATAACAAACAAAGTGATCTAGTAATCTTGTAGATCTAAAACTTGTGAATGATTTTCCTAAATAAACCAAGTTTAAAAGACGGTAAAGATCATGATCCTTACACTATTTTGGAAATAAAGTAAGTATACGGATACTAGTGACACATGAAAATGTTGAAAATAAATATTTTTGTAAAATATGTTCACAAGTTGTGAACATCTAAAAATCCCGAGAATGAGTTCTTAAATAAAGTAGACACACTTTGGAGGGTAACTAAACCCACTAAACGCCATACCAAGTTACTACGCGTTTTTATGAAACATCAAGTTCATGTTGGTTTGTAAATATAATAGTTTGCTCTTGGTAAATTATTGTTGATTGTTGAATGATTTTTGAAAAAGAAAATGATATGCTTATTAGCATGGACACCTCCATTTACAAAGGAAACTCTGGCGAAATTTTCTAAAAATTCCAACACTTAGAAATTATTTTTCTAACAAGTGTTCACAAATACGTTTTAACTTTGTTTTTCAAAATAAACTTCGCCATGAGTTCTGTTACAAAAATACAAAGTATCAGAGGTTGATTTTTACAAGTAAAATGGTTAAATATATATATTTAGAATATATATTTTATACTAAAACACTTGTGTGGATACTTGTTTATTTTGTGAGATAATTATATTATTTTAGGGTAAAATAATATAATTTAACAAGGTACCTTGACATTAGAATTGTGTGGTACGTAATAGAAGTAATGGGTAGCTAAACCGTACGTAGGATACGTGTTATGCATGAGAAACTGACTGTTATCTGTACCTTATTAGGACGTGCTTGATTTCTGATTATTAGAGTAACTAATCTAACCGAGCAAACCAAGGTGAGTTCACACACTTTCTAAGGCATGGGATTCCCGGTGGTTGGGAATGGGTTAAAGAATTAAAACGGAACCTACATATCCTCCTTGGGTAGGATATGTACCGCCATCCTCCATGGGTATGATGCCAATATTAATCCTGCGTATTCTCCTTGGGTAGAATACGTACGTTCGTCCTCCTTGGGTAGGACAACAACCTTAAAACTTACTAGACAAAACTCTATCATTAAGTCCCTCATTTTATATCGACTTAATGGCCGAGGCCAATGGCGAGCGGGTCATTACTTAATAGCGCTATTAGGTTTAACAAACCTCACACCGTGCCAGTCGGACGGGCGTGTACTAATGGACTATGGCAAACTGTCAATGATGATAGACATTGACGTAGGGCACAACTTACTTTCGTTAGTAGTCGATATGGTAACAGTCTAGTGGTTCACATGGGGAAGCCCTCACTGATTATGGATATGGTTTGGGTAATAAAGAAGGAACTGGTTAAACATATTATCAACTATGGGGTAACCCCCACGGCAAGTAAGCCAGCAAAAGACAAACCATGTTTTCGGGAACAACTTAAAACTAAACAACCAACTATGAACTCACTCAACTTTTTTGTTGACTCGTTGTTACATACCTTACAGGACGTTAGATGCTTATGACGCTTGCACGAGGAGGAGGTCGTTGTGGGATGTGGACTATTATGTTCCGTGCTTAACATTTGAACTTTATGAACTTATTGAACTTATGTTTTGGTTTTACGTCTTATGCTTCCGCTGTTAACTTAAAGTTGGTTACTTTCTTTTGGTCACCAATTGTATTGTGGTTGGTTTTATTTACTTAATTACGTTGTTCAATATGATTGGTGGCTCGATCCTGATCATGTCACGCCTCCAAGCGGTGATACTCCGCATGGTGGATTTTGGGGGTGTGACAGATTGGTATCAGAGCCATTGGTTATAGTGAACTTGGTTTTAAAAAGGGAAAAGCTTTTTGACAAAACAAGACTATAACCTGTACAGTGCTCAATGATACACAACGACGCTTCGCTCCACGTGCAAGGCTCAACACTTTAGGTGATGTGATTTAAGTTTATATTGCCTACTTGCTAGATCACTTGTGACATCTGTGCTTGTGATATCATTATACAAACTCTGAACAATACAATATTAATAAAACAATGTGTTTTGATCCCAATGTTTGTCATTTATGTTTGATTTGATGCTCGTGTTGATTTTTGATCGATTTTGAACTCTATATCACTTTCTGGAGAGTTATACGCAAACTGATGCGTAAGCACGATTAGTTTAACGCGACAAACACTCCAGGACATCATCATAAGCTTAACATACCTTAAATAACCTTTACATAACTTAGAAATAAGTTTTCAAGGCTTTGGTATGGCAAAAACAAGTTTATTCGCTCTCAGGGACTATTTGCGTCAACTTGCAAAAGTCTGCCGTTTCGTATGGAACCGTACAGTCCAGAATTTAATCATAAGTTAAACATACCATAAATAACCTAAACATGGCTTAGAAATAAGCTTTGATAGGATCGGTGTGCGAAAACATGCTTATATGATCTTACAGGGACTAAAAGTGTCAAAAACGGCGTAAGTTTGCATTTTCGCGCATATCTTACGTTCTGGCCACATCTGGACATCCAAAATTTTTGTACACACTAAAATATTTTTATTTTAGTGATTCGGACGCGAAAACGCCATTCGTTGCGCATTTTGGATCGTACACACGTCCGTTTGAGTTTCGTCGTAATTTAACGAACAACGCGCCGTACGACCAAACGAGCCGACATCCAAGACTTATCTGAGCATATTTTGAGTCCTCTAAACTTTATTGACCTTGAAGAGCCTTGAAAATGGCTTAACGGGGGTCAAAAAGGCCTAAAATGAGCTCAAAACACATGCAGGGACCTAAACTGCCATTTTTGCAAACTTCTGCTGATCTGGGAGGGCCAGGCGGGCCGTGTAAGCCCCCTCCCATATCTTACGCGGGCCGTGTCAGTGTGCCCAGTTCCAGAAACTCAGTTTCAGCAATCTGTTGTAACTTCAGGGGCTGTTTATGCATTTTTTGGAATGTTGAGCAAGTTTATCTCTTCCCCAAGGCTTCTAACCTGCTTGTAACAAGTGTATGGCTGGGATTTATTGCTTAATGACCAAACAAACCACTTGTAATGATCCTAGTGCATCACCACAAGTATAAATAGCCATGCTCACTTCCTCATTTCCTTGCTCATTTCTCATTTCTCTTCTCTACAACCTGCTTTGGAGCTCTCCTAAGCTGATTGGGACTTTGTCTTCTTTGTTGAAAAGATAGCAAGGACCCTTAGTGAGCTTCTTTCATTACTTTTATTGCTTTTCTTTATGTTAGTGCAGAAAGTCAAACAGTTTGGCCAACAGTTTGACTTTCGGTTTTGACCATCAATTGGTCAAGTCAAAGTTCAATTGAACTTTGAAACGTGATTATAATCACGATAGTTATAATCCTTCGTGATTATAACCGCTGATTACCACGTTAGCTAGGTGTAGTGTCGAGTCAAAGTTTCGGTCAAAATGCGTTTTAGCACGCATTTTGCAACGGAACTACTTTAGGGTATCAAAACATTTTGTTTTGATACCAAATCAGTAGGTTAAACATGTTTTGACATGTTTAACTCAACACTATTAGTTTGTGCTTGTTTAGGGTCGTAAGTTAAGCGGTCTAAACAACCGCTTACACTTCCGAACCCGACCCGGTTGGTCGATCTTTACGATCCGACCAAGCTTAGTTAGTGATCATAGTTGCATAGGGAATAACCATTGAGGTTATACCTTATGATCACATAGGATTGATTAGTCATTTGCTAGTTAGCTTGTATGCCCATAGGAAATGACCAAAATGCCCTTTTGAAGCTAAAATCCGTATTTTGCCTATGTGAACATATTTTTGACAAGTAATCTGATTTAGTAACATGTTTAGGGATAATTGGGCATGTAAGACTTGACATAGCACATAGATTACCATCCGGACATAGTTTTACGCAAACGACGCCTTATAGTAGCTTATGTTACCATAATGTGTCGAAACGGGTCAAAAGCACTTAGGTAGACTTTCCAATCAGAATGTAGGGTCTATTAAATTATACCATATGAGTTCAATTACTCATTTGATTTATAGAACCTCATTCTATCATATCTCCCGATTTAGGAACCGATTTGTTAACATAGTTACCTATACTAGGTACCGGTTGATTCCGTGATACTTGGAGCTTAAATTGGTCTTATTCTCAAGACTAATTAGCAATCCCAAGTGAGTACATAGTTCCTCTCTTTTACCGTTTTCAAATATTTTGGGGTGATACACATGTACATACGTGTTACTTTCGTGCATTTCATGCTTTTATGACATAAACATGCTAGTTTCACCTAGTACACTTATAGTACATGCTTTCAATTGTGTTTTGCTATGTATGTCAAGCATGCTAGCACATTGTTTTACATGAACATTTCTACTAGGCATGTTTACTTAGCATTCCTAGTACATGGTTTTCACATGCTACATTGGTTATGACATTTGGTGTGTTTAATCGGGACAATAATACATTCATTAACATTGATCACGCCGCTCGGAGTTATGTAATGGTACCATAGGAATTGACAACTCCCGTTTCCGACTCCCTAGGTTTGTTTGGAAGTTGGGAATGACAGAATCCAACTACATAACTTTAGATGAACCTTTAATTTGTTTAAAGGTTTGTCGCCACAATCGCAAGGCTTGAATGTATGCGATTAACATTACTGCATAAATGTTTGTAATCATAAAGCATTGCTTTTCTGCAAAACATAACATTTGATTTAAACTTAGGTTTATTCAAAAACATTGTTTTGTACATTTTCTATGGGGTTGAGTAGCTTCTAGTTATTCACCATACATGACATTTGTTACACATTGACATCTTCACATAGTTTAAGTAGATGATCTCCTACTTGCTATGCATTTCATTGGTTATACATGATACATATTACACATGACATTATACATGGTTTATACATAAACATTTTGACATTAAACATGACATTTTGGTTGGTTATTGATAAGTGACTTATGTAACGGGGCTATGTGTTATATGATAAAAGCATGGTGGATACGCCGCTGGTACTTCCTATATATAAGTGCTTTTATTGTATTATACATTGTTGCGTTATATAAATCACTTGGGCAAGACATGAAACATTTTATACAAGAACATGACATTTTTTTTACAAAGTACACATTTTATCCAAATTCACTTTCACTTGGTTATTCATTTAACCATGCATTGTCCTTTTATTATCATTTGATTTTCATATCGATTTTTACATGGTTTTACAAAAGAAAAAATTTTACAAGGTTCATGACTACATTTTATTAAACACTTCTTTCAAATACAAGTCATGAATCTGCATAAACAAAACCTATGTATCTCACAGGCATTTTTATGCTGACGTACCTATTTTTACATGTGTTTTCAGGGGCTAATGCATGATGGTGTTTGTGCTTCACTTAGGAGGACTCGGGCCTTAGTGACTTAAAAGACAATTATTATGTTATTTTAGTTTGAACTTAAAGACAATGTAAATTTTAATCTTAATAATACATAACTTTAATTGCCATGGTTGTTGAAACAATAATTATGTCGCATCACTCCCCGGCGTTTCCGCCGCGGTTTTTGTTGTTTTGACGCGGTCGGGGTGTGACATCACTTTTGTGAAATGTGTTGTTTATAGTACGTTTAATGAGAATAGTAGCATGCTGCCTGTTAGCCCTACTGCGTCCTCTATGACATACAATTGTTTAATTATTTGACAAGTGGTGGTCAAACCCCTTTCTGATTTCTCATCACCCTGCTACGACAATCGTATATACGTTCTATCTATTCATATGCTATCTCGACCTGACGTCACCATTTGACCCTCCGCACATTCGGTTTGCACGTCAACATTCACGAAGACCAGACCTGGCACAAATGAACTCGGGGTTAGGAGAACTATACCCACACATCCCTGTTGACAAACCTCGTCATCTCCACCGGTCGTCGTTACCAGAAACGAAGCAGCCACGGTTACACGCGTTTGTCGTTTTGCAACTCGCAACCCTACCAACCAAATTCTGTTTTGAACAAGTGATGTACTTCCGTAACCATGATGCAACAAACCTACCTATCTGTGTCATGCCGCACACCTCACTACTAGAATTGCTTCTAAGCAACAGATTACTTGGTTGAATTCTTCTGTTATTGGTGGACCCCTGTTTTCGCTCGATTCTTGCATGAACCTCATTAATTCCCTGTTTCTTTGATTGGCAACTGATTTAATGAAATGCCAACAACCCTACCACGATTTTTCACCGATCACAGGACTACCTTATCACCCTGTTGGATGGTTTATTAGCTCTCTCGTATACCCAACTCAGCGAATGAATACCATTACTGGTGAAATAGTCTTCAGGACATTTGGGGACGGAGATATGGATCACTCAACCCACCGGTGAACACGATAATTTATACGTTACCTGACCCACCTTACACTACAAGAGACGTATTATAATTTCATGATAGTTTTTCTTAAATATGCGGGATCTTTGCACTAGCTCTTACACCGACACACGATTATTGATTAATGATACGTCCAAATTTCTACCATTGGCTTAGATCAAACCATCACTCCCTTACCACAGTGACATTTCGTTCTCGCTACTCCATGTTGAGATACCAAAACGAACACGCACTCGCTTAGAGAATTTGGAAGGCTCGATCTCCGATCATTAGTGATCACTCCTTGAAACCTTGAGGGTGGTGATGTATTGTTGATACGATCATACTCTCTTGAACACATTTTCGCGTCTTTCCTTTGGAACCTCACGACTACGCAGACGTATTTTGGATTCATTCGCACAACCCAAGGGACTCCTCCTAACTTGGTTGCTTCCTTGATGAATCACAAACCCACCTAAGTTCATGGATTCAGGTGAATTGTTCCTCCTTCGCATGTGGGCGAGTCTGACGACTTTTGATGGAAGTCTCAGTGAATCTTAACACTACACATTTGTACGACAATCATGCTGCTATGTTGAATTCTTGTTCTGATTGATTTAACCCCGTGACAGCTATATTCGATCGACGACATACTTTATCCTAACTATACCCAACTTGCGTACAACCAGCTGTACCTTCGACATCAGGTAAACCCCTACTAGGGATTATTAAACGCTTATTCAACGATTGCGGCTACCCTTTCTCATGTTTCTCCACCCATACACGTTATACTTTTGAACCCTACGATCATAAAAGTGTTCCCCGCGGACACTCGCTTGGACAAGTTACGCTCTATGAACGTTACTCAGTGAGCATTGGGCCATGAACATGTTGATACCCCAGGTACTTTTCCTTGATCTTAATACGGCCGATATGGATCCTCAGACACGATAGATATGTCCCTTATTTTCTTTGACGACATCCGAACCCACTTGAAGAACTGTCCTCGCAACTACAAGAGCTCTTGGACAAGGGTTTTATTCGCCCTAGCTCTTCGCCTTGGGGAGCTCCAGTGTTATTTGGAAAGAAGAAAGACGGTACCTTCAGAATGTGTATTGACTATCGCGAACTCAACAAGGTGATCGTGAAGAATCGCTATCCTCTCCCACGTATTGATGACCTATTCGACTAGTTGCAAGGGTCAAGTTCCTATTCCAAGATTGACCTGAGGTCAGGTTACCATCAACTGAGAGCCCGAGACGAGGATATCTCTAAAACAACATTCAGGACTCGTTATGGGCATTATGAGTTCCTGGTTACGCCTTTTGGATTGACGAATGCACATGCGGTCTTCATGGATCTCATGAACCGAGTGTGCAAACCTTACCTGGATAAGTCTGTCATAGTTTTCATCGACGACATCCTGATCTATTCGAAGAGTCAGGAAGAACACGAGCAACACCTGATGTCACACCCCGACCACGTAAAACAACAAATCGTGGCGGAAACGTCGGGGAGTGTTGTAACAGAATTATTGTTTCAAACCATGGATACAAAGAGTTTCATTTTATTAAATATTAAACATTATCTTAAAGTTAAACAAGCAAGTCAAACATAGTCTATCATCGTTATTAAATCACTAAGGCCTCGTCCAGTCCTAAGTGAGCATGCATCCTATTCGCAATCAACATTAAGCAACATCACCTAAAACATATGTAAAAACAAAGTCAGCAAAGAAATGCTGGCGAGTACATAGGTTTTGCAAGGGTGTCAGATTCATGGCTCATTTACATGTCGAAATAACTCGTACAACTTTGTTAATCGACATTAGAAAACCTTATTTTGTAAAATGTTTGTATTGTAAAATGAGTAACCAAATCAAAACAGATTGGTTGTGATTTATAAACCTCGATGCCATGAATCTTAACCCAAAACATTTGTCTTCGTAAACCAAATCGTAGATCGTTCTCGTAATAAAACTCGTATGGTTTATATAGTTTCGTAAACATCATTTTGTGACATTGTTTAACTCGTTCTCGTTATAAATCATCGTTCATTTGTTTAAATCGTTCATTCGTTCAAGATCGTTCTCGTACGAATCGTTCTCGTTTTTAATTGTGAAAACTACTTTTGGTCGTCTCGCTAATAACATTCAAACCTTTGTGACTAGTTCATCGTTCAACTCGTTCTCGCATTAACAAACCTCCAAAGGGTAAGTTAACAAATCATCAGATTCAGTCGTTACCCACCTAACCCACACATAACCATGGGTGCGGTCAGATAACGGGATTTGTCGGATCCTATGGTACCATAACCTAATACTGGTCGGTTCGGCCAAAACTAATGAATGTCGTTCGTTATGTAATTACAACCAACAAATTCGTTCACATTATCGAAATCGTTATTAGTTTAGTATAAACCATCTTACTTGTTTTGAAACCATCATTAAAACATCGAAATCGTTTTGATACATATGAATCACCCCAAAACAATTGAAAACGGTAAAATAGGGGACTATGTACTCACCTTTGGGTGCGTTTTTATATGTTAACACAATCCCTCAACATGTATTCATGTTTATTTGCTGATGTACTTTGCATTTAAATGCTGATGTACTTTGTATGATATGTTAAATGCAAACATCAGCAAATAAACATGAATATATCTCATTTTACCGTTTTCAATTAAACATGAATATATCTCAATTGAAACCATTTTTTTTTATCACTTCTTGAGCTTTAAATCAACATGTATCTTTATTTGCTGATGTACTTTGCATTTAACATATCATACATAAATCACCAACTACTTGCATTTTTACCACCATTCAAGAACATGTAACAACATAAACAAGTATAAAAAAAAGATCGAACTTCAAGACTCATACACACACATATATATGTACGGTTATACATATATATATATATATATATATCACCATTTTTTTTGTAACAAGACCCATTTCATTTTTAGATTTCAAGTTTAGTGAAAATCCCAAGATTCAAGAGAAACTTCAAATCATCAAGAACAACTATGAACCAAAGGTATGATTTAAATTTAAGTGTTATACCTTCAAGATTCAAGTGAGTTGTGGGATGAGATTTTGATGATAGGAAGCTTGTACTCACTTGACAACATCTTGGGAACACCTTTAGATCTTCATACTAACTTAAAATGGGCTAGAAATGAGCTTGAATTCTCAAGAACAAGACTTGAAGGTGATGAATGTAGAGAGAGAGAGAGGTGGGACGGTTGTAGGAGGGAGAGAAAGTGAGGGTTGAGTGAAGTGATGAATGGTAGATTATATAAGATCTTCCATATAGCATATTCCTAACATATTCCTGGCATATTCCTAGCATATTCCTAGCATATTCCTGGCATATTCCTAGCATATTCATAGCATATTCCAAGATTTGTTGCATTGTCTGCGTTTTGCAGTATAAGCACTGTGTTGCGCAGAAACACGGGGTACGCACTTAAACTTGAAAAATAACGTTTTTAAGCGTTTTAATTTATTTTTCAACACGGACCTGATTAAAAATAAATTTTAATCATAACAGACTATTTTCGGGTTTAAAATATTATCCGGACGGTCACTAACGTTCGTTTCGCAGTTTTGTCGTAATTAGTTCTTTAGTTCAAATAAACATGTTTTCGCCATACTGAATCCTTCAAAACTTATTTCTAAGTTATGTAGAGGATATTTATGGTATGTTTAGCTTATGTCACAGTTCCGGAGTGTACGTCGCGTTAAACTGATTGCGTTTACGCACCGGTTTGCGTATAACCTTCCAGAAAGTGATTTAAAGCTTGAAATCGGAATCGAATCAATATTGTAAAATTATTAAACACAATTACACATAATATAACATCAAAAAACATTGTTTTATTGATAATCAACATTGTTTTACATTATATGATGATTACAGAACACAGTTGTCACACCTGAGGCTTATTTTGGAACTTCTATGCTAAATTTTCGAAATGTGACTTCTGGCTTCGCGAAGTCCACTTTCTAGGCCACGTGGTAAACAAGGATGGGATTCATGTTGATCCATCCAAGGTCGACTCGATCAAGAACTGGCCTGCACCCCGTAAGAGATCCGCCAATTCTTGGGTTTGGCAGGCTACTACAGACGATTCATTAAAGATTTCTCCAAGATTGTGCAACCTCTCACTTCACTGACTCAGAAGGGTGTCACCTATCGTTGGGGTGATGCACAGGAGTCCGCATTTCAGAACTTAAAAGACAGACTTTGTAGCGCGCCTATCCTCTCATTGCGTGAAGGCACAGATGATTTTGTGGTTTATTGCGACGCTTCCATCCAAGGACTTGGTTGCGTGTTGATGCAATGTGACAAGGTTATTACCTACGCATCGCGCCAACTTAAAGTTCACGAAAGGAACTACACTACGCACGACTTGGAATTGGGAGCAGTTGTTTTCGCACTTAAGATATGGAGACATTACCTGTACGGTACCAAGTGCACCATTTACACCGATCACAGGAGTCTCGAACATATCTTCAAGCAAAAGGAGTTAAACATGCGACAACGTTGATGGGTCGAGCTCTTGAATGATTATGAATGCACTGTCAAATACCACTCGGGCAAAGCCAATGTTGTGGCCGACGCCCTTAGTCGAAAGGATACTACACCTAAGCGCGTGCGAGCATTACAACTTACCATCCAATCTAGTCTTCCTACTCAGATACGAGATGCTCAGGTTGAAGCATTGAAAGTAGAGAACATCAAGGCGGAGTCCCTACGAGGATCAAGGAAACGGTTAGAACAAAAGGAAGACGACGCCTACTATGTAAACGGGCGCATCTGGGTTCCACTCCATGGTAAACTTACGCGAACTTGTGATGGATGAAGCGCATAAGTCTCGTTACTCAGTACATCCTGGTTCGGATAAGATGTACCACGACCTAAAGACTACATACTGGTGGTCTGGTATGAAAACCAACATAGCAACCTACGTCAGTAAATGCTTGACTTGTGCTAGGGTCATGGTCGAATACCAGAAACCATCAGGCCCCCTACAACAACCAGAGATACCTAAATGGAAATGGGAGCAAATTTCCATGGATTTCGTTACTAGTCTGCCTAGATCTCAACGCGGAAATGATACCATTTGGGTGATCGTGGATCGACTGACCAAGTCTGCACGTTTTCTGGCTATCAAGGAAACAGATAAGTTTTCCACTCTAGCAGACGTCTACCTAAAGGAAGTAGTATCAAGGCACGGAGTGCCAACCTCCATCATTTCTGACCGTGACTCGCGTTTTACATCCGAATTGTGGCAAGCAATGCACAAGTCCCTTGGTTCTCGATTAGACATGAGCACGGCATATCATCCACAGACGGATGGGCAATCTGAACACACCATCCAAACCCTTGAAGACATGCTTCGGGCATGTGTAATCGACTTTGGCAATGGCTGGGAAAAACACCTCCCATTAGTAGAGTTTTCATATAACAACAGTTACCACACCAGTATCCAGGCCGCTCCGTTCGAGGCATGGTACGGACAGAAGTGCCGATCACCTCTTTGTTGGGCAGAGGTTGGCGACAGTCAAATCACAGGCCCAGAACTTGTAGTAGATACAACCGAGAGGATTGCTCAGATACGACAATGAATGGCGGCAGCTCGTGACCGTCAGAAAAGCTATGCTGACAAGCGCAGGAAACCACTCGAGTTCCAGGTTGGGGATCGAGTGCTACTCAAAGTCTCACCTTGGAAAGGTGTAGTTCATTTTGGCAAACGAGGCAAACTCAATCCGCGTTACGTCGGACCGTTCAAAATCATTGAGAAAATTGGTAAAGTCGCTTACAAGCTGAATCTACCGGCAGAACTCAGCAGAGTTCACAACGTATTCCATGTGTCGAATCTGAAGAAGTGTCTGTCAGATGAGACCCTCATAGTTCCTCTCAAGGATCTCACTATCGACGATCAGCAGCGATTCGTTGAGGAACCAGTAGAGATTACCGATCGAGATGTTAAGGTTCTCAAGCATACCAGAATACCTCTTGTTCGAGTTCGTTGGAACTCCTGTCGTGGCTCAGAGTATACCTGGGAACGAGAAGACCAAATGAAACTTAAGTATCCCCAATTGTTTAAGAAAAGTGCAACCACTACTGAGGCTGAAGCTACTGCAGAATTTCGGGACGAAATTCCAAACCAACGGGGGAATGATGTGACACCCCAGGAAAACCAGGAAACCACACAACTTAATTAGCTTCCTCAGTAAACACGTGCTAAATTTCGGGACGAAATTTTCTTAACAGGGGGAGAATGTGACAACCCTCAAAATTTCATGTATCCGTACGATTTATTAATGTTAATTAAAGTGCTTGATGACTGTGCTGAATTACTTAACTGCTTTCTGATTACTGTGACATACTTACATGTGCTTGTTAACGTACTAGTCTTGTGCAGAAAATTTACTAAATAGTTCTGTATGCTTTCCCGAGTGATGGGAATTAAAGTGTCACAAAAAGTTGCATAAAAGACACTACACGGAATAACATAGCACTTTAACGGAACAGTATCTAACCGAACAACCGGACATTACCCGGAACACTAAAATATTGCAAAAAAAGTATTTTTTTTTATTTTTCTGAGCTAGTTATGGCTCCCAAACACTTAAACTTATTACATAATGCAAGTTACTCATAACACTAGAATTTTACCATTTAACTTCCATTAAACTACCTACTTACCATCTAATTTTCATTTAACCCCCCCTTGTTATGACCGTCCCCTAAGGGACCCACCTCAAAGATTTCTAAATCTTTCATAAATCTTACCATGATCTTCCATATCATATTCTTGAGATTTGTTAAGATATGTTTGTACTTTGCAAGACATAGAAACCAAAGGGTAATAAGGTTTGTTGGATATAAGGACATCTATCTTCTTCAACACATAACACACCACAATATCCCTTCTCTCCTTCCTCCATAAGCTCGGCCGAAAACACCCCTTACACCACAACCATTTTCGATTTCCATTCAAGTGTTCCAAGTGCACTACAAGGTGATACAAGGTGATTAACGAAGCTTGGTGTTCACGGATCGTGAAGGACCTCTACCACAAGCTTTTATCCACTCATTTTTCCCCATTGATCTTCCCTAGCTTTAAGCTAGTTGTAAGCTTCTTTGATCTTTGTTTAATTCATGTTTATGGTGGTTAAAGGATTTATTAGGGTGAAATCATATGAACACTAAAAGAACACAAACATAAATCATGAACTTAAAGCTTTACATAAAGATGAAACATGACGAAATAATACTAGTATGATGTTGTTTGGTATATGTTGATGCTTGCTTGTTGATTACTAGAAATATGTTGTTGATCATTATAAGAAACTTGTTAGCTTATGATTAAAAACATGATTTAACAAGTTAAGAGGTGATTAGGGGTTTACATAAAAGAATCACCTCCATATTTAGACATGAACTTGGTGACAAAATGATTTCTTGTAAAATAACAAACAAAGTGATCTAGTAATCTTGTAGATCTAAAACTTGTGAATGATTTTCCTAAATAAACCAAGTTTAAAAGACGGTTTTCGAAAGATCATGATCCTTACACTATTTTGGAAATAAAGTAAGTATACGGATACTAGTGACACATGAAAATGTTGAAAATAAATATTTTTGTAAAATATGTTCACAAGTTGTGAACATCTAAAAATCCCGAGAATGAGTTCTTAAATAAAGTAGACACACTTTGGAGGGTAACTAAACCCACTAAACGCCCTACCAAGTTACTACGCGTTTTTATGAAACATCAAGTTCATGTTGGTTTGTAAATAGAATAGTTTGCTCTTGGTAAATTCTTGTTGATTGTTGAATGATTTTTGGAAAAGAAAATAATATGCTTATTAGCATGGACACCTCCATTTACAAAGGAAACTCTGGCGAAATTTTTAAAAAATTCCAACACTTAGAAATTATTTTTCTAACAAGTGTTCACAAATACGTTTTAACTTTGTTTTTCAAAATAAACTTCGCCATGAGTTTTGTTACAAAAATACAAAGTATCGGAGGTTGATTTTTACAAGTAAAATGGTTAAATATATATATTTAGAATATATATTTTATACTAAAACACTTGTGTGGATACTTGTTTATTTTGTGAGATAATTATATTATTTTAGGGTAACATAATATAATTTAACAAGGTACCTTGACATTAGAATTGTGTGGTACGTAATAGAAGTAATGAGTAGCTAAACCGTACGTAGGATACGTGTTATGCATGAGAAATTGATTGTTATATGTACCTTATTAGGACGTGCTTGATTTCTGATTATTAGAGTAACTAATCTAACCGAGCAAACCAAGGTGAGTTCACACACTTTCTAAGGCATGGGATTCCCGGTGGTTGGGAATGGGTTAAAGAATTAAAACGGAACCTACATATCCTCCTTGGGTAGGATATGTACCGCCATCCTCCATGGGTAGGATGCCAATATTAATCCTGCGTATTCTCCTTGGGTAGAATACGTACGTTCGTCCTCATTGGGTAGGACAACAACCTTAAAACTTACTAGACAAAACTCTATCATTAAGTCCCTCATTTTATATCGACTTAATCGCCGAGGCCAATGGCGAGCGGGTCATTAGTTAATAGCGCTATTAGGTTTAACAAACCTCACACCGTGCCAGTCGGACGGGCGTGTACTAATGGACTATGGCAAACTGTCAATGATGATAGACATTGACGTAGGGCACAACTTACTTTCGTTAGTAGTCGATATGGTAACGGTCTAGTGGTTCACATGGGGAAGCCCTCACTGATTATGGATATGGTTTAGGCAATAAAGAAGGAACTGGTTAAACATATTATCAACTATGGGGTAACCCCCACGGCAAGTAAGCCAGCAAAAGACAAACCATGTTTTCGGAAACAACTTAAAACTAAACAACCAACTATGAACTCACTCAACTTTGTTGTTGACTCGTTGTTACATGCCTTACAGGACGTTAGATGCTTATGGAGCTTGCACGAGGAGGAGGTCGTTGTGGGATGTGGACTGTTATGTTCCGTGCTTAACATTTGGACTTTATGAACTTATTGAACTTATGTTTTGGTTTTACGTCTTATGCTTCTGCTGTTAACTTAAAGTTGGTTACTTTCTTTTGGTCACCAATTGTATTGTGGTTGGTTTTATTTACTTAATTACGTTGTTCAATATGATTGGTGGCTCGATCCTGGTCATGTCACGCCTCCAAGCGGTGATACTCCGCATGGTGGATTTTGGGGGTGTGACAAGTATCTTCTTAGCATACACCACTATATTCTCTAATAAAACGGAAAAACAGATATACAAATTACCTTTTCATCAATGAAGATGAGATCCATCTTGTAACCCTGATTCCATTTTTGAATAATTCTCGCTTTCATGTTCCACATATCTTTCCTAGGATTCAAATCGTTAACAAAACTAAGATTGTTACTGTCAACTGATATTGACATGCTTCTAATTCGGATTTCGGATTGTGATTAAATTTCAGATTTCAAAATCAGAAAGGATGAAAGCGTGATGAAATATGAAGAGGGAAATGAGAAGAAAAGCATTATATAAGAAGGATGATTGACAGGAGTTTCTGAGTGATATGCATTAATTGCTAATTACTTATTCCCATGCATTTTTTTAATTTAAATTTCCCGGTAATTAGCCTTAAACATCTGCTGATCTAAAAGCATTACGGAAGATAACAACAACTGCTGCTAGGTATTAAAGTAAAGTCACATATAAATGAGCAGATGTTTACCCTGGCAGAGGTTTAGACCGAATTTTAAAGTGATTTATATATTAGGCTTTATGATGTAATAATGACATAAGAAAAACATTGTTGGACAGCCTCTCCTGCTGACACATCAATTTTTCTTATGTCATTGAGATTTCTCCTTTTATAGAAAATATAGATAGATTTAACGTTTTTAGAACTACAAGAAATTAAAAATGATAATTTACATATGTACCATCATCACCATAAAATGTTGAAATATCTAAAATACGTAAATTTCATGATAATATAAATCATTAAAGATAAGTTCGTACTTCATAACATACAAAATATAAATAATATCAAGAAATAAATATCCAAATATAAAAATTTACATTTACACATAATGAAACTACTAGAATGATGTATTACTAGAAAAAAAGTTATATTTTTTCAATTATATGTTCGGGTAAACGAATAACTTGAAGGCGGTGTTCGCACCATCAACAACCGGAGCGGTATACTAATATTCCAAATCTTCATTTGTAAAAAAAATGTTGTGTTGTGTGATATAACAATGTTTTCTTATTAAAGATTGTAGGGTTCGTGATTGGAACAATCGCACCATTTCATAGCTCCACTCCGAGTGCTTCAAGATTCGGCATCTTTAGTAGGGTAAAATCTTCTAAACATTTTCTGAATTACTTCTCAATAAAAACATGGTAAACAAATGGATAGTTGGACACTGATCGATCTCGCAAGGACGCAACAGTTCCAGCTGTGACGTTGATCGTGGGTGGGAACCTATTAAGAGGTAGAACCGGCCACCCATTAGTGTATTCGGGTTCTTAATCTTGTTATATGTATATGATTTGCAGGTCTTAAAGGATCGGGTATCTCGTTAACACTGGAATCGCAACAGTTAGATATATTTTCTTGCCAGTTTTCGGCATTTAATCGTGAAAGTATAGATTATTAGATTAAGAGTTAAATGCTTGGCTGGTCCCTGTGGTTTGCAAAAATTTCATACTTGGGCCTAGTGGTTTACTAATTACATGCGTGGTCCCAAAAGTTGTCAAAAATGAACTCGGTTGGTCCCCTGACCTAACCTCTGTTAAATTTCTCAGTTAACTATATGTAAAATGACTATATTACCTTTGAACAATTAAAAACCTAAAACTAAGAATCAAAAAATTAAAATCAGTATATATATGAAACCTCTGCATCTATGGATCCCACCCCACTTCTTCCCCAAATCACCATCACTACAATCCCCCTCTCTTTTCTCAAACAAACACCACCACCACTGAACACCCACCACCACCACACATCCACCACCGAACACCCCCTACCACCACTACAAGCACCGCATTTTCTCTAGCCCAGGTCTCTGTCTTCGCGTCTGAATCACTTGGGCATTCATAAGGATGCTTCTTCACCAACACATCACACCACTGATCAACAACACTCTTCAAATTTGTTAAAAAAATCGAATCACACATGGCAGAGAGCTTTTGGCTTTCAGTTTTGACTTCAAACAATACCTCTTAATTTGTAACACACACTGAACTAGTGAAGAAGAAGCTATGACAGAGATTATAATGGCTAACGTCACTCCGTCGGGGCAGTCGCCAGAGGAAGAACGACTGGGGATGCGAGACATTGCCATGGCCGCCGGTGAAGCTCACGCGAAAGAAGGAGATCCATTTTGTTTGATCACTCAAAGCTAATTAATGATGACATCAATAATATTATTACTGATTTAAACTTAGGTTTATGAAATTGTTTGTGTATTAGTGGATTTTGATGGTGATTAGGTTTTAGTTGGAGAATAGGAAGAGTTTGTAGTCACTGTAGGTTGCAGTTTTGGTTTTATGTATAGAAATTTTAGATAATTAAATTTAGAGATTGTTTTTGTTTTAAATTTAGAGGTTTTGGAAGATTAGGTGGAGATGGATGATGGTTGTTACGGTAGAAGAATGGTGGAAGAGAGAGAGAGAGAGAGAGATGGGGAAGATGATGGCGGTGGGCCATCTCTTTAATTTATCTTTTTTAACCTTTAAGGGTAAATTAGTAATTTCACACATATTTAACTGAGAAATCTAACCTAAGTTAATGTTAAGGACCACACGTGTGCAAAAATTACAAACAGTGGAACCAAGTATGTAATTAGTAAACCACTAGAAGCAAGTCTACAATATTTGTAAACCACACGGACCAACCAAGCATTTAACACAATTAAACCATAAGATTTTTAACACAAATGTGAAACAAAAGTTTAGGGGGTGTTTGGCCTAGTTTTTATTTTTTGGCTTAGGGGGTGTTTGGCCTAGTTTTTATTTTTTGGCTTATGCTTATATTTTAATGAAGCTTATAGCTTATTTTCTATCATTTTATAAGCTCTTTTTAATGTGTTTGGATTAGCTTATAGCTTATTTATATCATTTGCCCTTACACAAAGAAGGTTTCTTCAAATAAGCTAAAAAACCATCATCAAATAAGCTTATTCAAATTAGCTTATATAAGCTAATAAGCATAAGCTTAAAAAGCTAAACCAAACATCAAATTAAGCTTATTTTGTAAAAAAAAGCTAAAAAAAGCTATAAGCCTTTGTTAAAAAAGCTAGGCCAAACACCCCCTAGGGCTGGATCTGAGGCGATGATGCCGCCCCAAAGAAGCCTATCCTCGTTGTTTGGAATCGGAATCGGAAAAGGAGAAGCTGTGAAGAAGGAGGAGAACATGGTAGGTGTGCAGCCGTTGTTGAAGTTAGAGGCGGATAAGAAAGTATACAGGCCAGGTGATCCGGTTACCATCACAGTCGAGATCCGAAATCCTCCTCCTGCCCAGCGCTCCTTGTTAGTTGAGACCTTAAGCTTTCAAGCCACAGGCATTCAGAAATTGGATACTCAGTGGTTTACCACCACCACCACATACAATCACAACAGGAACAGCAACAGGAACAGGAGAGGTTTCTTGCTTGCTTTAAATAACAATATGCTTCCTCTCATTTATTTACTACTTGCTGCTTCAAATAACCCTTCCTTCCTTCCTTCCTTCAGGTGAATATGTTTTCATGGACTCTTCTGTTCCATCTCTCGTTTCAAATCAACTTCTCTCATCCGGGACTACCAGAACATGTAAGTATAATGGGCGAGTTCAGTTGTTGTCCTTGACTATTAATTAATTAATGCTTATTATGTTATATACAACAGATATACTGAGGATGAATCTGCCCACAATCATACCTCCCTCATACAGAGGATCTACTGTTCGGTACCTCTATCACGTTAAAAGTGTTTTGTCTGGAAAATACCTAAATATGGATGATGGAGGAGGATTTTCTGCCATAGTTTGTCTTTTCACCTTAACTTCTATTTACTATTCCTCTCTTATTATTCTAATTATTTTTTTTTTTAACTATGTTAGCTATATATATGTGCACTAAGTTATGAAGTCTAATTTGTATTCAACTTCATTCCCGCTTCTGAATGGTAGCCACATTGTTTGTCAATATGTTAGTGAAAGCTTTTTAAGCTTCATTCGTTGCAGATACAAAAATTTGTACAAGTAAAGTTAGGCCAAAAGAAATTGTCGACACTGTAGACTCATGTGTAATTTTGTGAAACTTTTGAGAGCCGAGAGGACAACAATGGATGGAAGGTTATAGCAAAAAGAAAAAAAAGACACTCCCAGTAGTGCTCATTAATATAATCATAAAATCATAGAGAGGAGGGTTATGTGATTTGTTTCTACGTATTGGTTGGATAAAACAATGTCCATCATTAAAACGTTTGATTCGGTATGAAGAAAGCTACAATCTGTTAAGAATGATTATTTGTAATGGACATGATAGATTACTAGATACAAGTGTCATTCACATATAAGTATATGCTTTTACCAGAATGATAATAAAGGTTGGGGTTTTGCTTCCTTCTCTAGGATATGGTGATTCCATTGTTTAGTTATGTCTGTTATCTTTTTAATTTCTTTATGTATGCAACTCTTTAATCCTGCAGGAAGCTCGCTTGCCATTGCAAATATGGGTCACCGAAAAGACGAATGGGTTGTTAAATGAAGAAACTGGAAGTAATGGTATTTATCTTATTTTTAACATCTTACTTGTTTGATTCTACCTCCACAGTTGATGTTTGAGCTTTATCTTTGTCTAAGGTCGACAAACAGATTAGCGCATTTTCTTCTACAAAACAATCTGTACGATTACAGCTATAAGCATGAGCTGATGTTTGTTTTCTTTTATTTGAAATATTTTAGTTTCAAGCTAGGCTCTTCAATGGCTTTTGAGTGTTGTGTAAATTGTGTAAGGGTCCTCTTTAAGACTTTATTGGACAAATGTTGGTGATGAATGTTAGTAGGTATTATTATATATGTCTACTAATTAACTTCTTAGATGTTAAATTGTTAAGGAAAGGTATGACAAACCTTGTACTTTTGGAAGCTATTGTCTTATAGTGTGAGGTTCATTGGGGAACACTAAAAAAGTGGGGAACAGTGGGGAACCGGCTCAAACGAACTCCGATTGGACTCATTCCAGCGGCGTTGGAACCGGCTCGTCAAACCCTAACTAGGATCTTTTAACCCTAAACCCTAAATCATAACCCCTAAACCCTAAATATATTAGGGTTTGACCTTTAGGGTTTAGCTTTAGGGTTTAGCTTTAGGGTCTAGCTTTAGGTTTAGCCTTTAGGGCTTAGCTTTAGGGTGTATAGTTTAGATTTTTCGGTTTAGCTTAAGTTTTAGCCTTATTTTTTAGCTTTAGGGTTTAGAGTTTAGGATTTAGGATTTAGGGTTTAGGGTTAAGAGATCCTAGTTAGGGTTCGACAAGCCGGTTCCAACGCCGCTGGAATGTATCGGAGTTCGTTTGAGTCGGTTCCCCATTGTTCCCCACTTTTTTATTGTTCCCCAATGAACCTTCCCCTTAATATGTATGAGAAGGCTAGTTGGTTTTGTAGGTAACAGAATTTTGTATCTTGGATAAATCTGATGTTGATTGACCCTGTTTCTAATAAAATTATGTACTACCACTTTGCAACCTAATTGAAACATTAAGGTGGTCCAGCCCGATAGCAGTTATGGAAAGGGACATCCTCTTCTCAAAAGCCTACACATTTGGTAATGATATGGCTAACGTATAAGTAGCCTGAGAGTGAGAAAATTCTTTGAACGTCCCCTAGGCCTTTTTTAATCTTCTTTGTATACAACCAGATTGATTTGTCTTAACTTATCATCTGTTAATATATACGTTGTTGTGAAATAAACATCATATTCTTACAATCAAATTTCTAAGTTGCTTGTTTATTTCCTGCTCTAAACTCTAAAATCTGCATCTTTCGAGCGCAATAATTTTTGTTAAAGCAAGATAAAGATGTACGTATTCCACATTTCAGGGATTGTTCCTGCTACACCTATTCTTTTGGATGTTTATTGGAAAGATATGGATGCTGAATCTGAATGGGTAAGCGCCTGTTATTGTGAACTTCTTTCCATTCTCATGTTCTTTATCGTGCATGCAATCTACTAGGGCTGGCAAAATGCATGTTGGGTAACGGTTTGAAATGGGTTTTGAATTATGGATTAGGTTGACTCGGAAGACATTTTTGAAATCTCTATAAATAAAAATAATTAGCGTTTTCCGTTGTGGTACAAAACAGATATAATTTTAATCAATAACTGAATTATCTGAATAAATTGATTTATATGGAATGCACTTTGGAAGCCTTATAACTTGTTGCCTAGTTTTCTTTGACGTAAATTACTGTAATCGACCCTTGTAGAAGTAAATGATTTGAAATAGCCACTTAAACTATATTCTATAAAAGAATCCTGTTTTTGTTGGTTTTGCTGCAGGCAGACTAACTGTACACTTTATAGCCACCAGTAACTTGAATTATAACTTGTTCTGATTATTAGTTTACTTATTATTATTATTCCTCACAATGGTAATTTTGTGCAGGCTAGAGCTAATGAGACTTTGGATGGGGTGGAGGATGATTATGAAAGTCAAAGGGATGACGTGTCATCTGTGTCTTCCTATAATCCAGCAAGGGGAAGTTTACAGAAAGCATTCGGCAGTTCCTTGTCTTTGCAATCAAGATCTAGTAAGGAAGTACCTTACCATGATCAAAAGTCAACCATATCTTCATATATGCCACTCTCTACAGCTGAAGTACTATATGGTTCTACTGAGGGTAAGCTATTCCTGATAACAAAACTTCAACGCTTAGCTTATATATGATCCCTATTTTTTGGATTTGGCTTAGGTTATTTGGAAGATATGGACCTAAAATGTCATGGGGAAGTGTTATTACATCTGTTAACTGTTTAGGATTTAGAGTTGCAAAACAAATAAAATAGTAATCCAACTTTAATGATCTTGTTAGTTGTTCAAACAGTAATTGCATACATAAAGCAGTTATATCATGCAAAACAATTGGCTTGAAATTGCTGGCATGGACAACCAAGTCCTATGTGGTGTCACAAATCAATCGTATAAGAAAAACGAAATAGGCTAGTATTGTATCTTATGTGGTTCAGTTCATATCAATACTCAATTTATATCTTCAGTTAAATCATTATCTAAGTTTAGTTGCCAAGTCACTATTTTTTTGCACACCAGAATCTTGTTAGTCAATATGATGAGGATTTAAAATGAGTTTTCATTAATGTGGTTGTGGGTGTCTGCCATATCATTGTTAAAAGTTGAGTGGCTGCTTTTGATATTTCTATTTAATATTTGTGATAAATGAAAGGGTTAATTAATACCATAGAAAACCACTATGCTTTCTTAATTATAAAAAAAAAATCCCTTAATCTAATTTTGGTATATCAACATCCCTCAACTCATAAAAACACACATGGAATAAGTCACCAAACTAATTGTTGCATGTTAAAGTCCTTTTAACTTGTCTAAAATGCATGTACGTTTGAAAAAAAAAAATAATAAAAACAAATAAACTCTAAAATTGGTTAAATAAGATGGTGTAATTATTTTTGCAATTATGCTAAATTTCTTGTATCAAATTTTGGTTAATTATAAGGTTAACAAGTTATTATATCAAAAAAAAAAAAAAAAAAATTATTAACGTAAATACATGCATTTTAGATAACTTTAGGGACTTTAACACAAAAAATAGTATAGTGAGTTTTTCCTGTGTTTATTACGAGTTGAGGGACTTGAATATATCAAGTTAAGGGACTTTTTTGCGAAGACTAAGAAAATAATGTTGGTCTTTTATAACATTAACCCTAAATAAAACTTGAATTCTAATGAGTAACCCAAACAGATATTTTGTCACCTCGAAGAGTCTCTCAAAATGAGCCGCTAGGAAGCTCAAATATGGAAGATGATTATGTCACAAAAACAGTCGAACCTGTTGCTTGTAAGTAATACTGTTTCTTATTCTTTTACATATTTCGCCATCATATAATGCATGCAAAAAATGGGGTTTTAAAGTTTACGTTAAGTTGTGACTAACGTTCTCTGCAGCAGAAGGTTTCATTCGAGGAAGATCGTACAACATTAGGCTGGATGACCAAGTTCTACTAAGATTCTCACCCACGAAACCTGAGTCAACTTATTACTTTGGTGATATGGTAATTATTTGTGTTGGTTGGTATATATATGCTTTCGTTGATTGATATAGTAATGCACACGTGTACTGATTGCAGATAGGTGGAACTCTTACTTTTTTCCATGAGGAAGGTAGCAGGAGATGCCTTGAGGTATTTCAATATTTATGAAGTTTCATGTGGGTCGGATTTGTTGACCTGAAACACTTTCTGTCCAAAGTTTGATAAATATTTTCTAAAAAATGATTGCAAACTTCTTTTTTTGAATAAGATGATGCATTAGAAATACGCTTAGCCCTCAACTGATTTTCTTTTAAGTTAGTTAGTCCTTTTGGTTTCACCTCTTTATGGAAAAGCCATGATCAAAATCCACCTCTTTGTAAACAATGTTTGGATTTTTTACCTTTTGTTTCAGCTATCTGTAACCTTGGAGTTGTCAGAGACTATAAGTCGTCGGTCTGCACATCCATCTCGAAGACATTCCCCAACAATCACCAAGGTTTATCATCCGCTTCTCAACACTGATAAATTTCGATCTGGTATCTGGCTAAACTATAATATTTGATTCTTGGGAAAGAAGGGGTATTAATTAAGTAGGCATAGTTGTGCAGGATTGTTTTGTGATGTGTCTTGTTGCTTACATATATATATCAAAGAAAGAAAATGTATTAGTAAATGAGAAGATACCACAGAAATGCACATTGGTAGTTAATATACACAGTTGGTGCAGTTAGATAAAAAAAAAGCTAGAGGGAAATGCTTTGCATGTAAGAGGGACAAATAATGTTAACTGATGCATGTTTTTTAAAAGAAAGATCAAGAAGAAATCTAGTCTAGTCAGTTTAAAATTCAACCCGTCTATATAAAAACCTAAGTGTTGTATTTTATTCAACCTAAGTGTTGTATTTTAATGAGGCAAAATTTGTCTAGGTGTACTCGGTACTTGCAATCAACTGGTCAACCCAAGCTAAGTAACTAACTCATTTTGACTTGTTCAAAACTACCCCCTTGACCCATTACCAACCCCCTGTTTTGACCACTTTAATGTCACTGTACCAAACCGAATGATGTGTATTCGGGCTCATGAATTTCTCGAGCTATTTATATGGGCATGTAATATTTAAAACATTAGTTGTTAGCTTATAATCTCCAGGGGCATGTACCAAATTTTAAGTTGAACTTTTTTACTGACAATTGTCATATTTTTGTTATCTCCTATTAGGAAAAGTGTTTTCCATTATAATTAGATTAAGTTTGCCACATCTGTTTTCTTGAATTTAGATGTACATAAATTGTAATTCTTAGTTTTTCTTTTCATTTAGTATTAATTAAATTAATATATAGTAAAAGAGGCATAATAAATCTTTCTTATACTCTTGTCAACCCCAATGATAATGTTAGCACCCACTCAATTGTAACTCAGTTATTTGTTCTTTTGTGATCTTTGAATTTATATTTACCAATAAGTATTATAACCCTGTAAATCTCATTTCATTTAAAACAAACTTAGGATTCAAGTTAAGGAGGCTGTCTTATTAAGATATCAGCTATTCAGCTAACAAGATACAATTTAAAAAGGCCATCATATAACCCTTCCCATTTTCAGTGTCGATTTTGGACCCTGATCATAGTCACATGGTTCACGGTACGCTCCGGTACGGGAACGTGGTACGGGATCGCAATTCGCTAGGTCCCTAAAATCCGGTACGAAGGGGGGTAGGCTCATTTCGGATCGTTTCGGTACGATGTACCATATCATGCGGTACGATGTACCAATTATACTAAGTGCTATTATTTTGGATCATATTTCATAAGTAACTTCAAACTTCAAATTTCAAAATAGATTACATAACTAAGTGCTATTACTGTATAAGTTTAAGTATAAAATGTAAAGTAGTGAAGATAGAGAGGGTTAAATTTTAAAATACACAAACTAATTTTACGCTTTTTATATAAACTTTACAAGTTTTAGTGATTAATGTGAACTAGTGAAAGATAGAGGGGCTAAAAGTTAAAACACCTAAACTTATTATATTAAAACCCTAGAAGGCTTAAAACGCAGCCGCTGCTATTTCTGGTTTCCATCTTCAGGTTTGGTCCGTTCCAACGTATTTGTATACAGGTTCCGAATTCAAGCAAATCGCGATCCTGATAGCACGTAATACGATTGAATTGATGTTTTGGGAACGCCAATTTTAACTTCGAAATCGCGATCCGGGATCGCGAACGTACCGCGATTGGGATCGTGCGAACTGGATCGGAGATCGTGGCTCAACTAGCGAATTATGTGACTATGACCCTGATATTTGGTTCTGATTTCTGTTCCGGTAGGAGGAAGATCGAACGATTAACTAAATCGATTTTTGTTGAAAGCAACTTTGTGTTTGATTCCAGTTGAGTTGATTTATGCATATTTGTATATGTTATATTTGTACCTTAAACTATTATGCTTGTATCCTTCCTTCCATGTAGTTGATGTCAGAAGAAAAAGAAAAATAAACCCAATGATAAGAAATTAGTTAAAAGGATAATATAATGTTCAGTCTTATGCTTCTACCAAAGCTAACACAGTCATTCAAATCATGAAAGAAGCTTTATTTAATTACACACCATTTTTTGCTGGAGAGAAGTTGCCAGCATGCATCTTGAATGAAAGAGATGCCTTTTAAACAAAAATAAGAGTTGTTTAGCCTCATTGGAATCTTTGATCCGTCTTCTTAACTTATAATAATAAATAATCAAATAATAGGCGTAAGTAGATCGAGTCTTGTGCATAAAGCAGCAAATGTACAGAAAAAAAGCGTTTAAATAAAGAGCATGCAACAGTCGATGTGTGAGGGACAAGTTGGAGTGATATCCTCCTATATAGCTAGCTGACTATAGTAACCTTGGGTGAATGCAGATCCAGAGTGATCACCATGAAGTTGTAGCAGATTTGGTGCAAACCAGTTTTCTATTTTCAGTTCCAATGGATGGGCCTATGTCTTTTTCCACTAGGCATGTCTCGGTGCAGTGGGTGCTTCGCTTTGAGTTTTTTACCACTCCAAAGAATGTAGATTGGACCAGGTATGTATGTATGTATGTATGTCACAGCATACTTATTGTCATACCCCGTATATTCTTCGTGGCTTTCTAAGCACCTTTATGGCAGATTTGAGCATCCTCTTCTTATAGAGGGAAGAGACAAGTGTGAATGGGTTCTTCCAATAACCGTGCATGCACCTCCGTTCACAACTCATAGTAGAACTGAAAAGCCCGCTTCTCTAGAACCCTTGTGGGACCGTTCTTGATGGTAATTATCTACAACTCTTTGTTTACCAAATAAAAACAATCCGTTGTTAATGCAGAAATTTCTGAAAAGAATAAAAATTCTAGTTTGCAATTACAAATAATAATAATATTGCTAACTGGAGTTGTATGAAAAGTCAATTATGATTGCAAGTAGTGGTTATTGAGTTTGCAAACTGTAAGAGGGACAACTTTCTTTTTTTTTTTTTTTACCTATGATGTGGTAAAGAAAGGAATTAGCTTAAAAGGAAATGGATCAAACACGAGTTGAATTTTGGCTAAAAAGTGTTTCAGGTGAAGCAAACCTTGTTTTTCGACCCATACAAATTAACCTTTCTGACCTGTTACCTCCTGTACCAAAATTTGTAATGGTGTCTACCATTCGTGTGATGTTTATACATTTACATTTTGCACTTGTGCAGTAACATAAACGAGTAGTTGGCAAGATCACATGACAAGATAAAGTCCAGCTAAGCTTCACCTGGAAATACCGAAAGACTCGTTATGGATTAGGTGTAAAGTTACTTTTATCGGGTTTCACGAGGATAATCTTTCTTCATACATATTACAGCTGTAAAAAACATTTTCCCAGGGTGGTCTTCTTGCCGCCTCATTTATTTGGATCAGTTTTCTTGAATATTTTTAAGATTATTCATTATTTTTTTTCACAATAGTCCTTTTCATAGTCGTAAAAGCTTATATATGGGACGCTCTTGCATCGCTAGAGATTGTAATAGTTTACTTCATGGTTAGTTTAGAAAAGCATGCCCAAGGTGTGAGGCCGCTTTGGAAGCACCTTGTACACATGCCTATTTTGTGCATCAGGAGGTTACAAACACCTTTTAAAAGAAATTATAATTGTATGATACGTACCCAGGTGCCATGATGCCATGCAATCCAATAGGCCTATAGGGTGTGGTGTGGGGGTCATGGTTGGGACATGATTTGCCACCTAGGAACATGAATAGAAGGCTACACCACCCCATTGATTGATCCACCATGATTTGCATGGATTAAACCATGGCAACCATGGTCCTCCTTTCCAATTTTCAACAAATCATTTCCTCTTTTCTCTTTAGACAAAGATAAATTAAAATAAATAAGGGGCTAGTGGTTTGGGTAATGACCACACCCTTAGGATAGTGGCTTTGGATGGTGGATTAGAGATGGGTTACATGGCACTAACATGGAGGGTCATGGTGATCATAAGAGTCATGACCACACCCTATAGCCTTAGTAACACATCCATGGTCAGAAAGTGGGTTTCTGTTCACTTTCTATCTTGTTCGTCTTCTACATCTTTCTATCTTGTTCATATTTCGATGTTTCACGTCTTGTTCGAGCGCAATGGATGTTGTTCGTCATCGGTCCAGGGGGTCCCGAGGACTTTCAAAAGACACAATGGATTGTAAAATATAACATAATCCCGAAAAATGTGACACAATCTCGAGAAAAAAAAATACAATGCGTCGGAAAAGACATAATGACGCAATTACAGAAAAGGGTACAATGCAAAATAAAAAGAAACAATAATATAAACAAATATTTTAAAATCTAAAAGCTATAAATGTAAAAGTAAAAACCTAAAATCTCATATCGTAAAATTGGATGAGACGGCCCCAATGCTTGAACAAATTATGTTAATATCTAATCTAATTATAATAAAGGAGTCCATCTAATGCCACATGACATCTAATTATAATAAAAGAGTTCATCTAATGCCACATGATATTTTCTCCATCAATTTAATAATAATTATTAATATATCTAATATAATATTTTTAAACATATAATAACAAATAAATATAAATATATAAAAATTAATATGTAACTGTTATCTAATATAAAAATATGTTTGTTTATAAATTTAGATATATTCATCATATGTTAGTAATAAATCTAATTTGAATTATTAATTTGTATTATACTACAAAACAATATTAAATAAATGTTGGATTATATTTTTGAATATAATGATCAAATTTTCCTTGGTAACTGTTTTCGTCCCACTCTCTGTTACGCCAGAGAGTTCTGCTCTTGTGACGGCACAACGACTGTCAAGTGGCAGCCGATAATATGGTTTCCCAGGGGAACGCCCAAGTCAAATCTAAAGCCAGCGTGGAAGACAAAATAGTCTGGCCGGAGTGGGGCAACAGGGCTCTCTAATTTGGGGAGTGTGGTAGCCTAATATAAGAAAGTCATCGTTCCAAAAAAATGACCGTTGTGGTTTCAAATTACACGAAATCTATTCAAATAAAGCGATTAAATTTTCCTAGGTTATTTTATTCTTTCATGAAAATAATGTAGAAAATGTATTTTCTTTCTTATTCACTGTCACACCCCGGCCGCGTATAACATGCAACCGCGGCGAAAACGCCGTGGAGTGTTGTGGACAGAATTAATTGTTATACAACCATGGAAATTAGAGTTACATTTTATGTATTAAACAAGGGTAGTACATTGTCTTAAACAGGAAAACAAAGAGTTTATAACATAGTTAACTAAGTCTATCTTCGGTTTTAGTCTCTAAGGCACAGGTCCGCCCTAGTATCGTGATCAACATCCTATGGAACAGCTCCTGAAAACACATGTGAAAGTAGGTACGTCAGCATAAAAATGCCTATGAGATACATAGTTTTTGTGAAAATGGGATTCATGACTTGAGTTTAAAGAAATGTTTAATAACAGTCAGTCATGAACCTTGTAATTTGTCTCGCTTTGTAAACCGTTTGAAAAACGATAATATCAGATGATATGTATAGATAAAAGTAAGGTTAAATGAATAACCCAGTAAAATGAGTTGAATAAGATAAGTTGTTTTGTAAGACAATGTTTTATGAAAAGTATGTTATTTGTATAAAATGTTATACGTCTAAACTGAAATGATTTAGATAACGCTAAGATATGTAATATTATACAAACATTTATATATAGGAAGTACCAGCGGCGTATCCACCATGTTTGCATCGTATTAAATACTCCACGTTACTCAAACCATTTACCCAAACCAATCCACCATGTAAATTGTTCATGTATAAACCAAATGTCAAGTGTTATTGTGTAAACCATGTCAAATGTTTATGTTCAATGTAAACCACCAAATGTGTATATCACTGTCAACGTGTTTATGTTCAATGTAAATCATGTAATGTGTATCCCAAAATGTATCATGTATGGTAAGCGAAATGTATCAACTTAAACCATATGTAAAATGCACAAAACAAGTCGTTGAAGTAACACGTGGTTTAAATCAACGTTATGTTCTGTGGAAAAATGCATGCTCTATTGATATTGGCATTTATGCGGTATTGTAAAATATGCATACATCCAAGCCTTGAGACTGCGGCGATAAACCCTCAAACAAATTAAAGGTTTATCTAAGTTATGTATATCGAATTCGGTCATTCCTTCCAATCCTATCAAACCCAGGATTTCAGAAACGGGAGTTGTCAATTCCTATGGTACCACTACCTACTAACGAACGGCGTGATCAATGTTAATGAATGTATTGTCCCATGCTAAACAAACCAAATGTCATAACAAAATGAAGGCATGTGATGTAAACAATTGTACTAAGTATGCTAAGTAAACATACGAAGCAGAAATGTTCATGTAAATCAATGTGCCCATATGCTGAGTAAACATATGCAGCAGAAATGTTCATGTAAATCAATGTGTCCATATGCTGAGTAAACATATGCAACAGAAATGTTCATGTAAATCAATGTGTCCATATGCTGAGTAAACATATGCAACAAAAATGTAATGTAAATCAATGTACTAAGTACGCACACAATGGGCATACATAGCATGAAATGTAATGAAATCGTGTACTATAATGTACTAATAACATAGCAGGCATATGATGTGAAAACATGGAAAACATGAATGTAACAGATAGGCACATGTGTTTCACCCTAAAACAGTTTGGAAAACAGTAAAAGAGGGGTTCAATGTACTCACATTGACTCCTCGAAAACATGTAAAAGATGGGGTTCAATGTACTCACCTGAGATTGCTTTGGAGTTCTTGTGTAATAACCAAACAATGCTAGGTCACAGAATATCAAACGACACCTAATAGGTAGCTATGTTAATATACCGGACCTAAAATCGGAGGAACTGATAGTATGCGGGTTCGTAAACCAAACGAGTATGGGGACTCGTGTAATATGGTTTAACAAAGCCTACATACTAAAATGAAACTTAACCTAGGTGCTTGCGACCCATCACGACCCGCTTAGGTAGCCTATGCTACCTTATGCGTCATTCGCGTAGAACGCGTCTGGAACGCCTAACATCGTGACTACAAGGTATAACCTCGGAAGGTTATAGCTATGGTCACCTAATATGTTTGGTCGGATCCTAATGATTGACCAAATGGGTCGGGTTCGAAAGTATAAGCGATGGTTTAGATCGCTTACCTTACGACCCTATATAAGCACTAAACTAAAAGTGACGAGCTAAGCATGTTAGAACATGCTTAACTAAGTTTAGAAAATATGTTTGACATCAAAACAAACGGCTTTGATGCCCACGAGTAGTTTGGTTACAAAATATGCAAGAATGCACATTTTGGCCGAAACTACGACTCGTCACTGAGCCTAGATAACGTGGTGATCAGTAGGTATAGTCACTACGGACTATAACCATCGTGACCACGCTCACGTTATGAAGTTCCATGAACTTCGCATCGACCATAAGCTGGTCAATGCAGAAAGTCAACAAAACGTTGACTTTCGGACTCGAAAAGCGATAAAACAACGAAAGAATACTTACGGAGGGTCCCCGAATGCTAATCTAGATCAGAGAAACTCAGGTATGAAGCAATACTTCAACTTAGAGCTTTTAGATCTGATTCTTGTGATTTTTTACACAAAAGGGGGGGGTATTTATAGGAAAAGTGGAACCGTTAGGATCGTTTATCGAATATCGTGCCATGATCTCGTGCGTACACTTGTCGAAATGTTGTGGTAAGTCAGAAAATGCCCCTTGGCTCTTGATTGGGTGAAAGGGCATCGCCCCTTGATCGAACGAAAGGCCAACTGCATTAAATGCATACATTGAATCTGTCTGACAGTCCCACGCGCCCCGCGTAAGGATTTGGTCAATCCTTACGCGCCCCGCCTGAGGTTCACAGATCAGAATTTTCAATTTTGGTCCCTGCACTTCAGAAACACGTAATTTGGCCCATTTTTGGCACGTTTAAGCCCCGTTAACCTCATTTCAAGGCTCTAAGATGAAGTTAAAGTGTAGGGGACTTGAAATATGCTCAAAAATATTCCGGATGTCGGTTCGTTTGGCCGTACGATCGCGATGTTCGCTTAATTACGACGGAATGCGCATAAGCGCAAAAGATGATCCAAATGACGCGACGAATGGATTTTTCTTATGCCAAACACTAAGGCATAATATTAGGATGCTTACATAAATTTTTGGATGTCCGGATGTATTCAGAACGTAAGTTATGCGTGAAAGTGCAAACTTGTGCACTTTTTGACACTTTTAGCCCCTGAATGATCCAAAAGTTTGTTTTAGCATACCAAACCCCTCAAAGCCTATTTCTAAGCTATGTAAAGGATATTTATGGTATGTTTAACTTATGGACATGTTCCGGAATGTTCGTTACAGTTCAAATTGGCATACTTTCGCAGTTTGTCAAGTTTAGTCCCTGTAAGCGAAATTAACTTGTTTTTGCTATACCAAAGCCTTCAAAACTTATTTCTAAGTTATGTAAAGGTTATTTAAGGTATGTTGAGTATATGTTGATGTTCCGGAGTATTTGTCGCATTAAACTGAGTACGTTTACGCACCAGTTTGCGTATAATGCTCCAGAAAGCGATGTAGAGTTTGAAATTGAACAAAAGTTAAAACATGAAAATGTAAAACACAACCAAACAAATATTGGGATCGAATAACATTGTTTTATTGATAATAGAACTGTTCATGACGATTACAAGCACAAATGTTACATTCACGGTTAGTCTGATTTAAACAGCCGGTTTTCCTGTTCCAAACCACAAACAAGCTAGATGTATACAGGTTGAACGGTTTGGTTTATACAGTTTGAACGTAATGTTTAAAATTTAGCAATAGAAGATTTCCCATGTGTATCTTTTCATTTCAAATTATCTATAGTTAAAGTTGTATAACTGGTAAGTCTTAACTTTATGTATTTATTGATAATTAGCAATAATTCTCTATGATATATTGGCCTCATAAATTACGTAAATTTAAAATTTATTTCAAAATTGTTATATTGTCTTTTAAATTTCAAAGAAAGAAATTGACATTTTCTTGATTATGGGTTGCTTTAAGCAATTTTTATGTCGTATACACATTTTTTACTTACGTGATAATTTTTTTTATTCAACCCGTGTAATACGCGGATTTATAACCTAGTTAGTAAATATATTGTTGAATGCAGGGGCGGACTTAGAATGTTAGTAGGGGTAGCACAGGCTACCCCTCAACCCCGTTTACGTAGTGTAAAAATACCCCTTAACTCCGTTTTCGTAGTGTAAAAATACCCCTCAACTTCGTCTCCGTTATACAAAGGATACCCCTCGTCTAAAAATTAAAAAATTGGGATACCCCTAAATTTTTAGGCTAGTTCCGCCGCTGGTTGAATGTTATTCATATTCATAAACTATAACATTTAATAACATTCATAAATCAAATGTGAAACACTAAATAATTTGTAGTTTCAACCGTCGGTTTTCCGAATATGAATAGAAATGTGTCAGCAATATTTTCGTGAAACCATCCATTGGGACATAAAAATGGCCTTAAGGTCTGGATGGTGTATGTTTGGTAAAACTTGATACGGTTGGTTCTACGAGCACTGGTCCAAATCTTACGTTTTCCCGCTCACAATTCATTAGAGAGATCGATCGAGAGGCAGTAAACATAGATACATACATACTTAATTATATATAATAAATATATTCGAATTAAGTGTCTCTTTGAGATCGTTCCAAGCGAGAGATATGTCCGCTGAAACTGCCATCGCTCCGGCTGAACATCCCAAGAAGAACCGAATTCAAGTCTCCAACACCAAAAAACCTCTTTTCTTTTACGTCAATCTTGCAAAGGTACAGCCGTTTCAAAATAGCAACATAAAGCAATTCAGTTGGACCAGATGCCAACATAACAATTCAAAAATATGAAAATTAATTTACACATAAAACACAAAATGGCTGCCTCAAGCATTGAACAACTCAAATAAAAGAAAATGTAACATTGGCTCGAAATGACTTATTAGCATCGCTTTGGATAAATATTATAATGATTTTTTTTTTATATGAGTTGTAGAGGTACATTCAAGAACATGATGAAGTTGAGCTCTCTGCTTTGGGGATGGGTATAATCTCTCCCTCTCTTTCTCTAGTATATATAGATTCCATTTCTTATAAGCATCACAACATTGTTATTATATTAAACTAGGACGCATTAAGTTACAATTTGTTTATTTTTTTATAGCAATTACTACAGTTGTTACAGTAGCTGAAATACTAAAGAACAATGGACTTGCTGTTGAGAAAAGTAAGTATACATACATGCATCTAGATTTTTAATTTAATATTTGGAATCATAGAACGTGACTGATACAAATATGTTATGTTATGGATAGAGGTTGTGACATCCACCATTGGCATGAAGGATGAAACGAGGGGCCGACTAATTCAAAAGGCTAGGGTTAGTTTTCTAACTCATAAATGCACGTTTTGCATATACTGAAATTTTAAACTGTTGTGGGTTTTCCATGCTTGTGTGTTGTTTCTCTCTTGGAACATGCGATGTAGATCGAGATTGTATTGGGAAAGACCGACAAGTATGCGTCAATGGCCACCCCACCCAGTGCTCGAGCACGTGAGAAGGAAGCACTCGCTAACAAGGAAGAAAAGAAACAATAAGATGGACAATATTACTTCCATAATAGAGATGTGGTAGCTATATATATAGTCTGTTTTGTGTTTCCTACCCTAGATGCACCAGAATTCCAACTAGAGGTTGTAATATTCGAGTGTCAAAACTTTGTGTTTGTATTTTCAATCCACATCAAGCCATTAAGTGAGCAGTATAGAAGCAGTATATTTTACCTTTGTAAAAAAACTAAATCTATGCCCGACAATTGTCTTCTTTCTCTCATAACACTTAATGTATGTTCAAGTCTATCACTGATTTGAGTTTTAAGACAGGGTGTCTAACCCCATCTTAAAATACCGTGTCTTAAAATGGAATGTTATTAGACGGGGTTTAATCTAAACCTCGTCTATCTAATTCTAAACCTCGTCTTAAACATGGTAAACACCGTCTTTTGATTGAATAAACTTTTTAGCTATTTATTAAAATTAATATTTTAAACCCCGTCTTATAAACGTTGCTGGAAAAAATTGCAGTTGCTTTACAAATCTAGCTTATATACGTCAATCGAACATTTTCAAGCTTATATAGACCAATTGAACATTTTCAAATCAACCCATGATACACATTCAGTTTGGAAATAAACCAGCCAAATTACAATTCTTGGCTAAATGCATAACAAACAACATTAAATTCTATAAATTAACTACATACAATTCCTATGATCTATATATAAAGCTAAACTAACAAAATACCTAACTCAATAAAACATTTCGGATCAACATCTTCACCAAAACATCTATATAGTTATCCGTAGCCTCTCTCGTGTCGTGCCACATCTAAAATAAATGTAAATACAGAGGGTTCTGTTTGATGTAACAAGTCCAAGACTAGCACGTCTATAGTGCATTGAATCACCAGATATACCTGCAATAAAAGTGAATTAGCATCAAAGTATTCAAGTATAAGAGGAATACCAGTTCTGCATATATATATGCAGGTAGTTTTACACAACACAAAAACATAACACGAAATGTACAGGTGATTTGGGTTTAAATCGATTCAATTCAGTTTTGGGTTGGACACATGAATAAGTTTAACTAGATAAGTCGGGCTTGGTGATGGGTTCGCCATTTGACCCATTTGCTATTACAATTTTGTTAAACAATGTGTTTTATGTCATAACTTGAATCAATTTGAGTATTTCATGCCAAAATTTAAAAGAACAAAGAGACCTAGGCATCAAGTTTTCTAGTTTAAAGGTTGTCCATAAACATATTCACCTTCAACATAACAAAGTTTAATCACATCACCTGAATGTCTCAGATGAGGAGGTTGGCTAGAGATCGCGAGTCTGAATGCACAACTAAGTCTGTCCTTAACAGTTCGTAATCATCAATGTCAAACTTTCTTTTCACATTCAAACCTCAGATTTTGATAGAGAATTGTTGATTATATTATATATTTACCATTTGATAAGTTCTCTTTTGACCTATGTTCTTCGGCTGATGCTTTGATACTACGTGTTTGACCAACGATTTTAAGTCAACGCAATCCACCGTGTATTTTTTTTATCACACGGGTGGATAACTGGATTTCAGTTAAATGGTTTCCTGTATGATGTAGTGAAAAAAGGAACTTACAAAATCAAATGTCTCCAAAGATAAGAGTCTCCAAGGGTCTGTTTGGTATGAGGTAATGGAATGGACGACGGAATGGAATGGACGAGGTAATGGAATGAACGATGGAATGCAATGGACCATTACCATTCCATGTCTTGTTTGGTTACCATGTGTGAATGCAATGAATTATTATTGTGTATTGTACGGTAGGCAAGAAAAACGAAGTAATAAAATAAGTGGTGAGTGGTGGTGGTCAGTGGTAGTAATTGTGGGTGGTTATAGGTGGCGGTGGTGCGGCGGCGATGGATGGTGATGGTGGCGGTGAGTGGTGGTGCGACGGTGACGACGAGTGGTGGTGGCGGCAAGGTGGTTGTTGGTGGTGGGTAGCAGCAGAGGTGGCGGTGGGTGGCGGCGGCGGCGGTTGGTGGTCATGGTGGTGGTGGCGTCGACGATGGTGGTGGGCGGTGGCGGCGAGTGGCGTTGGCGGTTGGTCACGGTTGTGGGTGATAACGGTGGCGAGTGGGTGGCGGCGGCGGCGGTGGCTGTCGGGGTGAGGTGGTGGCGGGTGGCGGCGATGGCCTCGGTGGTGGGTGGTGGTGGAGGTGGGTTTTGGCGAAGGTGGTGGGTTGTGGTGTTGTTGATGAATGGTGCAAGAGGGGATGGAATGGAAAAAAAACATGGGGGGTGGAAGGAATGATTTTGAGGGAATGGAATGCCTTTTGGAATTGGTGATTCCATTCTATTGACCAACCAAACATCATTTTCTTCATTCCCTCGTAATCATCCATTCCATTCCACCTCTCATTCCCTCACACCAAACACTACCCAAATGTTTCTTGATGACCACATTCCCTACACGATAGACAAGTTTAATGTTAACAAAACCTGTTTTCAGGAAATTTAGGCGGTCTACTTTTTTGGAAAAATGCCTCTTCGTACCTGCAAGGGACATAATGACTAAGAGCACAACCAAGATCTTAATGTTACATTAGAAACCCTTTATGTACACAATGCAAACCAAAGTAAGAAAAAAAAAAACACTATGTAGTTAAAAGGCTCAAGGTGCAAAGGGTGAGTTACATTAGAACCCTAGGCGCAAAGGGTGGTCTAAATTATACATATTTTTATATAAGTATTCCATCACTTTTGAGTAGTTTTAAAGTTGATTTGTATTAAACTCTACTCGTTTCTCTGGTTCATTTCAAAAGTTTAAAGTATTTAAGAGATAATGAGCTAAAATTAAATTTTTTTACTGAACTTGAGACCTAAAAAGAATTCATTTAAATAGTTCATGATTATTAAGACTTTAGAATAGGTTGATTATAATAAAAATCATAATTATTGGTTTTGATCATTTTAAATTAAACTAGTATTAAGCACCTCCCGCATTGCGGCGGGGGCGAGCACTAATGCCATATTATCGCCAGCGACTACCGATGCACTGAAGTTGCGACGTGTTAATGCGAAGAAATTAAACCAAAATGTAAAACATAGAATAAAATAACTAAGTTAATCTAGGACTCGTGCGTTACGATGAACCCGCGTCTATTTTTTCCCGTTTGACAGCTTCATCGTAATCTATATATAAATATATATCATTACCACTATACAAACCATAATGCATACATTACAACAACCATTGCATCAATATGTTGCAAATTATATTTATACAAGATTTTGGCTAAATTAATTAGATTATTATAAATAATAATAATTTACAAATAAAACAACACAACTTTGAACGGATCAAACCGATTGAATATGGTAACATAATGAAACCATTATTTGATTAGGTTATAACCATACATGCATACAAAACAAATTAAATTTGGTAAGGTAATGAAACTATTATTTGATTAAGGTACAACTACTTAAGCATAAATTACAACCAAATATACATACATAGTAAGGTAATGAAAATATTATTTGATTAAGGTACAACTACTTAAGCACAAATGACAACCAAAGATGCATATAAATGTTATAAAATAATAGTATATAAATAAATATATAAATAATCTAGGAATGGATATTGTTTTGGGTGCGGAGTTGACCGAAACAAAAAGCATTACCCAACCAAATTATTGACCGCCATTTATTTTGTGATTTTGGGCTGATTAGAAGACCATAAAGGTCGGCCCAATGATGTCCACGGAAGTCCAGATCTCGTGGAAATTGTGTTAAGTGCAAGTACAATACCATTTGAAAAAAAGGAGACACAACAGGAGATGTGGACACAGAGAAACTTTCAGGGGTTGGTCAAGAAAGGATTGAAGCTGTTTGGATCGAGATCAAAAACGGATCAAAAATCGGGTCGGGTTCACAAATAGTTAGTGTTCAGTTTTAATTAGTTTATGTTTTTCAAACATATGAACATGATTATTTGTTATTTCAGACTTGTTTATTATTGTTCTTGACTATGATTCTTGGCTAATTAGTTTATCTACCCGGGTTTGTGATGATTATTCGTGTTAATTGGTAATTTCTCGGTTTTGGAGATTTATTAATGGATTAATATTAAAGTAAGAAACCTAATTATTTTCGGCTAGATGTGTGTGCATACTTTATTCTAATTTATTATCCTATAATTTATCCTCGTTTGATTTTGTGAATGTCTTTCATGTATAGATGCATGTTAGGTTACTTACTTTGTGTTTGTAACTAGTTTATGGATTATGGTGCACATATCCCATAAGAACTTTGTTTGATAATTTGGAGGAGTTTAGCGTTCTACCTTTTCTTGAGACCGAAAGGAGATAAATAGTTTGGATTGTCTTTGGTGCTAGGTATTTAGGTGCAGTGAGACCGAGAGGAGATCTATCTAAGTTGCCTAGTATTGGTTGTCTTCCTATGTCTCGTCAGGTATACTTAGGTTAACCCGTACACTCTATGGTGTATTGTGATTAGTGAGACCGAGAGGATATCTGGTTTTTGGGTACTTTAGTATTGTTGGAGAGACCGGGAGGTGATCAAACCATACCAGTGAGCTTTACTTGATCTTTATGATTCTTATGTGAAGTTGATGAGACCGGAAGGAGATTCAACTTATCTTTAGTCTTAGAGTGTCACATCCTTAGAACCTGGTTCCATCATATTTACCATTGCCAAGAGAAAACCGAGAGTCACGAATAGGATTCCAAACCTGGGTAGTACTTCCTCATCCATGATTTCACCCTAGTAGTCTTCAGCATCGTATTCGTAGTTTAGTTATCTTAGTTAATTCCTTTAGTTTATTTAGTTGAAACCCCAAAACCAAATGAAAACCAAATAAACCAGTTAAGTATTTAGTTGAGTCAGAGTCTAGTTTAGCGTTGCTAGTGTCTCGGGGATTTGATACTCGGACTTCATTAGGCTTTACTACGTACGATAGGTACACATGCCTGTTAGTGGTCTAGCATTTAGAGAGTCTTAGTTTATTAAGATTAAAACTAGAATGTCTAGGTTAGGTTAGTTTTTATAGACCACTTTTAGCACATCAAGTTTTTGGCGCCGTTGCCGGGGTCACATAGGCGATTGCGTTATTAGCTTTGACTGATCTTATTTGTTTATTTGGTCTTATTTGTAATTTGAGTCTTAGGGTTTAATTCTAAGAGTTTGTGTCTAGTAGTAGTGTGTCAAGTCTTTATTTTTGTAAATATTTTTTTAGTTAGTTTTTTTTCTTTCCTTTCTCTACTTTGTGTTGTTTTTGCTACTCTCTATGTGGCACGTTATGATAGTGAGTACCCTCCCTATGTTCGGGTGTTCATGGAATCACGTCAAGTCTTTGCTCAGATAATGACAACAGCACAGGACCAAGGAGATTCGAGGCTTCCCAAAATGCTTGCTATTCTTGAGCAAATGTTCAAGACATTAGGTCAGATGTTGAGGGAAGGCATGAATGAACACGTATATCCAAGGTGTCAGGACTTCGGTGGATCGAACTGGTTTGAAGATTGTCCGGTTTACGTGAATCAGAAGAAAAATCAAATTAAAATATGATTTACATGGGATGATTACTATGATGGTGATAATGGCTTTGAGAGCTATGGGGGAGAAGAAGAGGTAGATATAAACGAGTTTGGAGAGGAGCTTCCCAATAATCTAGAGTTTTCTAATATAGGACTGGAGACGACAATGGACGTATCAGTCCCATCTCCGGTTCAACAGGACGTGAAACCTAATTGGTATTCCACGCCATGGTATTACTGTCCTGAGCGCCCATTGATGACGACCCTTGGAATGATGATGAGGGAAGACGTGGATGAGCCACTTGACAAGATGGAAAATGAGAGAGAGATGCATATACCATCTTGGGAGGATGAGTTTGGTAATTAGTTGGTTGGTTTACCAATTTTTGTAGATGAAGAATTTGGAACGGTTGGTGATCTAGCATATCTATAGACATTACTTGAAAAGAAGCCAACCATGGAGATCAAACAGTTACCAAACGTAGCAGAAGAGAAAGTGGTAGAAGAGTTGGATAGCCGGCCCATAGAGAAGTTAGCAGTGGGATTGCCACACACACCAACAAGAACACGGGAGAAGGCACGGAGATGCTTGGATCAACATAGTCTGAGGGTGCATAGATGGTACAAAAGGAAGCATAATGGAACATTGAAGTGCAGAGACAACCATCATCCTCACTATATCTCACGTATCAGGTTTGGACCAGGTAAATTTAAATTTTGGTAGCCCAACCCGTTTGCATGTCTGAAGATATTTTGTAGTTTCATCATTGTTTTTTTTAACAAAAACAATTATGATCAATTAAAATTAAACGGGTTCGATAGGGGTTGGATAAAGGAGAAGCATCCTGATTGAGTTCAAGTGTGGGGAGGTATCATAGAGTTTGTATACAGTTATAGTGTTTGAGTTGGTTTTTGTTTTAGAGTAGGTATTATGCTGGGTTTTTGTTTTGCTTTGTTTGTGTAGGTTTGAATTGTACCACGCATACTCAATCTCCATTTAGGTGATTTCGAAGCTGTTCAGCGGATGTCAAGTCAATTCCCGGTTTACCCGTCAGAGGCAGAGTCGATCGCGAATGGAATGCTATATGATTGAGCTGGATTGGACTAGAAATTTTGAAGCTTACACATTATTTAACTAGCTAAGTCCTTTCCAATTTGCCCTTTTATTTTTGTATTCAGATTTTTTTTTTTTATTTTGAGTCGGTTTCTATTCTTACATTGAGGCAAATGTAGAGTTTAAGTGTGGGGATGAGAAACTGTCGTTTAGTCTATATAGTGAGTCTTTTGAGTCAAAAAATTGAAAAGTACAAAAAAATTATAAAATTTAAAAAATCCAAAAAAACTGAAAAAATAAAAAAATGTTCCTGAAACTTTTTGCAATAAATGGAAAATGATAAAAAATAGGGATTTTTGGTTTTCAAAATATTATATGTATGAGATAAATGTAGGTAGAAGACGTATTTTCTAGGATGTACTGGTAGGCCCAGCCAACTTAGAGGGTTCCTGTAATTGCTATTAATATACATTATCATAAATCATGAAGTCCCGTAGGTTCTCATCTTAGGAGATATAGAAACACTAAAACTTTTGATAGTATAAAATGAACAACCATAAGTAAATAACCCATAAGAATTTTAAATTAAATGGCACACATTATCCTTTTTATGAGAATAAATCCGGATCTTGTGGCGCCTGAGAAAATTCTATATATCTGTTGATGGAGCAAAATAAAGAAAAATGTGAGGCTCATGGTGTTTCCCGTCGGGATAGTGACTTGGTGATAATGCCCTCTGAGTTGATCATAAGAAAATAATGATAAAGCTCAAAATCATCATCCACTATTCCATCAAAAATTTAATTTTAAATACGTAAGGGTTTATTTATATAAAGTGGTAGATTTTTTAATCTTTTCCTTATAAACTTGATATAGGATAAGGTAGATTTGTGGATTTTGAGTGTGAGACCCTTAGATAGATTGTTAACTTGAACATAATGTTGGCATGTATTAAACAGATTTTATTGTAATTAGGCAAGCTTATGTTAAGGCTTATTTCTAGGCTAGTCATTTGCTCCAGAATATTCTTAGGCTTGATATTAGGCTTAGTCTTAGCTTTCTGTTTTTAGTGTCTCTCTATATATAGAGACCTCTTGTACATTTGCTAACACAATATACAATTTCAGCACAATTACTCACAGTTTAATATGGGATCACAACCTATTCGATCATAATACCTTCACAGTCATATTTCCGCCACCCATTCTTTTTTTTTTTCTGTCCTCCGGCCACTGTTCTTCTTGCCTATCCACCATGGCTATAACCGCCTTTACCACTGAAACTAAAACAAACCATAATTCTCACAAATTTGGTTTCAAACTCACCGCCAACAATTACGGATTCTGGAAAACCATGATCACACCCTTCTTAATCACAAATGATCTATTTAGTTACATCGATGGCTCCCTCTCTTGTCCCGCTAAAACCGTTTCAGATGCTGAAAATCCCGAATATCGAGCATGGATTTCCAATGATGCTCACATCCGAATGCTCCTTCTTTCTACAATTTCTGAATCCTCCTTCAAACATGTGCAAGGTGATACCTCGCGTCTCCTATGGCTTGCCTTGGAACGTGCCTATGCGCCTCACACATCCTCCCGAGAATACACTCTCAAAACCCAATTACTCAAAATCGAAATGAAGCCGGATGAGACATCGGCTGAATACCTTACACAAGCATAAGAATATTCGGACGCCTTAGCCAACATCGGTGAGCCCATGAAAGATAAAGATATTGTTATGTTAACTATTTCAGGCCTTCGGGAAGAATACAATTCCCTCAAATCCACTCTCGTCTCTCGGGAACCTGCTGTTACCTTCCTAGAACTTTCAGGTCTAATTTCTGATCATGAATATATGATAAAAAGCAGCCCCCACCATACCCTCCACCCAAGCCTTCACTGCCACTACCAATCGTGAACCAAACAGCCTACAAATCCCACCCGACACTCTTCAATCTCTTCAACAATTGCTAACACAATTGGGACTCATTGTCCAAAGCATCCCACACAGAATCAAGCTTTTAACACCACCCGCAACACACCCAATAATACTTCCTACCATCGACTGGTCGGGGACGTCACATCAACCATGGTCACAACAACCGCCAACTGCCTCCTACAAATCCCAGATTTCCTTAGGCATCAAACCAAAATATGGTTTATGGGTCTTGCAATAGGTGTGGTATTGGGCACATCCCGTCACAATGCCCGAACCGTGACCCCGCAACAACTCGTTCAAACAAACAGCCTCCACAAGCCAGTTTTGCTGATCATCGCTCACAAGCATCTTCTTCATGGCTGCCGGACCCTGGTGCAAGTAGCCATGTGGCGCCCGATCTCCATGGCTTTGATGAATCTGAACCTTACTACGGTAAGGACACTTTAATTGTTGGTAACGGTAAAAGTTTACCCATTTTTCATATTGCTTTAACCACATTTAATTCACCAAATAAAACCCTCTCTCTTAAAAATATTCTTCATGTTCCACAAATCAAACGTAATCTTCTTTCGGTACAACGTTTTTGTCAGGACAATAACGTATTCTTTGAATTTCATTCTAACTTTTTTTTGTGTGAAGGACACGCTTACCCGTACTATCCTCCTCATGGGTCCAAGTAAAAACGGGCTCTACTCCTTCAATCTGCCGAAGCTTCTACCGGTTTCAAATGTTGCTTTTTCCACCGTTCGTGCATCTCCCACAACTTGGCATCAAAGACTTGGCCACCCTCACACGCAACTGTTAAAGTCTATGATCTCCAACAATGACCTTCCAGTTATTAATAATTCAGTTCTTTCTTATTGTAATTCTTGTCCAATGGGGAAATCTACAAAAACACATTTAACTAGTTCACCCCATAGAAGTACACATGCTTTAGATTTAATCTTTTGTGATGTTTGGGGTCCTGCACCCATTAATTCCTTTTATGGTCATCGTTACTTTTTATTGTGTGTTGATCATTATACTCGTTACATGTGGTTATTTCCCATTCAACACAAATCTGATGTCTCACACATTTTTAAACAATTCCATACAATGGCTGAAAGACAATTCCAATCAAAAATCAAGTCCGTTCAAACCGATAGGGTTGGAGAATTCAGAAGTTTATCTTCTTTTTTCACAACTCTTGGAATTTGCACCGTCATTCTTGTCCCCATACAAGCGAACAAAATGGTTTTGTTGAAAGACGGAACCGACATGTCGTCGAAACCGGTCTCACTCTCTTGGCCCAATCCGGTGTTCCAAAGCATTTTTGGAACCTTGCCTTTGAGATCGCAACATATCTCATAAACCGTATGCCCTCCCGCACTTCCTCAAACATCTCTCCTTTTGAACACCTCTTTAACCGCAAACCCGATTTCTCATTCCTACGTGTTTTTGGGTGTCAATGCTTCCCTCATCTTCGACCATATAATCCACACAAAATGGATCTCCGCTCTTTACCCTGCATTTTTTAGGGTATAGCTCCGCTCATCACGGGTATCAATGCCTCGATCCCGTCACTAACCGTATTTATATTGCCCGACACTTACGGTTTAACGAAGCACACTTTCCTCTTCTACAACCTTCCTCACCTACACCTCCCACACCATCTCCTGACCCATACTTCTTCTCCTTTCCATCCCCTGTTCGAAATAAACCTACCTCACAAGGCAGCCTAAATCCGGCAGACCAAGAGCCAAACAACACGACCCCAGCAGCCTCTCCACCACCTGAGGCTGTCACAAACCCAACACCTACCCCAGTCACAAATACAAACGTTCAACCTGCCCAAACCTCCCCTACGGCCCAAGACACACATCAGTCCACTCCACCAGCCCAACCCGCTGAAACAACTACCAATAATCAGCCTCCTCTCCAATACACCTACACTCGTCGCACCCAAACTTCACCTGCTGCCACTCATCAGCCGCAGCCAACAATCAGCCCGCAACATCTTCAACCACAGCCGAATCTCAATCCCGAACCCGACCAGCCAACCTCCGACAAAATCCAAAAAACGAACTCCCTACAATGCCTCCGCCTTTCACATCTCAACAGATTTCTCCTCACTCGAACCCTCCTCTTTTGCTATTGCCAACAAATGTCCACTATGGCGCAATGCAATGACAGATGAATTCAAAGCCTTGATGAGAAACGACACCTGGACCTTAGTACCACATGTTCCTAATGCTAATGTTGTTGATTGTAAGTGGGTGTACAGGTTGAAACAAGATGAAAAAGGAAATATAAAATGCTACAAAGCGCGTCTAGTCGCAAAAGGGTTTAGCCAACAGCCGGGAATTGATTATCATGAAACATTTAGTCCGGTGGTAAAATCCACAACTGTTTGTGTAGTTCTGTCCTTGGCCGTCACACGCCAATGGCCGCTTCGCCAACTCGATGTGCAAAATGCATTCTTACACGGTGATCTCAAGGAAACAGTTTACTTAAGACAACCACCAGGCTTCATTGACCCACAAAAGCCAAATCATTTATGCCTTCTTCACAAGTCCTTATATGGACTCAAACAGGCTCCAAGGGCATGGTTTAATCGTCTTTCGGGAGCTTTGTTACAACTTGGGTTTCACGGATCCAAAACGGATCCGTCGTTGTTTATTTACTCCCACCATGGTATATTAGTGTACATGCTCGTCTATGTCGACGACATTATCCTAACCGGCAACAATCCACAGCTCATTAACAATACCATTAAACGATTAAGCACCACTTTTGCGCTCCAAGACATGGGGCGGTTGTCATATTTTTTAGGAATTGAAGTGATTCCCAAAGGTAACGATTTACTCCTCTCTCAACAAAAATATGTGCATGACATTATCGAGCAGGCTGGTCTCTTTCAGTCTAAACCCGCTGACTCCCCGATGGCTCCTAACTCCATCTTGTCTCTTGGCGATAATCCTCAATTTGATAATCCAGTCAAATTTAGATAAACCGTTGGAGCTCTACAATATTTAACTCTTTCAAGACCGGATATCACTTTTGCAGTCAATAAAGTGTGTCAGTTCATGCACTCTCTAACGGAAAATCATTGGTCAGCAGTTAAACGAATTCTACGGTATCTTAACAGGACCTCTCATTTTGGTTTACTGATTCAACAAAAGTCAGCTGCAATCATTCACGCCTATGCAGACGCTCAACAACAGTCACTAACAGCCTTTTCTGATGCCGATTGGGCTGGCTCTATTGATGACCGTCAATCGACCGGGGGGTATGCAATCTACCTTGGCTCTAATCTTGTTTCATGGCGTGCTCGCAAACAACCAACCGTCTCTCGGTCATCAACCGAGGCCGAATAAAAAGCCATAGCTGACACCGTTGCTGAGTTAACATGGCTTGAGGCACTCCTAAAAGAACTTCATGTTACCACAACTTCTGCTCCTATTTTATGGTGTGACAATTTCGGAGCCACCTATCTCTCTGCCAATCCGGTGTTTCATGCACGCACAAAACATGTGGAAATCGATTTTCATTTTGTTAGAGAAAAAGTCGCTCAAAGAAAGCTCCTTGTTCAGTTTATTAAAACAGATGATCAAATTGCAGATGTATTTACCAAGCCTCTATCATCCCAATGGTTTTTGCTACTCAGATCCCCGGCCTTAGCTTGAGGGGGAATATTAAACAGATTTTATTGTAATTAGGCAAGCTTATGTTAAGGCTTATTTCTAGGCTAGTCATTTGCTCCAGAATATTCTTAGGCTTGATATTAGGCTTAGTCTTAGCTTTCTGTTTTTAGTGTCTCTCTATATATAGAGACCTCTTGTACATTTGCTAACACAATATACAATTACAGCACAATTACTCACAGTTTAATAGCATGAAATGGGCTTGATGAGTTGGCGGTTGGGTTTAGTTGAATAACAATACTGGTAATTGTGGTTATACGTGTATTATATCTTTTAAAAAAAATTAACCTAAACTTTTTGAAACCATGTATCCTAGTTATGATTCCATTGCAAAGCTTTTTTAGAGACGAAAAAGGTTTAAGGGTGGGGATATTTGTTGTCGTCTAAATTATACATATTTTTATGTAAATGTTCCTTTACTTTTGAGTAGTTTTAAAGTTGATTTGTATTAAATTCTACTCGTTTCTGGTTCATTTCAAAATTTTAAAGGTTTTAAGAGATAATGAGCTAAAATTAAGTATTTTTACTGAACTTGAGATCTAAAATGAATTCATTTAAATAGTTCATGATTATTAATACTTTAGAATAGGTTGATTTCTCTATATATTAAAAATAAGATGGAATGAACAGTGTATTTAAAATATTTAATATAATAAACTATTAGATATAGTTTTTTTTATAGTTTTATTATTTTGATATTATAAAATTATTATTTTCTTTACTTTTTAAGTTTGCTAAATTTGGTGTTAACCGGTACTTGTATCGAAAATACCGGTTCGTGATCGGTACATGAAGGTAAAAACCAACACCAGCCTGGTACATAAAACGCCAAAAGTCGTTACTGGATTGAGTATGATAGTCTTTTAGTTCGAGAAGTTTGGTACTACTACCCAGTACCATTTGGTCATCCCTGATCACATGTACCGTACGAACAACAACGGTATCCTACAACTTTTTTTTTTTTGTTTCAGGGGTAGGGATAGGGGTAGGGATGAGCTCGGTGCCAATTGATACCCCGGTTACGGTATCGGTATATGAAGGTAAAAACCGGTAGCGAACCGGTACCAGGAACGCCAAACGTCAGTACCGAACTGGTACTTAGGATCTTTCGGTTCAGGAAATTCGGTACCCATTACTATTTGCTCATCTCTGACTACGGGTTTCTACCGAACAACATCATTACCATACAATTTTTTTAGTTGATTTTCTTTTGGTTATTTTAGTATTTTTTTCTGTATTTTCTTTTTATTTTTGTCAGCGGTTCCGTGTGCAACGCGTTCATAGTGATTTCAAACACATATAAACACAGACTAAATAACAAAAGAAGTTCGCCGCAGCGCGGCGACAGTTTTTATAACTAGTTATAATAAAAATCATAATTATTGGTTTTGATCATTTTAGACCGTGGGGTATGGTGGGGCGTGGGTTTGGGGCATGGTACGACACGTGGAGTATGGGCACCCAAGACCAAAAGCCAATTTCAAAGGGGTATGGTGGGACGTGGCTGGGGTGGCATGGCCAAACCACATCATAATGAGGTTCCGCCATGGCTAGTGCTCTTGGCCAATAAGGTTCCGCCATGTCATGTGGGTAGCCCCGCCCAACGCCCGGGCTGAATCCCACACCAAACGGGCCACGCTGAAACCCAAGCCTACCCGGGATGGTGACTTGAGCGTTTGTACCCAACCCACGCCCCAACCTCGCCCCATACCCCATAGTCTTAAACTAAAAAATCTAGGAGTGGATATTGTTCTGGGTGCAGAGTTGACTGAAACTAAAAGCATTGACCAACCAATCTTTTATTGTCCGCCATTTATTTTGTGATTTCTGGGCTGATTAGAAGACCATAAAGGCCGGCCCAATGATGTCCACGGAAGCCCAGATCACTTGGAAATTGTGTTAAGTGCAAATACAATACCATTTGAAAACAACGGATACGCAATAGGAGGTGCGGACACAGAAAGAAACTTCCAGGGGTCGGTCAAGAAAGGATTGAGAATCAGGTCGGGTTCACAAATAGTTATTGTTTAGTTTTAATTACTTTGTGTTTTTCAAACGTATGAACATGATTATTTGTTATTTCAGACTTGTTTATTATTGTTCTTGACTATGATTCTTGGCTAATTAGTTTATCTACCCGGGTTTGTGATGATTTTTGTGTTAATTGGTAATTTCTCGGTTTTGGTTATTTATTAATGGATTAATATTAACGTAAGAGACCTAATTATTTTTTACTAGATGTGTGTGCATACTTTATTCTAATATATTAACTTATAATTGTTCCTCGTGAGTATTTGTGAATGTCTTTCATGTATAAATACATGTTAGGTTACCTACTTTATGTTCGTAACTAGTTTATGGTTTATGGTGCACGTATCCCATAGGAACTTTGTTTGATAATTTAGAGGAGTTTAGTGTTCTACCTATTCTTGAGATCGAAAGGAGATAAATAGTTAGGATTGTCTTTGGTGCTAGGTATTTAGGTGCAGTATGACATTTGCACATTTTCAATCATTGTACAATTCCGATCATTTTCGTATTCAATAAAATGTTATATTTTATTTATGAAATACGTAATCGAATGATCAAGCGAGACGATGTTTGTAACATTTCCGGACAAAAATCCAAGTCACACATGCCTTAACACCTTTATATAACCTAAATACTTGGTTAAAAGGGGTTAAAAATGACAAAACGCGATACTACAAGTCTAGGGGCTGAAATTGCCAAAATACAAAACTTCTGCCAGCAAAGGGTCTTTCGGACCGTAAGACCTTATCCCTTACGGTCCGTATGGGACACTCAGCACAGCAGAAACCACATGGTAGCAACCTGCTCACTTCCTTGGCCCCCAAGTCACGATTTTTGCCACTCTTCTTCACCTTTGGACACCTAGGGTGACACTCATCAGTCTATAACACCTAGAGAGACACTTGGCTTGATTTGGTGAGCTCAAATTCACTATAAATAGCCATGTTCATTCCTCATTCCAACTTGCATCTATCAAAATTTCTTTCTCTCTATCTTGGAGCTTGTTTCCAGCTGATTGGAAGCTTCCTAACAGAGTTCTGAAAGTGTTCTTCAACACAAGTAAGTACTCTCTCTAGTTCTTTCATTATTTTGGCTATTTATGAGCCAAAAGTCAAACAGTTTGACTTTCTGTTTAACTTTCGGTTCTGACCATTTTGGTCAAGTTAAAGTTCAAATTGAACTTTGCAACGTGATTGTAATCACGAAGGTATTAATCCCTTGCGATTGCACCTTCTGATTACCATGTTTAGTAGGCGAAATGACGAGTCAAATTTTTACGAATTAAAAGTCAAAAATGCACAAAAGTGCATTTTACGACGAAACTGTTTTCGGGTATTAAAACTTAAAGTTTTGACACCAAATCAGTATAACATTATTAGACATCTTCCTAACATGTCTAACTTGTCATTTCTAGTTTAGTGCTTATTTCTTAGTCGTAAGTCGAGCGGTTTGACTACTGCTTTGACTTTCGAATCTGACCCCTTTGGTTAATCTTAAGATTCGACCAAGCGCATTTTTATGACCATAGTAATATAAGGAATAACCCTATGAGGTTATACCTTATGGTCATATAGTTTGGTTGGTTATATAACGAGTCGTATATATGTACTTTTAAATTGCCGAAAATGCCCTTTAGGCACATAAAATGATTTTAAGCATATAAGACCATTGTTTTGTCATCTAAACTGATGTTGCAACATAACTAAACTTGTTTTGACATATTAGACTCGTCATAGGACTTATTTAACCATCCGAACCCATAATTACGCTTATAACTCGTTAAAGTAACGTAAACCACTTTAACGAGTCGTAACGGGTCAAAGCACTTAGGAATCCTTTCTAATCAGAATGTAATGCTTATTAAACCTTATTATACGAGGCCCAACTCTCGTTTGGTTTGTAGACTTCATTCTGTCCAATCCTCCGATTAAAGTCTCATTATACACTAACACATAGTTATCTGACATATTAGGAAACTCTTGAACCATTGACCTTTGCTTAATCTTTGAACAAGACATATATGCAATTCAAGTCAGTACATAGTCCCCTCTTTTATGTTTTTCAAATGTTTTGGGGTGATTCATATGTGCTTATCACTAGTTTCATGTTTTCAAAACGTTATACATGGTTTAATTACCTAGTATACATAGTACTTGGTTTCAAAACATTATACATGGTTTACATACATAATATACATGGTTTCAAGACAAGACATTTTATTTGGTTATTTCAAAGACATATTTGGTTATTAAGTTAACCTTGTATTGCTTTTTTTAAATCAAATGATTTTTCTTATGATTTTATAAAAGAAACACTTTTTGTCATAGATTCATGGCTACTTTTGAAAACATTTAAACATTTTCTTTTAACACTCAAAGCTATGAGTCTTTACTTCAAAACCTATGTACTCACTGGCTTTCCATGCTGACTTTATTTTCACATATGTTTCAGGTGCTAATGTTTAATTTGCTAAAGCAAGGTACACATAGGACGGACTTAGGCCTTAGTTAGTTTAAAACATAAAGATAATTGTTGTACTTTGTTTATGTTTTACCTTTCAAGACAATGTAAATTATTAATTAAATAAAACCATTTATGTACCATGTGTTTGAAACAATTTCTGTAACGTGTCTCCTCGACGTTTCCGTCACGATTTGTTGTTTTACGCGGTCGGGGTGTTGTAGAGATTGGTATTAGAGCTATGGTTATAAGGAATTAGGTTATTAGTAATGCTTTTGACCTAGATTATAACCTTCCTAGGACCCGAACGCAAGTTTTCTTGCGTTTAGATTCTTAATACAATATCATCACTTATCCTTAGGTGATTACAAAACAATACAAAAGTCACAAATTCAATCCAAAACTTTTACAAGAAATCATCTATCCTTAGATGATTTGTTTTAAGGCTTTAAGCCTTTGATGTTATCAAAACCTCATCAAAGTTTGGGTTTTAGTAATGTGAACACGTGTAATCTGGAAGGGTGGATGACTGTACCCTGAGTTTTCTATCTAAGGCTAGAGTGTTTGTACAAATCCACTTAATCAGACCAGTCACTCTTACCTGGGAACTCTTGGGGTGAGTGTCCACTTATTGGCTAAAGCATGTCTTCGCGATAAATTATAAACACCCATTTACTTTGATTAGTCACTATGTCGTTTGTTTATTTTAAGTAACGAACAAATGATCATGATCCATATGTTATGTCGATATATTTAAACATTTCTTTTGACTATCCTTTATCAACCTCACACATTTTTCTCATATTTTCCTTCTCTTTTAGAATGCCTCCTTGTCACAACACTACTCAGGATGCCGAAATGGCGACAATGATCGCTCAGTAGATGGCTGCTATACTCCTAAACCTTGTGACCCAACTGAATCAAGCCTACAATAATAACAACAACAACAACAACAATGCACCTACTCTGTGTAACTTTAAACAATTCAATTCGGCTAAACCACTCAACTTTAATGGGTCTGAGGGGGCTACTGAGCTCCTAAAATCGTTTGAGAGCATTGAGAGAACTTTCCGCCATGTTCAGGGTCCTAACGAGCGTAGAGTAGAGTTTGCTTCGAGTGTTTTGCAAAAGAGAGCACCCACGTGGTGGAACAGAGTTATGAGAGATAGAAGTGCATGGCATTGGCTTAAACGTGGGAAGAGCTTAGAGCTTTCATGATGAAGGAACTCTGCCCACGCAACGAACAAAGGGCACTTGAGAATGAATTCCACGATCTTAAGCAAGATAGTGGGGAGCATCGTGCATATACAGACCGTTATGAGGAGTTGAGTTTGCTATGCCCCACCATGGTCACACCTTTGGATAAGGCAATTGAGAAGTACACCACACACATCTCACGCCACTTCAACAAGGGTGTTGGTGTGACCCGGGCCGTGTCAGCCTCTGCCGAATCCTTAACCTCATCGGCAACTGCAACAATGGTCTGATACGCTTCAAAGATAACAAGGGCAAAATTTGGATCCCGAACGACCCAGACCAAGTCCTCGCTATTGAGGATGACTCGAACCTTCCTCACGTTCTTCTTATGGGTTTGCCCCCGGATCCTCCGCACAAGGAGGAATCGATTTCCCTAACATGCACAATTTGTATAACATTATGCAGGAAACGCTTCAGGTGAGCCAGAACTCTTTCAGTCTCGGTCAAAGCTCCAGCACCTGCATCGGAGGCATGGAAAGAAGCAAAACACCATGCGAGGCGACATCTCTTACATACAAGAGCATATGATGTACTAGGATGACGAGGAGGATGAGGGCGAGGATATGGAGTCAGATAAGAAGGCTTCGGCAATGGAGGTGGTGGTGGCGAAAAAGGTTAAACCTTTTCTCTTTTTCTATGATGATGATGGTTGTGTGCGGGCTGTGACACGTTGAACAATTTACTTTCTCGTACTTTTTATTTTCTTTTTATGTGGTTGATGGTGGATGATAATGGTTAAACTTTGGTAATGTAGGATTTTATGTTTTATCGTTATGTTGTGTTGTGTTGTGTTGTTGTGGTATGAATAAGTATACATGTACCTTGGGATGCTTGAATCCACCAAGCATACGACTTCATAGACCTAAAATAGGAGGCCAGACACCTTAACAACTGTTTTCAAAAAGAAACAGAAGCTTCACACGGGGTCATGTCCCTTTGACATGCCCACGTGCCTCCCTGACACTGTAACTTTTTATTTCTGGACTTGCTACACGGGGCCATGTCCCTTTGATACGCCTCCATGCCCAGCTTCTGTAAGTTTTCTGATACTGGCACTTTTACACGGGGCCGTACCTCAAAGACACGCCCTCGTGCCCAATGTCTGTTTTATGAAAAAAAATTGTTGTTTTTATAACATACTTTTACACATTTAATCAATCTAACCTATTTTGGACACATTGAGGGTAATGTGTAATTTAAGTGTGGGGGGGGGGGGACTTAATAACTAGAAAATTGTTTATCCTAAACACAAGCCTTACACAAAACTCTACTTGGAACCACTGAAACACCCCAAATCTTTTTTCAAAACTTTCTTTTAATTTTTTTTTGTTTTGTCTTGTCTATAGTATTAAGTTAAGAAACCAAGTTCTAAAAAAGTTCAAGTTTTTATAAATTATTTACAACTGACAGCGCCGTGATAAAAAAAGTAACCATACAAGAAAAATTTATAAATAGTGCATACAAATTTTAAAGGAATATTGGATTTTAACAATCCCAACTATGGATATTGATGTGCGTGTAGTGTAATATAATTTTAGATATATATTTAAGCCCTTTTTACACTTTTAGCCAAGTTTTAAATTTATAAAACACGATATTTACTAACACTAAACACACATATGGGCAAGTGCACCCATCGTGGACGTAGTATAGTGTTGGTAAGATACCGAGGTCGTCCAAGGACACAAGAGCTTTTAATACCGGTTTATCCTCAACGTCTAATCAAATCAAAAAGTTAGAAAAATGTTTTAAACTAAGAAAAATAAAAACTAACTAAATGCTGAAAAATAAAATAAAATAAAAACAGATAGACAAGATGAATCACTTGGATCCGACAAGTGTATTAGTATAACCTTTGATTATTTTCGCACTTTTGCACTTGTTTAAGAGATTATCTTAGTTATTGTAGTAGGCCCCTTTTTCGGAGGTGACGTTACCCTCAACCCAGTAGTTTGAGTCAGCAAGGATACAATCCTAAAGGGTTGGATTATTGAAAGATAATGAATTAAGTTATTAATGCAAATTATGGTAGGCCCCGCTTTTGGCGGTGACGTTACCCTCGGCTAAGTAGTCTGAGTCAGCAGGGATACAGTCCTAAATAGCCGGGTTATAGTATTAATAGTAGTTAGCTTATGAGGGGGTCAAAGAGTTTGGATCCCCGCCATCCAATACCTATGGGTATTGAAGGAGATCCTACTAAATTTGACCCAGGTCCCAAGCAGGACCTCTAAACGCTGAACAAGGGCAAGACCTTTACCAAACCGTTCCCTTAACCCCCGACCAGGTAGCCAACATACCTCCATATAGACCGTGGAGATATGAATGGTGAAAATCTTTTATTTTATATAGACAGTAAAATAATGCCAAGACACCACGGACAAACGATAAGGAAAGATCACCTTCAACATAAGTAACTAGTTATTAAAGTCATTAATACAAAACCAAATAAAAAGTGCAAAAGATTAAAAATAAAAAGTATTATACTAAACACTTGTCTTCACCAAGTGATGTAAGAGACTTAGGCAAACATGGCCTTGATTGTCAAGAACTCTTACGATCAATCTTGGATCCCGAGACGACTCACACACTCTATGATGGACAATGGATGATGGTGGTGGATGATGGTGTTATGGTGGTGGTGGGTGGTGGATGAAGTGTGAGAGAGGTGGTGTGCCAAGGGATGAGAGAGAATGAAGCCAAGCTCCTCTATTTATAGGCTGAACAGAACGCTGGACACGGCCCCGTGTTCGCTGAACACGGCCCCGTGCCCGTCTGACATTCTCTCTCTTCATTAATTGTAATTGCGAATTACAATTAATGCGCCTGCTGTACTTTCAACACGCCCCCGTGCCCGCTGGCCACGGCCCCGTGGTGAGCAATGGAAGCTTCTACTGGTTTGTCTTTTCTGCTGCTTCCTGGGCACGCCCCCGTGTTCACTGGACACGGGGCGTGTTCAGGCTCTGTTTCTCTTCTCTTTGTCTTGGGAGGTGCCGTTGAGGGTCCGGGCAGTTCACTTTTGTTCCTTTTCTTGTATTTATGGTAGAATTAGTGGTCTTTTTGCTTCTTTTGTGATTTTGAGCTCATTTCATCCTGAAAATACAAAAGGAAGACAAAAACACTCTTTTTCCAACATTAGTACTTAAAAAGGGTTAGTTTTATGCCTTAAATGATGTGTTTTATATGTTGCATTTTACACACATCAAATACCCCCACACTTGAACTTTTGCTTGTCCTCAAGCAAAACTCTTTTAATGTGGCTTACACTCCCAAATGGAATAGGTAGAAGAGAAGTTTTTCAACTTGTCCTAGAGTGTCGGGAATCCAAGGTTTAGATAGGTTCTATTTTTACTTTATTTACAATCTCATTCGTCATGGTTTATTTTGAACTTTACATAAGATAAACTACTTATTTGGGCATAACATGCCTTATTAAAATTCCATTTATATACAAGTTCACATACCTCACGGGAGATCACTCAATCACTCGGCCGAAGGTGTATATTTAAGTGAATCGCTCGAGAGCGGCACGGATTTACATTTTCCATATGCTTGCCAAGCGATCAATCCTCCTCCTTTTTAACTTTTACCTTTGTAAATATCAAGAGGTCTTTTTGGGGTGAAGGCTTGGGTTTAAAGGTGGGTGGTTGGTTAGTGGTTAGTAAAAAGGGCGAAAATCGTAACAAGTGTCGGTTTTCGTAAAATACCTTATTTTTGGTGACATTTATTTTTGAAGTATTTCTCCAAACAAGCTTTTTGTAGCTTATGTTTGTTTTTGACTTCAACATTTTTTTTTTTTTTTTTTTTTTTTGATCACGTAAAGGTATGTTTATGAAAAACCGAGTTTGTCACTAAAATAAAGGTGAAAAAAATGAAAAAGGTTTTTGGTGGGTAGAAAATTGTTTTGGGGGTAATGAAATGAAAGGTTTAGGCTCAAAGGGGTTTTCTAGGGGGATTTTGGGTAGGTAAAAAAAATGAAAAATAATGGTTTTGAAAGAAAAATAGTTAGTCCTAATGCCTCCATCATTTACTTACTTGGGTTTAAGTTGGTAAGGACCGGGAATGTATCGTCGTGGCAAGTTCTAGATTTGTAAAGACCGAGCGGCTATTCACACAAGAAACGAAAAATGAGCATTTAATCTAAATATGTGTATTTTTATGCTCAATAAAGGCTCAAAACTCACTTTTTGTGGGAATGGGTTTTTAATGTGACCAAGCATATATAATCGAATTTTAGCTAGACTTGTTATACCGTTTCATAATTTTCTTATGTTAGTTCTTTTTATCACGACGCTATCGGTTGTAAGTTTGTAAAAATATAACCCTTTTATAACTTGTTATTCCCAACTTAAACTAAGACAAGTAAATAAAATAAAAAATTGAAAAAGTTTTTGAAAAAAATTTGGGGTGTTTAGCGGTTCCAATAGAGTTTTGTGTAAGGCTTGTTTTAGGATTTTGCAAAATTCCAAGGTTTTAGCATCCCCCCCACACTTAAATTACACATTGTCCTCAATGTGTCCAAAAATAGAGTTTTTGGTTGATTAGAATATGTAAAAGTGTGTTTAAAAACAAAGATTTGTGTTACTGGCACTCTGGACACGGCCCCGTGTTGACCGGGCACGGCCCCGTGGTCAAGTGCCAGTAACAAAAATTATAGAATTGAAACAGAAGCCTGGACACGGGGGCGTGTTCGCTGAACACGGCCCGTGTCCAGTTACCTGAACTGGGTGATTTCCTGCAGGGGGCTCAGCACGGGGCCGTGTTGGTTGGGCACGGCCCGTGTGGAGCCTTCTGTTATGGAGATTTTTGTCGGTTTGTTCTGTTCTTCTGCATGGTTCCATTTTTTTCTCGTTCCCTTTTTCATCCATTACCACCATGAGTGTGTTTTATTCTGCAAAAACTAAAAGATTAAACTTAAACTAAGGATAGGTCCGCGGAATGCCTCCGTGGTGCGCCACGTTTATAAGGGTCCTTGGCTAGACCCAATTCCCGGTCACACGTCATTTGATTGGGGTGCCTTGCCTCCCAAGTTACACCGTCGGAGAGCGGCATCCAAGCTTGAGTCGATAACCTTCATGTAGTGGACCGGGTCGTCATCCTCTATTCTTTTCCCAACTCCGAATTTTACCTCATCGTCCCCATACCTCAACGTTAGTGTCCCTTCATTCATGTCCACTACTGCTTGTGCGGTGGCAAGGAAAGGCCTCCCTAGAATAAGGGGGACCTCGTTGTCTTCCTCCATGTCGAGTATGACGAAGTCAACAGGATAAACAAATCTGCTTACCCTTACCAAGACATTCTCGATGACACCTTGCGGGAACTTGACCGATCGATCCGCGAGTTGTATGCTTATTTTTGTGGGGCTTGTGGTTCCCAAGCCAAGCCTTTTAAACATTGAAGAGGGCATGAGGTTAATGCTTGCCCCTAAGTCGGCCAAGGCATTGCGAACGGGAGATTCCCCTATTGAGCACGGAATCGTGAAGCTTCCGGGATCGATCTTCTTTTGGGGTAGTTTATTGAGTACGAGGGCAGAGCATTCTTCGCCTAAATTAACTAATTGCAAATTCTCAATTTTCTTTTTATGTGTTAGGAAGTCCCTCATAAATTTAGAGTATTTGGGCATTTGGGTTAGGACTTCGATAAAAGGAATATTGACATGCAATTGTTTTAGCAAACTTTCGAACTTTGCGAATTGCTCGTTGGTTTTTTGACGAATTAACCTACCGGGGTACGGAACTCGAGGAGCCTTGGTAGGCTCTGTTGATGGGGGAGGGTCCTTCTCCTGCAGATGTGTTGGCGTTGATTCTTCCGCGGTTGGAGGTACTTCTGCAGGCCCTACGGTTCGGTTTCGTAGCGTGATGAGGTGAACTTGTGCCTTCGGGTTGGTTTCGGTATTGCTAGGTAACGCGCCTTGTGGTCTTTCGGAAAAATTTTGAGCTAGTTGATTTATTTGTTTTTCTATATTTTGAATGCTAGCTTGTTGATTCCTAAAGTTTGATTCTAATTGTAGGAATCTTTCCGAATTTTTCTTGTCAGTGTCAGAGACGAGGCGAGATATAGTATCTTCGAGCCTTTCTCTCCCACTTTGTTGTTGAGTGAAATTTTGTGACTCATTTCTTGATTGCTGAAAGTTTGTTCGTTGTGGTTGTTGGTTACTACTATTGCCGGGCTCCCTCCAACCAAGGTTTGGGTGGTTTCGCCATCCTTGGTTGTAGGTCCCCGTTGGAGGACCCGACGGCCTAGGTCTATTATCAATGTAGTTTACCATTTCTTGTTGATCGTCCGTTTCTTTCATGCAACTCCAATTTTCATGTGACCCACCACACCCCTCACAAGCCATGACCGAGACTGTTTTTGTCATTTCTAATTTTTTTATTTTTGAAGAAAGGGCCTCGATTTGGGCTTGTAAAGAGGTGTTTTCGTCTACCTTATGGGCGCCCGGGGCAATAGTTTTATTTCCCCGGGGGGTGTGCCACTGAAAATTGGTTTGAGCAATTTCCTCAATCTGATTATATATTTCGTGTGGGCGTCGATTACCTAAAAGTCCCCCGGAGCTAGAATCAAGTGTCTGTCTAGTATGTGGCAACAATCCATTGTAGAAAGTGGATACTTGTTGCCATATCGCGAGACCGTGATGGGGACACTTGCGTAGTAGCTCCTTGAACCTTTCCCAAGTTTCATATAAGGATTCCCCGTCCTCTTGTGAGTATGTGTTAATTTCAGCCATTAATTTAGCAGTTTTAGAAGGAGGGAAATACTTATATAGAAATTTTTGGGCTAGTTCATCCCAGGTGTTTACCGATCCAGCTGGGAGGGTGTTGAGCCAAGCTTTCGCTCGGTCTTTTAGTGAGAATGGAAACATACGAAGGCGGATGGCGTCGTTTGATGCTCCATTGATCCGAAACGTATCACATATTTCTAAGAAATTAGTTATATGTAGATGGGGATCCTCGTCCGCGAGCCCGTGAAAGGTTGCGGAGTTTTGGAGCATTTGTATCAAGTGCGGTCGAAGTTCGAAGTTATTAGCTTCGACATTCGGGGCATTGATAGCGGCGCCGAGATTACCTACGGTGGGCCGTAAGTAATCCATGAGGGTACGTTGGTCCGCCATTGGGGGTGGGTCACCCGAAACCTTCTCTTGATTTTTGGCTTTTAACCTTTTTCTGAGAAAGCGTTCGGGTTCTTCTAATGGTTCCTTTATGTCTTTATTGGAACTGGAGCTCATACACTACGTGAGGTTGGTTCGGGTTCCAAGTCCTGCAATAAAAACAGAAAAGAACGTTGGTCAGAAGGTTCACCACGGCCCCGTGTCCAGCGAACACGGCCCCGTGGTCGGAGTTACAGTGGTTGTTTTTCAGATCCCAGTTACTGGAAGTTGGACACGGCCCCGTGTTGCACCGACACGGCCCCGTGGTCAGCCTTCTGTTAACTTGAAAAACAAAAACTGCCAGTAATGTTGCTGAGCACGGCCCGTGTCCGACCAGGCACGGCCCCGTGCTGAGCTCTGCAGAAGCTGAAAAATCTAAAAAAAAAAATCCTAAAAATTAAAGAAAAATAAAAAGATGATTAGGCCGTTGATTCCTAACTTTCTTAAAATCCTTGTGTCCCCGGCAGCGGCGCCAAAAACTTGATGTGCGTGTAGTGTAATATAATTTTAGATATATATTTAAGCCCTTTTTACACTTTTAGCCAAGTTTTAAATTTATAAAACACGATATTTACTAACACTAAACACACATATGGGCAAGTGCACCCATCGTGGACGTAGTATAGTGTTGGTAAGATACCGAGGTCGTCCAAGGACACAAGAGCTTTTAATACCGGTTTATCCTCAACGTCTAATCAAATCAAAAAGTTAGAAAAATGTTTTAAACTAAGAAAAATAAAAACTAACTAAATGCTGAAAAATAAAATAAAATAAAAACAGATAGACAAGATGAATCACTTGGATCCGACAAGTGTATTAGTATAACCTTTGATTATTTTCGCACTTTTGCACTTGTTTAAGAGATTATCTTAGTTATTGTAGTAGGCCCCTTTTTCGGAGGTGACGTTACCCTCAACCCAGTAGTTTGAGTCAGCAAGGATACAATCCTAAAGGGTTGGATTATTGAAAGATAATGAATTAAGTTATTAATGCAAATTATGGTAGGCCCCGCTTTTGGCGGTGACGTTACCCTCGGCTAAGTAGTCTGAGTCAGCAGGGATACAGTCCTAAATAGCCGGGTTATAGTATTAATAGTAGTTAGCTTATGAGGGGGTCAAAGAGTTTGGATCCCCGCCATCCAATACCTATGGGTATTGAAGGAGATCCTACTAAATTTGACCCAGGTCCCAAGCAGGACCTCTAAACGCTGAACAAGGGCAAGACCTTTACCAAACCGTTCCCTTAACCCCCGACCAGGTAGCCAACATACCTCCATATAGACCGTGGAGATATGAATGGTGAAAATCTTTTATTTTATATAGACAGTAAAATAATGCCAAGACACCACGGACAAACGATAAGGAAAGATCACCTTCAACATAAGTAACTAGTTATTAAAGTCATTAATACAAAACCAAATAAAAAGTGCAAAAGATTAAAAATAAAAAGTATTATACTAAACACTTGTCTTCACCAAGTGATGTAAGAGACTTAGGCAAACATGGCCTTGATTGTCAAGAACTCTTACGATCAATCTTGGATCCCGAGACGACTCACACACTCTATGATGGACAATGGATGATGGTGGTGGATGATGGTGTTATGGTGGTGGTGGGTGGTGGATGAAGTGTGAGAGAGGTGGTGTGCCAAGGGATGAGAGAGAATGAAGCCAAGCTCCTCTATTTATAGGCTGAACAGAACGCTGGACACGGCCCCGTGTTCGCTGAACACGGCCCCGTGCCCGTCTGACATTCTCTCTCTTCATTAATTGTAATTGCGAATTACAATTAATGCGCCTGCTGTACTTTCAACACGCCCCCGTGCCCGCTGGCCACGGCCCCGTGGTGAGCAATGGAAGCTTCTACTGGTTTGTCTTTTCTGCTGCTTCCTGGGCACGCCCCCGTGTTCACTGGACACGGGGCGTGTTCAGGCTCTGTTTCTCTTCTCTTTGTCTTGGGAGGTGCCGTTGAGGGTCCGGGCAGTTCACTTTTGTTCCTTTTCTTGTATTTATGGTAGAATTAGTGGTCTTTTTGCTTCTTTTGTGATTTTGAGCTCATTTCATCCTGAAAATACAAAAGGAAGACAAAAACACTCTTTTTCCAACATTAGTACTTAAAAAGGGTTAGTTTTATGCCTTAAATGATGTGTTTTATATGTTGCATTTTACACACATCAGATATATTGGCCACCAATGGACCCTGACTAAGAGAACCCTAACGTCGTTAGTCTCTGGTCGTCGAAAAACCGTTTTTGGCTAGTAAAAGGTTTCTAAAGGTCCGATCTAAGGTTACAAAGAGGTTTGAGATGAGGATGTTAAGTTTTTCGACCAAAAAGTTGAGTTTTCCAACTAAATTAAGTTTTACGGCAAAAAAAAAGAGTTTTCCGGCGACTTCAATAATTAGGGCTTTCACTAGAAAAGGTTCCTAAAGGTCCGTAATAAGGTTACACGTTATTTGGAACGAAAATGTTGAGTTTTCCGGCCAAAAATGTTTTTTCGGCGACCAGAGATTAATGGCGGTAGAGTTCTGTTAGTCAGGGTCCATTGGTGGCCATTATGATAATAGTTGGGACTACCAGTGGTTATTTTTGAAGTTGGGACTGTTGGCGGCCAATAACGAATAGTTGGGATTATTAAAATCAAACATTCCATTTTTAAAATTTGATTGTATATATAGTTTCACATTTTTACCCTTTCCCACAAAATTGTGAGTTTTGAGCCTTTAACGAGCATTCACTATCACATCTATACTAAATGCTCATTTTTCGTTTTTCGTGTGAATAGCCCGCACGGTTCCTACAAATCCAGAACTTGACAAGACAATACATTCTCGGTGCTTACCGACTAATTCCAAGTAAGTACATGATGGAGTCATTAGGATTTTAAACGCTTTTCCATTTCAACCTTATTTTTATTTTTTTATCCCCCCAAAATACAAAAATCCCCTAGTTATCTATCCCCTTTGAGCCTAAACCCTTTTCATTTCAAAACCTACAACACACCATCACCCAAAAACCGTATTTTTATCTTTACACTGTTTATTTTAGTAAAAATAGGTTATTTTGAAAAAAAAAACACAAAAAATTTGATGTGACGAAGGTTTATTAAAAAACTATTCTTTAAATTGCTCAAATAAATAAGCAAATATATTACTTAAAAAACACTTAGTTCATAAAGTCACAAAATAAAATTTTCAATAGAAATCGACTTTTTATACTTTTAGCCACTTTAAATAAAGCCTACCCTTCCCATAACCAAAAACCTACCCTTTAAAAGCCCTCTTGATATTTACAAAGATTAAGTAAAAAAGGAGGAGGTTTGATTGATTGTCAAGCTTATGGTAAGAGTAAGTTCCGTGCCGGGTGTTAGGATCTGAGTTTACTTGTTTGTGTTATTTTATAAGAAATGTAAAATGAAGGAGATAATTAGATGAATAATTGCATCGGAAATGAAGTAATAACTTTATAACACAAACAAGGAAAGAAATGCTTTCATCATGAATAATTTGTATTGAATGATTTGATTACAAAAGATTCAACGTATGCATGAACACTTCCCCCCCCTTGTCACGGCCCCCGACCCGGTTTGACCCGTTTCAGGAGCCGCGGGACAGGAATCCCGTGGTATTTAATTTAGGCGACAGCGGAAGTCTTTTTAAAACAGGATCTTTTCATAATTTAAACTGCTCGTTTCATAACTTAGGGGTAAATTCCCGAAATTTACAATAATGTGATTTCTCAGGGAAATCTTTATTTTCAAAACATGTTCATTTATTTATTTACATTGAGCCACTTTTCTAAGCTGGGAGTGCTCCACGGCACTTTTCTTTGCTCATACCTTATCACCTGAAACATGTTTGAAAAAGGTTTTGTCAGCAGGGAAATACTGAGTGAATCATTCAATTTACTGAAAACGACACATTCGTTATAATCTACAGTATTAAGGGGAATTACAATGTTTCTGATATCAAACCAACTACCCACAGTATTTGTCACTCGACCATTCCATTGGCTAGCCCATTTGTCCAATGGTGTCTGTGACTGTGGTCAGATCACCCCTTGGCCACCCGTTTGTCCAAGTGTGACGGGAAATAAGTAATGTATACAAAACCCCACATACCGGCTGTAATTTGGTGATTACATAGACTTAATCCCTGTAATTATAACTTTGGAAAATAACTTGGAGTTTTGTAAAACAGTTGACTCACAAACTGTGAGAAAAGAGTTTATAAAAGAGGAATGACTCACATTGCAGATTTACGAGCAGAGTATAAGCTTTACTGATTAGCCTTTTAACCTAATTTAAATAACAATGCACACACAAACGGGATTAGTAACTAATTCAGCAGTTACGTCAATTCACGAGATTAAACCCTCACAACTATTATCAAGTGCGATACTTAACAATTCAATGGATTCACAACGAATGACAGAGCATAGTCCGAATTCGAACAGCACTCAAACATTCAAGTTGAAATCACAATGAATAACAAAGTACAAGCTCAATTTGAGCAGCACTCGGACAATCCTTGGATAGTTATAATCGATCGGACGTTGAATCGTAATAGCGATCGAGTTATTACCCTGATTGCGGCAGCACCTCGTGATCGTGTGTGTTTAATTGTGATATAACAGTGATATCTCGACGTCTACAGCAGCGTTTTACGTCGTTTTAATTCCCCTGTGCAAGTCCCAAGGTCGGCTATTTATAGCAAGTTTTGGGACCTCCTTACGGACCGTAAGCCCGAACCTTTACGGTCCGTAAGCTAAGCAGTCTAATCCATAGGCAGCCTAGACTCGGTTGTAGCTTGGGTGACTCAACTTTTCAACAAATCAGAACAAAGCAACGTTTTAATTAAGATAATTATCAACTAGGGTTTACCCCCCTCGAGTTTTAGGGGCCCTGATCCTGATTCTGATTGTTCTGAAAATTTTAGGGCTAGTGCAGAATTACTTGGGTGTCTTAATTAGGGTTTTCTTATTGACTAATTATTGTCCTAATTATTGATTCTTGTGGTAGTTGTTACATCCTCCCCACCTTGAGAAAATCTCGTCCTCGAGATTTACTGAAATAGATGAGGGTACTTTCGCTTCATCTCTGATTCCAGTTCCCAAGTATATTCTGGTCCTCTCTTGGATTCCCATTTGACTTTGACCAACACCAGTCGTTTATGTTTGAGAAACTTAATCTTCCGATCTTCTATTTGTAGGGGTTTCTCTATGAATTTCAGCTTTTCATTTACCTCTATATCTTGAAGAGGTACTACCAGGGATTCGTCTGATAGACATTTCTTGAGATTGGATACATGAAACACATCATGTACTCCAGCTAATTCTTCTGGTAGTTGTAAACGATAAGCTACTGGTCCTATTCGTTGGATTACTGGGAATGGTCCAACATATCTGGGACTCAGTTTTCCTTTCTTACCAAATCGTACTACTCCTTTCCAAGGAGATACTTTCAATAGTACTTTGTCTCCGACTTGGAATTCTAATGGCTTACGGCGATTGTCTGCATAGCTCTTCTGGCGATCTCTAGCAGTCTTCAGTCTTTCCTTGATTTGCGATATCTTGTCAGTAGTTTCTTGCACAATTTCTGGTCCTGATAACTGACTTTCTCCTATCTCTGCCCAACAAACGGGAGTTCTGCACTTGCGTCCATACAGTGCTTCGAATGGAGCAGCTTCGATGCTCGAATGATAACTATTGTTATAGGAGAATTCAATTAATGGTAAATGGCTATCCCAACTACCACCAAAGTCAATTACACATGCTCGGAGCATGTCTTCCAGGGTTTGTATCGTCCTTTCACTTTGTTCGTCCGTTTGAGGATGATATGCAGTACTCAATTTAAGTCGAGTTCCCATTGCTTCTTGGAAACTTGTCCAGAAACGGGAAGTAAAACGACTATCTCTATCCGATACAATGGAGAGTGGGACTCCATGTAAGGATACTACTTCATCTACATACAACTTGGCTAACCTTTCCATGCTAAAGGTTTCTTTCATTGGTAGAAAATGAGATGATTTGGTTAATCGATCCACAATTACCCAAATAGCATCATTACCTTTTCTGGTTTTGGGTAACTTAGTAACAAAATCCATTGTTATGAGTTCCCATTTCCATACAGGCATTTCTAACTGTTGTAGTAGTCCTGAGGGTTTCTGATGTTCGGCTTTAACTTGTGAACAGGTTAAACACTTAGATACGTATTCGGCTATGTCCTTTTTCATTCCTATCCACCAAAAATTATTTCTTAAATCCTGGTACATCTTATTATTTCCTGGATGTACAGTATACCTAGATTTATGAGATTCTTCTAAAATCTTATTTCTTAATTCTCCTTGCTTAGGTACCCAAACTCATTTCTTGTGGAATCTCCAAATTCCATCTCTTCCTTGTTCTAATTCCTTTAGATAACCCTTCATTCCTTCGGCATCGTCCTTGATTGCCGTTCCTTGAATTTCCTTTATTTGTTCCATTAAATCTAATTGTAGATTTAACCTAAGAGCACGGACTCGCTTTTGCTTTTCATGATATTTACGACTTAAGGCGTCGGCAACTACGTTCGCCTTTCCTTCGTGATATTGAATATCACACTCGTAATCACTTAAGATTTCCATCCACCTTCTTTGCCTCATATTTAATTCTTTTTGCCCAAATATATACTTTAAACTCTTATGGTCCGTATAGATAGTAAACTTACTTCCATACAGATAATGTCTCCAAATCTTAAGGGCGGAAATTATGGCTCCTAACTCTAGATCATGAGTCGTATAATTTTCTTCGTGCTTTTTCAATTGCCTAGAGGCATACGCAATTACCTTTTTGCGTTGCATCAACACACATCCATATCCTAATTTTGAAGCATCACAGTATACTTCAAAATCCTCGGTTCCTTCGGGTAAAGCTAAAATTGGAGCATTTGTCAATTTGTGCTTTAGAATTCTAAAAGCTTCCTCTTGTCTAGATCCCCATTCAAACTTAACGGCTTTACAGGTTAGCTTAGTTAAAGGTACAACTATCCTAGAGAAATCTTTAATAAATCGTCTATAATATCCAGCCAATCCTAGAAAACTTCTAACTTCCATAGCCGTTCGTGGAGCTTTCTAATTCGTGATTGCTTCTATTTTAGCAGGATCTACGTGAATTCCTTCGTGATTCACCATATGACCTAAAAATTGCACTTCTTGTAGCCAGAATTCGCATTTCGAGAATTTGGCATAAAGCTTTTCCTTTCTTAACAAAGTTAAGAGTGCATGCAAGTGCTCACAATGTTCCTCCTGACTTTTGGAATAAATGAGTATATCGTCAATGAACACGATTACAAATTTATCCAAGTATGGTTTACAGATTCTATTCATCATGTCCATAAATGCAGCTGGAGCATTTGTTAATCCAAAGGGCATGACTGTAAACTCATAATGACCATACCTAGTTCTGAAAGCAGTTTTAGGTATGTCCTCCTCTTGTACTTTCAACTGGTGATATCCAGATCTTAAATCTATTTTAGAGAAATACCTAGCTCCTTGCAACTGATCAAAAAGATCATCAATCCTAGGTAATGGGTATCGGTTCTTAATTGTAACCTTATTCAATTCCCTATAATCGATACACATTCTCCTTGATCCATCTTTCTTTTTCACAAACAACATTGGTGCACCCCAAGGGGATGAACTAGGTTGTATGAATCCTTTGCTTAGTAATTCATCTAACTGCTTTTTCAATTCTAGCATTTCAGTAGGTGCTAATCGATAAGGTGTCTTAGCTATTGGTGCAGTACCTGGAATTAAATGAATTCTAAACTCTACTTCCCTATCAGGTGGTAAACCAGGTAATTCTTCAGGAAAAACATCTGGGTATTCTGAAACTATAGGGATGTCTTGGAGTTCCTTACTTTTAGTGTTAATGATTATAGAAATCATATACACCATTTCTTGTTTCCTTGAATAACTAGCCAATTTCATTACTGAAATGAATTTCAGTGGCTTCCGAGATCTATTTCCTGTAACTAGAATTATTTCTTCTGTGGGGGTACGGATTTCTACGGATTTCTTATCACACAGGATTCGAGCATGGTTGGCTATTAACCAATCCATTCCTAATACTACATCGAATCCGGCTAAATTCATAGGTAACAGGTTTGCAGAAAACTTATGACCTAACAATTCTATCTTTACTTCTTGCAAAACCTTGTCTATGTTGACAGAATTTCCATCTGCCGTTTCAACAGAAAAGATCTGCCTAAGGGTATTTAGAGGTAAGTTAAGAGCTTGGCAGAATGCAGTATTAATGAAACTTTGGTTTGCACCAGAATCAAATAATACTTTTGCATAGATGTTATGCACTAAGAACGTACCCGCTATCACGTCTGGAATGAGTTCGGCTTCTTGAGTGGTCAGCTGGAATGCGCGTGCATTTTTCTTAGTAGTTCCTTCAGTCGTTTTAGCTCTACTGTCTGCTGGTTTAGCTAACTTAGGACATTCAGACTGGAAATGTCCTGTTTCTCTGCAGTTATAACAAACTTTTGTTTTCCTTCTGCAGTCTTCTTCCCGATGTCCTTTCGCCTTGCAGAAGTTGCAAAATATATTGCACTGTCCGTAGTGTTTCTTTTTGCAATTTCTGCAGAAAGGAGGTGACGAGTATTGCCCGGTTCCTCTTTTCTTGAATTTATTGTTATTATTACCCATGCGAAATCCTTGGGTAATCTTCTGAGCCAATTCCTTCTTGCGATCTTCTTCTCTGGTGCGGACTAGTTCATCAGTTAAGGTATTAGCTAATTCCACAGCATCGTCAATCGTGCGTGGTCTCGCAGCTTTAACGATGTTACGGATTTCTCCAATTAATCCCCAAATATAACGGGAAATAAGTACCGGTTCTGGCGAAGCCAGGGAAGGTACCACTCTCGCATATTCGAAGAATGTCGAAGTATATCCTCGACAGTCTACACCTAACATACGATGACTCAGGAACTTGTTTGCCATTTGTTCCTTCTCGTATTCGGGACAGAATTTTCTTTCGACAAGACTCTTAAATTCTTCCCAATTCATCGCATAGGCCACCCTTCTTCCTTTTGCTTGTAGCACCGTGTTCCACCATTCTAACGCCCCTTCTTTGAACAAGTTTGATGCATACATCACTTGATCTTCTTCAGCGCATTTACTTATTGCAATTACTGCCTCGGTTTTCTCTAACCAACGCAGTGTTGCAGGTGCCCCTTCATTACCTGCAAATTCTGTGGGTTTACAGGCAAGAAATTCTTTGTAAGTGCAACCAGGCGTTGCAACTTTCATTTTCTTAGGGAGTGGGGCCTGTTGCGGATCATGATCGTCATGATTGCCGCCTCCGTTTATGCTTGTTACTGCCGTTATCTTCCGGAATACGTTTACTAGGAATTAATTGTGGTTCGGCAGGTTTCTGAACAGCAGCCACGATTTCTGGAATAGCATTGGCTATCCCTTGAGCAATAAAGTGTTCAATATCTTGTCTAGTTATATATTGATCTTCCTGATTTTGCTCAGACTGATTTACTTTATTAACTGGTTCACTATTAGCGTTTTCCATCTGCTAATTAGAAATTATTAGTGTCTAATTATTAATATCAAAATTACAGATACATACACAGAAAAACACAAAGATCAGCATAACATGCAAGCATAGTCAAAATTGTCGATGTCTCGACTTCTGTTTTGTTTCATATATTATACCTGCTTCAATACACACTTTTTATCTTACAGTGTTTTATTGCCCATTTTACAGAATCAGTTTTACTATATTAGTTATAATACAAACAAACTTTTCCAATCCTTCCTATCTTTTGGTTCACTGGCAATTTTAGTAACGACGTTCCCTCTCGTCGTACTTCCAAGAAATCTGCTCCCCCATTTCCCGGATCCTATTCCCGGTGCCTATCAGTTCTTCACCAAACTGACGTAGCTCAGCTAAATTTTCATAGCTCATTGGCGGATTAGGGACAGGTTCTGGATCAAACTGTGGGAGAAAACTATAGGGACTATTAATTATATTTTGGAATTGCCAGTCATTGGTCCACCATTCCTCCATTTGGCCTAATGGTCGGGTGTGAACTAGTGGGTCTGGAATAGCTGGTCCTAGGTTTATTGGAAATTGGGCTGTAGCAGGATAAGAGAAGAGATTATTGTTGATAGGCTCTAGAACATCACAATTATCCAGTAGGCGGTCTATTTCGTCCTGGAATGTGATTTCCTCAGACTGTTTAGAGCTTTCTCCGATCTCTATTCCCTTTTGCTTTAGGTCTATCCCTATTTCTGCTGGCTTGGAATTTTCTCCGGTTTCTATTTCTTTTCCCTTGCTCACACTCACAGGATTTTCTATTTTAGGGAGTCTCCTAGGTTTCCTTCTGCGCACTTTTCGCCACCCTACATATCTTCTCTTCTTTTTAGGTTTGGCTTTTTCCAGCGGTGGAGCTTGGAATTCCGGAGGTTCCTCTATGTCAGCAATGTAACCAGTGAAGTTGTGAAAGACTTCAATCGGCACAGGATAGAGGTTGAGATTCTGGAATGCTTTCGACATCTCATTCATGCTGTACGGTATATATGCAAAATGCACAAAATGCTAAGTTAAAACTTTGGAACAAAGCTTAACAAATAAACACTTTTATTGCATACCAATTTGTACAACATACAGCAAACAGAACACACTCAGATCTATTTATTTATTTACTGGGAAGTAAATATTTCTAGGTTTAAAGCTTAAAGATTTGCATTTTCTGCTACAGTGGCGAGTAGATACAGATTTGCCCATTTTTCATCTAAGTTATTTTCCCTTGGTGGATTATTATTAATTTCCTGAATTTCTGGGTTAAATCTCACTCTCTTGGTTCGGGGTTTCTTTTTCTCTTGACCTTTTCTAAGGATTGAATTCCTTTTCTCTGGTGTAAGTGGGTTTTCATAATTGGCCTTACGGACAAAGATTCCCTCTTCTAATTTGGTGGGAGATTTGGAGGAAGAGGTTCCCTGTTCTTTAGGTGTACTATCTAATTTGCGATAGATAGCAGAAATCTTTTGTTTACCCATACTGTAATTTTAACAATTAGTCAGTTAATAAGCATATATTCACAGAATAACAAATAAAACTTTCGATAAACTTAAATTAATTAGAACAATGAGCTTAATCAGTAAGCTTAAAACAGTGGCTCTGATACCACCTTTTCCTGTCACGGCCCCCGACCCAGTTTGACCCGTTTCAGGAGCCGCGGGACAGGAATCCCGTGGTATTTAATTTAGGCGACAGCGGAAGTCTTTTTAAAACAGGATCTTTTCATAATTTAAACTGCTCGTTTCATAACTTAGGGGTAAATTCCCGAAATTTACAATAATGTGATTTCTCAGGGAAATCTTTATTTTCAAAACATGTTCATTTATTTATTTACATTGAGCCACTTTTCTAAGCTGGGAGTGCTCCACGGCACTTTTCTTTGCTCATACCATATCACCTGAAACATGTTTGAAAAAGGTTTTGTCAGCAGGGAAATACTGAGTGAATCATTCAATTTACTGAAAACGACACATTCGTTATAATCTACAGTATTAAGGGGAATTACAATGTTTCTGATATCAAACCAACTACCCACAGTATTTGTCACTCGACCATTCCATTGGCTAGCCCATTTGTCCAATGGTGTCTGTGACTGTGGTCAGATCACCCCTTGGCCACCCGTTTGTCCAAGTGTGACGGGAAATAAGTAATGTATACAAAACCCCACATACCGGCTGTAATTTGGTGATTACATAGACTTAATCCCTGTAATTATAACTTTGGAAAATAACTTGGAGTTTTGTAAAACAGTTGACTCACAAACTGTGAAAAAAGAGTTTATAAAAGAGGAATGACTCACATTGCAGATTTACGAGCAGAGTATAAGCTTTACTGATTAGCCTTTTAACCTAATTTAAATAACAATGCACACACAAACGGGATTAGTAACTAATTCAGCAGTTACATCAATTCACGAGATTAAACCCTCACAACTATTATCAAGTGCGATACTTAACAATTCAATGGATTCACAACGAATGACAGAGCATAGTCCGAATTCGAACAGCACTCAAACATTCAAGTTGAAATCACAATGAATAACAAAGTACAAGCTCAATTTGAGCAGCACTCGGACAATCGTTGGATAGTTATAATTGATCGGACGTTGAATCGTAATAGCGATCGAGTTATTACCCTGATTACGGCAGCACCTCGTGATCGTGTGTATTTAATTGTGATATAACAGTGATATCTCGACGTCTACAGCAGCCTTTTACGTCGTTTTAATTCCCCTGTGCAAGTCCCAAGGTCGGCTATTTATAGCAAGTTTTGGGACCTCCTTACGGACCGTAAGCCCGAACCTTTACGGTCCGTAAGCTAAGCAGTCTAATTCATAGGCAGCCTAGACTCGGTTGTAGCTTGGGTGGCTCAACTTTTCAACAAATCAGAACAAAGCAACATTTTAATTAAGATAATTATCAACTAGGGTTTACCCCCCTCGAGTTTTAGGGGCCCTGATCCTGATTCTGATTGTTCTGAAAATTTTAGGGCTAGTGCAGAATTACTTGGGTGTCTTAATTAGGGTTTTCTTATTGACTAATTATTGTCCTAATTATTGATTTTTGTGGCAGTTGTTACACCCCCCAGCCTGAGCTCACTGGTGTTAGTTCATATAAAATGCAAGTGTGTGAAAGAGCTAATAGAACAATACAAGCACTGTCTATTTATAGTACAATCCTAAACACTGTAGCATCTTTGCTGATATCACATAGACAGTGACAGCTAACAATCTTAACAACTTGTAAACATTGATGATTATAGACACTGTTACATTAAACACTGATTATCAAACTACTGATGAATGCTATCCGCTAATGGGCTTACCCACTGATGAAGACCGAGCAATGCTTTCCATAAAGGTTGATCAGGCCTTTGACTTCTAGCAGTTCTTTGACTTTAACAGAGGATTGATCTTCAATAGACTTTATACATCAGCAGACCTTTGCATGTAGCAGAATTTAGATACCAATAGACTTTAGAGATGATCAGATATTGGATGCCACTACCATTGGAGGGAAAATGAGTTCAAAGCACTGTTATTAGGATCATTTGTTGCAGAACCAGTTTTGGCTTTATATCATCTGTTCTTCAGGAAGGATCACATGAGCCAACAATCTCCCCCTAGAACAGATGATGCCAAAACTCTTCATTATTTTCTGATCTCTATTTTCTCATCAATAGTTCCCGGATTTGCCTTTTGAATTGAAGTTCAAAATCCAAAGAATTTGTGTCTTCTTCATCCCTGTGCAGTTGAAGGTTCAATAAATCTTGAAGGTCGTCTGCATTCAGACCAAATGCATCCTCCCTTGATAGCTTTTCAACTTTACCATCATATTTGATCAGAGTCAATACGTGGGTATCTTTGTCAGACTTCCACTTTAGTATTTTTTGATCTGATAGCTTTCTAGGGATAAGATTTATTTAAGATGAGTTTAGGGATTGAGGTTTGCTTGCCAACTTTTTGATTGTTTTAAATATTTGAGCAGCAAGTCATTAAAAAGCATCATCCAATCCAAATTGAAGCTGATTTCTGATGGCCTCTTTTCTGTGTTCAGCATACCTCTCTTCATCTTCCTCATCAATCTCCTTCTGACTTTTTTAGTTGATTCAAGGCACTGATAGGCAAAACAGATGATGAAAACAACTTTTTAAGAGAATGGGTCTGTTGAGGCCTATCAGGAGTGGTTTCCATAGACACTGGTTTTTGAGAAACATTAGGATTTGTCTTTCTGAGCTCTTCTAACCTTCTATAGGTCTCATCAACATTCTGCTTAGACCATCTGGAAATTGATCTAGCAGGCCCATATCCAGCAGCAACAAACTCTGCTCTCTTTCATTTGTACCTCAATGCATCATCTACATCAACCTTCTTGAATTTATTCCAGTTGGGTGCAGATTTCTTCATTTGGGGGTCTAACTTCATCATTTCAATTATGTTAATTTCTTCTTTGAGAGCATCAAGAGGCCAATCTTTGAATTGAGACTTGTTGGCTTTGTAGGGCTTGGTTTTCATGATGATGTTTAAGTAATCAACCCTTAATTCCTCTTGAAGATCAGCATTTGGTGGCAACTATGACATGGATTTACTCAGGTCTCTAGCAAAGTCTTCAAGTTTCCTGACTTTGCTAAGCTCATGTTGATACATACCTTGGTATCTCCTATCCCCTAACCCTTTACTCTTTTCTTTTGCTAGAAGCTCTGCTTGTTTGGCTTTTAACTTCAAATATTCATCTATATTCTGAGGTGTTCTGAAGCCATATAGAGATGGGAAGGTTCTTTTGGATGGATCCTCTATCTTGTAAAATTGTATCATTTCATCTTGGACGGCAAGCAGTTCCAAAGGATATTGAGTTGCCAATGGGATGTTGCGTGGCATGTAACCAATGGGTGGATGATTGAGTGTGTTTGTTTGTGGAGATGATGAGGGTGGAATAATTTATGCAAGAGTAGATGATAAAGGCATTAGTGATGGATTTTCTTTTTCTTCTTCCAACACAACAAATTTCCTTTTTCTAGCAGAGGCAAATTTTGGAGGAGGAGGAGTTTTTGATGGAGAAGGTGGTTTAGGTGAAAAGGATGATTGTGAAGGGAATATTTGAGATGTTGGTGGTTGTGTTGATGGTGGAGGATCAAAATTTATGGGAGTAGTGGATTGACTACAACTGTTGAAACCACTGGTGTCTCAACAGCTGTTGCCTTAACATCTGCTGATGCTTTTGATGCATCAACATCTTTTGATTTTATAGAGGATGGTGGTGGTGATTGTCACACCCCCAAAATCCACCTGCGGAGTATCACCGCTTGGGAGCGTGACTGACCAGGATCAAGCCACCAATCATATTGAACATAGCATAACATAAATAAAGTAGTTCGTAAAACCTCATTCAATACAATTGATGTTTCAAAACAAACATAGTATCAGTAGCGGAAGCATAAGTAAATAACCCAAGTAAACCATAAGTTCAATTATTCGAAATGTTTAATCATAGCGTTCATAATCCACTGCCCACAACGTCCCGCTCCTCCAGTGCAAGCTCCATAAGTACCTAAGGTCCTGCAAGGCATGCAGCAGATAATCAACAAACTAGTTGAGCGAGTTCACAGTTTATAGTTTAGTTTGGGTAATAGTGCGTTTGTTCAATTAAGTTTCGTATCGTATCAACTCCATCGCGGCCTCACAGGCATGTGTGCGAAGATTATGTTCGTTAGTTCGCGACCATAGTCCTTACCGACCAGGGTGTGTGCGAAGGCAATTTATCAGTTCGTTCGCGACCATAGTCTTTACCGACCAGGGTGGGTGCGAAGGCAGTTGAGTAGTTCGTAAGCATCAACAGTTTAATCGTTCGTTACAGTATCAAAGTATGCACAAGTAATCATCCAACCCATTCCCACCCTGGGAACCCATGCCTTGGCTGTGTGAACTCACCTTGGTTTGCTCGGTATGCTAAGTTATGCACTCACAAGTAATTAATCACGTCCTAGTGTATGCACGTATAACAAATCAGTTCATGTTCAAAATGATACGCATGCAATTAATTGTTCACATTGCAGTCAGTTTGCATATCAGCACGGCACGTAGTATTGCACGTTCATCACTAAGCATGGCATGTCAATTAAATCAACGTATGTTCCACTGTTCAAACATTATTCAAAACCCTAGTATCTTTCGATTCATAATTCATCTTTCGACCAACAGTTTTGTCATGTTTCGAAGCATGCTATCCTTCGATCAAATCTATCCTTCGGTCAAATTATGGTTCGGTCAAACTATCTTTCGGTCAATGCTCCTATGGTTCGGTCAAAGCTATCCTTCGGTCAACACTACTATGGTTCGACTAACAAGCATCTTTCGACCACAACTATGTTTCGAGTAGCAATATCTTTCGACAATTAACAGTTACGTTTGATCACAATCAGTTACGGATATCATGCAGTCAATTACAGAAACAGAAACCCTAATCATCTACAGCCGTCATCATCATTAACAAGCACATTTCATATATTCAATCTCAAGAACCCTAACCGAAATCATGAACAATAACCATATTCATTCGGATTACTATCAAGACATAACAACCTCATGTAAACTGATTTCATAATAACCCGATTTCACTAATATATCAACAAGTTATCAATCCGGAGCATACATCGTCACAGTAACATAACAAGCACCATTGAATCGATTTAAACTTATTATCATGCCATACAACTACAAGATCATCTTTATACGATTCCTATCATTCAACATACAATCAATTCGAGTCGTTCTTAATCAAAGCATGTAATAATAATAACATCATGTCATCAACGATGATAGTGAAACACTAACCGGATTAGGGGATTGAAACTAGTGGGGTTTCGGGTGCACAAGAACTTTCAGCCGACTCCAAGACTTCGAGAGAGAGGGAAAGGTATTAGGGTTTTTAGAAACTAACTGCCGGTTACATGCATCACGTATTTAAACGTATTACAGAAATGGGCCAAGCCCATTAGAAAGGCTGGGCCGAAAGATGTCGAAGGATGGAGTCTTTGGTCGAAGGATATGTTTCGAGATCCTTCGAACCGGAAGCTGATCCTTCGAGTCGAAGGATATGTTTCGAGATCCTTCGAACTGTGTGCCATGCTTCGTGATCTAGACTAAGTGTTTTTAATAATAAATCTAATATTATATTCTACCACAGCAAGTAATCACATATGACAAAACGACAATACGTTTCATTAAAATACATCGCGTACAATTTCAAGTCCACAATCCAAACAACTAAACAGTCAAAGTCAACGCGCATTTAATGCGAAAGTGAAAGTCAGAAACTCGAGTTGTCACATTATCCCCAACTTAAAAGAAATTTCGTCCCGAAATTTGGTACGCACTCACTGAGGAAGCTAGGCAAGTTACATCGTTCACTGGTTTTCCTGGGGTGTCACATCATCCCCCCGTTGATTTGGAATTTCGTCCCGAAATTCAGTAGTAGTAGCTTCAGCCTCAGCAGTGGATGCATTGGTTTCGAATAACTGGGGATACTTTTCTTTCATCTGATCTTCGCGTTCCCAGGTATACTCTGGACCACGCTGGGAGTTCCAACGAACTCGAACAAGAGGGATTCTCTTGTGTTTGAGGACCTTAACATCCCGGTCCGTGATTTCAACTGGTTCCTCGACGAACTGCAACCGCTCGTCGATAGTGAGTTCCTTAAAAGGAACTATAAGGGTCTCATCTGATAGGCATTTCTTCAGATTGGACACGTGAAATACATTGTGAACTGCACCGAGTTCAGGAGGTAGGTTTAATCTGTAGGCTACTTTGCCAATCTTTCCTAAGATTTCGAACGGTCCGACGTACCGCGGATTGAGTTTGCCCCGTTTACCAAAACGTACCACACCCTTCCAGGGTGAAACTTTCAATAAAACCCGGTCCCCGACCTCAAATTCCAATGGCTTTCTACGCTTGTCCGCGTAGGCTTTCTGACGGTCGCGTGCTGCCGCCATGCGTTGTCGTATCTGTGCTATCTTTTCTGTGGCGTCCACAACAATATCTGGACCCGTAATCTGACTATCCCCCACCTCTGCCCAACAGAGAGGTGACCGGCATTTACGTCCGTACAATGCCTCGAATGGAGCGGCTTGAATGCTGGTATGGTAACTGTTATTATACGAGAACTCCACCAAAGGGAGGTGCTTTTCCCAGCCGTTGCCGAAATCGATGACACACGCTCGAAGCATGTCTTCTAGAGTTTGAATAGTTCGCTCAGACTGCCCATCCGTCTGAGGATGATATGCTGTGCTCATGTCTAATCGTGAGCCGAAGGATTTGTGCATTGCTTGCCAAAGCTCTGACGTGAATCGTGCATCGCGATCCGAAATAATAGAGGTGGGCACTCCGTGCCTCGAAACAACTTCCTTCAAGTAAATGTCTGCTAAAGTAGAAAACTTATCCGTTTCTTTGATAGCCAAGAAGTGAGCAGACTTTGTGAGTCGATCAACGATCACCCAAATAGTGTCATTCCCACGCTGGGATCTTGGTAAGCCCGTAACGAAATCCATGGAAATTTCTTCCCATTTCCACTGCGGTATCTTGGGCTGCTGAAGTAGACCAGCTGGTTTCTGATATTCAACCTTGACTCTCGCACAGGTTAAGCATTTGCCAACATAGGTGGCGATGTGGGCCTTCATACTAGGCCACCAATAAGTAGTGCTGATGTCGTGGTACATTTTATCCGACCCTGGATGTACCGAATAGCGAGACTTGTGAGCTTCATCCATTACAAGTTCGCGTAAACCGCCATAAAGTGGGACCCAAATACGCCCCGTTACATAGTAGGCGCCGTCTTCCTTTTGTTCCATTTGTTGCCTTGAACCGCGCAAGGCTTCAGCCTTGACGTTTTCGGGTTTTAGTGCTTCAATCTGAGCAGCTCGTATCTGTGCAGGAAGACTGGACTGAATGGTAAGCTGTAGCGCTCGCACGCGCTTAGGTAAAGTGTCTTTCCGACTGAGGGCATCAGCCACAACATTGGCCTTCCCTGGATGATACTTGATGGCACATTCGTAGTCGTTCAGTAGTTCAACCCATCTTCGTTGACGCATATTCAAATCTTTTTGCTTAAGGATATGCTCGAGACTCCTGTGATCGGTGTAAATCGTGCACCTGGTACCGTACAGGTAGTGTCGCCATATCTTAAGCGCGAAAACAACAGCTCCCAGCTCTAAATCGTGCGTCGTGTAGTTCCGTTCATGAACCTTGAGTTGCCGAGAAGCGTAGGCTATCACTTTATCACGTTGCATCAATACACAACCAAGCCCCTGTATCGATGCGTCACAATAGACCACGAAGTCATCCGTGCCCTCTGGCAATGAAAGAATAGGTGCGCTGCAAAGCCTATCCTTTAAGTACTGGAAAGCGGTCTCTTGGGTATTACCCCATCTGTAAACGACACCTTTCTGTGTAAGCATAGTGAGTGGTTGCGCGATCTTGGAGAAGTCTTTAATAAATCGCCTGTAGTAACCCGCCAAACCCAAGAATTGGCGTATTTCCGTCGGTGTACGTGGTGCTGGCCAGTTTCTGATCGAATCAACCTTGGATGGATCGACATGAATCCCATCCTTGTTCACCACATGGCCTAAGAAGTGGACTTCACGAAGCCAGAAGTCGCATTTTGAAAACTTTGCGTACAGTTGCTCTTTTCGAAGAAGTTCCAAGATAATACGTAGATGCTGCTCATGCTCCTCCTGACTCTTGGAGTAAATCAAAATGTCGTCGATGAAAACGATGACGAACTTGTCGAGATACGGTTTGCACACCCTGTTCATGAGATCCATGAAGACTGCAGGTGCGTTTGTAAGCCCGAATGGCATGACCAGAAACTCGTAGTGACCGTAGCGAGTTCTGAAAGCAGTTTTGGAGACGTCCTCATCCCGGACTCTCAGCTGATGATACCCTGACCTCAAATCGATCTTGGAATAGTAACACGACCCTTGCAACTGGTCGAATAAGTCATCTATGCGTGGAAGAGGATAACGGTTCTTCACCGTCACCTTGTTGAGTTCACGGTAGTCGATACACATCCTGAACGTACCGTCTTTCTTCTTCACAAATAACACTGGAGCTCCCCAAGGCGAAGAGCTTGGACGAATAAAGCCCTTTTCCAAGAGCTCTTGTAGCTGCTTCGACAGTTCTTCCAGTTCGGTTGGAGCTAAACGATACGGTGCGCGGGCTATTGGTGCTGCTCCAGGAGCTAACTCAATCTGAAACTCGACTTGACGATGAGGAGGTAAACCAGGTAAATCTTCAGGAAACACTTGAGGAAAATCACGCACAACTGGTATATCCTCCAGCTTCTTTTTCTTTGTTGATGCGTCAGTGACAAGTGCCAGAATGGCAGTATGTCCCTTTCGTAAACATTTCTGCGCCTTTAGGAATGAGATGATGCCAACCACTGCACCACTCTTGTCACCTTGTACTTCGAGAGGTTCTTGACTGGAGCGAGGAATACGTATAACTTTTTCTTTGCATAAGATCTCCGCATGATGTTGGGATAACCAATCCATACCGATGACGACGTCGAAACTACCCAAAACTATGGGTATGAGATCAATCGAGAAAGTCTGACCCGCTAGAACAATACTACAACCCTTGACTACCTGTGTGGCTTCTACACTTTTACCATTGGCTAGTTCTACGACGTGTTTGGTGTCTAGGGGTGTTGGTGTACGTTTTAATAATTTACTCATTTTCAAGGACATATAGCTTGTATCAGCACCCGAATCAAATAAGACAGTAACATAAATATCGTCGAGAAGAAACTTACCCATAACCACATCGGGATCATTCACTGCATCTCCTCGACCCAACACAAAAGCACGACCACGAGCTTCATTGCCGTTGTTGTTTCCCCCGTTGTTGTTGTTACCATTACCCTGATTGTTGTTATTCCCGTTGCCCTGGTTGTTGTTGTTATTGCGATTCTGGTTCAACTGGGGACAATCGCGTTTGTAGTGACCTTCAGCCCCACACTGGAAACACCCCCGGTTTCCACGCTGTGGCTGCTGCTGCTGATTCTGTGGAGCTGGCGGTGGAAGTTGCTGGTTCTGATTCACTGGTCGCGCGCTTCTACAATCTTTGGCCTCATGGCCCATCTTGTGGCATCTTTGACATTGACTCCTGCGACATCTTCCACTGTGGTGTTTGTTGCACCTGTTACACCACGGGTGATTTCCCTTATAACCACTATGTCCCTGACTGCCCGATGACTGCTGACTCGGACTCTGGTAATCGTTGGTGCGACGTTGCTGAGTTTGGGACTGAACAGACGCTGATCCCCTGCTGGAATCCCCGTCCCACTTTCTTTTATTCTCGCTGGGTGTGGCAGAAGTAGCAGCAGTGGGAGTGACTGAAGTAACAGCTGTAGCAGTAGCGCCGACACGCTTCGGCAGTTTATTCTGATCCACTGCCTGATCGGTGATGCGGTGAGCGAGACGCTGTATTTCCTGGATATTGTTGAGGTTAGCCGAGGTAACGTGGCTCTGTATTTCTGGCACCAAACCTTTGAGATACAACTCGATACGCTTGTAAGGAGGGTCCACCATAGTTGGGCACAGCACAGCCAACTCATTCGATCTTTTGGTGTAAGCTTCGATTTCCGAACCAACCATTTTCAAGTTATACAACTCGTCCTCCAACTTGTGAATGTCTTCTCTAGTGCAGTATTCTCTCTTGATCAGTTCTTTGAATTCATTCCAGGGTGTGGCGTTAGCAGCTGCCAACCCTAAAATCTGCACTTGTGCGTTCCACCAAGTGAGTGCAATCCCTTCAAGTGTGCCAGTGGCGAACTTCACCCTGCGAGCCTCAGGGCATTCACACATTTCGAAAACCGACTCGAGCTTTTCAAACCAGTGGAGGAGTCCAACTGCTCCCTCCGTGCCACTGAACGAGCTAGGACGACAATCCATGAAATTCTTGAAGGTACACGCAGGTTGTTGCTGAGCGGGTTGACCTATTGTGTACGAATAGGGCAAAGTTAAGTACGAGAATTAATGTAGGATCTAAAGATCCTAGTGTTTATACTGCAGGGTACACTACCTGCTTGGGCGGCTGCAACTGCCGCAGCAACGAGAGCCTCTAGCTGGGCTTGAGTCATGGTAATTCGTGCGGCCATTGATCTTCACATCAAAGGCAACATAAGTGAGAAAGGTTCGCGAGTAGTGCGATGACAGAAGAGTGTAAGCACATAAGTATTCTCATGCAATGTCAAGTTGTGAGCAAGGTAATGTAAGCATACTACGAGCAAAGTTCTATGCAAATTCTAGCATGTAGGCAATAAACATAAACCTTATTACCTAGGAAGTTGAGTCTTGCACGTGGAGCGAAGCGTCGTTGTGGATCGTTGAGAGCACTGTTCTGGTTATAGTCTGGTTTTAATAAAAACGTTTTTCCATATTAAAACCAAGTTCTCTATAACCAATGGCTCTGATACCAATCTGTCACACCCCCAAAATCCACCTGCGGAGTATCACCGCTTGGGAGCGTGACTGACCAGGATCAAGCCACCAATCATATTGAACATAGCATAACATAAATAAAGTAGTTCGTAAAACCTCATTCAATACAATTGATGTTTCAAAACAAACATAGTATCAGTAGCGGAAGCATAAGTAAATAACCCAAGTAAACCATAAGTTCAATTATTCGAAATGTTTAATCATAGCGTTCATAATCCACTGCCCACAACGTCCCGCTCCTCCAGTGCAAGCTCCATAAGTACCTAAGGTCCTGCAAGGCATGCAGCAGATAATCAACAAACTAGTTGAGCGAGTTCACAGTTTATAGTTTAGTTTGGGTAATAGTGCGTTTGTTCAATTAAGTTTCGTATCGTATCAACTCCATCGCGGCCTCACAGGCATGTGTGCGAAGATTATGTTCGTTAGTTCGCGACCATAGTCCTTACCGACCAGGGTGTGTGCGAAGGCAATTTATCAGTTCGTTCGCGACCATAGTCTTTACCGACCAGGGTGGGTGCGAAGGCAGTTGAGTAGTTCGTAAGCATCAACAGTTTAATCGTTCGTTACAGTATCAAAGTATGCACAAGTAATCATCCAACCCATTCCCACCCTGGGAACCCATGCCTTGGCTGTGTGAACTCACCTTGGTTTGCTCGGTATGCTAAGTTATGCACTCACAAGTAATTAATCACGTCCTAGTGTATGCACGTATAACAAATCAGTTCATGTTCAAAATGATACGCATGCAATTAATTGTTCACATTGCAGTCAGTTTGCATATCAGCACGGCACGTAGTATTGCACGTTCATCACTAAGCATGGCATGTCAATTAAATCAACGTATGTTCCACTGTTCAAACATTATTCAAAACCCTAGTATCTTTCGATTCATAATTCATCTTTCGACCAACAGTTTTGTCATGTTTCGAAGCATGCTATCCTTCGATCAAATCTATCCTTCGGTCAAATTATGGTTCGGTCAAACTATCTTTCGGTCAATGCTCCTATGGTTCGGTCAAAGCTATCCTTCGGTCAACACTACTATGGTTCGACTAACAAGCATCTTTCGACCACAACTATGTTTCGAGTAGCAATATCTTTCGACAATTAACAGTTACGTTTGATCACAATCAGTTACGGATATCATGCAGTCAATTACAGAAACAGAAACCCTAATCATCTACAGCCGTCATCATCATTAACAAGCACATTTCATATATTCAATCTCAAGAACCCTAACCGAAATCATGAACAATAACCATATTCATTCGGATTACTATCAAGACATAACAACCTCATGTAAACTGATTTCATAATAACCCGATTTCACTAATATATCAACAAGTTATCAATCCGGAGCATACATCGTCACAGTAACATAACAAGCACCATTGAATCGATTTAAACTTATTATCATGCCATACAACTACAAGATCATCTTTATACGATTCCTATCATTCAACATACAATCAATTCGAGTCGTTCTTAATCAAAGCATGTAATAATAATAACATCATGTCATCAACGATGATAGTGAAACACTAACCGGATTAGGGGATTGAAACTAGTGGGGTTTCGGGTGCACAAGAACTTTCAGCCGACTCCAAGACTTCGAGAGAGAGGGAAAGGTATTAGGGTTTTTAGAAACTAACTGCCGGTTACATGCATCACGTATTTAAACGTATTACAGAAATGGGCCAAGCCCATTAGAAAGGCTGGGCCGAAAGATGTCGAAGGATGGAGTCTTTGGTCGAAGGATATGTTTCGAGATCCTTCGAACCGGAAGCTGATCCTTCGAGTCGAAGGATATGTTTCGAGATCCTTCGAACTGTGTGCCATGCTTCGTGATCTAGACTAAGTGTTTTTAATAATAAATCTAATATTATATTCTACCACAGCAAGTAATCACATATGACAAAACGACAATACGTTTCATTAAAATACATCGCGTACAATTTCAAGTCCACAATCCAAACAACTAAACAGTCAAAGTCAACGCGCATTTAATGCGAAAGTGAAAGTCAGAAACTCGAGTTGTCACAGTGATGAAGCTGTTTTCTGCTTCTTTTGAGGTAGTTTTTGTGGTGATGGTTTTTGAGGTGAAGGTTTGGGTTTGGTTGCAGCAGGGGTTTGCTTTTTAGAAGCAGTAGTTCTTTTGGGAAATGTTGCTAATGGTGGCCTGTTGTTTCTGAAAGATTTTCTTCTATCAGAAGTATCAATGTTTTGTGTTTTGTTTTCTCTTTTCATCTTTTTCTCCTGTTCCTGCTTCTAAACATCTGCTTTGCTTTCTGTTGTGTCTTTTCTCTTCTGATTTGCCAAAATATCTTCATCTGTTTGTTTACTAAGGGTCTCACCAATTCCCTTTTTCTTTTCAGCATCAGATTTTTCAAAAGATTTTGCAGCATTGTCTTTGGCAGATTCTGGCTTTTGTTTTGACTGACCCTGCGGTTTAGCTTTGGCGTCAACATCAAGTTTTCTCATGGAGTCTTTATCCCCCTTTTTGGCATCATCTTGATCATCTTTTTTAAAGATAGGTCCAGGTTAGGTGCTAGTTAGTTTTGCAAGGGATTCTTTGATACCTCTGATATCTGCCTGGGGTCCTTGTATCTTGCCTCAACCATAACTCTGATCAATTCCATCTGTGAGTTATGTTGAAGTTCAGCCAATTCTCTCTGAGCAACAAGTATTGGTTGTACAGAATTCCAAAGCTCTTGAGAGAGTTGCTGATGACTAGGCTGACTTTTGGAGGCATCCACCAACTCTTTCATGTCACACTCCGACCACGTAAAACAACAAATCGTGGCGGAAACGTCGGGGAGTGTTGTAACAGAATTATTGTTTCACAACCATGGATACAAAAAGTTTCGTTTTATTGATTCATTAAGTAATTTACATTGTCTTAAAACGAAAACAAACAAGTTACATATCGACTATCATTGTTATTATGTCACTAAGGCCTCGTCCAGATCCTATGTAACACATGCATCCTAGCAATCAACATCATTCAACAACACCTGAAACATATGTAAAAACAAAGTCAGCAAAGAAATGCTGGCGAGCACATAGGTTTTATGAGAGTGTCGGATTCATGGCTAGTTCACATGTTGCAATACTTAATTAAAACCTTGTTTTGAAAAGTATAGTATTGCGACATAATTAACCAACTCAAATCAAGTTGGTTATAATTTGTAAAATCTCGTAGCCATGATTCTTAACCCTAAAACATTTATTTAATTAAATCAAATTGTAAAACATCTTGTAAAAACTCGTTAACAAAACTCGTTAATAAATCTCGTATGGTTTATATTATTCAGAAAACATCATTGTGTGACATCGTTTCAGAATCGTTTACCCAAGTGAACTAAATAACGCCACGATATGTAATATGATGAAAACACTTATATATAAGATGTACCAGCGGGCGTATCTACCATGTTTTCATCACATTACACCCGTCTCGTTATCTAAATACTAACCAAAAACCAATCGTTTACCCAAATTGTTTAATTCGTTAAAATCGCTTTAGTCGTTTAAATCATTCTCGTTTTAATTGTGAAACTACTTTTGGTCGTCTCGCTAATAACATCCAAACCTTCGCAACTCGCCTATCGCTTCTCGCATTAATAAACCACCAAAGAGTAAATTAACAATCACAGATTCAGTCGTTACCCACCTAACCCACACATAACCATGGGTGCAGTCTGATAACGGGATTTGTCAGATCCTATGGTACCATAACCTAATACTGGTCGGTTCGGCCAAAACTAATGAATGTTATTCGTTATGTAATTACAACCAACAAGTTTATCCACATTATCAAAATCGTTATTAATTTAATATAAACCATTTTAATCATTTTCGAAACCATCGTTAAAAACATCGAAATCATTAAACACATATGAATCACCCCAAAACAATTGAAAACAGTAGAATAGGGGAACTATGTACTCACTTGAGAATGCTTAGAAGTCTTGAATAACAACCAAGCAAAGCTAGAGGGATCACGGAAATCAATCGGCACCTAATATAAGTACTACGTAAATAAACCAGACCTAAATCGGAAGATCGGATAGGATGAGGTTTCGTAAACCAAATGAGTATTGGAACTCATATGATATGGTTTAACAAAGCCTACATACTAAATCGAAACCTAACCTAAGTGCTTACAACCCATTACGACTCGTTTAGGTAGCTTACGCTACTTTAACGCGTCGTTCGTGTAAAACGCGTTTGGACCGCCTAACTAGTCCTATGACAAGTATTATATGCCTTAACATGTCTAATAATGTTACCTAATTAGTTTAGATATAAAAATTTAGGTTACATATGCTTAAAATGAATTTATGCGTAAAAAGGGCATTTTGGTCATTTTCCTAAGGCATATAAACTACCTATCATACAACTATTTAAACAAAGTGACCATAAGTTATAACCTTGGAAGGTTATTCCCTGTACAACTATGGTCACAATACATGTTTGATCGGATCCTAATGATCGACCAAACGGGTCTAGTTCGAAAGTCTAAGCGGTTGATAAGACCGCTTGACTTACGACTCTATACAAGCACTGTACTAAAAGTGACGAGCTAAACATGTTAAAACATGTTTAGTTAAGTTATAAAATAGGTTTTGATATCAAAACAAAGTGTTTTGATACCCAAGAGTAGTTTGGTTACAAAATACGCATGAATACGCATTTTGGCCGAAACTACGACTCGTCACTACGCCTAATCAACGTGGTAATCAGTAGGTATAGTCACAAGGGACTATAACCATCGTGATTACGCTCACGTTGCGAAGTTCAACGAACTTCATGTTGACCAACTCGTGGTCAAAGCAGAAAGTCAAACACTGTTTGACTTTCGTGCTAAAAACGCATAAAAAGCACGAAAGAGACTTACAAAGGGTCCAAGCTAGGAAGTTTTGATTCAAACAACTCAGGTATGAAGTAATAACTTCAACTTAGAGCTGATTGAAACAAAGTGTGAGTTGAAACGAAGTGAAGGCGTGGGTTTATATAGGATTCGGTAAACCGTTAGGATCGTTCCTCGCATTTCGTGCTTCGATCTTGGCCCTCCACTTGGGCTCATGGTTTTCAAAACCATGGGAATGTTTAAAACCATCAAATTTGAGCCCATAGCATCCAAAACCAGCCACTAAAACCCATCAAAACTTTATAATTGGACTAGGTTCATTGAATCTGCCAGAAATTTCAAAAATGGTCCCTGCACTTGTAAAACTTGATTTTTTGGCACTTTTAAGCCTCGTTAACCCCATTTCAAGGCTCTAAAATGAATTTAAAGTATAGGAAACTTGAAATGTGCTAAAAAATATCTCGGATGTCGGTTCGTTTGGTCGTACGGTTGCGTTGTTCGGTTAATTACGACGGAAATCGTAACGTACGCAAAAACGATCCAAATTACACGACGAATGGAATTTTATCATGCCAATCACTAAAATATTATATTTTAATGATTACATAAATTTTTTGATGTCCGGATATATTCAGAACGTAAGATATGCGCGAAAATGCAAACTTATGCACTTTTTGATGCTTTTAGTCCCTATTGATCAAATAAGTTTATTTTAGCATACCGCACCCCTCAAAGCCTATTTCTAAGCTATATAAAGGATATTTAGGGTATGTTTAACTTATGATCAAGTTACGGAATATTCGTTACAGTACGAATCGGCATACTTTCGCAGTTTGTCGAAATTAGTCCCTGTAAGCGAATAAACTTGATTTCGACACACCAAACCCTCCAAAACTTATTTCTAAGTTATGTAAAGGTTATTTAAGGTATGTTAAGCCTATATCATTGTTTCGGAGTGTTTGTTGCGTTAAACTGATTACGTTTACGCACCAGTTCGCGTATAACTTTCCGGAAAGCGATTTAGAGCTCGAAATCGAACGAGAATTGATATGTGCAAATGATACACATATTTAAACAAATCCCAAGTATGAAATACAACATTTCATTGATTTGGTATTTATTTGATGGCCGTGGAGGCACAAATGTCACATTTCATCAGATCTTTCATTTCACCCACAGTGTTTTCAATAGACGGCATCCTCTCCGTCAAATCCTTTTATTTTAATTCATCACCTAACTTAATAGGATCACATGAATTCCCACCAGAGGTGGTTGTATTTGCTTTTGTGATAGGAGTAGACTCCAAATCATTAGCAGTAGATGCCCCTTTGTCTTGGTTCTGGGGACTTCCCTCTACAACAGTGGTTACTTTGGTACTCTCAGCAGAGGTTGCCTTCAAAGGAGTCTTAGAAATGAAACTACTGTCTAAATGTAAATCAGTAGATTTGACACTTGTAGTAGCTGCTCCACTTGAACTACCAACAAGAATTTTGTGAAATTCAAGTGGTGTAACCTCCTCAATTGTTCGTGGGTTAGCTAATTGAACAGGTTTAGACACAACTATTGTTGATGTTATACTCTTAGTAAGGTGTTGGTGAGAGGGGTTGCTTATAGTCTGAGTGTCAATAACTTCAAACAATGGTATAAATGTTGGTGGAAAAGGAGATGAAGGGATTGGTGCAGAAAGAGACATTGCCCCAGGATAAGGGTTTTTGAGCATACTCTCAAATGAGGGTATGGCATCGTATTGTGGTTCCCTGTGATTACAACATGTTCCTTTTGTGAGGAAGCATGAGGAGTTAAGTTCCAGGTTGAGATCTTTCCAACTGTTGTGAGGAAGTAGCAACAGTGGTTTCTAGTGACATTTGTGTTGTCACAGGGTTAATCTCTGGGATCTAATCTTCCAAAGGACCCTTATTTGTGGGTTTGGTGGGCTTTTTGGATTTGGATTTTGTCTTTTTTGATTTTGATGGTGGGGGTTTCACAGCAATGGTTGTGGTGCTGTGATCACCATGAGCACTGGGCTCAGCAACAAAGGTTTAAGGAGCAGATGTGGACTCATCTAAAATTTGATCAGACCTCTTTGCTTTTGTTTTTAAAACATTTGACTCTTTGGCTGTTAGGCGAGTAAAAGTTTCTGATGAAAGACTATTCATTTTAAAAGGTGTTTCTTGCTCAAAAGCTTTTTGAGTAACATGTTTTTGCAAGTAATAGCTCAAAAATCTTGGAAACATGAGAAAGGAAGCATTCTTCGCATTTTTAATGTTTTTCAAATTATTAACCAAATCTGTAAACAGTGCTTGGGAGTAAAAATCATTTTTAGTTAAAATTGCATACCCCAAGTATTGAATTTTCAAAGATAATTCGTTAAAAGAAGTGGTTTTATTTGAAAGACATGTTAGAAGGGTATGGAACAGGAATTTCATTGGTGGTGGAAAATTTGGTTTAAACATGTTGGCTTTATTCAACTGTCCATTATAAACCCTTTCAATCAAGTCTGTTTGAAACTCATTTTTAGGAAAAGAAGTTTTACCTGCCAAGTCATTCATCTGAAATGTTTTTGATATGACAGTGGGGGTTATGGCAACCAATACACCTCCGACTTTTGAAGTGATTCCAAATGGCTCATTGTTTTGTTCTTCCATGTTTGAACTAGCCTAGAAATCATGGAGTGTGTCTTATTAGATTGGTGAATCAGTAGTGAAGAGTGTTTTATATTTTGAGGATGACAAGATGTCAATTATTGAATGAAAGTCGGTATTTTTATCGGTTTTCTCGAACGTACAGAGGTAGTTATGAGGATGTTTGATGATTAGAGCCATGGTTAGAGTTTAGAAATTGCGAATGGTTGAAAAAGAAGATGGAAACCGTTTTGGAGAAGTTTGAATTCGATACAACGAATAAAGCTCTGTTTGGGAATTAAACAGGGTTTTATAAAAGGGAAAAAGTGAATGCTGACGTGGCAACGGTTTCAAAGATTAGACGATTAACATCTGCCCCCGTGGCAACCTCTGATGAAAAAGTGGATGACAGTTGTTTGGAAACCACTGTTGGGTAACAACAGTGGTTGGGTACAGTGTATGTGAGAACAGTGGCTGATTTGTGTCTATTAGTAGATAGACATCAGAGGTTAAAACAACAATTGTTTAGTCAACAGTGGTCAACAAAGCAAATGAGAACAGAGGTTGTCTTTCAGCAGTGGGTGGATTTTCAACCAATCAAAGGTTTAAAACATCAGTGGATATGGACATACTTTTAAGGATTTATGAAAAATTTTCATTTTAAGCTATTTTTAAGGATGGATTTTTGATTTTCTGAAAACATTTTAATGCTTTTTATTCAAGAAAAAGAAGGTTTGCCTTCTAATCCAAGTTAAGCATGCCAATTCTTGAGATCAGACTTTCAAAGGTAGATGTGTCTAATGCTTTAGTTAGCACAACTGACAGCTGATCTTTTTTTGGAACATGATGTAGAGAAATCAAACCTTTTTTCATAGCAATCCCGCACAAAGTGATGTCTCATGTCAAGGTGCTTGGTGGTTGAATGGGATACTAGATTTTTGATGAGTCTTTAGAACAGTTATACCAAAATCCAATAACTGGTTTTGAAGAGACAGCAGTTGGGCGTACAACTTGCAGCAGTGGATGTGGAAACTGCTGCTTGTTTTTTGCTTTGCCAAGACACTAAGCAATTGCCTAGGAATTGACACCTTCCTGATGTAGACTTTCTTGTGGTGCTGCATCCAGCAAAATCACTGTCTGAGTAACCTAAAAGCTTGACATTCCTATTAGCAGGATACTAGATACCAAGTGTGGGAGCACCTTTTATGTATCTGAATATTCTTTTCACCGCAATGAGATTAGACTTCCTAGGTGCTAACTAGGATCACATGATGTCTGGCCTTGATGTAGTTAGGTACAATAAAGACCTAATCATGCTTCTTTACAATGTTTGATCAACCAAGTCATCCTTTTCATCAGACATGACAGGCTTTGTGGTTGCAATGGGTGTAATACATGGTTTACAATCATTCATGTCAAATTTGTTTATAAGATCTTTTACATATTTGCTTTGATGAATGAAAGTACCATTTTGCAATTGCTTAACTTGGAGACCAAGAAAGCATTGAAGCTCACCCATGGCACTCATTTCAAACTTTGCTGTCATGAGTTGTCTAAACTCTTCACACATGGACTTACATGTGCTTCCAAAGATGATGTCATCAACATAAATTTGGACTATTATCAAGTCTTTTCCTCTCCATTTTAAAAACAGTGTTTTATCAATTCTACCTCTTGTGAATCCTATGGAGATTAGAAGTGGAAAGAGTTTCATACCAGGCCCTTGGTGCTTGTTTCAAGCCATAAAAATCTTTATTGAGCTTGTAGACATGATCAGAATAAAAAGGATCTTCAAAACCAGGAGATTGGCAGACATATACCTCTTCCTGTATTTTGCCATAAAGGAAAGCACACTTTATATCCATTTAATACACCTTGACGTTGTGGTTGACAACAAAGTCTAATAACAATCTAATGGCTTCAAGTCTTGCTACAGGAGCAAATGTCTCATCATAGTCTATGCCCTCTTCTTGTCTATAACCTTAAACCACAAGTCTGGCTTTGCTTTTGACAATAATGCTCCTTTCATTAGTTTTGTTCTTGAAGACCCACTTTGGGCCAATTGTGTAAGACCCGGCTTAATTAACATGATTTAAGATACGCAACATGCATTTAGTACAAAATTTTCGAGTTTACAAAAGGTTTCATGACTTTTAGACCATACCTGATTATACTATTCAAATTATAACCCTACTAATTAAACATTCAAAACATGACTTCAAGTGTTTACATAATACTTTAAAACAAAATAGATCAAGTGCGGAAGGTTTGACTAGTGTGTTCGGTTCTTGATAATTGCTTGATCGCCATCCGGAATTGGTACACCATCACCTACGGTCAAAACCATGTAAAATATTAGTTTTGACAACTTAAAAACAAGTATAAATAAGTTCGACGTTCAAAACAAAGCAAAAACAACAAGTTTCCTTCGATTTGGGTGGTCGCGCCGCGCGACGGACACAAGGCTCAGCGGTGGCGTAGCGCCACCACCGTCGCGTCACGCGACGGACTTTGTGGTTCGCCGTGGCGTCGCGCCACGAGGTGTTTTTGGCAGAATGTTGCTTGCTGGTGCTGTATATCAGCCCAGCACCAATTTTTAACATCTAAAACTTCAAATTCACATAACTTTTTACTCGAATGTCCAATTTAGCCGATTCTTTTTCCTACGCGACCGTAATTTAATTATGGACGCGTTTATCAACACCATTCATGAAAATTTTCAGTTTACGAACAATCGGCTTATAATCCGATTCCTTGCTTATTCGACCCGTTTGTCTAGAAGTTCAACAACTTGATTATTTGTCATCTCATGTCTACAACCAATTTACCCAATCCCGGGTTCTCCGATTATGACGTTTCGCTTCCTTCCCAAGGGTTACTTAAGCAATAATCGTCATGCTTGTTTTCAAGGTTTCAAACTTGCTTTTTAACACTATTTGACATGCTTAAGTTCCCGAACTTTAATTCCCATATTAAGGGCTCAAATTCACAACAAGTTTAGTGTGTCCGCTACACGGCTTACGCTTTGTTTATAACCATTCAACAAATGATGGTCATTAACTTTAATGTTTACAACTCAACTTGTTTTGACCCGTTTGGATGCTGAATGAAAACCACCATTCAAGACATTCCAAAATCTATTTCTAACACATGTTTTGGCCCGTTTTAAATCATCTAAGCACTTCGTCACTTCCGTGACTTAACGGGTTTCTTGTTTAGCTATTTTCCAACACAACGGACTAAAATAACAAATAACATAACATAACGAAACCATAGGTCGCGTACCTTCAAAGCGCACCCTTCAAGTGTGTATCACCTCCGGCTTGTCCACTTGAAGACCCGGATTCTTTACCTAAAGAGTTCCATTCGCAATCAGTTTAGAACTCTTTTATAATCAATAACGGACAATTTATTATAGTAATCAGATCTGCGCTTTTGTCCGATTATTAATACTTTGATCCTCGCTTAGGCGTTTCTACAAACACCTAGCGGGTCAGATTTTTACATAATCATTGCTAGGTTCTTGACATGTTATTTCCATCTATATTCACTTCAATTAAGCAATTTTCACAACTTTTAACATCCAAATTACTGAATTTTATCATATAAATTCAGTTTTCACTAGAATAGAAATCATAATCCTAGTGTTTATCTAGTTTCTACAATTTCATTAATCACCTACAATGGTGATTATAAACTTCTCAAGTATCATGCAAAGATTTTACAAGAGATCATCTAGGGTTTATCCCTAGACATCATATTGCTTCTTATTTCAACTATACAACATATATTCAAGCTCAATTCTTGATTTTCTCATTTAACCTAAAACTGAACTTGAATCAAAATACCAAAATTTTGCATACCTTTTGATCCTTGCAATGAGGTGATCACTAATTCGTGTTTGGAACTTGATTTAGAGTAGATTAGAGGCTTCAATTTGTGAATTTTGTGAGGATTTTAGGGTTTGAAGGAAACCCCTGGTCGCCCTCTTCTTCTGATCGATCCCAGCACACCCAGATGTGTGTGTTTGGTGAGTTATTTCATATTTGATCATCAAGGTTGTAGTTTTTATTAATTTGGTCCCTCAACTTTTGTCTAACTTATAGTTTAGGCATCTCAACCTTAATAATTGTCCCTTCAAGACTCTTAACTAAATGGGTTATAAATTCCTAGTTAGTTTGTTCTTGTTTATTTAACACTTTATTATCCTGATTTTAAATTTTATAAATTTTGGGGTGTTACAAGTCCACCCCCCTTAAAAAGGGTTTCGTCCCCGAAACCTGATTACGTACCGAATAACATAGGGTAGAGTCGTTGCATCTCCTCCTCGGATTCCCATGTGGTATCCCAACCCTTCCGGTGTTCTCATTTGACCTTCGCTTGATTGATTTCTTTGTTCCTTAAGGTATTCACCTTATGATCCAAAATCGCAATGGGCTTCACCACATAGTTAAGTCTATCATCCACCTCGATGTCATCGTAGTGCATATAGGTTGTTTCATCCGCTAAAAATTTCGAAGATGTGACACATGAAATGTGCTATGAATCCCGCTTAATTCATCCGGTAGTTCAAGGCGGTATGCTACCTTTCCTACCCTTCGACAATCGTAAACGGCCCAATAAATCTCGGGCTTAGTTTTCCTCTCTCTCTAAACCGGATAACCCCCTTCCATGGGGATACCTTAAGCATGACCTTGTTGCCCACCTGAAACTCGATCAGCCTCCTTCTTTTGTCCGCATACGACTTTTGTCTATCTTGTGCCGCTTTCAAGTGTGCCCGAACCACCCCAATCTTTTCATTAGTGAATCGAACTATATCTTTGTGAGCGAGTTCACGTGGACCCACCTCACCCCAACACACCGGGGTCCGGCATTTCCTACCATATAGCATTTCATACGGTGCCATCCCGATACTAGCATGGTAGCTGTTATTATATGAAAACTCGACCAATGGTAGATAGACATCCCAACTGCCTCCGAAGTCGATTATACATGCCCGTAGCATGTCTTCCAATGTTTGTATTATTCTTTCAGCCTGTCCATCCGTCTGAGGATGGTACGCGGTGCTAATGAACAATTTTATTCCCGTTTGCTCTTGGAAATCTCGCCAAAAATTTGAGGTGAACCAGGTATCCCTATCGGACACGATGGATACCGGTACTCCATGGCATGCCATTATCTCATTAGTGTAAACCTCCGACATCTTTTCTGACGTATAAGTCTCACGTATTGGAATAAAGTGAGCACTCTTTGTCAATCTATCAACAACTACCCATATTGCATCAAATCCGCGGTTCGTCTTCGGTAGTTTGGTTAACAGGTCCATTGTAATATGTTCCCATTTCCAAACCGGAATTTCCAACGGTTGGAGCTTACCGTATGGTTTTTGGTGTTCCGCCTTGACTTGTAGACATGTCAGGCACTTCTCCACGTATTTCACTACATCTCTTTTCATTCCGGGCCACCAATAGTTTTGTTTCAAGTCGTTATACATCTTGGTCGCTCCCGGATGGATGGAATAACGAGATTTATGTGCTTCATCTAGTAGAAGCTTTTTAACTCCACATGTGTTAGGAACCCAGATTCTGTTGAAACGTGTTTTCAAACCGTGATTGCCTTCTTCAAGATCTTTAAATTGGCCAACGATTCTTTCCTTTTTCCAGTTTTCTACCTTCACCGCTTCAACTTGTGCTTCTCGGATTCGTTCTAGTAAGCCCGAGGTCATAATAAGCTGCATTGATTGTACTTGTATCATGGCATAATCTGCCTTTCGGCTCAACGCATCTGCCACTACATTGGCTTTCCCGGGATGATAATGTATTTCACAATCATAGTCCTTGACCGTTTCTAACCATCGCCTCTGCCTCATGTTTAATTCCTTCTGATCGAAGAAATATTTTAGACTCTTATGGTCGGTAAAGATGGTACATTCCCCATACAAGTAATGTCTCCATATTTTTAAGGCAAATACCACTGCTGCCAGCTCCAAGTCATGAGTCGGGTATTTCTTTTCATGGATCTTCAGTTGCCTCGAGGCATAGGCTATGACCTTGCCTCGTTGCATTAAAACACATCCGAGCCCCGAATGTGACGCATCAGAATAAACCACCATGTAGTCAACTCCTTCCGGTAATGTTAACACCGGAGCGTGAGTTAACTTTTCTTTGAGTGTTTGGAAGGCTTTCTCTTGTTCAACGCCCCATACAAATCTTTCCTCCTTGCGAGTCAGTTTGGTCAATGGTAAGGCAATTTTGGAGAAATCTTGTATGAACCTCCTATAATATCCCGCGAGCCCTAAAAAGCTTCGGATTTCTGAGGGATTTCTTGGAGTGTTCCATTTTGACACGGCTTCTACTTTTGACGGATCCACTAGTACCCCGTCGGCATTAATGATATGCCCAAGAAACTGCACCTCTCGTAACCAGAAGGCGCACTTTGAGAATTTTGCATACAACTTTTCTCGTCTGAGTGTCTCTAACACTTCTTGCAAATGGTAAACATGCTCAGCCTCATTCTTCGAATACACTAAAATTTCATCGATAAATACGATTACCAACTTATCCAATATAGGTTTGCAAACCCGGTTCATGAGGTCCATGAAAGTCGCGGGTGCATTAGTCAACCCAAAGGGCATTACGAGGAACTCATAATGCCCATACAGTATACGAAAGGCCGTCTTCGGTACGTCTTCCTCCTTGACTTTCAACTGGTGATAACCCGATCTGAGATCAATCTTTGAGAACCAACTCGCTCCTTGCAGCTGGTCAAACAAGTCATCAATTCTTGGGAGTGGGTATCGATTTTTCACAGTGAATTTGTTTAACTCTCGGTAATCGATACACATGCGCATACTACCATCTTTCTTTTTCACGAATAGAACTGGTGCGCCCCACGGGGATACACTCGGTCGGATAAACCCCTTGTCGAGCAATTCTTGGATCTGAGACATCAATTCTTGTAGCTCCGACGGCGCGAGCCGATACGGCGCCTTAGCCACAGGTTTTGCGTCCGAAATCAACTCGATTCCGAACTCTACTTCTCGTTCTGGTGGTATTCCCGGTAAATCTTCGGGGACCACATCCCCATAATCACGTACCACCGGCACATCTTCGATTTTTAGGGATTTATTTTCCGACTCACTTGCGTACACCATATAGGCCTTGCATCCATGTTTCATAAGTCGGTGAGCTTCTAGCATCGTGCATACCACCAGGTTACCGCCTTTTTCACCGTATATTGTAACGTGCTTCCCGCTAGGAGACGTCAGTTTTATTTCCTTTCGGAAACATGCCACTTTTGCGTGGTATCGGGACAACCAATCCATACCCACGATCACTTGGAATTCTCCCATCGACATCGAGATCAAGTCTATTGTGTGTTCTTCGTCATCAATGCTCAATTTACAGTTTTCACATACATCACAAACGATAAAACTCTTGTTATTACCTATCTCTACTTCTAAAGGCATAGGTAATTTTGTTAGAACAAAGAAGGATGTCGAATAAATCCATATGAAATAAAGGATTTATTCGCACCCATATCAAATAATACACGCGCAGGAATCGAGTTTACAGCAAATATACCTAAAACCACTTCGGGTCCAACTTTTGCTTCTGCGGCAGTCAAGTGGAAAGATCTTGCCTTTGCTTTTGGGGCTTCGCCTTTCGTGTCTTGCCCGTCTTTCTTTCCAATTAGCTCCGGGCATTCCGACTTCTTGTGACCCGGTCGATAACAATTGTAGCTGACCGTCACTTTTTCCGGGCATGATGTAGCCATATGTCCCGTCTTTCGACATATGGGACAAGGTTTATCCTTGAAGCGACACTTGCCCTTATGACCTTTTCCACAAATCTTGCAACTAGGCGACCCGCCTTTTACATCAGATTTCTTCCCAGTTTCATTCGTTCGTGTCTTCTTGGTAGGGCTTGGATTAACAACATATGCCCTTCTCTCACCCCGCTCCAATTGCTTTTTCAGTTCGATTTCCCGTTCCCGAGCAACGTTTATGATCTCGGTAAGGGTCTCGTATTTTGAAGGAGTCATAAACTTCCTATACTCGGCACTCAACATGTTATAGTAGTAGTATATCTTCTGTTCTTCATTCATCACCAATTCATTGCAAAACTTCATCTTATCCATAAACGTTGCCGTAATCTTGTCTATGGTCTCGCCCTTGTGTCTAAGTTGCATGAACTCTTCCTTGATTCTATTAATGACCGCCTTGGTACTATGATATTTAAGAAATGGCATCTTAAACTCATCCCATGTCATGGCCTTAGCCGCTTCGCTTCCAATCTCTTTCTTTTTGTTATCCCACCAGTCTTTCGCTTGACCCCTTAATTGACCCGTACCATAGGCTACGTAGTCATCTTTGTCACAATGGGTCCTCTCGAAAACCACTTCAATTTCACTTAGCCATTGTTGGCATACTATTGGGTCAACCTCCCCATTGTATATTGGCGGTTTACACGCCATGAATTCCTTGTATGAACAAGACTTTCGTCCTCCAGACTTTTCCTTTGCTAGACTAGAGCTATCTTCCAATTTCTTGATTCTCTCGTCTACTATCAATAGAACCGTGTTTTGAATTTTATCAATAAAACCCGACAAACTATTTTCGATCGCCTTTCCAACCTCTTCGGCAATCACTTCTCTCATTTGTTCGGTGACTCTTGGCACCGCATCATCATTACCTCCATCCGCCATCTCTAATACTGAAATGTTTACATTAACTGTTAAACATTTCATTTATAACATATGATTTACTTGTTTTGATTTTAGTCAAGTTCATAACTTGATTCAACCGTTCTTGTTTCATGCATTTCCCGTGTTTGAGTGAGCTTACACACTCTTTTCGTGCATATTAATTCATGTTTCATTTCTATATTCTCTAAATCTACTTAAAACAATTAACTCTTACCGGATGCTTGATCAAGCTTGAACCGAACACACTTTATTGACAACCCTTAGCTCTGATACCAACTTGTAAGACCCGGCTTAATTAACAGGATTTAAGATACATAACATGCATTTAGTACAAAATTTTCGAGTTTACAAAAGGTTTCATGACTTTTAGACCATACCTGATTATACTATTCAAATTATAACCCTACTAATTAAACATTCAAAACATGACTTCAAGTGTTTACATAATACTTTAAAACAAAATAGATCAAGTGCGAAAGCTTTGACTAGTGTGTTCGGTTCTTGATAATTGCTTGATCGCCATCCGGAATTGGTACACCATCACCTACAGTCAAAACCATGTAAAATATTAGTTTTGACAACTTAAAAACAAGTATAAAAAAGTTCCATGTTCAAAACAAAGCAAAAACAACAAGTTTCCTTCAATTTGGGTGATCGCGCCGCGCGACGGACACAAGGCTCAGCGGTGGCGTAGCGCCACCACCGTTGCGTCGCGCGACGGACTTTGTGGTTCGCCATGGCGTCGCGCCACGGGGTGTGTTTGGCAGAAGGTTGCTTGCTGGTGCTGTATATCAGCTCAGCACCAATTTTTAACATCTAAAACTTCAAATTCACATAACCTTTTACTCGAATGTCCAATTTAGCCGATTCTATTTCATACGCTACCGTAATTTAAGTACGGACGCGTTTATCAACACCATTCATGAAAATTTTCAGTTTACGATCAATCGGATTATAATCCGATTCCTTGCTTATTCGACCCGTTTGTCAACAAGTTCAACAACTTGATTATTTGTCATCTCATGTCTACAACCAATTTACCCAATCCCGGGTTCTCCGATTATGACGTTTCGCTTCCCTCCCAAGGGTTGCTTACGCAATAATCGTCATGCTTGTTTTCAAGGTTTCAACTTGCTTTTTAACACTATTTGACATGCTTAAGTTCCCGAACTTTAATTCCCATATTAAGGGCTCAAATTCACAACAAGTTTAGCGTGTCCACTACACGGCTTACGCTTTGTTTATAACCATTCAACAAATGATGGTCATTAACTTTAATGTTTACAACTCAACTTGTTCTGACCCGTTTGGATGCTGAATGAAAACCACCATTCAAGACATTCCAAAATCTATTTCTAACACATGTTTTGACCAGTTTTAAACCATCTAAGCACTTCGTCACTTCCGTGACTTAACGGGTTTCTTGTTTAGCTATTTTCCAACACAACGGACTAAAATAACAAATAACATAACATAACGAAACCATAGGTCGCGTACCTTCAAAGCGCACCCTTGAAGCATGTATCACCTCCGGCTTGTCCACTTGACGACCCGGATTCTTTATCTAAAGAGTTCCATTCGCAATCAGTTTAGAACTCTTTTATAATCAATAACGGACAATTTAATATAGTAATCAAATCTGTGTTTTTGTCCGATTATTAATACTTTGATCCTCACTTAGGCGTTTCTACAAACACCTAGCGGGTTAGATTTTTACATAATCATTGCTAGGTTCTTGATATGTTATTTCCATCTATATTCACTTCAATTAAGCAATTTTCACAACTTTTAACATCCAAATTACTGAATTTTATCATATAAATTCAGTTTTCACTAGAATAGAAATCATAATCCTAGTGTTTATCTAGTTTCTACAATTTCATTAATCACCTACAATGGTGATTATAAACTTCTCAAGTATCATGCAAAGATTTTACAAGAGATCATCTAGGGTTTATCCCTAGACATCATATTGCTTCTTATTTCAACTATACAACATATATTCAAGCTCAATTCTTGATTTTCTCATTTAACCTAAAACTGAACTTGAATCAAAATACCAAAATTTTGCATACCTTTTGATCCCTGCAACAAGGTGATCACTAATTCGTGTTTGGAACTTGATTTAGAGTAGATTAGAGGCTTCAATTTGTGAATTTTGTGAGGATTTTAGGGTTTGAAGGAAACCCCTGGTCGCCCTCTTCTTCTGATCGATCCCAGCACACCCAGATGTGTGTGTTTGGTGAGTTATTTCATATTTGATCATCAAGGTTTTAGTTTTTATTAATTTGGTCCCTCAACTTTTGTCTAACTTATAGTTTAGGCATCTCAACCTTAATAATTGTCCCTTCAAGACTCTTAACTAACTGGGTTATAAATTCCTAGTTAGTTTGTTCTTGTTTATTTAACACTTTATTATCCTGATTTTAAATTTTATAAATTTCAGGGTGTTACAAATTGTACTTACATCCTCTGGCGGTGGTACAAGTTCCCATACTTGTTGTCTTTTGAACTATTGGAGCTCTTCTTGCATGGCTTCTACCCAACTATTGTCTTTCAGTGCCTCTTGGTACTTGACTGGTTGATGGAGTGATAGAAAGCCTGCAAAAAGACAAATGTTTTGGGATTGACTTCTTGTGAGAACCCCTTCATTGATGTTGCCAATAACTTGATCAGGTGGATGAAATTTAAGGAAGCTTAGATCCCCCTTGTATGGGAGAATGGCATTGAGAGGTGTAGGCTGTAGATGTGAATCATCTGAGCTAACATCTGTTGGTAATTTTGAAGAACCAACATCTGTTTGAAATAGAGGTGGAGGAATATGAGGAATGGGTGTGGCTCAATGTTGATTTTTATCCACTGTTGATGAATTTTTATCAACAGAGGTTGGAGATGATGAAATGGCAGAGTTTTGATTAACAACTGTTGATGCAGCAGTGGCAGAGTTTTCACAGCTGTTTTGAACATCTGCTACTCTGGTGGTGGTAGAGACTTTGTATTGTGGTATCACAATATGACATCCATAGTCTTGTGAGAAAGATTGTGGGGTACCTGCAGGGTTAGTCTAGACAGACACATCTTCAAATGTAAATTTATCAAGGTCAAACAGTTTAGCAGGGTTTGCTGGGATTTTCAGTGATGAAAGTTCATTGAACTTCACATTCAAAGTCTCTTCCACACGCCTAGTCCTTGTGTTAAACATTTTATAGGCCTTGGCAGTGGTTGAGTATCCCAGATGGTAACCACAATCCACTTTGGTTTGATTTTGAACAGAGTTTCATAGGCAGTCTTCAGATGCCTGGGGTTGATTAAAACTTTGTTCTACACATAACAAGCAGTGTTTACAGCCTCTGCCCAAAAAGTTAAGGGTAAACCTGAGTCTGCAAGCATTTTTCTTGCAGCTTCAATCAAAGTTCTGTTTTTTCCTTTCAACCACCCCGTTCTGTTCTGGTGTTCTTGGGATGTTGTACTGCCTTACAATCCCTTTTGCCACACAAAACTCATCCAGCTCCTTGTTTCTAGACTATGTTCCATTGTCACTTCTAAAGATTTTTACTGGCAAGTCACATTGCTTTTCAACCTGTTTAAAAGTAAGTCCATGTAAACCTAGAAAAATCATCAACAATGACCAAACAATATCTTTTCTTTTTTAAAGTCATGAATTTTACTGGGCCAAACAAATCCATGTGCAGCATTTGCAAACACTTGGTTGTTTTCGACTCTTCAATGGACTTGTAAGAGCTTTTATGTTGTTTACCATTTAGACAGGAAACACAATGTTCAGAACAAGTAAAAAGTTTTTGTGGAAGACCTCTTACAAGGCCTTGTTTTGAGAGTGTGGTAATAGTCTTAAGATTTATGGGCACAAGTCTCCTATGCCATAACTCTGTCTCTTTGTTAGAGGTAGCTAAGAACAGACAAGCATCAGCCATTAGGTTATCTTTTGACGTATCAACCACATACACATTGCCACTCCTTTGAGCAACAAGCTGTGTTTTACCCCCAGCTATGATTTCTTCAATCTTTTTCACCATTTCTGGCCCAACAATCTTACAGTTATCCATAGTGAAGAATGACCCATAGCCTTTGTCACTCATTTGTGAAACACTAAGGAGATTAAACTTAAGATTGTCAATAAGATTGATATTCTCAAACTTGAGCTTCCCAGCCTGCACTGCCCCTGACCCCAACACCTTCCCTTTTGAATTGTTACCAATGGATATGTCACCCCCGCCATGGTTTTTGAAATCTTTGAGTAGGGCTCTACATCCTGTCGTGTGCCTAGCCTCCACTATCTACATACCATAAACTATCTAAGCATGTAGAAGCTCCCTGCACATTGTGATAACTGGCACAAAACCGATAATTTCTGTACTATTTTAATAATTATTGTTTGCCTGCAATTATTTGCTTAAACATCAACATTATGTGCTTACTTGCTTTACATATGAATTCATGCATGTTTTATACTTCAATTATTGCATTGTGCATTACATTAAGCCTTGCGTCGAAACGACTAGTAAACTCACCGGTAAGACAAACTGCGTCAGCATGACTGCAAAATACAATCAGGCAATAGATTTAGGGCCTAGGTGTAGGTCCAGCATCAAAAATACATTAAAACCCAAGTGTAGGAACAAGGGTTAACATAAACTCTTTCCGAAAGCTAAACCAAGCACTAAAAAGCACCCGAAACCCACTTTAAATGCTGAATTCTACAGAACTCAGCATAATTCATCAATAAAACATCAAACTAACACTAAAATAACATGCATAATTTATGTTTTAGTGTCCAGAATAACTTGTAAATTGTCGGGAATGAAAACTGTCACAAAAGGTACTTCATACATTGTAAAACTGCACTATTTAGCACTTTAACTAACGGATAACCGAACGAATAACCGAACACTACCCAAAACATCAAAAATAGACTAGAAGCATTGTTTTTATGATATAAAGCTAGTTATGGGGATGAAACACCTTAAAAATAATAAAAACACATAAACACACTTAATATCATCAAAAACCTTCTAACTTTGACATATAACCCTTAACTTCCAAATTTTACACTCCCCCCCCATTTGAAACCGGCCCCAAAGGGACCCCAAAACCTTTTCCACTAAAATATTTCATATGTTAGCTAGATATTGGAGATTTAAACTTATGGTTAAACACATGTTGGAGGATGATTATAAGAGACCTTTACTTGGAGAAACATTATCACTTTCCTCATTTTTCAAACTCATCTTCTCCTCCTTCCTTCTACACCTTACGGCCAATAAAACCCACACACACATCTTCATTTTCAATCATCTTACTAGCAATCCAAGCTTATACAAAGGTGAAGGAAGGTGATCTAAGGAAGCTACAAGTGGTAGAAGTTGAAGGACCTTCTTGTGGAGCTTTTAACCTCTCATTTTCTTCTATATTCATCTTCATCTTGTGTGTGTCACTTCCCTAGCCACTGGAGCTAGTAGTAAGCCTTCTAAACACAATATTACTTCATGTTATTAGTATGTACAAGTCACACCATCAAAGAAACTAAACTTTAAATAATGGTAACATGAAGATCTAACATAATCTAAGTGTAATCAAGTTGTTTTGAAGTTGTTTGATGTATGTGATGAAGTTGTGAATGTTGAATCTTGTGTTTATGTTTAGATCCATCATGTTAAAGCTTATTAGAAGCTTAGATCTAACAAGTTTAAGCATGGATCTTGAAAGATCCATGGTTAAACTTGAAGATGAACTTGAAAAGTCTTTATGTGAACATGAAAGCTGGTTTTAAAGTATGATTCTTATGATCTTGAGGTGAAAAAGTTTATGGACGAACAAGTTATGAAACTAAACTTCTTAAAAAGTTTGTTAAAATTTAACAACACTTATTTTCGGAAGAATCATGTATGTAAAGTGTAGATCTAAAAGACTACACATTTTTAACAAAAATCAAGTTCATCATAAGGTCTTACATGATGAAATTAGTGTATGTAACTTCTTATGTTGATTGGAAATTGATTTTGATGATGAAAAGAAAATAAACACATGTTTTGAAAACATGGGAAACCTCCATTTTTAGGGGAAACTATGTCAAAATTTTGACATTTAGAAAAATATAAGTTTTGGTGAAACTTATTCCTAAAATATTTACCTAAAAACATTTACTAAGGTTTTCTATTTTTTGTACAAAATTTCAAGTCAAGAAATAAGGATTTCTTCAAGGTTAAAATTCAATATTAAGTATGTATATTTTTAGGAAAAATATATATTTAGTGGTCGCCAAATTTTGTGCTATGTGTATATTATTTGTATTATATGTAGTAGTATATTAGTAACTTGAAAAATACACTAAATACTCCCAAGGAGTATAAATACCAAAATACACACAAAAATATTCAAGGAAGTATTTATAAATATATATACAAGATTCTTAAACTTTGACCCACACGTTTAGTTGGTTAATTATATTGCAATACCAAACACTTTTGATACAAGATTTTCACTTATCGACTCTAGTCGTCATACGAGGAATTGCAATATGTATACAAGCCATGAATTTGACACACTCACAAAAGCTATGTACTCGCCAACTTTTTATGTTGATTCTCTTTTCATATATGTTTCAGGAGCTGTTGTTTGATGTTATGATCATGCTTCACATAGGATTGGACGCGGGCCTTAGTGATTATAAAATATGAAAGACAATTGTACTGCTTGTTTGTTTCTAATTCCAAGACATTGTAAACAATTAACCTAATAATACAAAACTTTAAACACCATGTGTTGTGAAACAATAGTTCTGTGACATGACTCGCCGACGTTTCCGCCGCGGTTTGTTGTTTTACGCGGTCGGAGTGTTACAGAAAGATTGGTATCAGAGCCATGGTTATAGAGAATTAGGTTATTAGTAATGCTTTGACCTAGATTATAACCTTTGTAGGACCCTAACACAAGTTATCTTGTATTTAGATCTTAAAACAATATTGTCACCTATCCTTTGGTGACTACCACAACGAGAACACAAATTTCAAATCCGTTTTGAAAATCAATCATCTATCCTTAGATGATTTGTTTTAAGGCTTCATGCCTTCAAAGTTTTCAAAATCTCATCAAAGTTTGGGTCTTATTAATGTGAACACGTGCAATCTGGAAGGGTGGGTGCATGTACCTCGAATTTTTCTGTCTAAGGCTAAAATGTTCATACAAATCTGCATTATCAGACCAGTCACTCTTACCTGGGAACTCTTAGGGTGAGTGTCCACTTATAGGCTAAAGCATGTCTTCACGATACATTATAAAGACCTATTTACTTTGATTTGTCACTGTGTATCATTTGTTTGTTTTAAGCAACGAACGAATGACCACCTTCCTTATGTTTTGTAGATATTGTGTTACCTCTTTTGATTATCTAATGTCAATCTCACATTTCCTCATGTTTCCTTCTCTTTTAGAATGCCTCATTGGCGTGATCAAACTCAAGATGCCGCTATAGCAGCCATGATCGCTCAGCAAATCATTGCTGTGCTCCCGAACCTTATCACCCAGATAAATCAAGCGAACAACAACAATAACAACAACAATGCACCCATTCTGTGCAACTACAAAGAGTTCAATTCGGCTAAACCACTCAAATTTTCTGGGTCTGATGGAGGTACTAGGCTCCTACAGTGGTTCGAGAGTCTTGAAGGCACGTTTCGACACGTTCAATGCCCGAATGAGCAAAAGGTTGAGTTTGCATCAAGTGTCTTTCAGAAGAGGGCACTTACATGGTGGAATGGTGTGATGAGAGATAAGGGTGCCAATGTGGCAATGGCTTTTGCTTAGGAAGAGCTTCGCGCTCTAATGATGACAGAATTTTTTCCTCGTCATGAACTACGGGTGCTGGAGAACGAATTTGTGACAATTGTCAAATTTGCATGTATCCGTACAATTATTAAACAGTAATTAGTGCTTAATGACTGTGCTGATTTAACATTTATTACATGAATTGTTTCTGATCTTGCTATCATGCATACATATGCATCCTATATTGCAAAATGTCATATCATTATTGCAGGCAACACTTATTCATTTAAATGATGCACGAAACAAAGGTAGCACAGTTATCAGATAAATCAGAAAAATGCTGACGGAGTTCAGTGCATAGACAGACATGGTATTGAGACACAGAATGAGCCAGAAACAAGAGTTACACTAGTATAGTGTGTAGGAAAGTAAGGATCACAAAACTGCCTTCCTAGTGATAGTTTAAGTACCGAAAAGTGCCTAAAACTCACATAAACTGCAGAATTCTGCAGAATTCAGCAAAATTCAGCTTCTAAACAACTTAATATCATGTAGAAATATGGTTAAATGGTCCTGAATGCTTTCCTAAGTGTCGGGAATCAAAACTGTCACTAAAGGTAACATAAAGCACACTAAACTGCATAGTTTAGCACCTTAATGAACCGGTAACCAACCGAACAACCGGATACTACCCGAAACACCAAATTTTCACTAGAAGCATCGTTTTATCATTACCAAGCTAGTTATGGTCCCCGAACATCCTAACACATCATATAACACCTAGTAACTAACTAACATAACTAATACTTGAATTTTAACTAACTAAACAAACTATTAGTTACTACCTAAGCCTAGGACCCCCCCCCCCAACCTTGTAATCGGCCAACAAGGGCCCACATCAAGATTTTATTTACATATTATATTGGATCATGTTTGTTCTTTATAAAACATTAAAACCATTAGATAAAATGGTAGTGGTGGATTTTATAAGTAACCTTTAGAACTTAACATCTTCATATCACCAACACACTCCATCTTCTTCTTCCCTTCTTCTTTGGGTTCGGCTGAGAACAACAACAACAATATCACCATCATCAATCAATCTTCATTCAATTCCAAGTAATCACAAGGGTGTAAGAAGGTGTATAAGGAAGCTTGGAGCTTGTGGAAGTTGAAGGACCTTTCTCTTTTGCTTTTATCCACTCCATTTCAACTAGTAATCATCCCTAGCCTTGAGCTAGTAGTAAGAACACTCTACACTTCATTTTACATCTTATTTTAGTGGTTAAAAGAAGATACAAGCTGTTGATCATGATGAACACTAAGAATCTTGAACTTGAAACTTGAACATAAGCTTAAAAACATAAGAAATCATGATGTTTATGTGTTGTTATGCTTGTTGATTGTTGATTGCTCATGTTATTGATGTAAATCATCATGTGATCTTGCTAGATAGTGATTAAAGACATAATCTAGCAATATGAGAGGATGATTATGTTAAGAATCAATAGATCATCCATATGTAAATCATGAACTTGAAGTGTAAATTGTTTTTCTCGTAAAATGATGATCAAAGTAAACATAAAGTCTTGTAAATCTATAATTTCAAGAATGATTTTTCAAGCAACCAAGTTAAAAATACAAAGTTTACTTAAGCTTGGTTCTTAAAGGAATTAACCACATTTTTAGTGGTTTTTCTCATGGGTCCGTCCTCCCACACTATAGCTATGAGAGAGTTTTATGATTGTGTTCAAACTGCGGAGTTGAATGATGTTAAGAGTCATGGGTTGCATTATACTTGGAACCAAAAACCAAAAGATGGAGTAGGAATGCGAAAGAAGATCGACCGTATTATGGGTAATGTCAAATTGTTAGATGTTTTTTCGGATGCGTATGCTATTTTTCAGCCTTTTCGTGTCTCTGATCATGCTCCTGCTGTCCTGAAATTATTTTCTATGTCTACAGACCGGCCTAAACCGTTTAAGTTTCCAAACTTTATTGTGACAAAGCCTGAATTTCGCCAAGTTGTTATGTCCGAATGGAATAAAACAGTAGAGGGTGCTACTATGTTTTCAGTGGTTATGAAAATGAAGGGCTTGAAAACTCACTTTAGGAGGATCTTACGTGATCAAGGTAATCTCCATAAAAGAGTTACCGACCTAAGAAATGAACTGGACCAGATTCAAAAACGGGTGGATGCTAACCCCTTTGATGCTGCTCTTCGGTCTTCCGAAGCGATATGTTTGCGAGATTTCAAGTCAGCGGCTTATGATGAGGAGTGTTTCTTGAAACAGAAATCTAAAGTGCAGTGGTTATGCGCGGGTGATTCAAACACATCCTATTTTCATAATTGTGTGAAAAGTAGAAATGCTAAAAATAAAATCAACTGCATTAAGGATGAGAATGGGAACCAATTCGAGGGAGTTGATGTGGCGGGTGCCCTGCTCAATCATTATTCTGGATTCATGGGCACTGAAGACCAAGTGGTTAGTTTGGATGATGACGACTTGTTTGTCAATGTTCTTCAACCACAGGTGGCGGAGAACATGGTCAGGCAAGTTACCGATGATGAAGTTAAACAGGCTATGTTCTGCATAGGAGAGAATAAGGCTCCAGGTCCTGACGGCTACACTTCAGCTTTTTTTAAGAACGCTTGGGATGTTGTGGGTGGAGAAGTTACTAAGGCGGTGCGTGAATTTTTTAACAACGGTCAAATCCTTAAGCAAATCAACCATACGATTCTAGCTTTGGTGCCAAAGATTGATACTCCAAATACGGTGCTTGACTACAGGCCGATCTCATGCTGCAATGTGATTTATAAATGTATTAGCAAAATAATCACTGATCGTCTGAAGGGCAGTTTGGGGATCCTAGTGAACATAAACCAGTCGGCGTTTGTTCCTGGGAGAAAGATCTCGGATAATATTCTTATTACGCAGGAGCTTATGCATAATTATCATGTGGATAGAGGTCCCCCGAGGTGTGCGTTGAAGATTGATATCCAGAAAGCTTACGATACTGTTAATTGGTCTTTTTTGGAAGCTATTTTAAACCGGTTCGGTTTTCACCAGAAAATGGTTTCATGGATCATGGCTTGTGTCACAACGGTCTCCTACTCAGTTAGCATAAATGGTGAGTTGCATGGTTATTTTACCGGGAAACGGGGCTTACGTCAAGGGGATCCAATGTCCCCGTACCTGTTTACATTAATTATGGAGGTGTTATCTCTCATGTTACAAAAGATGGCTTTGAACTCTGTGTTCAAGTTTCATAGACATTGTTGAAAACAGAAGATTATCAACGTTTCTTTTGCTGATGACCTGTTTGTTTTTGTAAATGGGGATATTGGATCGGTTCAGCTTATTCGGAATACATTGGAGAAATTCTCTAGTGTCTCGGGCCTTGTTCCTAGTTTGCCGAAAAGTACAATCTTCTTCTGCAATGTTCCATGTCATGTTAAAGCGGAGATTCTGGGTCTGTTGCCGTTTCGGGAGGGTACTCTCCCGGTCCGCTATCTCGGGGTTCCCTTAATCTCTACTAAACTTTCGTTTAGAGATTGTCGAGTGCTAGTGGAACGCATGGAGAGAAAGGTTGATAACTGGATGTCTAAATCTTTATCATTTGCAGGTAGGTTGCAGCTTCTCAATTCAGTTCTTGCAGCTATGTATACGTATTGGGCATCGGTCTTTATCTTGCCAATGCGTATTGTGAAGGATTTGGAAAAGAGAATGAGAAGATTTCTTTGGAACGCGGGGGCACCTGGGAATGTTCGGTCTAAAGTCGCGTGGAAAGACATCTGTATGCCTAAGGATGAGGGTGGTCTTGGAATACGTAGTATATCAGATGTTAACAAAGCCCTTATGATGTCGCATATTTGGAGTATCATAACCAACCGGGAATCTCTTTGGGTCAAATGGATCCATTCTTACAAGTTGAAAGGCAAAAATTTTGGGAGATTCAGAGCCGCGGTAGTTTGACTTGGAGTTGGCGAAAGATCTTATCTATCCGTCCGTTGGTTAGACCATATGTATGGATGTTGATTGGTAGTGGTTCCCAGACAAATGCGTGGAGTGACAACTGGTGCTCGTGTAGTCCGATCCGCAATTTTATCACTCCTAGGAGAATAGCTCAAGCGGGTTTTAACTTGAAGACTACTGTTGCGGAGCTTATAGACGCGGATGGTAATTGGAGATGGCCTCAAGCATGGTATGATTTATTTCCGGTGCTCATAAATGTAATGGTTCCGCCTCTAGTTCCTGATACGGATGACAGACTTGGATGGAAAAACGTGGAAGGAAAAATTATGCACTTTAACTCTTGGGAAGCTTGGGATAACCTTCGGGTTAGGGATAACAAGGTGGCTTGGGTGAATATGGTTTGGTATGGTCAATGCATTCCAAGACACTCGTTTCATCTTTGGTTGGTTTTAAAAAATAAGCTGAAAACTCAGGATAGGTTGGCGGTTTGGGAAGCGGGGAGTGAGACAAATCTACGACTTATGTGCTGTCCCCTTTGTAATTATGGACGTGACTCTAGAGATCACCTATTCTTTCAATGCTCTTATGCGGCGAAGATATGGAACATTGTCAAGAGAAGGATCGATATGGGGAATGTAAATGACAATTGGAACTCAATAATGGTGTGGATTGAGCAGAATGCGGCTTCTAAGAAGCTTGAACACATTGTTTGTAAGCTTGTTGTTGCGGCTTCTACATACTTCATATGGCAAGAAAGGAATAACCGGCTGTTTTCAAACGTTCAAAGGAAGGAAGAGATGGTGGCACAAGTTGTTCTTGATATAGTGCGGCTTCGTATAATGGGTTTCAAGATTGGAAGAGACGCTAACCATAGGAAGCTTTTGGAAGCATGGCGAATAATGGAAGACGAACCGGGATGATTTTGAGTCTAGTTTTCCTTATGTATTGCGTCTAGTTAGCTGTGTTTTTTCGGGTTGTGTTTGTTTTTTGGTAGTGTGTTGGGTTGTTTGTGTTTGTGTGCCTAGACTTGGCCTGTCAAGTCTAGTAGTGTGTGTCAACTTTTGTCACACCCTGTTCTTTGATTCTTTATAAAAATTTACCGGGGTAACCCTTTACCCAAAAAAAAAAACAAGTGTAGGAATATATATGCAACAAGAAAAACTCAAGAAGAAACATTTTTAGAAAAATAATTTACAAGTTGTAAACATCTAACTTCTTTAAAAATGATGTTTTTAAATAAACAATCACACTTTAAAGGGTAACTAAGCCTACTAAACACACTAGTAAGTTACTACAAATTTTTGTAAACTTTCAAGTTCATGAAGTAGTAATTTATGCTTGATTTTGGCAAATTGGTAAGTGTTGATTGGTTTATTGTTGATTGTGGTGATTTATAAAATAAAATGATATGCTTTGAAATCATGGAAACCCCCATTTTTAGGGGAAACTATGGCAAATTTTTTCTAGAAATGTAACACTTAGAAAAATATTTTTCAATAAATATTTACAAGTATATTTTAAACCATGAATTTTCATATAAAACTTGCCATAATTTTGTACAAAAAAAATATAAATATTGGAGGTTGGTTTTTGTAAATAAAAGTGACTAAATATGTATTTAGGAAATATATATTTAGATGTCACCATGTGTGTGATTATTTGTATATTATGTGTATTAGTTATATTATTTTAGGACTTGAAATAATATAACTCATCAAAATACCAAAAATTACAATCCAAAATATTACCAAAATTCTAAGAATATGAATATATAATTTATACCCAAAATATTGGGCAAACCGAACAAGGAATATAACTTACAAAAATATTTCGGAAATTTAATTCATTAGTATATTTTGGTAATTAGTATTTTGGACACCAAGGGAAAAAATATGATTTTTATAATTATTACAAAGATATATCATATTTTTTGACAAGGAGAAAAATATATTATTTATGGTAAGTAAAAATATATATTTTCTTGGAACTGTTAGAAGATATATTATTTTTGGGAGAAAATATATATTTTCTTGAATAAACATGAAATACGTTATTTTTGGGTGAAAAAAACTAAGTTTATATATATTTTCCAAGTTAAACTTGAAAATATATTATTTTTAAGACTTATATGAAATTTATAAATATTTTTGCCAAGGGAAAAATTATAAGAAATTTTTCTATGTAATATTTCTTAAAATATATATTGATGTATTTTTATTAGAAATATTGTTCCGGAAAAGTTAATACAAAAAAATTAAGTATAAGATACTTAATAAACACAATAAAATACGTATTCCCGTACGTATAATTATACACCAGAATACGCCACCGACACTTGGCAAAAATACACAAGGTTAAGAACACAAATATACATACCCCCATCCTTGGGAAGTTATACATGTACAAATACATAAAAGTGTCAAGTTGAAATATATTATTTTAACTAATATTCCAAAATTCATAAATATAATTTAAGTTAAAATATTTATTATTTTAACAAATAATTATATAACTTGGAATAATATTAAAGACACAATGAAATGTAACTCAAAGACACTAATTAACACTAAGTCAAGGCACGACCCGCTCATCTAATAAACCGTAGTACGTTTGTAGGAAGTCGTGTGAATGAGTATCGGCTGTGAGTTACGTCGGATTGAATTGAAGAACGCAAAACTGTGAATTCATGTCCCCTTTTCTTTTAACTGTTTTCGGATTTATAACTTTGGGGGTGAAGTACATGTTACAAATTGTTTACAAACGTTTATATGTGGTATGGTTAGCTAAGGAAAGGTACTAGTAGATCATGTGAGTGGTGGGTACAACGCTTAAGACCATTAATCCTCGTAGTAGGACCTAGGGACATGAGTGATAGATCTATTTGGTTGTAGCGAGCCAACACCCATGAGGACCGTGGGTTGGACCATGAGGTGACTATGTCTTACAGCCGGAGACAAAATCTGCTAGGTTTGAGCCTTCCTGCATCACGTCACACATATTAATGGCCTTGCAAACCATTAATGATCTGTTTTCCTTGTTTGCTTTCATACCGGGTTTACAAAATATACATACTTACAATGATTATAAGGTTTATTCGTGCGCACTTACAAAAAACGTGAACTCGCTCAACTTTTGTTGATGTTTTCAAACTACATGTATTTTAGGAAACTAAATATGGATCTGGCGAGCGTTGGAAGTTTTCAAGTGTTGGCTATAATAAAAGATGTCATCCGAGGTCGAATGGTTTGGGTTATGTATTTTATCCCGGATATGATACATGGCTCAAAGCCTAGTTGTTGTTTGTGTCTTTGTTAAGTCCTTATGGAACCTAAAACTTTGTTGGTGTTGTGTTTTGAACATGAAGTCTGTGTTTGGGATTTGAAAACAACGTTGTTTGTAATGTTTTAAAACTATCTATGGATGATCATCTTGGATTTTTATCATATAGTTGTTTGTTATGGTTGAATGCAATGATATTAAGCAAGTCACACATAATCACGCTTCCGCAAAAGTCAGGGTGTGACAGTTTGGTATCAGAGCTTCCATTGTAGCGAACTAGGATTCCTTCTCGAGTCTAGACTACATCACTAGGGCTCTCTCACGAAAATATTTTTACAACATGTTTTCATTGCATATACACACAACTCCCAGATCCATGGAACAAACGTTTTACAAAAAGGAAAGACAAGAAACACGATTGCAAGGTCACATTGGTGGTTTAGTCTACATGAGGTCGACTAGGAAAGATAGAGAAAGTTTCATGAAGGATAATGTGAATACATGGTTACATGATAAAATTTCCTTTGTTTGCATATAGGAAGTGTTAGTGGTTACTATATGTACATAGGTTAGGATTACGACGATACAGGCACACATGTCATCCTCAGAGAGTGGGATTGTCGAATGCCCGGACCCGATGGCAGTCGCATCAGACGACGAGGTTATGCCCGCGCCAGAGATATATATGTCAGACACTGAGAGTGATCCTGACATGCTGTCCGAGGACGAGGACGACTTCCAGCCGTTCGTGCTACCATACTTTGGCGATGATTTACACTAGCTGATGGTTTCCCTGACGAGGATCCTTTTGTCATCCCTGTTCCAGTCCATGACCACCTCATCATTGGTCATCCTGATGGTGAGCACATCGTGGCTCCGATCCTCGATCCTGTTCCTCTTGTGGTCATTCCTCCCGAGGATTGGCCTTTCGACGATTTGTTTGATGATGACGTTGATTTGTTTGTTGATGGTCCTCCTGTCGACGCCCGGGGTGATGGAGAGATAGATGAGGATGTTGTTGCTGTCCCACCTCCTGAGATTCCTGTCATTGAGTTATCCTCCGATTCTAGTTTGCACTCGGTCTCAGATTCCTTTGAGTCTGTGACATCTTCAGCTTTACAGACGTTCGGATTGCAGCTTTTTGCTACTGACTCAGACGATGACACCGCTATGTCTGTCGCACTATCACCTGCTCGAGATCCCACGCCTCCACACGACCTAGAGCCTGCTCCTGAGCTAGCTCCTGTTCCTTTTGGGTCAGTCTGATGTTGCACCTATTGATCTTGAGCCGATTCCTGATCCTGACCATGTTCCGTTTGAATTACCAGATATTGCACTCCCTATTTCCGACCCAGTACCCGCACCTGTTGATCTTCCTTTTAGCCGAGCCATTTATTCCTCCACCCGCACCCGCTGATGTTGCTCATCTCCCTCCTATAGAATCCAATGTCCATCGCACCGACTTACCTATCGTTTTCTTACAGGACATCCCTGCACCCCGTCCGGGGGGAGGTACTTCAGGTCAGCACTCGCGCGACGATCCTTTTGCTTCAGCAGCATTTCCTCTGACCTCACAGGCTGTACCACTTGCTCCCTTCGCATCCACACCGCTGGACGAGCCATTCTGATGGTTTCCACCGTACACCATGCCGATCTCAGACCCCTACCATCCCTCACATTATGGAGGCTACACATGGGATGAGTTGCTCCTGCCACTTCAGCTACAGTTTGAGATTTTGAGTCATAGAGTTCTGGAGCTAGAGCTGACACCACATCCTCCACCTTGTCCCTGTCAGTCCACTTTTGTTCCTCCACATTCCTCACCCCCTCCTTTTGCACACCCACCTGCTGCTCTTACACCTTTTCCAGGCTTTGATGCTCGTTTCCTTACTGTCGAGCAGCAGATCAGTTACTCATTTCGCCGTGTATACGAGCTCGGGGAAGAGCTCGCACATGTTCGTAGTTTGCTTTCTTCCCTCCTACACCTCCGCTGTAGGATCGGTTTTGACACCGTACATGAACGTGCGTGACCGAACACACAAGAACATACTAATGACGTGATTCTATCGATATGATGTCGTGTACAAAGCCGTGAATCACGTAGAGAGACTTTCTCTCTCTAGACTTTCTCTCTCTAAGATTAATTCTCTAAATCTCCAAATGAGCCAAAAGTCTTAAACTTTACAACTAAATGATCTATTTATAGGCTAAGGGATATAATGAGAAATCTCATTATTTACAAAATTGCCACCTTGCCTTTCTAACTAGATATAACACTAAAAGCTTAGAATTCTTCGGTTTCTGCTACGGAATAGATTGACGGAGGTGATAGACAGATAATGCACTAACAGACTCCCCCTTGGATATTGCCGTAGTCAATCTCGTAGCGCCTTGTCTTTCTCTCTCTCTAACAGAATCCCCGTGGATCTGTCTTCGAGCTTCCGTTGCTCCCCCTCTTGGTAGACTCTTTCTTCAGGCTCCCCCTTTCGTCAAGCTTCCGTGCTTTTGGGATCGACACCTTGATTTCCGTATACAAGCTCCTCCAAAATATTTATCTGGCTTTTTGAATCCACGCTTCCTCTTGCGTTGAACTCGTCTTCAGACTCCCCCTTAGACTCAGCTGTCGGGAACGTAGTCTGGCTTTCACCGTTTCACAAGTTCAGGATCAATTCCTGGCTTTGTTCTGCATCTGCTCAGGACTTGAAACCTGGTTAACCTGTACATCCTCTACCTCAACATAAGTTTTACAAATTTATAACAGTTAGATTTAAGAAACTTACTGGTAGAAATCATTAATTCATCAATCTGTATAGTTACATCAAGTTCAAATGAATGACCTTGATTAACTAAGCATACAATCTTACAAAACATTTGTATATGACATTCAAAGTTTTCAACATATTCTCCCAATCCTGATCATCATGTTTAGCACTTAGCACTTAGAATTTTGAATATCAGCTCTTAAATATCAGTTTGTCAAAAATCTTTTTAATTTTTCAAAATTTTAGGCTAAAACACTCTGAAAATCTTTATGGATTTTTGTTTTTGAATGAAATGAAGTAAGTAAATATATACAGATAATATTTTTGTGAGTTTGTGTAAGAGGATCATATCAGTTCATGAGACAAATCACTAGCACCGTTAAGCTTTAATCATATTAAGTTCTAAACGATTCACATAGATTGACGATATAGTTGTCCTTTTAAATTTTCACACAATTTTCAATCTATTCAGGATACGATTTAGATGTTTTAGGAACTTAACTCATTCATGTGTCCCACATCTTGAATATACTCCCGTATCCAGAATCTCAATATTCAGTCTTACAGGTGAGTATACTACAATGATATCTGTACATAAATTAGGTATGCGAGGACTGAGGGATCTCAGGTCGATACTTCCGTATGCGCAGAGAGATATCAGTTTCGACTTTTCAGTATGTCCCCTTTAGAGGATCTTGTAGTTACAACAGCAGCGACTATTAATTTTATTGTTTCATCTGCATGCTGAGGGTTTATGCTATGTTTCAATCATTTGGTGAAAGTATTATCCAAGGACTAGGTCAGAACTTCCATTCAGCAGAAGTCCCGGAATAATACCCCAGACATCATTGAGTATAAAAACCTAGTATATCAGAATACGAGACCTTTCAAACGAGATTTCAGGGGTTACCTATATATCCAAGTAGTGTTCCCCACGAATTTCACAAGTTTGAAATTTTAGGTTTATATCCCGAATAAATCTACTAAATGTGCAAAAACCTATCGACACATCATCAGTGAGACCGTTTATCACATTTGACATTTCATTTCTTTAGCGTGCTGTGATAGTCCACTGATGTACTATCATTTCCTCTTTTATCAACAAAACTCATTTTTGATTTTTCAATGTTTTTGGTATTTTCAAATTTTCTATTTTTTTTTTAATTTTTCTCCCCCTAAAATCAAAATATGTTTCAATTTTGATTTTCAAGGAAAATTTGACAACTGTACAAATAAAATGACAAACTGATATCGAATCACTTCAATTCGCCATTCATTTGGCATAAACAATCAGAACTTCCCCTGACAACAAACTATTTTCCCATTTAGATTTCAAAACACTTAAGTTTGTTTTAATCAAAATGGTTTTTCCGGAAAATTAGTTTTGTGTGTCATTTCACAAATTCGGGGTTCTTTCATCACATTGTTTTCCTTTAATTACTTGACGGAAAGAAAAATCAAGTACAATTTAATGTCCTTGATTAGTCTTCTGTAATTCGAAATATCACAGTTACCAACCTGTGAATTTCTCAAGAAAGATGCCGATACCTGTTCCACACTTACCAACCTGGGAACTCCGGCAAGTCAGGGTTTTTTCATTTAAACAGATTCACCCAAGCCTGACCAGCCTTGGGTTTGACGGTTTTTACCTCAACAAAAGGCTCTTCTGGTTTTGACGAACCAGAATCATTGCCTGAATGTGGCTTGTCTGACTTTGATGAATCAGATTCATCACCAACACATGGCTCCTTTGTTTCTGAAGAAACAAATTCCTTGCCAGGAACTTTTTCTTTCTTAACACTGCATTCTGTCCTCAGATTTGCATCTGATGAACTCGTTTTGCTTGATTTATCATTCTTTGGAGAGCGAAACGATTTATCAGAACTCTTCTCTGATTTTCTTGCTGTATCCGAGGAAAAAATCCTCTCGAGATATTCTCTCGCCTTCTTTCTTTTCTTCCTCAGTTTGTCTTTCTGCCCTTGTGAAAGCTTTACTTTCTTTTCTTGAACTTTTGGTTCTTGAACTTTATGTTCTTTGGGCTTGACATTGACTGGTTTCTTTGTCATTCTTTGAGATTCATCCCTCGATCTTCCCATCGATCTCCTTGGGCAATCTCTTGCAATATGGCCTCTGATTTGACATTCATAACACCTTCTCGTTTCAAATCTCTGGCTTTGGCAGTTAACATTAATGTGTCCTTGATAGCCACAAGAGTAACACACTCTGTTATCATACCTCTTCTCTCTTTCATATCGTATACCATTTTCATACCACACATTTAGATCATAGCATTGAGTTGCCTTGTGGTAATCACCATTTCTCTGTTTTCTATCATTGTAATGATTTGTCCTTGAAGAATCTTCATCCCATCTTCTCCTCTAAACTGGATTTGGCTTTTGAGAACTGTGGTCAAACCTGCACCACATATTACCAACTATTTTTGAGTTTTGATTTTTAAATTTTTGTGATTTTTTATTGTGATTGGATGATTGATCTGATGAGCTTTTATTTTCTTTTTGAAAATTTTTCGATTTTTTATTTTTTTGTTTCTGTTCCACATTCTTCTGTACGGGTTTTTGCGTTGAGCACTCACCTTTCTCAGTAGAATGTAAAACAATATTTTTAAACATTTCATTTAATTTCAAAAATGTTTTTCTTTTTTCTTCTTTTTCTTTTTCATCATCAGATTTGTCATCACAATCTTCAATTTTGACCTTGTCAAAATTTGTGACATTGTCACTTATTGGAACAGAATTGATCGGTTTTGGACAGGGAAAATTCAAACTATCTGATGCAGTCACAAAACCTTTCAATTTCTTTTCAAGTTCATCAATCTTGTTTCTTGAATTTTCAGCTTCTTTTTCAAGCTGAGAGATTCTTTCAAGATAGAACTTGATTGAATTTTCATTTTCAATTTTAAGATTTTCAAGAACAGATTTTTCATTTTCCAAAACTTTTAACTGTTCTTGAAATCTTGTTTCATTTTCTTTCAGATTTTTGTTTTCCAGTTTTATCCAGAAATCTTCATCTTCTGAATATTTTCTTTTGCTTTCAAAATCTTTTTCATTTTCTTTCAAAATTTTGTTTTCTGATGTCAAATGTGTTTAAATCATTTAACAGTTTATCATTCTCAGATTTCAGCTTTTCATAGTTCAAGCGTAACTCCAGAATCTGTTCATTATCAGCCTTCTTCTCGATCTTCAGAGTATTGTTTTCCAATGTCAAACTCTCCACATCCTTCAAGTGTTTCACACTGTCTGCTTCTGATTTTTCACAATTCGAACATTTTCCATTCATCTTTTTCTCTTCTTTTTCTTTCTTCTCTTTCTCTTCTTTCTCCTTTTTCTCTTCTTCTTTCATTTTCTCAGTTGGAGTTCCCTACCATTTGTTCTGCCAATACTCATCTTCTTCTTTGTATTCCTTGATGATGGCTTCAATATCCAGCGTTTTGTCGTCGATGGCAATGTTTCCATACGGATCAAGATAACACTCCCTGTCCGGATCCCATCTTTTTGCTCTTCTCGCTTCCAGATAAACACCAGAAAGTCTAATGATTTTGTTTTCAGCAATCATTTTTCTGTATCTATACTTCTACTCTTCAGTACGATTATCTTTCCACGGGATAGGTTCATTTTTCGCCATGAACTTATATTTGTGAATTACCTTGTAAATTGCCTCGTGTCACCAGCAAACCAACAATCAAACAATCAGTTTAAACTGAACTGAATACGTGAAATCGTGTTTGTGAAGCCAATCTAAGATTCGTTGTCAAAGGTTCGCGGATAAATGTTGTTCGGAAGAAATCTCTAAATGAATGAACTTGGGCCTTCACTGATTGGGCTGTAAACTTTTACACTTGATTTAACTGGAACAACAAATCCACTAAAGCCGACAATAGTGATGTTTCACTCAAATCTAATTAGTTCAAGATTACTTGGGCTTTAACGTCTTAGCTTGACAGATTTGACCAAGTAAACTGTTTTATCAATTCAATTAATCACATGCCGCCAACACTATTTGAACTCTGATTGGGCCAAAAACAATAATTTGGTTTTAAACCCACATGCACACTTATTGAATGTTGGCTGTGATTGGACCGAAACTGTTACTAAAAGTGAAATTTGCAAGTATTAAATGTGGCCGACAACACTCTTAGATTACAAATTATGATTGGGCCAAACTCTTGTAGTGGGCTTAAATGTGATTGGGCCGTTCCTTACACTAATCTCCTGTGCCGACTTTAATTGTTATTTGTCTAAAGCTTTGATTTAACTAAACCTCTTAGATTCACACAATGTCTTGGGCTGACAAAATGACTGACTTCCTTTGTTCACCTGCACATGTACACGTGTACAGCTTCTTCTGGCACCCCTCAACACTATCCTCGAATAGACTGCTTAACCGACAACATTTAATGTTCACAATTTCAAATCATTTTAAACAATTTTCAGTATTTCATGCACAATGGGTAGCCGACAACGAATATTCAATGTGATTGGGCCATTTTAAATCACGACAACTATGATTGGGCCAATTGGGCTGCAATTGATATGATCACATGTGCCGACACAAACACCTACTTGGACGACAACTTTACAGCCAACAACAAAAACGATTGGGCCAATTTATAAACCAATTACATGTGTTGCTCACTTGTATCAAGACTCAAATTAATGTGTCGGTTCAATTGATATACTCAAAGTCTGATTGTGCCGCTATACCTAGTGAGTCGATTCTAGTATTCTCATTGGACCTTCACATGCAATTGTCAAACAACTAAAGAATCATGTGACTTCTGATCAATGCTAAAATCAAAGTAACATGCAACAGCTGACAATCTTTAAATGTTCAGACAATATGATGACGATGACAGTTATAAGCGAAACTAATTGGACCATATGAGCGGAGCCTATTTTGGACTTATAAGCGAAACCTATTTGGACAAATAAGCGGAACCTATTTTGGACTTAAATGTCACACCCTGGCTTTGCGGAAGCGTGGTTATTTTGGTGTGACTTCTTAATACCATAGCTTAACCATAACAAAGCTATATGAAATAAAACCATGCAAGATCATCCATTTAATTAAGTTTTAAAAACCAATACAACGACATTGTCTTAACGGAAACACATCCTAACGACATAAACATTGTTCAACAAACACAAACATAACAAACACAAACTTAACATAAACACAGTTTAAGGACTGTGACTTGTCCAGGAAAGAGTCACATTCCCTAAACCCGGATGACCTCGTAATTAGTGCAGCGGGAAAACGTGTCATACCGCGCCAGATCCTTTAATTCCCTGAAATACATGTAAGTTGAAAAATCAATAATGTTGAGCGAGTTCATGTGTAAGTGAGTAAATAAACCTTTGGTAAGTATAAAAATCCTGGTATGTAGCAAATAAGGGAATTGAGATCACCAATGGTTTGCAAGGCCATTGATATGTGTGAAGTGCAAGTAGGGAGACTCAAACCTAGCAGATTTATGCGTCGGGCCCAAAGTCACCCCGAGGTCCGTTTCTAGTTTGGCCTGGGGCTGGGCTCGCTACACCCAGATAGATCTACCGCTCCTGTCCCTCGGTCCTACCATGAGGATTAATGACCTCATGTTGCTCCTACCCACTCACATGATCTAAGTAGTAAACCTCCTTACGCTAACCATACCATGTATAAAGTATTCGTAAACATTGTAACATGTATTTCACCCCTGCAGTTTAGAAAACTGAAAACAGTTAAGAGAAAAGGGGGCATGAACTCACAGCGGTGCGTCTCTACCAAGTATGTCTCCAAGTCAAGCAGCTGTGCAACGACCTACATGTACTAACTCTATTAGACGGACGGCCTGCCTTAGCTTTATGGTTTAAGTTTTGGGAAATAGTTAGACAACTATTTCGTGTTTACATTCTGTGCATACTTCGTAATTATTTTCCTTCCCAAGGATGGGGGATTTAATATATGTGTGTTCGAAATATATTATTAAGTCTCACTTAAAATATATCTTATTTCTAACTTCAAAATATAAATATTTTTCTCAAAAATATTATATTTTTATTTCACATAATTTTCCCAAAATAATACTTTAACAAAAATACGCGTTCATAATTATTTCCTTAAAATGCGTAAGTTACGTTTTAACGATCGAGTGGTAATAATAATTACCGGTGTAACTTATATGTTTATCGTGAATGCGTTCGTATTATTTTTGATTCGTTAACGTTCGATAATATTATTTTTACCCTAAAAATAATATTTATACACTTCACGAAATAATTGACAAGTGACGTTGTGAAAAATATATTTACAAAATTTATATTTATCACGTTTAATTTTGTGAAAATCCCACCTCCGATATTTTGTAAATAAAGTCGTGGCGAAACTTATATTTTGAAAACATGTCGAAAAGTATTTCTAACACTTATAGTGAAAATAATTCTAAGTGTTAGGTTTTTGGAAAAAATTCGCCAGAGTTTCCTCTGTAACTGGAGGTGGCCACGCTTTCAAGCGTATCATTTTCTTTTATAAATCAAATCAACCATTTTCTTACTCATCAAAACAATATTCAACGCATCAACTAGTCCATAAACATGTAAATCGCAAAAATCACATGAACTTGTAGTTTTCTAAAATTATGAAGTAAATCCCATTACTTTTAGCGGATCTTTATATAAATTAGTCCGGTTTCGTAAAAACCCCGTTTTTATAGAAATTCCGTCTTTACAACTTCTCGTCATCTTTTACAAAAATAGTTATTTTGTCGAAACTTTGTGCTACACAAGTGTTTACACACTTGTGTGTTCTAAAAATCATTCTTGTTAGTGTAAGATCCGTTCTTAGGAAACATGATTTCTTTGATACTTGGTTCTTTGAAAATACCGTTTGTAGATCCGTAGATCTACTAGTTTTAAACACCATTTCACAAGCAAAATCGCTTTTACACAGGTTCATGATTCGTGTGTGGTAGAGTTTCATCCTTTAACCCTTTTTACTTCCAAAACAACCTTATGTCATGATCCATGATCATGACCAACCCGGGTTAAATGATGATCCGAGCTACCACAACATAGATCGGGTCCAAATAACCACACAATTCAAATACTACAAGATTTACACAAAAAACAAGCTTTTAACCATCTTTACTTGCATTTTTAGTAAACTTTTGTGTGTCATCTTGTAAAATTACGAGTTTTAACCGTTACATAACGTTTTAACCACTTCAAAATAGTTCGAGAAGGTGATTTAAGCAACTTACCACTAGCTCGAGGCTAGGGAAGAATCTAGACGCAAAAAGGGTGGATAAAAGCAATAGAGTGAGGTCCTTTGAGCTCCGAATGCACCAAGCCTCCTTATATGTGATCCTTAACGCTTGAATGATCTTGAAATGTGATGAACTAAACTCGAAAATGTGATGGATGTATAGGGGATCTCGGCCGAGAGCTTTGAGAGGGAAAGAGAGAGTGTTTTGTGGTGTATGAAATGTAAATGATCTTGTGTGCAATCTCTTGTTACTTATAGGCAATATTAAGTCCATTAACCCTTGGTTCATATGTTTTCTAGATATCAAACCAAAGATTAAAATAATGTTTTGGAGAACAAGGTATGTCCCCCCTCTTGGGACGGTTTGTAAAGGGGGGGGGGTAGCTAGTTCAAATCTAACTAATTAGTTAGTCAATAGTTAGGTTAGTTAGGTTAGTTAAGTGCTTAACCTGGTTAGTAGTGTGTTATGCTTTATGGCGGGTGTTAGGGCATTCAGGGAGCCCAACTGGCTCAGAAAAAGACAAATAGTGTTAATGGCAATATTTTCATGTTCCGGGTAATGTCCGGTTGTTCGGTTGGATAGTAATCCGTTAAAGCGCTTAACAAGGCTTTAGAGTATCGTTAATACCATTTTTAGTGACACAACTTATTCCCGACACTTTGGAAAGTGTCTAGTAATATTTTTTTCTCATGTTTTGGCACTTTATTAGCTAGCTAAAAGCTGAATTGTTTATTAAAGTGCTGAGTTTTGTGCTTAGTGTACGTTTTAGGCACATCCAGTCATTGTAACTTATCCCTAGAGACGCAGTTCTACAACCCTTGTATCCCTACACTCACTATTGGTGTAGTGAAATATTTCTGGCTCATACAGGCCTTAGAGGCAATATCTGCCTGATGCTGGCTTTATCAGCATGTTCAATTGGTTATCCGTTCATAGTGCTACTGTGCTTTTGTGCATCATGTTTGTCACTAAGGTTCAGTATGTAAATAATGTAGTGACGGTATGTAAAGTATGATGCAGGAATATGCATGTATCAGAAATCAAGTAGCAGTTCATCAGTAATTTCAAACAAGCACAGTAATTAAGCAGTAATTAATTATTAATTAAGTCGTACAGATACCTGGTTTAGTAAGGGTTGTCACATTCTCCCCCCGTTAGAAAAATTTCGTCCCGAAATTTTAAGTTCTGTTTCTAGTCGCAGGGTTCTTGGGAAATAAGTGGGGGTATTTCTCTTTCATCCGGTCCTTACGCTCCCAGGTGTATTCAGGACCATGTCTGGCATTCCAAGGAACCTTGACGAGCTTGACACTGCTCCGGCGGGTCTTGTTCACTTTCCAATCCGTAACCTTAACAGGTTCTTCAACAAAGTGGAGCGTGTCGTCAATATGAATTTCGTCGGTAGGAATGACAACGGTATCTTGCGTTGGACTCTTCCTCAAATTTGATACGTGGAACGTATCGTGAACACCATTTAGTTCGACAGGTAGATCCAACTTGTATGCTACGGACCCAATTCTTTCCAGAATTCTGAACGGGCCAATATACCGCGGATTCAACTTCCCACGCTTCCCGAAGCGTGCCACACCCTTCCAGGGTGATACCTTCAACAAAACCATATCTCCTACCTCAAACTCTAGAGGTTTCCTTTTTCGATCCGCGTAGGCTTTCTGACGGTCACGAGCCGCACTGATGCGTTCTCGGATCTGTGCAATCTTATCTGTGGTTTCCTGGACCACATCAGGACCAACCAACTGTCTATCACCTGCGTCAGACCAACAAAGCGGTGATCTGCACTTGCGCACATATAAAGCTTCGATTGGCGCGACACCAATACTGGTGTGGTATCTGTTGTTGTATGAAAATTCGACCAAAGGCAAATGCTTATCCCAGCTACCGCCCAAATCCATAACACACGCTCTCAGCATATCTTCCAAAGTCTGTATCGTCCGCTCGCTTTGACCGTCGGTCTGCGGGTGAAACGCGGTGCTCATATTCAATTGCGAGCCAAAAGCTTCTTGGAAGGATTGCCAAATCCTTGATACGAACCTTCCGTCTCTGTCAGAAATGATTGAGAGAGGTACTCCATGGCGTGTAACAATCTCTCTCATGTAAATTTCGGCCAGCTTACTCGTATTATCCTTCTCCCTGATAGGTAAGAAGTGCACTGACTTTGTTAATCGATCCACTATTACCCAAATAGTGTCATGGCCTCTTGGCGTTCTTGGCAACTTTGTAACAAAATCCATTGAGATTTGTTCCCACTTCCACTTGGGGATTTCTGGTTGTTGCAGAAGTCCTGAAGGCTTCTAGTATTCCGCTTTAACCTTAGCGCATGTTAGACACTTGCTCACATAAACGGCAACATCGCCTTTCATCCTAGGCCACCAATAATAATCTTTAAGGTCCTGGTACATCTTATCCGCTCCTGGGTGGATAGAGTACCGCGATTTGTGAGCTTCATCGAAAATAACCTTCCTTAAACCACCAAACAGTGGAACCCAAATCCTTTTCTCAAAACATAACGTTCCTTCCTCGTTTGGTATCAATAGCTTCTCCATCCCACGGAGATATTCTTCTTCAAGGTTCCCTTCCTTGAGAGCTTCTTTCTGCGCGGCACGAATGCGCAAGGAAAGATCGGTCTGAATTATCATTTCTAAAGCCCTAACCCTTATGGGCTTGATCCTCTCTTTTCGACTTAGGGCATCGGCAACCACATTCGCCTTCCCTGGGTGATACTTTATCTCGCAGTCGTAGTCATTCAACAACTCTACCCATCGTCTTTGTCTCATATTCAACTCCTTCTGGTTGAATATGTGCTGTAGACTCTTGTGATCTGTGAAGATTGTGCACTTTATACCATAAAGGTAGTGTCTCCAGATCTTTAATGCAAAAATCACTGCGCCAAGTTCCAAGTCATGTGTGGTATAGTTCTTCTCATGTACTTTCAATTGACGCGATGCGTAAGCAATAACTTTTTGGTGTTGCATCAACACACAACCCAATCCTTGACGTGAGGTGTCACAGTATACCACGAAATCATCTGTACCTTCCGGTAATGCTAAGATTGGCGCGTTGCAGAGCTTATCCTTCAATATCTGGAACGCTTCTTCCTGTTTGATTCCCCAATCAAACTTCTTATCCTTTTGGGTGAGGAGCGTCAATGGTTGAGCGATTTTTGAAAAATCCTCAATGAATCTCCGATAATAGCCAGCCAAACTCAAGAATTGTCGAATCTCGGTTGGCGTCTTTGGCGTTTCCCAATTCTTAATCGCTTCGATCTTGGTGGGATCCACGTGGATTCCATCTCCATTTACCACGTGCCCAAGGAATTGTACTTCTCGTAGCCAAAACTCGCACTTAGAGAGCTTGGCGTACAACTGTTCTTTCTTCAGCAGCTCCAAAATAACTCTTAGGTGCTGTTCGTGCTCAGCCTTCGTCTTTGAATAAATCAAGATGTCATCGATAAACACAATCACGAACTTATCCAAGTACGGCTTGCAAACTCTATTCATCAAGTCCATAAAGACTGCAGGTGCGTTTGTTAACCCAAACGGCATAACTAGGAACTCGTAGTGTCCATAACGAGTTCTGAAGGCTGTCTTCGGGATACTTTCCTCTTGTATCTTTAACTGATGGTATCCAGATCGAAGATCGATCTTTGGATAAAAGCTTGAGCCTTGCAGTTGGTCAAACAGATCATCAATCCTTGGCAGAGGGTATCTATTCTTGATTTCTCAGCTTGTTCAACTCTCTGTAGTCAATACACATACGGAAACTACCGTCCTTCTTCTTGACAAACAAAACTGGAGCTCCCCAAGGCGAGAAGCTGGGTCGGATAAATCCCTTGTCTAACAACTCTTGAAGTTGTGTCGACAACTCTTGAAGTTGTGTCGACAACTCTTGCATCTCAGACGGAGCAAGTCTATAGGGTGCCTTAGCCACAGGCACGGCGCCTGGAACTAAATCGATGTGATACTCTACTTGCCTCTGAGGCGGCAGTCCAGGTAAGTCTTCTGGGAAGACTTCTGGATATTCCCTCACGACAGGGATGTCTTCGATCCTTGGTTCTGCAGCTTTCTTATCTACGATGTGTGCCAGGAAGGCATCACATCCCTTCTGTAAACACTTTCGTGCTTTCAGGCAGCTGATAATTCTTAACGGCGTATCACGCTTCTCTCCGTGAACCACAATTGTTTCGCCATCTTCGGTTGGGATACGAACGACCTTTTCGTGACAAACTATCTCAGCCTTGTTGCCTGATAACCAATCCATTCCTACCACCACGTCGAAGCTTCCCAACTGGACTGGTAGTAGATCCAGGGCAAACTCACGCTCTCCCAATTCGATCACACAGCCTCTGATAACTTCGTTGGCTTCTACTAACTTTCCATTAGCCAATTCGATCGAGTACGGTATATCTAACTTACTAGCGGCTAGACCAAGCATATTCTTAAACTCTAACGACACGAAGCTATAATCGGCGCCGGTATCAAATAAAACGGATGCATAGCGTTGGTTTACAGGGAACGTACCAGTAACGACATTGGGATCCTGGCGCGCTTCCCTCGCTTCTATGTTGAAAACCCTTCCACGGGCTTGGTTCAACTCTAGGCAGTTCCTCTTGTAGTGCCCAAGATCACCACAGTTGAAGCATCCGGATCTCTACCCGTTTCCACCCGCTTGATTATTCCTCTGGTTACGATTCACAGTGCCCGCTTGATTCGCATTGTTGACTTTATTCCCATTACCTCCATTGTTTCCTTGTGGGCGATTTCCATTCCCACCCCGGTTGTTATTTCTGTTTCTGAATCCTCTCTGACCTCCCCGGCCAACAGTGGCCCAACAAGCATCCTTCAAGTGGCCAGGTTTTACACAAGCTTCGCATACTTTCACTTAACAATGGCCAGAATGGTGGCGTTGGCAGGTATTACACTTGGGCTGGGTGCCCATGTATCCTTTCCCTTTCTTCCCACTACCAGCTGTAACCTGAGCTGGCATGCTTGTTTCTCCTTTCTTGACAACACCACTGGTGCCTTACTTGAAGTTCGAAAACTTCCGCTTGTTACCTCCTGCTGACTCGACGTGAGTCTCTTTCTTCTTTGGCTCAGCTTCATCAAACTTGTTCAGGCGAATAGCTTCCTCTGTGAGAGCCACGCTCAAATCAATCGCCTCAGTAATAGTCGCAGGCTTGGAGGAGGTCACCATGCTTTTGATTTGAGGAGCTAATCCCCAAATAAAACGTTCAATCCTTTTGAACTCTGGAGTGACCATGTAGGGTACCACACGCGATAAGTCATGAAACCTCTGAACGTATTCTGCGATCTTTGGACCTTCCATCTTTAAATGCCAGAATTCAGTTTCCAATCGTTGGATTTCTGCGCGGGAACAGTACTTTTTGCACATAAGTTCCTTCAGTTCGGTCCAGGTTAGCGCGTAGGCAGCAGCTTCACCAAGTGTCTGTACTTGCAAATTCCACCAAGATAGGGCTCCATCCAAGAATAGCCCAGAGATATAGGTGACTTGCTGATCTAGTGCGCATTTTCTCATGCGAAGAACATATTCAGTTTTCTCAGCCCAACGAACAAAGGCGACAGCACCTCCAGTGCCATCAAAGTTGACAGGCTTGCAGTCTAGAAACTGCTTGTAGGTGCACCCTGCACATACATTACAACATGAATGGCATTAGCATCCTTGCTATAGATATCCAATTAGGTCATGGTATGTCTTAATGACTTAGTATTACCATGAGGTGGGTTGTTGTTGTTGCCAGTATTGCCAGAGTTGCTTCCACTAGTCCCTCCTTGAGAGGCGGCGTATTGTGCGATGGCAGCAGCGATGATTTGCTGGAGTTCCGCCTGATTAGTAGGCATTTGCGGTTGTTGACGTCTCGGCGGCATCTTCTAAAAGATGGGTTTACGTCGGTCAGGGCATAGTAAAGCGTACGTATATAATGATAATAATAGTACATAACATCTCATGTTATCAACATATCATTCACATAACATCTCATGTCATAAAAATATAAATAATCAATCAAACATCAAATATGATGAGAATACTGCGATTGCCATATATCGAGACCACATAGTAAGTGTACAAGTACATCACAGTGTCATACAACATCAATCGACTAAGGGCTACATCACCCCAGTCCAAAAACTAGATCAAATTAGTGCCAATACAACAAATACATGTCAACAAAAGTCAGAATCAAATGTAGTCTCCAAAAATGTTGTGCAGTCAAAAGCAATCGCCGTCTTCTCACCAGCGTCTACCCATATGGTACTGAGGAGCTCTACGCGGATGGCGGTGGAGGAGGGGGAAAGTGAGTGTAAAACAAACGACACAACTGGAGCCAGTCCTCCTCCATGGCTCTCTGGGTACGCAAGAAAGAAGCAACCTGCTGCTCTAATGCAAAGAGGCGTGCAGCATAGTCTGGTGGTAAAGGTCGAGAGGGCTGCAAAGGGGAGTGGGTCTGACCCTGGCACTGACACGGCGGCTGAGCTCTTTCAAGCTCCTCAATGTGCCGCGTGTGTGCCTCGTGCTGGGCAACAAAAGACATCAAAACATCCTCAATGGAGTACCCCATGTGGAAAGGATGGTAAGGGTCGGTCGGTGGCATGACAGGTGGTGACGACCAAAGGAATGGCTCACTGGTGGGATCAAAAGGTGCCACATGAAATGGAGAAACAGGGGGTAAAACAGGTGAAAACTGAGGCATGAAGGGAACAGACGTCGGCACATGCCCAAAGGGATGGGCCGAAGAACCCTCTCCAGGTCGGGCTGGAGGCGTAAACTGAGGAATGAAAAGGAGGTATCAACGTGACGGGTATCAGTGATCTGAGGGGGAATAGGTGGAACCTCATCATCAGCAGGAATCCACCCGTGCTGGGCGTGCTCATCTCGTGGATCCATGTGGGTCGCGAATAGTGCATGCTCGGGCTCTAGTGGAACGGGATCAGGTGGGGGAGCAACAAGGGGGTCAACAGGTGCATCAGCAATAAGTGGGGGATCAACATGATCAGCAGCAATGACATGACCGCCCTCCAACAACGAAGCATCCACAGGGTGATCATCAATAGGTGGGTCAGCAATGACAGGCTCAATAATGGGTGCGTCAGCATGAACTGGGTCATGCTCAAACGCAGGGTCTAGAGCGGCTACATGCTCAGGGGCCATGGCAGGCTCGGGATCATCAAAGGCCATCTCAAAATCAAACTCAGGGTCGATGGGATCAACTGGGTCTACTGGGTCGACTGGATCCTCCATAGGCTGATCCATAGGTATAAACTCTATATCCTGATCTGGGTCGAATCCTGGGGGAAAGATAGGATCGGAATCCTCCACATCATCGTGGTCGAAAGCAAAGCTAGGAATAGGGGCAACAGAGGATGGCTGGTCAGGATCTGAACCATGTGAAAAGTGCTGTGCGCTCCGAGTGTGTGAAGGTGCGGAAGCCACAGACTCGAAAGATTCTGGGACCGGAGAGTGAGCAGGTGACTCCTCAGCGGGAGCATCTGCGATCATCAAGAGATCACCAGCAGCAAGAAGGGCCTCGCCCTGTGCCTCGTCCTCTATGGGCTCATCATCATACAGATCGACGTCGCCATCATCGTCGGCGTCGAGAAGCAAATCGTAAGCAGGATAAACAGCAAAGGGTATGGGAGCAGGGATCTCCACTAACGGTAGGTCCCCAATGAGAGGGCCATCAGCGAGCTCATCAGCACCATCAGGTAAAGCAAAGGGCTGAAAGTCGTCCTCGTCCATGCTAGTAACGTCCGATGTGTGCACCTCGTGCTCTGAAGATGCTAGGTCATCTGATACTATAGGTCTAGGGCCTGTAGTGTCTAAGTCGCCAGTGCCGGGCGAGTCCATGTGTCTGTAACATAAACACAAATATGCACAAATAATCAGTCATACAATCAGGTAAACACATTAGTCACCAAGTAAGAAATCACATAATTCTCCTAGTCCCACTAGCCTCCCAGTCTCCTAGACTGACACTCCTAGTCCCACTAGCCAAATTCTCCCAGCCTCTAAGACTGCTCTATCATCTACCTCGATCTCTTAGATCGAGCCTCGGCCTCCAAGACCGAGCCTCAGCCTCCAAGACTGAGCCTGCTCTTCCTAGTCTCACTAACCATCTACCTCGATCTCTTAGATCGAGCCTCGGCCTCCAAGGCCGAGCCTCAGCCTCCAAGACTGAGCCTACTAAAAAATAAATAAAATGTGCTCAACATTTGTTTGTAAAATCGTTTTGGATCTGGACTTAAGTGGTATGCAGTAAAAATGTTTTCGTGAGAGCCCTAGTGATCATAGTCTAGACTCGAGAAGGAATCCTAGTTCGCTATGATCAGAGCTCTGATACCAAGCTGTCACACCCTGGCTTTGCGGAAGCGTGGTTATTTTGGTGTGACTTCTTAATACCATAGCTTAACCATAACAAAGCTATGTGAAATAAAACCATGCAAGATCATCCATTTAATTAAGTTTTAAAAACCAATACAACGACATTGTCTTAACGGAAACACATCCTAACGACATAAACATTGTTCAACAAACACAAACATAACAAACACAAACTTAACATAAACACAGTTTAAGGACTGTGACTTGTCCAGGAAAGAGTCACATTCCCTAAACCCGGATGACCTCGTAATTAGTGCAGCGGGAAAACGTGTCATACCGCGCCAGATCCTTTAATTCCCTGAAATACATGTAAGTTGAAAAATCAACAATAATGTTGAGCGAGTTCATGTGTAAGTGAGTAAATAAACCTTTGGTAAGTATAAAAATCCTGGTATGTAGCAAATAAGGGAATTGAGATCACCAATGGTTTGCAAGGCCATTGATATGTGTGAAGTGCAAGTAGGGAGACTCAAACCTAGCAGATTTATGCGTCGGGCACAAAGTCACCCCGAGGTCCGTTTCTAGTTTGGCCTGGGGCTGGGCTCGCTACACCCAGATAGATCTACCGCTCCTGTCCCTCGGTCCTACCATGAGGATTAATGACCTCATGTTGCTCCTACCCACTCACATGATCTAAGTAGTAAACCTCCTTACGCTAACCATACCATGTATAAAGTATTCGTAAACATTGTAACATGTATTTCACCCCCGCAGTTTAGAAAACTGAAAACAGTTAAGAGAAAAGGGGGACATGAACTCACAGCGGTGCGTCTCTACCAAGTATGTCTCCAAGTCAAGCAGCTGTGCAATGACCTACATGTACTAACTCTATTAGACGGACGACCGTGCCTTAGCTTTATGGTTTAAGTTTTGGGAAATAGTTAGACAACTATTTCGTCTTTACATTATGTGCATACTTGGTAATTATTTTCCTTCCCAAGGATGGGGGATTTAATATATGTGTGTTCGAAATATATTATTAAGTCTCACTTAAAATATATCTTATTTCTAACTTCAAAATATAAATATTTTTCTCAAAAATATTATATTTTTATTTCACATAATTTTCCCAAAATAATACTTTAACAAAAATACGCGTTCATAATTATTTCCTTAAAATGGGTAAGTTACGTTTTAACGATCGAGTGGTAATAATAATTACCGGTGTAACTTATATGTTTATCGTGAAAGCGTTCGTATTATTTTGGATTCGTTAACGTTCGGTAATATTATTTTTACCCTAAAAATAATATTTATACACTTCACGAAATAATTGACAAGTGACGTTGTGAAAAATATATTTACAAAATTTATATTTATCACGTTTAATTTTGTGAAAATCCCACCTCCGATATTTTGTAAATAAAGTCGTGGCGAAACTTATATTTTGAAAACATGTCGAAAAGTATTTCTAACACTTATAGTGAAAATAATTCTAAGTGCTAGGTTTTTGGAAAAATTTCACCAGAGTTTCCTCTGTAACTGGAGGTGGCCACGCTTTCAAGCGTATCATTTTCTTTTATAAATCAAATCAACCATTTTCTTACTCATCAAAACAATATTCAATGCATCAACTAGTCCATAAACATGTAAATCGCAAAAATCACATGAACTTGTAGTTTTCTAAAATTGTGAAGTAAATCCCATTACTTTTAGCGGATCTTTATATAAATTAGTTCGGTTTCGTAAAAACCCCGTTTTTATAGAAATTCCGTCTTTACAACTTCTCGTCATCTTTTACAAAAATAGTTATTTTGTCGAAACTTTGTGCTACACAAGTGTTTACACACTTGTGTGTTCTAAAAATCATTCTTGTTAGTGTAAGATCCGTTCTTAGGAAACATGATTTCTTTGATACTTGGTTCTTTGAAAATACCGTTTGTAGATCCGTAGATCTACTAGTTTTAAACACCATTTCACAAGCAAAATCGCTTTTACACAAGTTCATGATTCATGTGTGGTAGAGTTTCATCCTTTAACCCTTGTTACTTCCAAAACAACCTTATGTCATGATCCATGATCATGACCAACCCGGGTTAAATGATGATCCGAGCTACCACAACATAGATCGGGTCCAAATAACCACCCAATTCAAATACTACAAGTTTTACACAAAAAACAAGCTTTTAACCATCTTTACCTGCATTTTTAGTAAACTTTTGTGTGTCATCTTGTAAAATTACGAGTTTTAACCGTTACATAACGTTTTAACCACTTCAAAATAGTTCGAGAAGGTGATTTAAGCAACTTACCACTAGCTCGAGGCTAGGGAAGAATCTAGACGCAAAAAGGGTGGATAAAAGCAATAGAGTGAGGTCCTTTGAGCTCCGAATGCACCAAGCCTCCTTATATGTGATCCTTAACGCTTGAATGATCTTGAAATGTGATGAACTAAACTCGAAAATGTGATGGATGTATAGGGGATCTCGGCCGAGAGCTTTGAGAGGGAAAGAGAGAGTGTTTTGTGGTGTATGAAATGTAAATGATCTTGTGTGCAATCTCTTGTTACTTATAGGCAATATTAAGTCCATTAACCCTTGGTTCATATGTTTTCTAGATATCAAACAAAAGATTAAAATAATGTTTTGGAGGACAAGGTATGTCCCCCCTCTTGGGGACGGTTTGCAAAGGGGGGGGGGGGTAGCTAGTTCAAATCTAACTAATTAGTTAGTCAATAGTTAGGTTAGTTAAGTGCTTAACCTGGTTAGTAGTGTGTTGTGCTTTATGGCGGGTGTTAGGGCATTCAGGGAGCCCAACTGGCTCAGAAAAAGACAAATAGTGTTAATGGCAATATTTTCATTTTCCGGGTAATGTCCGGTTGTTCGGTTGGATAGTAATCCGTTAAAGCGCTTAACAAGGCTTTAGAGTATCGTTAATACCATTTTTAGTGACACAACTTATTCCCGACACTTTGGAAAGTGTCTAGTAATATTTTTTTCTCATGTTTTGGCACTTTATTAGCTAGCTAAAAGCTGAATTGTTTATTAAAGTGCTGAGTTTTGTGCTTAGTGTACATTTTAGGCACATCCAGTCATTGTAACTTATCCCTAGAGACGCAGTTCTACAACCCTTGTATCCCTACACTCACTATTGGTGTAGTGAAATATTTCTGGCTCATACAGGCCTTAGAGGCAATATCTGCCTGATGCTGGCTTTATCAGCATGTTCAATTGGTTATCCGTTCATAGTGCTACTGTGCTTTTGTGCATCATGTTTGTCACTAAGGTTCAGTATGTAAATAATGTAGTGACGGTATGTAAAGTATGATGCAGGAATATGCATGTATCAGAAATCAAGTAGCAGTTCATCAGTAATTTCAAACAAGCACAGTAATTAAGCAGTAATTAATTATTAATTAAGTCGTACGGATACCTGGTTTAGTGAGGGTTGTCACATTATAAGCGGAACCTATTTGGACAAATAAGCGGAACCTATTGGGCCATATAAGCGGAACCACTTAATGACAAAAGAACGAAACCATTCGATGACGAAAAAGCGAAACCTCTGAACTGACCCTTGGAGCGAAACTCACACAAAATGAGGTCAGAAAAGCGGAACTAGTGACCGTATGAGCGGAACTACAGATTTTTTTGACGCGAAAATGGACTGAAAAACTTCGATTTCTCCTAAACGGCTAGGAGTTTGGATCTGAAACTTGGTAGTGTTATAGATCAGTGTTTTCGCACAACATATCAAAAATTTAGCTGATTTGGACCGTAAAAACACGTTCAATTTGACGTTTTTCAGCGAAAAACGTGATAAAAGTGAAAAAAATGAAGAATTAGATGAAATTCGGATCTGAAAATGCTGAAATCTGGTACGAATCGATGTGTTTGATCAAAGCAATCGAGCTCCTGGCTCTGATACCACTTGTAGGATCGGTTTTGACATCGTACGATTGCGTAATGAACGTTCGACGTGCGGAATCCGTGAACGTGCGTGACCGAACACACAAGAACGTACTAATGACGTGATTCTATCGATATGATGTCGTGTACAAAGCCGTGAATCACGTAGAGAGACTTTCTCTCTCTAGACTTTCTCTCTCTAGGGTTAATTCTCTAAATCTCCAAATGAGCCAAAAGTCTTAAACTTTACAACTAAATGATCTATTTATAGGCTAAGGGATATAATAAGAAATCTCATTATTTACAAAATTGCCACCTTGCCTTTCTAACTAGATATAACACTAAAAGCTTAGAATTTTCGGTTTCTGCTACGGAATAGATTGACGGAGGCGATAGACAGATAATGCACTAACATCCGCCATCAGTATAGTAGGTTTGGTCTTATGAAGATACATTACCTTTGGTGAGAGCAGTACTATTGAGCCGAGATTGTGAAGACTTTGAAGACCACTTTTGATCACGTGATTTTTGGTATATCGAAAGACTTATTGGACAAGGGTAGTGTGACCCAATGTCCCTTTTGATGTGATACACCTTGTGAGCAATGTGACTGTGGTCGGTAATTAATGAAAGCTCAATCGTCATGATCTCACCTAAACACTTTGATGATTTATATGTTGTGCTATGATGATGTTGTTGCATGATTACTTGCTATGATGAATGCTTATATATACTCATACATACGACCTTTAGACAACTATTTACTTACTTAACGAATAAGACCTAACCTATCCGATCTCCTTCTTAGAAGATTTCGCCTCAAAGGAACAACGATGCCAACAACCCTCTGCCGATGACAGAGGCGGAATTACAAGAGCGCATCTCACAGGCCATCGCACAGCACGAGGCCCTTCGCTCCAAACACAGTGGAGGTACCTCAGGAAATAACCCACCCAACGGTAATGTTTAGTCACTTAAGACACATTACAAAACGTTTGGACATTTCCAAGTGTGCTTTGCTAATGCCTTATGTGAATGATGTTGCTTATGTCACACGCTGCACTTACAAGTAGTTCTTTGGCTGCAAGCCCCTGGATTTCGACGGCATTGGGGGTGCCGTAGCTTTTGTGCGTTGGGTTGAGAAGACGGATTCTGTTTTGCGATTGAGAAAATGTCCTCCAGAGCAACAAGTCACGTACATTTCTGAACTATTTCTAGATGGGGCTCTGTGATGGTGGAACCTTCAGGTTCAGACGTTGGGTGAGACTGCTGCGTATGCTTTGACATGGGACGAACTGAAAGAGCTGATGCGTAAGAAGTATTGTTCGAGGGTAGAAATCCAGAGGTTGGAAACTGAATTCTGGAACTTGAAAATGGAAGGTTCAAAGATAACCGGGTATGTGCAAAGGTTTCATGATTTATCTAGGGTGGTTCCTTATTTGGTGGAGCCAGAGTTTAAGAGGATTGAACGCTTCATCTGGGGATTGGCACCTCAGATTCTAAGCATGGTGACAGCATCTAAACCTCCGACGATTACCGATGCCATTGACTTAAGTGTGGTGCTCACTGAAGAAGCGGTTAGACTGGGAAAATTCTCAATCTCTGATTCCGGTACCGAGGTGCTGCCGAAGTGTCATCTGATCTGTAATTGTTGTTATATCAATATACAAGACAGTTAGAGTTATATCAAGCTGATTCAAAGTCGATACGTTTGTTTCCGCCTCTCGTATTGATTAGAACTCTTCTGAACGACTCATAAGGTCGCACAAACAATCCTACAAGTGGTATCAGAGCTCAGGCGGAAGAGTTCTTACCGAATTCAGCTTGATTTCATCAAAATTCTGACTTCTACACCTTCTTTTACAACATTTTTCAATATTAAACAAGATTTTACGGTTAATGTCACACCCCCAAATTCCACCTGCGGAGTATCACCCGCTTGAGGGCGTGACTGACCAGGATCCAGCCACCAATTATACTGAATAATTGAATTAATGACCATAGTAATACTTACTAACCATACGATCAGTAAATATCATGTTCAGAGTTTAAGGTTTTAAGTTCAAATAGTGGTAAGTAGTGGAAGCATAAGTAAAAACAGTTTTAAAACAAGGTTCATAGTTCATGTTTATTTACCACCCAACACAGGGGTAGACGAACACTACACATCCCCAAGCAGCAGCTCCTCAGTCACTGGTTACCTGCAAAGCATGCAGTAAGGTGTCAACAATAATGCTGAGTGAGTTCACTAGTTGTTCAGTTTTAATTACCAAAAACTTGTTTCACCAGTTAATTTATCCGTTTATACATGCCATGGGGAGCTACCCCAAAAGTTAGCGACTAAACTGTTTTTCCAATACCGAACACTAGGTACCCGTTTGCGTTTCCGCAGGATGCCCCGATGTCAATGTTCTATCATCATTGACGGATGCCTGAGTACATTAGTTCACGACCGATCCCATACCATGGCACGGTGTGAGGTTGGTAAGACCTAAATAGCGCTATCAACTAATAACCCGTTCGCCTGGCCCCGGCGACTAATCGGTATTATGTAGTAGGGACTTGAGTGATAGAGTTTCGTTTAGTGCCGTTTGTTGCAATCCGTATAAACAGTAATTAACTAAAGGTTCCCAATAACAAGGGAAGAAAAGTAAGTTGTATCCCTCATAAGGGGATAGTGTTGTTTTTAGTTCCGTTTCCCAAACCACCGGGAACGCATGCTTTAAGTTGTGAACTCACCTTGGGTTGCTCGGTAGATTAAATACCCGGTCAATCACGTTGGTCACCACGTCCTAGGATGGTTACCAAATATAGGTCAAGTTGGGGTACAAGTAATCACGTATAGCGAACACGTATAGACACACTTAGCATACATACATTCAACAGTTGGGTTATTGGGCCTGCTCTAACATTTTCACAAACAAACAGTAACAGAAACACATGCAGCCCAGTCAACAGATAGCCCAACAAGTCGTGGCCCAATAACACGTAGGCAGCCCAGTCGAGACAAGGGTGGTCTCGACTCGAGAATACACGGTCTCGAGTCGCAACCGGGAGATCTCGAAGAATCACGTTTTGGTCTCGAGTGTGCTGCTTGCGAGTCGCTATCTCAGGAGTCTCGAGCCCAGTCTCGAGTCGAGATCATGTCGTCTCAAGTCGAGACCTTGCCGGTCTCGAGTTCCTGAAGTCCGTCTCGAGTCATCATGCTTTGGTCTCGAGTCGCAACCGAGGGTTCCGACTCGCAACCACAGTTACGTGCACCAGAATCCTTCTAGAACCTGTCCAATGTACTAGCCAATAGAATTTCATATTTGTGATAATGTGTACTAACCAATAACATTCCACCAACATGTTTTCTTGTCCGGTTATCAACCAAAATGGATCAAATAACATGATTTTCAAATATTTTTGTGACATTCATATTGTTCTTCATATTATTCATCATATTATCAAGCAATCACATTTACTAAGATTCAAACATTCATTTTCAGTTATGCATATCATTCGGTATCAAAACCATCTAACCAAACATCTAACATCAATCGGATAACATAGCCATTTAACAACTCATCTTAACAAAATCGGATAACACAACCAAGCAATTATGAGCAAGATATCTAAGATAGAAGGATCACTCTAACACTTCACATAATCCGAATGGTTCTAATCCTCTTTTTACCCAACCGTTCACATACAAAACATGAAGGAGCATGGTTAATCAAGCAAAACATGTTACTCATATCATCAAACAAGCATCTTTACATAACCATCATACACAACAACAATCTTTAAACATTCAACCAAAAGAGATACTAACCGGCTAGACTTAAGGTGTGAGATTATGATGAACAAGCTTCAAATTGAGAATGATGAGCTAGAACCGAGAGTCCTTGGTTGAATCCGAGAGAGGGAGATGAGAGGAGGTTTGTGATGATGTTGCTAGGGTTTTAGTGAGGGAGAGGTAGAGAGTGTGAGAGTGAAATGAGGGAGAGTGTTTGCAAAAATGGTAAAGGTTGGTCACCCTCAAGGGTTTTATACCCGTCTCGAGTGGGTTGAGGGCTCCCGAATGGGCTTCTCGGTTGCATGGCCCAACCGGCCCGCTTGTTACTGTTCACTCGAGACCGGGAGTGGTCTCGAGTCGGATCCTTGGGGGTCTCGGCTCACTTGTAATATACACACATATATATATATATATATAACGTACATACATACAACACATAATAACAGAATTTCCATAGTTTCTTATTTAATAATATACGTACACGAAATGTTGAATCAAGAAGGTTGCTCGGGAAACCCGAAGTGTCACATTATCCCCAAGTTTTAAGAACTTTCGTCCCGAAAGTTAAGGCAGCCACTGTCAAGCTAGTATAAGTGAGAATGTTTCAATGGGGTGTCACATCATCCCCCCGTTAGTTTGGAATTTCGTCCCGAAATTCGGTTGTAGCTTCAGTGCTGGGGTTTTCGTTTGGGAACAACTGGGGATACTTGTGCTTCATCTGGTCTTCCCGCTCCCAGGTAAACTCTGGGCCACGTCGTGAGTTCCAACGGACTCGCACGAGAGGTATCTGGCTACGTTTGAGGGTTTTGATCTCTCGATCCGTGATCTCAATCGGTTCCTTAGTAAAGTGTAACTGTTCGTCAATAGTTAGTTCCTTGAAAGGAATTACGAGCGTTTCATCTGACAGACACTTCTTCAGATTAGATATGTGAAAGACGTTGTGCACCGCACTCAGTTCTTCAGGCAGATTCAATCTATAAGCAACCTTACCGATTTTCTCGGTAATTTCGAACGGTCCGATATATCGCGGATTAAGCTTGCCCCGTTCACCAAAGCGTACCACACCCTTCCAGGGTGAGACTTTAAGTAGAACCCGGTCACCGACCTGGAATTCTAATGGTTTCCTGCGCTTATCAGCGTAGTCTTTCTGACGGTCACGAGCTGCCGCCATGCGTTGTCTGATCTGGGCAATCTTTTCCGTTGTATCTACCACCATCTCTGGGCCCGTGATTTGACTATCACCGATTTCCGTCCAGCAGAGAGGTGATCGGCATTTACGACCGTACAATGCCTCAAAAGGTGCTGCCTGAATGCTAGTGTGGTAGCTGTTATTGTAGGAGAATTCCACTAGCGGTAGATGCTTCTCCCAATTCTTGCCAAAATCGATCACACATGCTCTAAGCATGTCTTCTAGGGTTTGGATGGTGCGTTCGGACTGTCCATCCATTTGCGGGTGATAAGCGGTGCTCATGTCTAAACGTGAGCCAAAGGATTTGTGCATAGCTTGCCACAATTCCGAAGTAAAACGAGCGTCCCGGTCGGAAATAATTGAGGTTGGCACCCCGTGCCTCGAGACTACTTCCTTTAAGTAGACTTCCGCCAAGGTAGAAAACTTGTCTGTTTCCTTAATAGCCAAAAAGTGTGCGGACTTGGTCAATCGATCTACTATTACCCAAATGGTGTCATTTCCGCGTTGAGACCTAGGTAGCCCTGTAACAAAATCCATGGAAATTTGCTCCCATTTCCATTTCGGGATTTCTGGCTGTTGGAGTAGGCCTGCTGGCTTCTGGTACTCTGTCTTGACTCTTGTGCAAGTCAAACATTTGCTGACATATGTTGCTATGTGGGCCTTCATGCCAGGCCACCAGTACGTAGTCCTCAAGTCGTGGTACATCTTATCCGAGCCAGGATGTACTGAGTAGCGGGACTTGTGGGCTTCGTCCATCACGAGTTCACGCAGATCTCCATAGAGTGGGACCCAAATGCGCCCTGTTACATAGTAAGCGCCATCTTCTTTCTGTTCTAGTTGCTGTCTCGATCCTCGCAGGGACTCAGCCCTGATGTTTTCCGGTTTCAATGCTTCGACTTGAGCATTTCGGATCTGAGTAGGGAGGTTAGACTGGATGGTAAGTTGCAATGCTCGCACGCGCTTTGGTGTAGTGTCCTTTCGGCTAAGGGCGTCTGCCACGACATTGGCTTTGCTCGGATGGTACTTGATGGCGCATTCGTAATCATTCAAGAGTTCGACCCATCGACGTTGTCGCATGTTTAATTCCTTTTGCCTAAAGATATGCTCGAGACTCCTGTGATCGGTGTAAATAGTGCACTTGGTACCGTACAGGTAATGTCTCCATATCTTAAGAGCAAAGATCACTGCTCCCAGTTCCAGGTCGTGCGTAGTATAGTTTCTTTCATGCGTCTTAAGTTGTCGAGAAGCGTAGGCAATAACTTTCTCGCGTTGCATCAACACGCAACCGAGCCCATGGATAGACGCATCGCAGTAAACCACAAAGTCGTCAGTGCCTTCAGGCAACGAGAGAATAGGAGCACTATAGAGGTTATCCTTTTGCCTTCGAAAGGCCGACTCCTGAGCTTCATTCCACTTGTAAGCAATGCCTTTCTGAGTGAGAGTCGTGAGGGGTTGAGCAATCTTTGAGAACCCTTTGATGAATCTGCGGTAGTATCCTGCTAATCCCAAGAACTGGCGAACTTCGGTTGGCGTCTTGGGCGTAGGCCAATTCTTTATCGAGTCGATCTTAGCGGGGTCGACGTGAATCCCGTCCTTATTGACCACATGCCCAAGGAAATGGACCTCTCGAAGCCAAAAGTCACACTTCGAGAATTTGGCGTACAATTGCTCATTGCGTAAGAGTTCGAGGATAAGGCGTAGGTGTCGTTCATGCTCTTCTTGACTTTTCGAGTAGATCAGGATGTCGTCGATAAACACAATCACGAATTTGTCGAGGTAAGGCTTACACACTCGGTTCATGAGATCCATGAAAACCGCAGGTGCGTTAGTCATTCCAAAAGGCATGACAAGGAACTCGTAATGACCATAACGAGTCCTGAACGCAGTCTTAGAGATGTCTTCATTACGAACTCTCAGCTGATGATAGCCTGATCGCAGGTCAATCTTAGAATAGTAGCTCGATCCTTGCAACTGATCGAATAGGTCGTCAATGCGCGGGAGAGGGTAACGATTCTTGATGGTAAACTTGTTCAGCTCACGATAGTCGATGCACATTCGGAATGTGCCATCCTTCTTCTTAACAAAGAGTACTGGTGCTCCCCAGGGTGATGAACTAGGACGGATAAATCCTTTATCCAATAGTTCCTGTAGTTGCGTAGAGAGTTCCTTCAGTTCTGCAGGGGCTAGACGATAAGGCGCACGAGCTATGGGCGCTGCCCCGGGAGCTAGCTCGATTTGGAATTCGACCTGACGGTGGGGAGGGAGTCCAGGTAGTTCCTCAGGAAATACCTCGGGGTAGTCACGTACCACAGGAAAATCTTCAATCCTCTTTTCCTTTTCGTGGGTGTCGGTGACAAGTGCTAGGATAGCGGTGTGCCCTTTTTGTAAACACTTCTGGGCTTTTAGAAGCGAGATAATGCCTGTGACTTCTTCGCCTTTGTTACCTTGAACGATGAGGGGATTGCCAGAACGGCGAGGAATACGAACCGCTTTCTCTTGACAGAGGATCTCAGCGCGATGTTTGGATAACCAATCCATGCCGATGACGACGTCGAAGCTTCCAAGTTTGACAGGGAAAAGGTCGATACTAAACGTTTGACCAGACAGTTCTAGTTTGCAGTCATGGATCACGTGCGAGGCCTCGATGTTTCTACCATTAGCTATCTCGACGACGTGCTTAGAACTTAATAATGCAGGTGGGTGCTTAAGTTTCTTACTAATACGAAGGGATACATAACTAGCATCGGCTCCAGAATCAAATAACACAGAAACATAACGATCATCAAGTAGGAACTTACCCGCCACGACGTTGGGGTCGTTCCTTGCTTCTCCAGCTCCAATCACAAAAGCTCTTCCTCTTGCACCATTCCCCGCATTGTTGTTTTGTTCATTGTTCCCAGCTCCCTGGTTGTTGTTGCGATTCTGATTCAGTTCAGGGCAATCCTTTCGCATGTGCCCTATTGCCCCACATTTAAAACATCCGCGGTTGTTTCCCTGCTGCTGTTGCTGTTGAGGTTGTTGCTGATTCTGCCTTGCTGGGAACTGACTTCTACAATCCTTGGCTTCATGCCCCATCTTGTTGCATCGCTGGCACTGACCTTTGTTACATGCCCCATGGTGGTGCCTGTTACACTTGTTGCACTTAGGGTAGCTTCCCCGGTAGCCACCCTGTTGCTGAGGACCTTTGTTGTTTTCAGTTTTCCTTTGCTGGGCTGGGGCCTGAGTAGAGTTAGCATCCTTGCCCTGGTTTCCATCCCACTTTCGCTTGCCATCACTAGAAGTTCCTTCCGCAACACTGATCCTTTTGGGCAACTTGCCCTCTTCCACAGCCTGGTTGGTGAGTTTGTGGGCAAGACGAACCACGGGCTGTATGGTAGTGAGGTTGGCCGAGGTTACATGGCTCCGGATTTCTGGGACTAAGCCCTTGATGTACAATTCGATCCTTCGATACATGGGTCGGGACATGTTTGGGCAAAGTGCAGCATAGTCGTTGGACAGCTTGGTGTAGGTCTCAATCTCTGACCCAACCATCTTGAGACCATAGTACTCGTCCTCGAGTTTGTGAATGTCATCCCTGTGACAATACTCTTCCTTGATCATATCCTTGAAATCTTCCCATGCCGTAGCATTAGCAGTCTCCAAACCAAGCATTTGAATTTGCGCTTTCCACCACGAAAGCGCGCTTCCCTCAAGGGTACCAGTAGCAAACTTCACCCAATTAGCAGGGGGGCACTCGCAGACAGCAAAGACAGCTTCGACCTTCTCGATCCAGTGCAGAAGACCTATGGCACCCTCAGTGCCATTGAAAGGAAGAGGCTTGCAATCCATGAAGGTCTTGAAAGTACAAACACGTGGTTGCACAGGCGCATGCTGACCTGTTGTGAGGAGTGAAGCGAAATGGGTTTAGAGGTGAAAGGCGATGCAGCGGTAGGACCTAAACATCCTAAAACAACGAGCTTACCTCCAGGGTGAGCTGCGAAAGCTGCAGCCACCGTGTTGATCAGGTTAGTGAACTGAGCCTGAGTCATGTTGACGTTTCCTCGTCCGCGTCCACTCATTGTCTTCATAGCCAGAAAACATAGTATGAGTGTGATGTCGTAACATAGCGAGAATGAGATAGAAGAGGGGAGGCATATCTATCTAATCAGGCAAACTAGTACATATAATAGAGCAGAAAGCATAAGACAAACAAGTAAGTAAACATGGGTCCGAGCTATGAGGTCAGATAAGTCGAGTCTTGCACTTGGAGTGTAGTGTCGTCACGAGTCACGGGTTATAGTCTGGTTTTTCTCAAAAAGATTTTCCCCCTTTTTAAAACCAAGTTCACTATAACCAATGGCTCTGATACCAATCTGTCACACCCCCAAATTCCACCTGCGGAGTATCACCCGCTTGAGGGCATGACTGACCAGGATCCAGCCACCAATTATACTGAATAATTGAATTAATGACCATAGTAATACTTACTAACCATACGATCAGTAAATATCATGTTCAGAGTTTAAGGTTTTAAGTTCAAATAGTGGTAAGTAGCGGAAGCATAAGTAAAAACAGTTTTAAAACAAGGTTCATAGTTCATGTTTATTTACCACCCAACACAGGGGTAGACGAACACTACACATCCCCAAGCAGCAGCTCCTCAGTCACTGGTTACCTGCAAAGCATGCAGTAAGGTGTCAACAATAATGCTGAGTGAGTTCACTAGTTGTCCAGTTTTAATTACCAAAAACTTGTTTCACCAGTTAATTTATCCGTTTATACATGCCATGGGGAGCTACCCCAAAAGTTAGCGACTAAACTGTTTTTCCAATACCGAACACTAGGTAACCGTTTGCGTTTCCGCAGGATGCCCCGATATCAATGTTCTATCATCATTGACGGATGCCTGAGTACATTAGTTCACGACCGATCCCATACCATGGCACGGTGTGAGGTTGGTAAGACCTAAATAGCGCTATCAACTAATAACCCGTTCGCCTGGCCCCGGCGACTAATCGGTATTATGTAGTAGGGACTTGAGTGATAGAGTTTCGTTTAGTGCCGTTTGTTGCAATCCGTATAAACAGTAATTAACTAAAGGTTCCCAATAACAAGGGAAGAAAAGTAAGTTGTATCCCTCATAAGGGGATAGTGTTGTTTTTAGTTCCGTTTCCCAAACCACCGGGAACGCATGCTTTAAGTTGTGAACTCACCTTGGGTTGCTCGGTAGATTAAATACCCGGTCAATCACGTTGGTCACCACGTCCTAGCATGGTTACCAAATATAGGTCAAGTTGGGGTACAAGTAATCACGTATAGCGAACACGTATAGACACACTTAGCATACATACATTCAACAGTTGGGTTATTGGGCTTGCTCTAACATTTTCACAAACAAACAGTAACAGAAACACATGCAGCCCAGTCAACAGATAGCCCAACAAGTCGTGGCCCAATAACACGTAGGCAGCCCAGTCGAGACAAGGGTGGTCTCGACTCGAGAATACACGGTCTCGAGTCGCAACAGGGAGATCTCGAAGAATCACGTTTTGGTCTCGAGTGTGCTGCTTGCGAGTCGCTATCTCAGGTGTCTCAAGCCCAGTCTCGAGTCGAGATCATGTCGTCTCAAGTCGAGACCTTGCCGGTCTCGAGTTCCTGAAGTCCGTCTCGAGTCATCATGCCTTGGTCTCGAGTCGCAACCGAGGGTTCCGACTCGCAACCACAGTTACGTGCACCAGAATCCTTCTAGAACCTGTCCAATGTACTAGCCAATAGAATTTCATATTTGTGATAATGTGTACTAACCAATAACATTCCACCAACATGTTTTCTTGTCCGGTTATCAACCAAAATGGATCAAATAACATGATTTTCAAATATTTTTGTGACATTCATATTGTTCTTCATATTATTCATCATATTATCAAGCAATCACGTTTACTAAGATTCAAACATTCATTTTCAGTTATGCATATCATTCGGTATCAAAACCATCTAACCAAACATCTAACATCAATCGGATAACATAGCCATTTAACAACTCATCTTAACAAAATCGGATAACACAACCAAGCAATTATGAGCAAGATATCTAAGATAGAAGGATCACTCTAACACTTCACATAATCCGAATGGTTCTAATCCTCTTTTTACCCAACCGTTCACATACAAAACATGAAGGAGCATGGTTAATCAAGCAAAACATGTTACTCATATCATCAAACAAGCATCTTTACATAACCATCATACACAACAACAATCTTTAAACATTCAACCAAAAGAGATACTAACCGGCTGGACTTAAGGTGTGAGATTATGATGAACAAGCTTCAAATTAAGAATGATGAGCTAGAACCGAGAGTCCTTGGTTGAATCCGAGAGAGGGAGATGAGAGGAGGTTTGTGATGATGTTGCTAGGGTTTTAGTGAGGGAGAGGTAGAGAGTGTGAGAGTGAAATGAGGGAGAGTGTTTGCAAAAATGGTAAAGGTTGGTCACCCTCAAGGGTTTTATACCCGTCTCGAGTGGGTTGAGGGCTCCCGAATGGGCTTCTCGGTTGCATGGCCCAACCGGCCCGCTTGTTACTGTTCACTCGAGACCGGGAGTGGTCTCGAGTCAGATCCTTGGGGGTCTCGGCTCACTTGTAATATACACACATATATATAACGTACATACATACAACACATAATAACAGAATTTCCATAGTTTCTCATTTAATAATATACGTACACGAAACGTTGAATCAAGAAGGTTGCTCGGGAAACCCGAAGTGTCACAGTTAAAGTGGATTGAATTTCTCTTATAACGTGCAAAACACAGTTTTAATCAATCCTTGAAAGAATCAGACCTAAAATCGACCTAAAACATGATCAATTTGACAAAAATCTGGCCGATTGGATGACGTCAGCACCATTTCGCACGGAATAGACTTTCATTTTGTTTGAGATAGTCCATTTCGTGTGTAACAGATCTTCATTTCGCATCAGAGTGTCATTTCGCGTGAAACAAACTTCCATTTCGCACGAAATGGTCCATTAGATTCCATTTCTCTTGAAAGTGATCATTTCGCACCAGAATTGTATCCATTTCGTACGAAGTGAATTTGAACCTGGTTATTTCGCTTGAAAAGGTTCCATTTCATTTCAAAAGGTCCACTGTTGTCAATCCGCACCAAAGGATCATTTCGCACCAAAAGCATTTCGCATCAAAGTATCCATTTCGTTTGAACCTGTATTTTGCTTGAACATTGTGATTTTGTAAATTTTCAACACCAAAACATGGAAGAAGAGTTTTATAACGCGTTTGCCACTGCTCCAGCTGCTCCAATCACAGTTGCGAGACTCTTGAAATTGAAAATGAAACGGGAACGTCTCAAAAGCCTCCAAAGCTTATGTACATCGAAGATTTTAAAAGATGGCAAAACCGTTTTGAAATTTGGGTGCAAGCTTATAAGTTTGATGCATGGGTTTTGTTGGACAAAGATTATGAAAAACCAAAAGATGACCATGGAAATGAAAAGCCCTTAAGTGACTATTCAGCGAATGAGAAGTTAAAATACACCAGTGAGAAAATGATGATTAGCATTCTCCAACAAGCGGTAAAAGAACATATCTTTGTTTTGCTTCAACATGAGAACACTGCTAGACCAATTTGGTTGGCATTCTTCAGAAGTTTAAGGGAAGTGCTGATATGATAAAAAATAAACGTGCTTTACTAAAGAAATCTTTTGATATGTTTACAGCTAGTAAAGGTGAAACAACTAAGAAGACTATCGATAGATATTGTCATCTTGTCCAGGAAATGAAAAGATTGGAGATAACAAAAGAAGATGATGAATGGGTTGATAAGCTATCTGATGCGTTACCACAAGATAAATGGGGAACATATCTGTTGATCTTAAAATATATGAGAAAATCTGAAAGTATGAATTTGTGTAAATTCATTCAAAATATTGAAGAACATGAATTAGATATTCAGAAAACTGCTATCATGAATAATCCTAGTGCTCAACAAGATGAAAGTTTATACTATAGAGGAAGCAGATTTGAGACTACTCCGAGTCCGAAGATTCAGACTGCGTTCAGTGCTGATAGTACTTCAGGAACAAATGTTAGCACTATGACTCAGAGTGGTTATTCAAGTTTTGATCCGAATTTCTCAACACCAAGTTCTCAACGACAGAGTTCAACAAATCTGCAATGCAATGTTACATTGAATATTCAAAATGGTCAAAATCTTTCTCCAGAAATGGCTAAGCAACACATGGCATCACTTGTTACTATGTTAGAATCTTATGAAAGCTTAGTTTCTGGAAGAATTGGAAATCCAATGCTTACTAAGGAGGATTATGATCAGATTGATCCTGAGGAACTTGAGTTAATGGACCTCAAGTGGTGTTTAGCTAGTGCTGTAAGAAGAGCAGAAAAATTCAAACAAATCACGGGTAGAGATGATCTTCGTGACGCTGCTACATCTCCGTTAGGGTTTGGTAAATCAAAGGTTACTTGTTTTCGTTGCCGAGAAAAAGGGCATTTTAAACGAGAGTGTACAAACAAAGAAGCAACCGGAAGACAAGATCCGTTTGGAAATAACGATTATCATCGAAAAGCGATTTATCATCAGATTGCTTAACAATCTTCATCATCCCGTGCTATTGAAGATGGAAAGAAGAAAGCTTATCTAGTAAATCAAGATGATGAAAAAGTGGCAGAGGGATTTAGCTGGGACAAATACGTTCCGGCTGATTCAGCATTTGTTGCTCAAATTTTGGAAGAAGAAGCAGTCAAATCTAAGCCAAAAAGAGTGAAAATTTTCAGATCATCAGAAAGTGATGAAGATACTGATGATGAGGAAGAGTACATTAATAATGCTAGAAAAAGTTTAGACTCATTCAGTTTTAATTTGTTTTTTTCAGATAAGATCGAGATGTTGAATGAGAAGAAGGCTGCTAGATTGAAGAGAGAATTGGAAGCAAGAAGGATTGCTGAAGAAAACGCAAAAATAGAAGCTGAGATAGCAAAAGTGGAAGAAAAACCAACAGTGAAGGCCGAAGTTGAAGAGAGTGAAGAAAAAATAGAATTTGATGAAGAACAGAATGTGATAGAGAAGGTGGTGGAGAAAATAGTAGAGGTTGAAAAAATAATCGAAGTTGAAAAGATAGTTGAAGTCGAAAAGATAGTCGAAATTGAAAAGATTGTTGAGGTAACAAACCTTGTCTGAAATGTTTGGAACCTTGCTAACATTGTGAAGAGAAAGACAAGAAGATTAGTGAACTAGAAGAGTTGAAAGAAAAATTGTTGTTTGATGTGAAATACGTAAAAGAATCGTATGATGTGCTAAACAGAACAATTGATAGTTTGAACAAGACAAACTTAGGAGTAGATGCTGCTATGACGATGATGAGCTCAACTTTAATGACAAAGCAGAAGGTCATCAATGAGCATACTGAAGATTGTGCAAAGTTGAAGCAGGATTTGGAACTCGAAAAGATTGAAAATGAGAGAATCAAACGATTGCTGATGAGTTATATAGCTTGTGATTATTTGATTGATAGAGTTTATCCGACTGTTGCATGTCTTGAAGCTTTTCAAGATAAAAAGACGGAAGATACGGATTCTGGTAAGAAACAAAGTGTCAAGTATAACAAGTGTCCTCCTCCGATCTGGGAAAGTTATTCTCCCAGAAAACCAAATGAGGAGCGATTAAAAAAGGCAGTCAATATAAAGTTAAAGTCTGAAACCACTGATGAGTTACCAGACAACATTGACGTCACATTCACAGCGTCTGACACTGATCATGAGTCTGAGTTATTAAAGAAAGTGGTCGATCAGGTGTTGGATATGGATGAAGAGTCAAAGTCGGAGTCTAAATCTGAAAGTTCGAGTTCATCAGACAAGAGTCCGAGTTCTCCAGTCAAACGGGCTTACAATAAAGAATTCTTGTTATCGAAAAATAATTTGAATGATGAAACGTTTAAAGTAGCATATACTTTGAATGTTTCTGACAAATTATTTTCTGATGAGGAATTCCCAATAAGAAGTGTCAAAACTGAACAGATCAAACAGGCTTTCAAATTAACAGAATTTAATATTTCTGAAATAAAAGATGTAAATCTTACTGAAAAACCTAAAAAATACACTTCAAGAGTTCAACAAAGATTGAATAAGAAAAAAGGTTACAGTTCTGGTTATGGTTTTCAAAAGAAACCAAATCATAACGGTAATTTCAAAAAGAAAGGTTTAGGTTATATTCCCCCAGAAAATTATAAAAATGAGAAAAATTATAAACCAAAAACTAAATTTGTTTCAGGTACAAGTTCAGAGGAAGAGAAGGAGAAACTGTTCAGGAAACAGTCAAATCAAGAATTTCTCGCAGAAAGGAAAAAGAATGTGATGATGGTTTCAAAGCAAAGAGTTGAAAAAAGAACCTATTTCAAATGTCAAGAAGTTGGACACATTGCTTGGAATTGCCCAAAGTCCACTAACACAAAACAGGGAGTTTCTTCTAACTCTAAAATGAAGAAAAAATATGTTGATCAAAAAGAACAACCAATTGAAAAGTTTAAAGAGTTCAAAAATTCGACTTTCAAAGTTGGTGAAAGTTTGAAACATTTTTACAAAAGAAAAGTTGATTTGAACAAACAGAAATGGGTTGTTAAATATGAAGTTAGTTCTGACAATGAATCTGACTCGTCAAAGTCAGAGGAGTCATTTGTTTTGTCAAGAAATGGGAATTCCGTTCCAGAAATGAACGATGAAAACTTTCCACCATTGTCAAAAGAAAACTAAAAGTTAAAGGTTGGAAAGATTGAGATCTCAGATCAACTCTTCCTTGGTAAGGAAGAATTGATGCTGAAAAGGTTTTTAATGGAAAAGTAAAACATATTTTTGAAAAGATGGTTGATGGGAAGGTGAAAAGTGCAAAAGAGTTTTATAAATCAAAAAGATGGTGGATTAACGATGATGAACAATCACCCAAGGCTGGTCAGGCTTGGGTGACAGCATTCTCTACTTAAAATCCTGACTTGCCGGAACTCCCAGGTTGGTAATTGGGGAGTAGGAATCGGCATCTTTCTTGAGAAATTCACATTTGTGAAATTTCTTTCTACAAGTGGTAGTGTTCTTGAAAATTTGTCATATTTTAATCTTTGAATGTTGGTGCGCTACATCTGTCGACTTCGTCTTGTATCGAGTCTTAGTCTTAGAATGTTAGATTAGGGCGAATTGTACGAGGTTTCACTTATGTGTACATGTCCGTTCAAGGGAAACCTTATGAGAGGTTCCACTTCAATGTACATGTCCATTCAAGGGAAACCTTATGAGAGGTTCCACTTGAATGTACATGTCCGTTCAAGGGAAACCTTATGAGAGGTTCCACTTCAATGTACATGTCCATTCAAGGGAAATCTCCAACACTATAAATACCTTTCAAGGGAAACCATTTGTAACATTCTGATTTTCCATACCGAGGTGCTGCCGGTGTGAGAATCGATTGTAAATACTGTTATATCAATCAACAAAGTGATTTAAGTGAAGATCTTGCTATTTCTACGTCAGGTACTTGTTTTTCGCACCTGTATCTGATCAAAACTCCTCTGATTGACTCGTTCGGGTCAGAATCCGATCCTACAAGTGGTATCAGAGCTTCAGGAGGAGGAGTTCTACATAGATTTGCTGGATTTCATCACATATTCTTTCTTCTACACCTTCTTTCTTCATCAGAACGAGATTTTACGGTCGGAATTCGCTCAAAATTTCACAGATTATAGAAAATTGATAATAGTCAAACCCTTGAAAGTTTCATATCAAAATTCGACCTAAAAATGGACCAAATCACCTTCGGATGAGGTTTCGCTTATTCGAACAATGTGTAGTTTCGCTTCAATGTCACGTGTTTTGCTTCAAAAAACCCCTAGTTTCGTTTGTATGTCATTCATAAAGGTCTAGTTCCGCTTCAAAGGACACCTTTCGCTTGAATTTACATGGTATTTCGCTTGAAAGAGACACCTTTCGCTTATATGACACTTGGTTCCGCTTCTGAGTAATAGGTTTCGCTTCAAAACCATCCAGGTCCGCTTATTGTGTCACTAAGTAATAGGTTTCGCTTCAAAGTTCTTGAAAGTTCCGCTTAGTTGTCCAAACAGTTTCGCTTGAAAGACATCTAATGTTTCGCTTTTTAGTCATTAAGTGATTCCGCTTATTAGTCATTGAATGGTTCCACTGAAGATGTGTCATTGATGTGCATTTATAGTCACTTTAAATTGTCGGTTTTAGTGAAGTGATCGGCCCAATCAATGCACAGGTGCACAAGTGCCGCCCATTCAGTTTAGTGGTCCAATGAGAAGTAGAGGGTTGGTTTAGTGGATTTATTAGCCCAAGAACTGTTGTCGGCCACAACTTATTAGTTGCATGTGAAAAAGTCATTTTAATAATTGTTCGGATCTATATATCAGCAGCCCAATGAGATTTTATAAATGATAAACTTGCCGCCCATTTAATAAAAGGTCAAATGGTTCATTAATTGTTGTTTGTTGGCTGAGTGGGTTTTGCGGCCCTATAGGATAAATCAGATTGAAGTTTGAATTGATTGTTGTCGGTACATTGTTTCAGCCCATGTATCGGTCCAATTAAAAGCATTCAATTTGTCGGCTGTTAGTGGAAATTGGCGGCCCAACAGATTTCAAGTTGTTGTTAGCTACTAAATAATACTTGTTGGTCAAAGTCATCGGTCCAATGAGGAATATGCTATAGTATGTAAACTCTTAACAAGCGGCCCATTTATTAATAAATAAACAGTTTTTGGCCCAAGTTCAAAGCATATCAGTTCAAAAGAGGTGGTCCAGTTCATTTGAACCTCGTCAGGTCGGTTGGAAGTCGGGCAAGGTCGTTTGAAAGTCCATCAGTTAGTTCGTAGTGAATCTGGTCGTTTGAATTTAATCCAGGTCACAGTAGTTCGCGTGTTTTGACAACAAACTCAATTCACATCAAATTCAGTCTGCACAGTGTGTAAATCTTCAGTCCGCACAGAATATTCATCAGTTCGAGCGTTCCAGTTCACACAGAGTATCAGTTTAATTCAGTTGTATTGATAGCATTTAAACTGATTGTATTTTGTTTGTGTGTACGTCAGGTAATTCGAGATCGTAAGGTGATACAAGTGTGAAACATGGATACTGAGTTTTACAACGCGTTTGCTACAACCCCTGCTAGTCCGTCTGACATTACAAAGACCATGACAATGGAGAATGAAACCGGAACAATGCAAAAGCCTCCAAAACTGATGGGAATTGAAGATTATCACGGATGGAAGAAACGGTTCGAGAATTGGGTTCAGGCGAATCATCTGAAATCTTGGGAGAGCATCGAAACTGAATATGAGAGGCCAAAGAATTCAGTGGGTGTCGATAAAATCATTTCAGAATTCACGGAGCAAGAAAGAGATAGTTATAAAGCAGAAAAGATGATGATTAATTTGCTACAACAAGCTGTTAAGGAGGATATATTTGTATTGCTTCAACATGATGAAAATGCTTATTCTATCTGGGAAGCTCTTAAAAAGAAGTTTGAGGGAAGTACTGAAATGCTACAAAGTAAAGCAGCTTTGTTGAAAAAGGAGTTTGAGCTGTTTACGTGTATGCCTGGTGAGACGACCAAGACTCTTATTGAGAGATACTGTCATCTTGTTCGCACCATGTCACAGATAAAGATTACAAAAACTCCAGCTGAATGGGTTGAAAAGCTTGCTGATGCATTACCGCAAAAGGAATGGGGCACATATCTGATGATATTGAAGAATTCCGGACAGTTTAGCAGGCTATCAATTGCACAGTTTATTGAGAAACTGGAGGCTCAAGATCTTGAACAGCAGAAAATTGCCAGAATGAACAGTGCTACTCATCAGCAAGATATCAAATTGTACTAGAAAGGAAATGTTCAAACTGCTGAAGCCAGTCCAAAGATACAAACTGCATTTAGTGCTAGAAATCAATCTGAACCAAGCAGTCAAGGATCTGTCAATACTAGTAGGTTCTCAACGGTAAATCCTCCAAGTGCTCAAAGTACATCAGTTGGAAATGGTCATCTGTTACAATGCAATGTGGCTCTACATCTTCAAAACGGACAGAATTATACTGAAGAAGTTGTAAAGAGTCATATGGGTCTATTGGTCACTGCATTGGAATCTTATGAAGGGTTGATTGCAGGAAGAATTGGCAATCCAATGCTGACAAAAGAAGATTATGACCAGATCGATGCCGAGGAGCTAGAATTGATGGACATCAAGCAGGCCTTAGCGAGTGTTTTGAGGAGAGCTGAAAAGTTTAGATTGATTACAGGGAGAACTGATTTCTTGGATGCAAATCTTTCTAATCTTGGATTTGATAAATCTAAAGTTGTCTGTTTTCGTTGCAGGGAGAAAGGTCACTTTAAAAGGGAGTGCAAGAATCAGGAGCCGAGAGGAGCGAAGGAGTCTTCTGGAAAAGATGATTATTATAGGAAGACCATTTATCAGCAAATCACTCATCAACCACATCAACAAAAAGAACCTCAAACGGCACATGGAAGAATGATCGAGGATGCAAACAGGAAAGCTTATTATGGCATTGTTGATAAAGATGATGAGAAAATGGCTGAAGGTTTTAGCTGGGACAAGTGTATTCCAGCTGATTCAAATGTTCATGCTTTCATTGCACATATTATTCGAAAGCCAGAAATGCTGAAGGAATGGATGGAAGTGTTATCTGATGAAGAGAAAAGTGAAGATGAAGGATCTGTTTCTTCTGAAAACAGTTCATCAGAAACAAGTGATGATGAAGAAATGGAACAGATAAATTTGGGAAAAACTCATTTATCTTCTGACACTTTTGAATTTTATTTTGCAGAAAAGTTGAAGAAATTGAAAGAGAAGAAAGCTGCTAAAGAATTGAAAGAAGTCAAAGTGATTGAGAAGATTGTGGAAGTTGAAAAGAGAGTTGAAGTCGAGAAGATCGTTGAAGTCACAAAACCCTGTCTTACATGTTTAGAGTCTTGTAAACAATGTATAGAAAAAGATGAGAGGTTTAGTGAGTTAGAAAAGCTGAAAGAACAATTGTTATTTGATGTAAAGAATTTGAAAAAGTCATATGACGTATTGAACAGGCATGTGAATAGTCTGGAGAAGACTAACTCTGAAAGAGAGAAAGCTTTGAAAATGATGAATGCTACCATGATGACAAAGCAGAAAGAGATCAACATGTACATAGAAGAATGTGCAAAGTGGAAGAAAGAGTTGGATAATGAAGCAGCTGAGAATGAAAGAATCAGAAGATTACTGCAAAGTTACAAAGGTTGTGACTACATAATCGATAGAATTTATCCAACAGTTGAAGGTTTTGAGGCATTTAAAGATGAAGAAACAAAGCCAAAGAAGAAGAAGGATACTGGTAAGAAACAGGGTGTCTGTTATAATAAGTGTCCGCCTCCGATTTGGGAAGGGTACTCGCCTAGAAAACCTAATGAGGAAGAACTAAAACAGGCGGTCAATATTAAGCTAGAATCCGAGATAACCGATGTTTTACCGGATAATATTGACGTCACGTTCACAGCGTCCGACACAGATCATGAGTCCAAATTGATAAAACGAGTGGTCGATCAGGTGTTGGATAAGGATGAGGAGTCAGAGTCAAAGTCCGAGTCCGAAAGTTCGTGTCAGTCAGTCGGGAGTTCAAATTCGTCCGAAAAGAGTTCGAAATCATCGGGAAAACGGGTTTATAGTAAAGAATTTTTGCTGTCAAAATCTAATTTGAATGACGAAACGTTTGAAGTTGCATATACTTTGAATGATTCTGACAAATTATATTTTGATAAAGAGTTTCCAATAAGAGGTGTTAAAAATGAATTGATCAAAAAGGTTTTCAAACTTACAGAAATTAATATTTCTGAAATAAAAGATTTACATCTTACTGGTAAACCTAAACTTTACACCTCAAGAGTACAACAAAGATTAAACAAGAAAAAAGGTTACAATTCTGGTTCTGGTTTTCAAAAGAAACCAAACCAAAATCGTAGCTACAAAAGGAAAGGACTTGGTTTTACTCCACCAGAAAACTATAAAAATGAAAAATTTTCTAAAACAAATACAAAATTTGTTTCAGGTACAAGCTCGGAAGAAGAAGCAAAAAGCCCATTCTGGAAACAATCTAACGAAGAATTTCTTGCCGACAGAGAAAGAATGGAGCTTATGTGAAGAAAGAAACAAGAACCTGTTTCCAATGCAATGAAGCTGGTCACATTGCATGGAATTGTCCTAAAGCGACAAACACAAAACCGGGAGTTTCTGGAAAATTGAAAGAAGTTATTGTTGATAAAACCGAACCACCAACTGAACAATTTAAAGTTTTCAAAAATTCATCATTTGAAGTTGGTGAGTGTTCGAAGACATTTTACAGGCGAAATGTAAAACTTGACAACCAAAAATGGGTTGTTAAGAAATCTGAGGTAAAATCTGGTGATGAATCTGATTCCACAAAATCAGAGGAGCCACAGTTTAATGAGAGTGATCAAAATTCAGTTCCTTCAATAGATGACGACAACTTTTCACCATTGAGGACTGAAAATTTTAAAAGGAAAGTTGGAAAGTTTGAAATCTCAAATCAGAGTTTTTCTGAAAAAGATAATTTTGATGTTGAAAAAGCATTTAATGGGAAAGTTAAGAAGATTTTCGGAAAAATGGTTGATGGGAAGGTGAAAGGGGTAAAAGACTTTTACGCTAAGAAGAAAGCAACTTACACCTCAACAAAATCTGAACTGAAATCACCCAAGGCTGGTCAGGCTTGGGTGGACATTTTCTTCGATTGAAAAACTTGACTTTGCCAGAGATCCCAAGTTTGTAATCGTGGATCAGGAATCGGCATCATTCATGTATTATGAGTTTGTATGGAAAATTCTTAAAATTGTTAAAACTTTACAGGTTGAATGACTACGCCGGAGCTTCCAGGTTGGTAAGTGCGAAGCAGGAATTGGCATTTTGAATATACATACAAGTGATATTGTATGGTTATTTTACAAGTGGTACAGATTGCTTAATTGTAAAATAGTAAATCAGGGACATTAAGTTGTACTTGATTTACTAACTCATGATAACACAAAGACCAAGATGATGAACCATACCCCCGATTTTAACAAAGTGATAAACCTACAAGTGATTTTTATCTTAATAAATTCATTTTCCGGAAAAATCATTTTGATTGAAACAAACTTAAGTGTTTTGAAATCTAAATGAGAAAATGGTTTGTGAAAGAGGGAGTTCAGATTGTTTATGCCTTGTGAATGGCGAATTGAGGCGATTTGATATCGGTTGTCATGTTTCTGTACAGTTTGTTTTGAATTTTCTTCAAGTAGGTCAAGAGTTTAGTTTTGTTTTTCAAATTTTTCGTTAATGTGTTTGCATTTTAGGGGGAGTAGATATTTCTGAAAATCCAAAAACATTAGAAAATTTGAAAAAGCCAAAAACATGATAAAATTCAAAAATGAGTTTTGTTGTAAAAAGAGGAAATGATAGTACATCAGTGGACTGTCACAACATGCTAAAGAATTGGAGAGATAAAAATGTGATAAACAATCTCACTGCGGATATGCCAGTAGGTTTTTATACATTTAGTAGATTGTGATGAGATATAAACCTAAAAATTTAAACTTGCTTATTCTGTGGGTAACAACATCTTGGATATATAGGTAACCCTTGAAATCTTGTTTGAAAGGTCCCTTATTCTGAGATACTAGGTCTTTATGCTCAGTGATATCTGGGGTATTATCCCGGGACTTCTGCTGTATGGAAGTACTGACCTAGTCCCCGGATAATGCTTTCCGCAAATGCTTGAAACATAGCATCGCCCTCAGCAAGCTGATGAAACAATAAAATTGATAGTCGCTGCTGTTGAAACAAAAAGATCCTCTAAAGGGGACACACCGAAAAGTCGAAGCCGTCATCTCTCTGCGTATACGAAAGTATCGACTTGAGCTCTCACGGCCCTCGCATTTAACCCCTGAAGAGATATCATCTGTGGTATACTCACCTGTAAGACTGAATATTGGGATCTGGATACGGGAGTATATTCAAGTAGTGGGACACACGGATAAGTTTAAGTTCTTAAGACATTAATATCGTATCTCGGATCAATTGAAATTTGTGTGAAAATTTAAGTGGATAAATATACTGACAATCTAGGTGAATTGTTTAGAACTTAAAATGAAATGAAGCTTAACGGTGTTGGTGACTTGTCTCAAAAACTGATATGATCCTCTTACACGAACTCACAAAAAAATTTTGTTTGTAAATATTTCTTTACTGCATTTCATATTTCTTTATTACAAAATCCAAAAAGATTTTCAGTGTGTTTTAGCATAAAGTTTCAAAAATTCAAAAAGATTTTCGACAACTGGTATTGAAAAGCAGATTTTCAAAATTCCGAGTGCTAAACATGATGAGCAATATTTGAGGGGGAATGTATTTTTGGAATTAAATGTTTTCATATTCTAACCTTTCAAGTGGTTCATCAAAATCTGTGTTTTGTTTTGAAGGAGAGTTTGAATTAGTGTGAGTGTTTATGTTTGAAATATATATGTGAGAGAAATTTACTTTGAGGTAGAGTTTGTGCAGGAAAAGATGTGCTAGGTTATTTGTTCCTGAGATCTGAGTTAGATGAGAGTCAGGTTCCGATACCTGAGGACTCTGATTGGAGGTAGCCAGGCAACGATCTTGGAACATGAAGAGTGAGGCTGATTGATACTGAAAAATTGTGAGATGGAAAGCCAGACAACGATCCTAAAGCTGATGATGCTGATGATCTGAAGAAATGCCAGCATATCGCAAGGGGGAGTCTGAAGACTTGCGTGAATAGACTGAGAGTGATGCCCAGAGACAGATCAAGACTGAAGATGCGAAGACTCGACACTTAAAGACTCGTCAACATCTGAGGGGGAGTCTGTTGGTGCACTACATCTGTCGACTTCATCTTGTATCGAGTCTTAGTCTTAGAATGTTAGATTAGGGCGAATTGTACGAGGTTTCACTTATGTGTACATGTCCGTTCAAGGGAAACCTTATGAGAGGTTCCACTTCAATGTACATGTCCGTTCAAGGGAAACCTTATGAGAGGTTCCACTTGAATGTACATGCCCGTTCAAGGGAAACCTTATGAGAGGTTCCACTTCAATGTACATGTCCATTCAAGGGAAACCTCCAACACTATAAATACCTTTCAAGGGAAACCATTTGTAACATTCTGATTTTCCATACCGAGGTGCTGCCGGTGTGAGAATGGATTGTAAACACTGTTATATCAATCAACAAAGTGATTTAAGTGAAGATCTTGCTATTTCTACGTCAGGTACTTGTTTTCCGCACCTGTATCTGATCAAAACTCCTCTGATTGACTCGTTCGGGTCAGAATCCGATTCTACATTGAATGGTATGGTTGATAAGCAAACCTACAAGTGGTTGAACAAGAGGTTTTCACCTACAAGTGGTTAATCAAGGTCATTAAGTTGAACTTGATTTAACTTTCATACAAAGTGACTGAAAGAACAAAATGATGAGTTTATCCCCTAACCTACATGTGTTTTATGAAATTAACAAAACTTATTTTCTGGAAAAACCATTTTGATTAAAACAAACATAAGTGTTTTTGAAATCATAATGGGAAAATAGTTTGTTGTCAGGGGGAGTTCTGATTGTTTGTGCCAAGTGGATGGAGATTTGAAGCAATTCACATGGGTTTGTCAAATTTTCTTTAAATGGTTTTGAATTTTAGGGGGAGTAAGAAATTTCAGAAAATCCAAAAACATTAGAAAATTTGAAAAAGTAAAAAACATGATAAAATCAAAAACGAGTTTTGTTGTATAAAAGAGGAAATGATAGTACATCAGTGGACTATCACAGCATGCTAAAAATTTGGAAAGTCAAATGTGATAAATGATCTCACTGAGGATGTGCCAGTAGGTTTTTACACACTTAGTAGATTGCGTTCGAGATATAACCCTATAATATCAAACTTGCTTATTTCGTGGGGAACATTTCTCGGATATATAGGTAACCCCTGAAATCTTGTTTGAAGGGCTTTCTATTTCTGACATACTAGGTCTTTGTGCGTGATGATATCTGGGGTATTATACCTGGACTTCTGATTTTGCGGAAGCAATAGCCTAGTCCTCGTATAATGCTCTGCACTGCTTTAATCTTAAAGCTCACCCTCAGTACAAAAAATGATGAAACATTGAAAAATGCTAATCATGTGCTGTTGAAGAAAAGATCCCCAAACGGGACACACCTTAAAGACGAGGCATCATCTCTTTGTCTGAACGGAAGTTCTAACCTGAGCTCTCATGGTCTCGCATTAACCCGTTTACAGATATCATTAGTGTACACTCACCTGTAAGACTGAATATAGAAGTCTGGATACGGGAGTATATTCTGAGGTGGAACACGCGAATAAGTTTAAGTCCTTAAAACATTAAATCTAGTATCTCGAAACAGTTGAACTTTGTGTGAAAATTTAAGTGGATCAGTATACTGACAATCTAAGTGAATCGTTTAGAACATAAAATGTTCAAAGCTTAACTGGTTAGTGATTTGTCTCATAAATTGATATGATCCTCTTACACAAACTCACAAAAATATTGTCTGTAAATATTTCTTTACCGAATTTCAAAAACCCAAAAATGATTTTAAGTGTGTTTTAGCATAAAATTTTGAAAATCAAAAAGATTTTATTTCATCTTTTTTTCGACAACTGATGTTGAAAAGCTGATTTTCAAAATTCCGAGTGCTAAACATGATGAACAACAGGTTTGGAAGTGTTTGAAGAAAGAGATGATTTGAAAATTGTTCTTACAAGTGGTCATCAGAGATTATAAATGTTAAATCAGTTTGATTGATATCTGCAGGTGATTTATAACTTTGTCAAATTTTTAAAATTTGTAAAACTTATGTTTTGGGTAGAGTTTATGCAGGTTAGCCAGGTTTTGATTCCTGAAGATATGTAGATTTGAGCCAAGTTTTAGAACCTGTCGCTGTGTAGAGCCAGGAAACGTTCTTGAACCTGTGAAAGCCAGACTTCTATCCCAGCACAATTTAAGGGGGAGTCTGCCAGCAAAGAAGAGTCTGTTGAGGTAAGAGCCAGATTCGAATCCTGAGGTACACACTAGCTGCAGATGCTGAAGAACTTAAGGAATCAAGAGACCTGATCAAGAGATGTATAGAGCCAGGTTGCAATTCTGGAAGAGAAAGTGAAAGAGATTTTGAATGAAAGAGAGAGAAGAAGAGAAAGAGATTGGAGATGCTTACATTGTCAAATACTTCGGAAAGAGCATGAAGACTGATAAAGACTGAAGACTTTGAAGACTCGACACTGAAGACTTCGTCAACATCCAAGGGGGAGTCTGTTGGTGCATATGTCTGTCGACTTCGTCTTGTATCGAGTCTTGTAATAGGATATATAGATCAGGGCACGTCATACGAGAAAAACAAGAAAATATAGGTTGAGGCCATTTCGCACGAAATGGCTTTGGCATTCTGCACGAAATGCCATTCCGCGTGAGACTGTTCCGTGCGAAATGGATACTCTATAAATAGTTGCCTTGAGTCTTTCATTTGTAACGATTCTGATTCCGGTACTGAGGTGCTGCCGAAGTATTATCTGATCTGTAATTGTTGTTATATCAATATACAAGACAGTTAAAGTGTATGTCAAGCTGATTCAAAGTCGATACGTTTGTTTCCGCCTCTCGTATTGATTAGAACTCTTCTGAACGACTCATAAGGTCGCACAAACGATCCTTCATAAAGAAGAAGAAGGAGACTCATGTGGAGCCATCTGGAAATAACAAGAGAAAGTTTGCAAATTTCAAGAAGGGTACTCGGGCAAATAACAACAACAATGCCAAAAAGGGAAAGGGCACATGGGTATCCTACCTAAGTGCGACAATTGTCGACGTCATCATACCGGGCGATGTAAATATGGAAAATGTGATAACTGTGGCAAGGTGGGGCATGTAAAGGAGACGTATTGGCATGGTACTGGACGTGGAAATGGAGGTCAAGATGGTAGCGGAAATCGCGGAGGAAACAACGACAACAACAACTATCAAGGCAGAAATGGTGATGATCAAGGACGTGGTCAAGGTTGTTTTAACTGTGGAGACAAAGGGCATTTCAGGAAATATTGCCCTAAAAACAATTAGGCACATGGAAGAGTGCTCAACATCGGAGCTAGGGAAGCATGCTAGGATCCAAACGTGGTTATCGGTACGTCCCCTGTTAGTCAACGTTATGCATCTGTGCTATTTGATACTGGTGCCTTTTTTAGCTTCATATCTCTAGAGTTTAAGAATATACTTGGTTTAGTAGCAAGTAAGTTAGATATCCCGTTTTCGATAGAACTAGCTAATGGGAAGCTAGTAAAAGCCAAAGGAGAGATTAGAGGCTGTGTTATAGAGCCCGGAGAGCGTGAGTTTTTGATAGATCTTCTGCCAGTTGAATTGGGAAGCTTCGATGTCGTAGTTGGGATGGATAGGTTGTCGAGTAATCGTGCAGAGATTGTATGCCATGAGAAGGTTATCCGCATCCTGATGGCGAATGAAGAGATGATTGTGATACACGGGGAGAAGCAGGATATGCCTCTGTGGATTATTAGTTGTTTGAAGGCACGAAAGTTTTTGTGTAAAGGATGTGTTGCCTTCTTAGCGGATGTCGTGGACAAGGATGCCGAAGAACCGAAGCTCGAAGATACCCCTGTGGTAAGGGAATATCCTGAAGTCTTCCCCAAAGACTTGCCAGGATTACCTCCTCAACGACAAGTCAAATTCCACATTGACTTGATTCCAGGCGCCGCACCCGTAGCCAAGGCACCTTATCGCCTTGCGCCTTCAGAAATGCAAGAATTGTCAACACAGCTTCGGGAGTTGCTAGATAAGGGATTTATTAGGCCAAACTTCTTGCCTTGGGGAGCTCCAGTTCTGTTCGTAAAAAATAAGGGCAGTAGTTTTCGAATGTGTATCGACTATCGGGAGCTGAACAAGCTAACCATCAAGAAATTGGTATCCCTTGTCGAGGATTGATGATTTATTCGACCAACTTCAAGAATCAAGTTTCGATCAGGTTATCACCAGCTGCGGATTCAGGAAGAAAGTATACCGAAGAACACCGAGTCAGAAATTTGTTTTTATACATACGCTAATGTTGTGTTTATATATAGTACACAAAACAGTTACACACAGAATACAACACTTTGAAGGTTTAGGAAACATGCATTTAGGACCTTCAGGGACTTATGTCAAAGTCCATTAGAGGTTATCTCGTAAAAACCACGTCTATTAACTCGGACAAACACCATTATTTTTCCATGCATGCTATTTTAGTTAACCGAACAGATAAAGTACCCAAATTTCTTTTTTTGAAATTCCCACTTTTGCATCTAATGAGTAGATTCTCACATTCCTACCCCTCTTAATGGTCCTTGTATCACGAGCATTTATTTCATTATACCGAATACTCAATGCTTCATTTCTTGAAAATTCATAGGTTACGCATGCATCGTTTGTTACGCATGTGGTCTCGTTTCGAATAGACGTTTCATCAAAGTCTAAATACTATTTCACTATATCCAGTTATTGCCTTGTGACTCTGATAACCTGCATTGTTGTAGGTGTTGACTCCTTGATATCAAATCAACAAAACTTTCCTGAAATTACTTTTCCTTCCGGTTGCATACATGGTTTATCCTTGTAACCGTGCCGAAACTCCCTTGTCGATACATATATTTATTGTCGAACTGCGCTGAAACCAAGTTCAATTGCTTGAGCTTGTCCATTTCATTTATTCAATTCAAGACATCATGTGATGTATTGAAAGTATCATATTCAAATTCATTTTAGCAAGTGTTTCTTTTGTTCCGAGTCATAGTAGACTTGTTCGGTCTGCGACTCCATTAAATCGTTTGTTGGTTTCGACACCTTGTGGTGATGCTTTCACTAAATTGAAGCTTGCGCTAATCCCGTTTACGCATCTCATACACGGATTTAATTGTTTATTTATTGACTTGCTCTAAATCCGCTCTGTTTTATCATGATTAAAGCAGTCTTAACACAAACGTGTGCTAAGACAATGGTACATAAATTCATTTTAGTGTACCTCCTAACAGTTCTTTCATTATCGTTAGAATGCCTTGCTACAATTATTGCTTATTCATCTTCGGTTGAAAACAGTAGTTCTTTGATGTTCCATATTCAATTGAAAACCCTATGACATTGTTTAAATCAAATCCTCAGATTTGTTTCAGTGCGCTTTCATTTGAGTTCAAACACGGTGAACTTGTCCGGTCACCGCCATTATTAAATTATGTCATTCACTACGACACCTTGCGGTGTCGATGTAAACTTGTAGCTTGTGCTAATCATGGTCAACTGTTTCATACAAAACTACGTATATTTTACGTTTGACTCGTCTTTTAAACACTCTTCATGCAGCTATGTATTAAGACAATGATACACCAGATTCGATTGTATTTCATTTCGGTGTATTCTTGCAATTCAATAATGTCAACACACTAATTTTATTCATTTATTTGTTCGAAAGTTGACAGATCATTTTCATGTCACTATTACATTTGAGCTTGTTGATTCTGAGTTCATCTAGCGGATGTTATTGTTTCTAGAACTCATTTGCATATTGTAAACGATCGTTTGGAATTCTATCGGTCAAAACTCCTCTTTTGTTGAACCCCTTTTAACTAAGTTACACTAGGTTATACATCTATACGTCTCGTATCCTTTGACATCAAAATCTGAAACACATACCTTTTAACCGCTAGGTTCTTATTGTTGTAATATGTCCCTGGATTCACCTGATTCGAATAAGTCTTGTTACGATTTCGTGGTTAATCACTTTGGTATTATTCATATTCATACACGCATAACGTAACCCTCAGGAGTTAATGTAGTTTAAATTTCGAGAACGAAATTTTCTTAACAGGGGGAGAATGTGACAATTGTCAAATTTGCATGTATCCGTACAATTATTAAACAGTAATTAGTGCTTAACGACTGTGCTGATTTAACATTTATTACATGAATTGTTTCTGATCTTGCTATCATGCATACATATGCATCCTATATTGCAAAATGTCATATCATTATTGCATGCAACACTTACTGATTTAAATGATGCACGAAACAAAGGTAGCACAGTTATCAGACAAATCTCACATAAACTAGTATAGTGTGTAGGAAACCAAGAGTTACACTAGTATAGTGTGTAGGAAAGTAAGGATCACAAAATTGCCTTCCTATTGATAGTTTAAGTGCCGGAAAGTACCTAAAACTCACATAAACTGCAGAATTCTGTAGAATTCAGCAAAATTCAGCTTCTAAACAACTTAATATACTGTCACAAAAGGTACTTCATACATTGTAAAACTGCACTATTTAGCACTTTAACGAACGGATAACCGAACGAATAACTGAACACTACCCAAAACATCACAAATAGACTAGAAGCATTGTTTTTATGATATAAAGCTAGTTATGGGGATCAAACACCTTAAAAATCATAAAAACACGTAGACACACTTAATATCATCATAAACCTTCTAACTTCGACATATAACCCTTAACTTCCAAATTTTACACCCCCCCCCCCATTTGAAACCGGCCCCAAAGGGACCCCAAAACCTTTTCCACTAAAGTATTTCATATGTTAGCTAGATATTGGAGATTTAAACTTATGGTTAAACACATGTTGGAGAATGATTATAAGAGACCTTTAGTTGGAGAAACATTATCACTTTCCTCATTTTTCAAACTCATCTTCTCCTCTTTCCTTCTACACCTTACGGCCAACAACACCCACACACACATCTTCATTTTCACTCATCTTACTAGCAATCCAAGCTTATACAAAGGTGAAGGAAGGTGATCTAAGGAAGCTACAAGTGGTAGAAGTTGAAGGACCTTCTTGTGGAGCTTTTAACCTCTCATTTTCTTCTATATTCATCTTCATCTTGTTTGTGTCACTTCCCTAGCCACTAGAGCTAGTAGTAAGCCTTCTAAACACAATATTACTTCATGTTATTAGTATGTACAAGTTACACCATCAAAGAAACTAAACTTTAAACAATGGTAACATGAAGATCTAACATAATATAAGTGAAATCAAGTTGTTTTGAAGTTGTTTGATGTATGTGATGAAGTTATGAATGTTGAATCTTGTGTTTATGTTTAGATCCATCATGTTAAAGCTTATTAGAAGCTTAGATCTAACAAGTTTAAGCATGGATCTTGAAAGATCCATGGTTAAACTTGAAGATGAACTTGAAAAGTCTTTATGTGAACATGAAAGATGGTTTTAAAGTATGATTCTTATGATCTTGAGGTGAAAAAGTTTATTGACGAACAAGTTATGAAACTAAACTTCTTAAAAAGTTTGTTAAAATTTAACAACACTTATTTTCGGAAGAATTATGTATGTAAAGTGTAGATCTAAAAGACTACACATTTTTAACAATAATCAAGTTCATCATAAGGTCTTACATGATGAAATTAGTGTATGTAACTTATTATGTTGATTAGAAATTGATTTTGACGATGAAAAGAAAATAAACACATGTTTTGAAAACATGGGAAACCTCCATTTTTAGGGGAAACTATGTGAAAATTTTTATAAAATTTTGACATTTAGAAAAATATAAGTTTTGGTGAAACTTATTCCTAAAATATTTACCTAAAAATATTTACTAAGGTTTTCTAATTTCTGTATAAAATTTCAAGTCAAGAAATAAGGATTTCTTCAAGGTTAAAATTCAATATTAACTATGTGTATTTTTAGGAAAAATATATATTTAGTGGTTGCCAAATTTTGTGCTATGTGTATATTATTTGTATTATATGTAGTAGTGTATTAGTAACTTGAAAAATACACTAAATACTCCCAAGGAGTATAAATACCAAAATATACACAAAAATATTCAAGGAAGTATTTATAAATATATATACAAGATTCTTAAACTTTGACCCGCACGTTTAGTTGGTTAATTATATTGCAATACCAAACACTTTTGATACAAGATTTACGCTTATCGACTCTAGTAGTCGTACGAGGAATTGCAATATGTATACAAGCCATGAATTTGACACACTCACAAAAGCTATGTACTCGCCAACTTTTTATGTTGACTCTCTTTTCATATATGTTTCAGGAGCTGTTGTTTGATGTTATGATCATGCTTCACATAGGATTGGACGTGGGCCTTAGTGATTATAAAATATGAAAGACAATTGTACTGCTTGTTTGTTTCTAATTCCAAGACATTGTAAACAATTAACCTAATAATACAAAACTTTGAACACCATGTGTTGTGAAACAATAGTTCTGTGACATGACTCCCCGATGTTTCCGCCGCGGTTTGTTGTTTTACGCGGTCGGAGTGTTACAGAAAGATTGGTATCAGAGCAATGGTTATAGGGAATTAGGTTATTAGTAATGCTTTGACCTAGATTATAACCTTTCTAGGACCCTAACACAAGTTATCTTGTGTTTAGATCTTAAAACAATATCGTCACCTATCCTTAGGTGACTACCACAACGAGAACACAAATTTCAAATCCGTTTTGAAAATCAATCATTTATCCTTAGATGATTTGTTTTATGGCTTCATGCCTTCAAAGTTTTCAAAATCTCGTCGAAGTTTGGGTCTTATTAATGTGAACACGTGCAATCTGGAAGGGTGGGTGAATGTACCTCGAATTGTTCTATCTAAGGCTAAAGTGTTCGTACAAATCTGCATTATCAGACCAGTCACTCTTACCTGGGAACTCTTAGGGTGAGTGTCCACTTATAGGCTAAAGCATGTAATCGCGATACATTATAAAGACCTATTTACTTTGATTTGTCATTGTGTGTCATTTGTTTGTTTTAAGCAACGAACGAATGACCACCTTCCTTATGTTTCATAGATATTGTGTTACCTCTTTTGATTATCTAATGTCAATCTCACATTTCCTCATGCTTCCTTCTCTTTTAGAATGCCTCATTGATGTGATCAAACTCAAGATGCCGCTATAGCAGCCATGATCGCTCAACAAATCATTGTTGGGCTCCCAAACCTTATCACCCAGATAAATCAAGCGAACAACAACAATAACAACAACAATGCACCCGTTCCGTGCAACTACAAAGAGTTCAATTCGGCTAAACCACTCAAATTTTCTGGGTCTGATGGAGCTACTAGGCTCCTACAGTGGTTCGAGAGTCTTGAACGCACGTTTCGACACGTTCAAAGCCCGAATGAACAAAAGGTTGAGTTTGCGTCAAGTGTCTTTCAGAAGAGGGCACTTACATGGTGGAATGGTGTGATGAGAGATAGCGGTGCCGATGTGGCAATGGCTCAAAATTGGGAAGAACTTCGCGCTCTAATGATGAAGGAATTTTTCCTCGTCATGAACTACGGGTACTGGAGAACGAATTTGTGATAATTGTCAAATTTGCATGTATCCGTACAATTATTAAACAGTAATTAGTGCTTAATGACTGTGTTGATTTAACATTTATTACATGAATTGTTTCTGATCTTGCTATCATGCATACATATGCATCCTATATTGCAAAATGTCATATCATTATTGCAGGCAACACTTGTTCATTTAAATGATGCACGAAACAAAGGTAGCACAATTATCAGACAAATCAGAAAAATGCTGACGGAGTTCAGTGCATAGACAGACATGGTATTGAGACACATAATGAGCTGGAAACCAAGAGTTACACTAGTATAGTGTGTAGGAAAGTAAGGATCACAAAACTGCCTTCCTAGTGATAGTTGAAGTGCCGGAAAGTGCCTAAAACTCACATAAACTGCAGAATTCTGCAGAATTCAGCAAAATTCAGCTTCTAAACAACTTAATATCATGCAGAAATATGGTTAAATGGTCTTGAATGCTTTCCTAAGTGTCGAGAATCAAAATTGTCATGAAAATTAACATAAAGCACACTAAACTGCATAGTTTAGCACCTAGTAACTAACTAACCTAACTAATACTTGAATTTTAACTAACTAAACAAACTATTAGTTACTACCTAAGCCTAGGACCCCCCCCCCACCTTGTAATCGGCCAACAAGGGCCCCACATCAAGATTTTATTTACATATTATATTGGATCATGTTTGTTCTTTATAAAACATAAAAACCATTAGATAAAATGGTAGTGGTGGATTTTATAAGTAACCTTTAGAACTTAACATCTTCATTTCACCAACACACTCCATCTTCTTCTTCCCTTCTTCTTTGGGTCCCGAGAACAACAACAACAATATCACCATCATCAATCAATCTTCATTCAATTCCAAGTAATCACAAGGGTGTAAGAAGGTGTATAAGGAAGCTTGGAGCTTGTGGAAGTTGAAGGACCTTTCTCTTATGCTTTTATCCACTCCATTTCAACCAGTAATCATCCCTAGCCTTGAGCTAGTAGTAAGAACACTCTACACTTCATTTTACATCTTATTTTAGTGGTTAAAAGAAGATACAAGCTGTTGATCATGATGAACACTAAGAATCTTGAACTTGAAACTTGAACATAAGCTTAAAAACATAAGAAATCATGATGTTTATGTGTTGTTATGCTTGTTGATTGTTGATTGCTCATGTTATTGATGTAAATCATCATGTGATCTTGCTAGATAGTGATTAAAGACATAATCTAGCAAGATGAGAGGATGATTATGTTAAGAATCAATAGATCATCCATATGTAAATCATGAACTTGAAGTGTAAAATGTTTTTCTCGTAAAATGATGATCAAAGTAAACATAAAGGCTTTTAAATCTATAATTTCAAGAATGATTTTTCAAGCAACCAAGTTAAAAATACAATGTTTACTTAAGCTTGGTTCTTAAAGGAATTAACCACATTTTTAGTGGTTAAACAAGTGTAGGAATATATATGTGACAAGAAAAACTCAAGAAGAAACATTTTTTGAAAAATAATTTACAAGTTGTAAACATCTAACTTCTTTAAAAATGATGTTTTTAAATAAACAATCACACTTTAAATGCTAACTAAGCCTACTAAATACACTAGTAAGTTACTACAAATTTTTGTAAACTTTCAAGTTCATGAAGTAGTAATTTATGCTTGATTTTGGCAAATTGGTAAGTGTTGATTGGTTTATTGTTGATTGTTGATTGTGGTGATTTATAAAAGAAAATGATAGGATTTGAAAGCATGGAAACCTCCATTTTTAGGGGAAACTATGGCAAATTTTTTCTAGAAATGTAACACTTAGAAAAATATTTTTCAATAAATATTTACAAGTATATTTTAAACCATGAATTTTCATATAAAACTTGCCATAATTTTGTACAAAAAAATTATAAATATTGGAGGTTGGTTTTTGTAAATAAAAGTGACTAAATATGTATTTAGGAAATATATATTTAGATGTCACCATGTGTGTGATTATTTGTATATTATGTGTATTAGTTATATTATATTAGGACTTGAAATAATATAACTCATTAAAATAAATAAAAATTACAATCCAAAATATTACCAAAATTATAAGAATATGAATATATAATTTATACCCAAAATATTGGGTAAACCGAACAAGGAATATAACTTACAAAAATATTCCGGAAATTTAATTCATAAGTATATTTTGGTAACTAGTATTTTGGACACCAAGGGAAAAAAATATGATTTTTATAATTATTACAAAGATATATCATATTTTTTGACAACGAGAAAAATATTTTATTTTTGGTAAGTAAAAATATATATTTTCTTGGAACTATTAGAAGATATATTATTTTTGGGAGAAAATATATATTTTCTTTAATAAACATGAAATATGTTATTTTTGGGTTAAAAAAATAAGTTTATATATATTTTCCAAGTTAAACTTGAAAATATATTATTTTTAAGACTTATATGAAATTTATAAATATTTTTGCCAAGAGAAAAATTATAAGAAATTTATCTATGTAATATTTCTTAAAATATATATTGATGTATTTTTATTAGAAATATTGTTTCGGAAAAGTTAATACAAAAAAATTAAGTATAAGATACTTAATAAACACAATAAAATACGTATTCCCGTACGTATAATTATACACCGCAATATGCCACCGACAATTGGCAAAAATACACAAGGTTAAGAACACAAATATACATACCCCCATCCTTGGGAAGTTATACATGTACAAATACATAAAAGTGTCAAGTTGAAATATATTATTTTAACTAATATTCCAAAATTCATAAATATAATTTAAGTTAAAATATTTATTGTTTTAACAAATAATTATATAACTTGGAATAATATTAAAGACACAATGAAATGTAACTCAAAGACACTAATTAACACTAAGTCAAGGCACGACCCGCTCGTCTAATAAACCGTAGTACGTTTGTAGGAAGTCATGTGAACGAGTATCAGTTGTGAGTTACGTCGGATTGAATTGAAGAACGCAAAACTGTGAGTTCATGTCCCCTTTTCTTTTAACTGTTTTCGGATTTATAACTTTGGGGGTGAAGTACATGTTATAAATTGTTCACAAACGTTTATATGTGGTATGGTTAGATAAGGAAAGGTATTGCTAGATCATGTGAGTGGTGGGTACAACGCTTAAGACCATTAATCCTCGTAGTAGGACCGAGGGACATGAGTGATAGATCTATTTGGGTGTAGCGAGCCCACACCCATGAGGACCGCGGGTTGGACCATGAGGTGACTATGTCTTACAGCCAGAGACAAAATCTGCTAGGTTTGAGCCTTCCTGCATCACGTCACACATATTAATGGCCTTGCAAACCATTAATGATCTGTTTTCCTTGTTTGCTTTCATACCGGGTTTACAAAATATACATCCTTACAATGATTATAAGGTTTATTCGTGCGCACTTACAAAACACGTGAACTCGCTCAACTTTTGTTGATGTTTTCAAACAACATGTATTTCAGGAAACTAAATATGGATCTGGCAGGCGTTGGAAGTTTTCAAGTGTTGGCTATAATAAAAGATGTCATCCGAGGTCGAATGGTTTGGGTTATGTATTTTTATCCCGGATATGATACATGGCTCAAAGCCTAGTTGTTGTTTGTGTATTTGTTAAGTCCTTATGGAACCTAAAACTTTGTTGGTGTTGTGTTTTGAACATGAAGTCTGTGTTTGGGATTTGAAAACAACGTTGTTTGTAATGTTTTAAAACTATCTATGGATGATCATCTTGGATTTTTATCATATAGTTGTTTGTTATGGTTGAATGCAATGATATTAAGCAAGTCACACATAATCACGCTTCCGCAAAAGTCAGGGTGTGACAGTTTGGTATCAGAGCTTCCATTGTAGCGAACTAGGATTCCTTCTCGAGTCTAGAATACAATCACTAGGGCTCTCTCACGAAAATATTTTTACAACATGTTTTCATTGCATATATACACAACACCCAAATCCATGGCACAAACGTTTTACAAAAAGGAAAGACAAGAAACACGATTGCATGGTCACATTGGTGGTTTAGTCTACATGAGGTCGACTAGGAAAGATAGAGAAAGTTTCATGAAGGATAATGTGAATACATGGTTACATGATAAAATTGCCTTTGTTTGCATGTAGTAAGTGTTAGTGGTTACTATATGTACATAGGTTAGGATTACGACGATACAGGCACACATGTCATCCTCAGAGAGTGGGATTGTCGAATGCTCGCGACCCGATGGCAGTCGCATCAGACGACGAGGTTATGCCCGCGCCAGAGATATATACGTCAGAATTGAGAGTGATCCTGACATGCTGTCCGAGGACGAGGACGACTTCCAGCTGTTCGTGCTACCAGACTTTGGCGATGATTTACCCTTGCTGATGGTTTCCCTGACGAGGATCCTTTTGTCATCCCTGTTCCAGTCCATGACCACCTCATCATTGGTCATCCCGATGGTGAGAACATCGTGGCTCCGATCCTCGATCCTGTTCCTCTTGTAGTCATTCCTCCCGAGGATTGGCCTTTCGACGATTTGTTTGATGATGACGTTGATTTGTTTGTTGATGGTCCTCATGTCGACGCCCAGAGTGATGGAGAGATAGATGATGATGTTGTTGCTGTCCCACATCCTGAGATTCCTGTCATTGAGTTATCCTCCGATTCTAGTTTGCACTCTGTCTCAGATTCCTTTGAGTCTGTGACATCTTCAACTTTACAGACGGTCGGATTGCAGCTTTTTGCTACTGACTCAGACGACGACACCGCTATATCTGCCGCACTATCACCTACTCGAGATCCCACGCCTCCACACGACCCAGAGCCTGCTCCTGAGCTAGCTCCTGTTCCTTTTGGGTCAGCCTGATGTTGCACCTATTGATCTTGAGCCGATTCCTGATCCTGACCATGTTCCGTTTGAATTACCAGATATTGCACTCCCTATTCCCGACCCAGTACCTGCACCTGTTGATCTTCCTTTTAGCCGAGCCATTTATTCCTCCACCCGCAACCGCTGATGTTGCTCCTCTCCCTCCTATAGAATCCAATGTCCATCGCAGCGACTTACCTATCATTTTATTACAGGACATCCCTACACCCCGTCCGGGGGAAGGTACTTCAGGTCAGGACTCGCGCGACGATCCTTTTGCTTCAGCAGCATTTCCTCTGACCTCACAGGTTGTACCACTTGCTCCCTTCGCATCCACACCGCTGGACGAGCCATTCCGATGGTTTCCACCGTACACCATGCCGATCTCAGACCCCTACCATCCCTCACATTATGGAGGCTACACACGGGATGAGTTGCTCAGCTACAGTTTGAGATTTTGAGTCATAGAGTTCTAGAGCTGGAGCTGACACCACGTCCTCCACCCTGTCCCTGTCAGTCCACTTTTGTTCCTCCACATTCCTCACCTCCTCCTTTTGCACACCCACCTGCTACTCTTACACTTTTTCCAAGCTTTGATGCTCGTTTCCTCACTGTCGAGCAGCAGATCAGTTACTCATTTCGCCGTGTATACGAACTCGGGAAAGAGCTCGCACATGTTCACAGTTTGCTTTCTTCCCTACTCCACCTCCGTCATCAGTACAGTAGGTTTGGTCTTATGAAGATACATTACCTTTGGTGAGAGCACTACTATTGAGCCGAGATTGTGAAGACTTTGAAGACCACTTTTGACCACGTGATTTTTGGTATATCGACAGACTTATTGGACAAGGGTAGTGTGACCCTATGTCCCTTTTGATGTGATACACCTTATGAGCAATGTGACTATGGTTGGTAATTAATGAAAGCTCAATCGTCATGATCTCACCTAAACACTTTGATGATTTATATGTTGTGCTATGATGATGTTGTTGCAAGATTACTTGCTATGATGAATGCTTATATATACGCGTACATACGAACTTTAGACAACTATTTACTTACTTAACGAATAAGACCTGACCTATCCGATCTCCTTCTTAGAAGATGTCGCCTTGAAGGAACACCGATGCCGACAACCCTCTGCCGACGACAGAGGCGGAATTACAAGAGCGCATCTCACAGGCCATCGCACAGCACGAGGCCCTTCGCTCCAAACACAGCGGATGTACCTCAGGAAATAACCCACCCAACGGTAATGTTTAGTCACTTAAGACACATTACAAAACGTTTGGACATTTCCAAGTGTGCTTTGCTAATGCCTTATGTGAATGATGTTGCTTATGTCACAGGCTGCACTTACAAGTAGTTCTTGAGCTGCAAGCCCCTGGATTTCGACGGCACTGGAGGTGCCGTAGCTTTTGTGCGTTGGGTTGAGAAAACGGATTCTGTTTTGCGATTGAGCAAATGTCCTCCAGAGCAACAAGTCACGTACATTTCTGAACTGTTTCTAGATGGGGCTCTGTGATGGTGGAACCTTCAGGTTCAAACGTTGGGTGAGACTGCTGCGTATGCTTTGACATGGGACGAACTGAAAGAGCTGATGCGTAAGAAGTATTGTTCGAGGGCAGAAATCCAGAGGTTGGAAACTGAATTCTGGAACTTGAAAATGCAAGGTTCAAAGATAACTGAGTATGTGCAAAGGTTTCATGATTTATCTAGGGTGGTTCCTTATTTGGTGGAGCCAAAGTTTAAGAGGATTGAACGCTTCATCTAGGGATTGGCACCTCAGATTCTAAGCATGGTGACAGCATCTAAACCTCCAACGATTACCGATGCCATTGACTTATGTGTGGCGCTCACTGAAGAAGCAGTTAGACTGGGAAAATTCTCAATCTCTGAAGAGAAGAAGGAGACTCATGTGGAGCCATCTGGAAATAACAAGAGAAAGTTCGCAAATTTCAAGAAGGGTACTCGGGCAAATAACAACAACAATGCCAAAAAGGGAAAGGGCACATGGGTATCCTACCTAAGTGCGATAATTGTCGACGTCATCATACCGGGCGATGTAAATATGGAAAATGTGATAACTGTGGCAAGGTGAGGCATGTAAAGGAGACGTGTTGGCATGGTACTGGACGTGGAAATGGAGGTCAAGATGGTAGCGGAAATCGCGGAGGAAACTACGACAACAACAACTATCAAGGCGGAAAAGGTGATGATAAAGGATGTGGTTAAGGTTATTTTAACTGTGGAGACAAATGGCATTTCATGAAATATTGCCCTAAAACAATTAGGCGCGTGGAAGAGTGCTCAACATCGGAGCTAGGGAAGCACGCTAGGATCCAAACGTGGTTATCGGTACGTCCCCTGTTAGTCAATGTTATGCATCTGTGCTATTTGATACTGGTGCCGATTTTAGCTTCATATCTCTAGAGTTTAAGAATATACTTGGTTTAGTAGCAAGTAAGTTAGATATCCCGTTTTCAATAGAACTAGCTAATGGGAAGCTAGTAAAAGCCAAAGGAGTGATTAGAGGCTGTGTTATAGAGCCCAGAGATCGTGAGTTTTTGATAGATCTTCTGCCAGTTGAATTGGGAAGCTTCGACGTCGTAGTTGGGATGGATAGGTTGTCGAGTAATCGTGCAGAGATTGTATACCATGAGAAGGTTATCCGCATCCTGATGGCGAATGAAGAGATGATTGTGATACACCGGGAGAAGTAGGATACGCGTCTATGGATTATTAGTTGTTTGAAGGCACGAAAGTTTTTGCGTAAAGGATGTGTTGCCTTCTTAGCTGATGTCGTGGACAAGGAAGCCGAAGAACCAAAGCTCGAAGATACCCCTGTGGTAAGGGAATATCCTGAAGTCTTCCCCAAAGACTTGCCAGGATTACCTCCTCAACGACAAGTCAAATTCCATATTGACTTGATTCAAGGTGTCGCGCCTGTAGCCAAGGCACCTTATCGCCTTGCGCCTTCAGAGATGCAAGAATTGTCAACACAGCTTCGGGAGTTGCTAGATAAGGGATTTATAAGGCCAAACTTATTGCCTTGGGGAGCTCCAGTTCTGTTCGTCAAAAAGAAGGGCGGTAGTTTTCGAATGTGTATTGACTATAGGAAGCTGAATAAGCTAACCATCAAGAAATCGGTATCCCTTGCCAAGGATTGATGATTTATTTGACCAACTTCAAGAATCAAGTTTCGATCAGGTTACCACAAGCTGCGGATTCAGGAAGAAAGTATACCGAAGAACACCGAGTCAAAAATTTGTTTTTAGACATACCCTAATGTTGTGTTTATACATAGTACACAAAACAGTTACACACAGAATACAACACTTTAAGGGTTTAGGAAACATGCATTTAGGACCTTCAGGGACTTATGTCAAAGTCCATTAGAGGTTATCTCGTAAAAACCACGTCTATTAACTCGGGCAAACACCATGTAAAAACACGCCTAAAACTCACATAAAATGCAGAATTCTGTAGAAATATGGTTAAATGGTCCTGAATGCTTTCCTAAGTGTCAGGAATCAAAACTGTCACGAAAGGAAACATAAAGCACACTAAACTGCATAGTTTAGCACCTTAACGAACCGATAACCAACCGAACAATCGGACACTACCCGAAACACCAAATTTTCACAAGAAGCATTGTTTTATCATTACCAAGCTAGTTATGGTCCCCGAACATCCTAACACATCATATAACACCTAGTAGCTAACTAACCTAACTAATACTTGAATTTTAACTAACTAAACAAACTATTAGTTACTACCTAAGCCTAAGACCCCCCCCCACCTAGTAATCGGCCAACAAGGGCCCCACATCAAGATTTTATTTACATATTATATTGGATCATGTTTGTTCTTTATAAAACATAAAAACCATTAGATAAAATGGTAGTGGTGGATTTTATAAGTAACCTTTAGAACTTAACATCTTCATATCACCAACACACTCCATCTTCTTCTTCCCTTCTTCTTTGGGTTCGGCCGAGAACAACGACAATATCACCATCATCAATCAATCTTCATTCAATTCCAAGTAATCACAAGGGTGTAAGAAGGTGTATAAGGAAGCTTGGAGCTTGTGGAAGTTGAAGGAATTAACCACATTTTTTAGTGGTTAAACAAGTGTAGGAATTAACCACATTTTTTAGTGGTTAAACAAGTGTAGGAATATTTATGTAACAAGAAAAACTCAAGAAGAAACATTTTTAGAAAAATAATTTACAAGTTGTAAACATATAACTTCTTTAAAAATGATGTTTTTAAATAAACAATCACACTTTAAAGGGTAACTAAGCCTACTAAACACACTAGTAAGTTACTACAAATTTTTGTAAACTTTCAAGTTCATGAAGTAGTAATTTATGCTTGATTTGTACAAATTAGTAAGTGTTGATTAGTTTATTGTTGATTATGGTGATTTATAAAAGAAAATGATATGCTTTGAAAGCATGGAAACCTCCATTTTTAGGGAAACTATGGCAAAATGTTTCTAGAAATGTAACACTTAGAAAAATATTTTTCAATAAATATTTACAAGTATATTTTAAACCATGAAATAATATAACTCATCAAAATACCAAAAATTACAATCCAAAATATTACCAAAATTCTAAGAATATGAATATATAATTTATACCCAAAATATTGGGCAAACCGAACAAGAAATATAACTTACATAAGTATTCCAGAAATTTAATTCATAAGTATATTTTAGTAATTAGTATTTTGGACACCAAGGGAACAAAAAAATTTGATTTTTATAATTATTACAAAGATATATCATATTTTTGACAAGGAGAAAAATATATTATTTTTGGTAAGTAAAAATATATATTTTCTTGGAACTATTAGAAGATATATTATTTTTGGGAGAAAATATATATTTTCTTGAATAAACATGAAATACGTAATTTTTGGGTGAAAAAAAATAAGTTTATATATATTTTCCAAGTTAAACTTGAAAATATATTATTTTTAAGACTTATATGAAATTTATAAATATTTTTGCCAAGGGAAAGATTATAAGAAATTTTTCAATGTAATATTTCTTAAAATATATATTGGGAATATATATTGATGTATTTTAATTAGAAATATTGTTCCGGAAAAGTTAATACAAAAAAAATTAAGTATAAGATACTTAATAAACACAATAAAATACGTATTCCTGTACGTATAATTATACACTGGAATACGCCACCGACACTTGGCAAAAATACACAAGGTTAAGAATACAAATATACATACCCCCATCCTTGGGAAGTTATACATTTACAAATACATAAAAGTGTCAAGTTGAAATATATTATTTTAACTAATATTCCAAAATTCATAAATATAATTTAAGTTAAAAAATTTATTATTATAACAAATAATTATATAACTTGGAATAATATTAAAGACACAATGAAACGTAACTCAAAGACACTAATTAATACTAAGTCAAGGCACGGCCCGCTTGTCTAATAAATTGTAGTACGTTTTTAGGAAGTCGTGTGAACGAGTATCAGCTGTGAGTTACGTCGGATTGAATTGAAGAACGCAAACCTGTGAGTTCATGGACTTAACGAATAGGGTTTGTAAGCCTTATTTAGACAAGTTCATCATTGTTTTCATCGACGACATCTTGATTTATTCAAAGTCATGTGCCAATCACGAACAACACCTTCGTCTGACAATGGAACTCCTAAAGAAGGAACAACTCTTTGCCAAGTTCTCCAAGTGTGAATTTTGGCTTAAGGAAGTTCAGTTTTTGGGTGATATTGTTAACGAGCAGGTATACATGTGGATCCTTCCAAAATGACTGCGATTAAGGATTGGAATACACCCACTACTCCCACAGAAGTTCGCTCATTTCTTGGCCTTGCTGGATACTATCGATGATTCATCACGAACTTCTCAATGATAGCAGTTCCCCTCACTGCTTTGACTCAGAAGAATACGCCTTTTGAGTGGAGACCCAAACAAGAGGAAGCCTTCCAAACCCTGAAATGAAAACTCTGTGATGCTCCTGTCTTATGTTTACCCAATGGCAACAACGATTTCGTTGTCTATTGTGACGCATCGAATCTAGGCCTTGGTTGTGTTCTCATGCAACGAGAGAAAGTCATAGCCTATGCGTCAAGACAATTGAAAATCCATGAGAAAAACTACACAACTAATGATCTTGAGTTAGGTGCTGTAGTTTTTGCTCTTAAGCTTTGGAGACACTACCTCTATGGTATGAAGTGTGTGGTTTTCACAGACCACAAAAGTCTCCAACACATATTCAATCAAAAGGAGCTAAACATGAGATAATGATGCTGGGTCGAACTCTTGGATGACTACGACTGCGAGATTCGCTACCATTCTGGTAAGGCGAATGTCGTAGCTGATGCGCTAAGTCGGAAGGAACGTGTCAAGCTTCATTGTGTTTGAGTTCAATCTGATATCAAGACACGTATCCTTCAAGCACAACATACATGTGTAACCCAAGGTTCGTTGAAAAACGAACTACCCCATTGTCTTGAGTTTCAGTTGGAGACAAAAGAAAACGGGTTACTCTATTACAAGAACGGTTTGTGGATTCCGAGTCAAGACAATCTCCGCACCCTAGTGATGGACGAATCTCATAAGTCTCGTTATTCAATCCATCCTGGTGGAGACAAAATCTACAAGGATCTTCGTACTCAGTATTGGTGGCCGGGTATGAAGAAGGATGTTGCCTTGTATGTATCTAAATGCCTAACTTGTCTTAAAGTCAAGGCAGAACACCAACTCCCAAATGGTTTACTTGAACAACCAGAAATACCGGTATGGAAGTGGGAGAACATTGCAATGGATCTCATCACTAAACTATCGCACACTTCTAGAGGCCATGATGCCATCTGGGTAGTCATTGATCGTCTAACAAAGTCAGGACACTTTTTGCCGATTCGTGAGGATCTATCTGCTGATAAACTCGCCAAGATCTACATAGATGAGATTGTATCTCGTCATGGTGTTCCTTTAAACATCATATCTGACCATGATGCTCGATTCTCATCTCACTTTTGGAAGACTATGCAATCTGCCATGGGAATCAAACTCAATTTAAGCACTGCTTATCATCCCCAAACGGATGGACAATCCACGAGGACGATACAAACACTGGTGGATATGCTTAGAGCCTGTGTGATAGACTTTGGTGGTAATTGGGATTTGCATCTACCGTTGATCGAATTCTCTTACAGCAATAGTTATCACGCTAGCATCAACACGACGCCTTTCGAAGCTCTATACGGTCGAAAATGCCGTTCACCTGTCTGCTGGAATGAGGTCGGTGAAGCTCAGCTTACTAGACCTGAACTCATTCTAGAAACCAAAGACAAAGTCAAGAAATTCGCGATAACCTTCTAGCAGCTAGAAGCCGTCAAAAGAGTTATGCGGACAAGCGACGCAAGCCCTTCGAATTTCAAGTCGGAGATCACGTTCTTCTCAAGGTATCTGCTTGGAAAGGCGTGGTTAGATTTGGAAAGAAAGGAAAACTTCCACCACGATATGTTGGACCATTCAAGATCGTTGAGAGCATCGGAAAGGTGGCCTACCGACTTGAGCTACCTCCTGAACTTGGGAATATTCACCCAACATTCCATGTGTCCAATCTGAAAAAGTGTTTAGCCAATACAAATCTCCACATTCCCCTCAACGAAATTCACGTTGATGACACTATGCACCTTGTCGAGAAACTTGTGGAGATGTTGGACCGTGAAGTCAAGAAACTCAAGCACAAACGTATACCAATAGTCAAAGTTCGCTGGGAATCCAAACGTGGTCCAGAATTTACTTGGGAATGAGAGGATCAAATGAAGGCGAAATATCCACATCTATTTTCACAAGTTTCCTCTAATTAAATTTCAGGACGAAATTTCCTAAAGTAGTGGAGATTGTGACATTTGTGTCTTTCAATTGTTGTACAACTCCGAACAATTCAATAATCAATGAAACATTTTGTTTTATTTCCAGGATTGTAAAATTACTTATGAAAATTGCACGTTTTAGTTCTTGTTCGATTTCGAACTCTCAAACCTTTTCTAGAAAGTTATACGTAAACGTAATTAGTTTAACGCAACGTACACTCCGGAACAAGGTCATAAGCCAAACATACCCTAAATACCCTTCACATAACTTAGAAAAAAGTTTTAAGGGGTTCGGTATGGCAAAAAAACAAGTTTATTCGAGCTCAGGGACTATTTGCGACAAACTGCAAAAGTCTGCCAACTCTCATATTTTTTAATACGGAACACGTACGCCCATCCAAAAAAATTTTTAATCATTAAAATATTGTATTTTAATGATAAGAATGCAAAAATATCATTTGTTACGCAATTTTGGTCGTTTTCGCGTTCGTCGTAATTAATCGAAAAAACGTGACCGTACAGCTGAACGAACCGACATCCACGATATTTTCGGGGATAGTTCAAGTCCCATATGCTTTAATATCCTTATAAAGCCTAAAATTTGGGTTAACGAGGGTTAAAAGCGTCAAAAACACATTAAATCATGTGCAGGGGCCTGTTTTTCCAAAACTTGAATCTGTGTTGAATTGGGTGGCGGGCGCGGCGGGAGAGGCACTCCCAGGTCGCGGGGCGTGACCCCCTATGCTGGACAGAAAAAATATCATTCGTTACGCAATTTCGGTCGTTTTCGCGTTCATCGTAATTAATAAAAAAACGCGACTGTACAGCCGAACGGACCGACATCTTTGATATTTCCAGGCATACTTCAAGTCCTGTATGCTTTAACATCCTTATAAACCCTAAAATTTGGGTTAACGAGGGTTAAAAGCATCAAAAACACATTAAATCATGTGCAGGGGCCTGTTTTTCCAAAACTTGAATCTGTGTTGAACTGGGTGGCGGGGCACGACGGGAGAGGCATTCCCAGGTCACGGGGCATGACCCCCTATGCTGGACAGAAAGTTTTTTCAGCTGCACAACTTGTTTTGGCAGCCACTGATTTGATTCTTGGTGATCAAGTTGTGTGATAACCAACTCTTTTAAGAAGATTACAACACTTGTAGTGATCTCCCAACATCCTTGCCACCTAATAGGACACATGTCATGATAAAAACACTTCTCAATTGCTATAAATAGCAAGGCATTTGGCCAAGAACATTGCTCATTCATTCTCTTCTTCTCTACTAGCTCTAATTTGGGTTTGCTTTGTGACAACTCGAGTTTCCAAGATTTCCTTATTCGCATTTATTGCACGTTGACTGTTTAGTTACTTGATTGATGTTCCTTGTAACTGTACACCGAATTATAATTCAGATGATTGTTTGATATGCTATGTGTTTTATATAAAGTGTTTTGGTTGTGAACTTCTAAACTGTTAAGACTTGAATAACTCGACGAAACACGAGTGTGTTTCGCCATAAACACATCCGACGAAACAAAGTGTCTCGCCATGACCCAACCCGACGAAACGGGAATCTGTTTCGTCATTCCTATCTCGACGAAACAGAAGTGTTTCACCGGCCCAGTGATTCGCGAAGCCCATTACGGGCCCAGAACGTCAATTCGTGTATATTAACGTGAACCGACTTCTGTTTCACACCTTTGGCAAAAACCAGAAACCCTAGAGTTCCCTTCTCTCTGTTGACGGCAATTACGTGTCCCCGAACCCCTTTGTAATCGATCTCGTTAACATTTCATTCATCACGGTTAGTGTTCCATTATCACGGTTCGTGTTTAACCCTTTTGTATAATCTGAATTGATTGTTATCATTGTATGACTCATTGGTGATATGTAATGCTTGATATTTTGGTTGGATTTTGTCTGTAATTGTTGATAATGATTATCACGATCGTTTGTAAAACGATTCGGATTGTGATCATATAGGGTTCTTATTGTTGTTAGTCCGAATGGGTTATGATTCGATGATATAAGTTGATTGTTAGGGTGGATTCGAGTTCTTGTTATGCTCGGGTATTAATGGATTGCTAAGTTAAATATTCGGTTCTGTTAAGATTGATTGAATACTCATGATTTGCTGATGATGATGATCGATGATGTTGATGACGGCTGTTAGCAATGATTAGGGTTTCGGTGTTAATTTTTGTAACTGATATGTTGTGCGACGTAACTGACATTTTCACGAAACGGAACTCACGGCGAAACGGGGGGTGTTTCGCCGGGATTATATACGACGAAACAGTGGGTGATTCGCCGAAGGGGTCGTGATGAAACGAAGAGTGTTTCGTCAAAGGGTTACACGACGAAACAATTATGTTTCGTCGAGAGGGAAATCAGCACAGTAACTTAATTTCTTTCTGTTAAAGGATAACTGGGTTAACTAACTGAGGTTAAATGATAAGCATAACTTGTATGAACTTGAATACGGGTTTTGTGCTACTTGATAATCCTTGATTCAATATTCGCTATGATTGTGCTTATACATGAACTTCGTGAATACAAACTGATTATGTACATGTGCGTACTTAGGACGTGATTGATTAACTGTGAGCGCACACTTTAGCATACCGAGCAAACCAAGGTGAGTTCACACTTCCAAGGCATGGGATTCCCAGTGGGTTGGGAATGGTATTGGTGGAATGGTATTGATAGATATGATAGACTTGTACGTTCGCCACAACTAGACTACTTACCATCATCCTCGGATAGCGAAGGGCACTTACGTAAAACCTACGTAAACTTGTACTTACCACTGTCCTCAGGTTGTAAAGGACACTTACGTAAAACCTACGTAAACTCACACATACTACTATCTTCGGGTTGTGGAGGACACGTACGTAAAACCTACATAAACCCCACGCGTACCACTGCCCTCGGGTTAAGAAGGGCACTTACGTAAAACCTACGTAAACCTCGTACGTACTCCTGTTCTCAGGTTAAGAAGAACACTTATGGTTACAAATAGTCTAGTGCATATGACATGGGGAGCCCCCACTAATTGAACATACAACAGGCTTAGTTAATTACGCATAGTTATGTAACGAACTTACTTACTGTGAACTCGCTCAAGTAGTTGTTGACTCTCTGTTACATGCCTTGCAGGACCATAGGTACTCTTGGAGCTTGCACGGGAGGCGCGGTCGTTGTGGGCACGGATTGTGGATGTTATGATAAACGCTTTTATGATATTTCAACTTGATATTTATGTTTGGTTTACTTTTATGCTTCTGCTAAACATTGATATTATACTTATGTTTTGAACACCTTTCATATTGGTTTGGTTGAATTACATTTACTATATATATTGTTCAATATGATTGGTGGCTTGATCCTGGTCATGTCACGCCTCCCTGCGGTGGTACTCCGCGTGTGGATTTTGGGGGTGTGACAGATTGGTATCAGAGCCATTGGTTATAGAGAACTTGGTTTAATATGGGGAAAACGTTTTTATTAAAACCAGACTATAACCAGAACAGTGCTCAGCGATCCACAACGACGCCTCGCTATACGTGCAAGACTCAACATTCTAGGTAATATGGTATATGTTTTATTGCCTACATGCTAGATTACATAGAACTTTGCTCGTGGTATACTTAGATATACATAACCACTATTGCTTGAGAATACTTGTGTGCTCACTCTCTTCTGTCATCGCACTATTTCGCGAACCTCTCTTACTTATGTTACATTTGTATGAAGATCATGGCTGGACGCATTAACATGACACAAGCCCAGTTGACGGCTCTCATTAACGAACAAGTTGTTACGGCACTTGCAGCCGCACAAGCAGGAGGTATACCCTGCAGTCGTAACTCACACTAGGTTCCTTAGATCCTACACTTCTAAACCAACTCTTGTGTTTAACCTTATCCTGTTCTTATACACAACAGGTCAACACGCTCAGCCACCTGTTTGCACCTTCAAGAATTTCATGGACTGTCGTCCAAGCACGTTCAGTGGCACTGAAGGAGCAGTTGGACTCCTCCATTGGTTCGAAAAGCTCAAGTCAGTATTTGAAATGTGTGAATGCCCAGAGGCTCACAGGGTGAAGTACGCCACTGGTATTCTAGAAGGAATTGCGCTGACTTGGTGGAATGCGCAAGTTCAGATATTAGTGCTGGCAGCTGCTAACGCCACCCCTTGGAATGATTTCAAAGAACTCATGAAACAGGAATACTGCACACGTGATGACATCCATAAGTTGGAAGTGGAGCTCTTTCATCTGAAAATGACAGGGTCGGAAATTGAAGCTTATACGAAACGGTCAAATGAACTGGCCATCTTGTGTCCAACTATGGTGGACCCTCCAATCAAGCGCATTGAGTTGTATCTCAAGGGGCTAGCGCCAAAAATCCAGAGCCATGTGACATCGGCTAACCTTGATAATATCCAGGATATTCAGCGTCTTGCTCATCGCCTCACGGATCAGGCAGTGGAACAGAACAGGCTGCCTAAACGTATCAGCGCTACTACTACCGCTACTCCTGCTACTCCCAGTGACAACAAGCGAAAATAGGAGGGGGATTCCAGCAAGGGTTCAGCTACGGTTCAGTCTCAGGTTCAGCAGCGAAAGACTGACAACTACCAGAGTCCCAGTCAGCAGTCCTCTGGTAGTCACGGGCAGAGAATATATCGAGGAAATCACCCAAGGTGCAACAATTGTAACAGGCACCACAGTGGCCAGTGCAACAAGGGTTGTTGTCAGAGGTGTCTCAAGATGGGTCATGAGGCCAAGGATTGTAGGATCCCACGGCCTGTAACTCAGAACCAGCAGCAGCAGCAAACACCGCAGAATCAGCAACAGGGTAACAAGGGATGTTTTCATTGTGGCGCTGAAGGTCACTTCAAAAGACACTGCCCCCAGTTAAACCGAAACCAGAACAACAACAACAACAATAACCAAGGCAACGGAAACAACAATGGGGGAAATAACAATGATGGGAACAACAGCGCTAGGGGTCGTGCTTTTGTGCTGGGGCAGGGTGATGCCAGGAATGATCCCAACGTAGTAATGGGTAAGTTTCTTCTCGACGACTTTTATGTTACTGTATTGTTTGATTCGGGTGCGGATACCAGTTATATGTCTTTGAAAGTTAGTCAAATGCTCAAGCGCACACCCACACTTTTGAACACTAAGCATGTCGTAGAGTTAGCTAACGGTAAAAGTCTAGAGGCCACACACATAGTTCAGGGTTGTAATCTTATCCTCGCTGGTCAGACTTTCTCGATCGATCTCATTCCTATAGTTTTGGGTAGTTTCGACATCGTCATTGGGATGGATTGGTTATCCCAACAGCAAGCAGAGATCTTATGCAAGGAGAAGATAGTCCGTATTCCTCGTTCTAGTCAAGAACCTCTCGAAGTTCAAGGCGACAAGAGTGGTGCCGTGGTTGGCATCATCTCCTTCCTGAAGGCTCAGAAATGTTTGCGAAAGGGCCACACTGCCATTTTGGCACTTGTTACTGATGCATCAACGAAAGAAAAGAGACTAGAGGATATCCCAGTAGTACGCGATTTTCCTCAAGTGTTTCCAGAAGATTTACCTGGGCTACCGCCTCATCGCTAGGTCGAATTCCAGATTGAACTAGCTCCTGGAGTAGTACCAATAGCTCGCGCACCGTATCGCTTAGCTCCAACTGAACTGGAAGAACTGTCTAAGCAATTGCAAGAACTCTTGGATAAGGGTTTTATTCGTCCTAGCTCTTCACCTTGGGGAGCTCCAGTATTATTTGTGAAAAAGAAAGACGGTACATTCAGGATGTGCATAGATTACCATGAACTAAACAAGGTGACAGTGAAGAACCGCTATCCTCTTCCACGTATTGATGACTTGTTCGACCAATTGCAAGGGTCGAGCTATTACTCAAAGATTGATCTGAGGTCAGGTTACCATCAGCTGAGAGTCCGGGATGAGGACGTCTCCAAAACAGCATTCAGAACTCGTTACGGCCACTACGAGTTTCTAGTCATGCCATTTGGGCTAACGAACGCAGCGGCAGTCTTCATGGATCTAATGAACAGAGTGTGCAAGCCTTATTTGGACAAGTTTGTGATTGTTTTCATCGACGACATCCTGATCTACTCTAAGAGTCAGGAGGAGCACGAGCAGCTTTTGCGACTTATTTTGAAACTTCTTCGAGCAGAGCAGTTGTACGCCAAGTTTTCAAAATGCGACTTCTGGCTTCGTGAAGTCCACTTTCTAGGCCATGTGGTAAACAAGGATGGGATTCATGTTGATCCATCCAAGGTAGATTCGATCAGAAACTGGCCTGCACCACGTACACCAACGGAAATACGCCAATTCTTGGGTTTGGCAGGTTACTACAGACGGTTCATCAAAGACTTCTCAAAGATTGCATAGCCACTTACACTACTGACACAGAAAGGTGTTACTTATCGCTGGGGTAATGCACAGGAAACAACTTTTCAACACTTAAAGGATAGACTCTGCAGCGCACCTATTCTCTCATTGCCAGAGGGCACGGACGATTTTGTGGTTTATTGCGACGCATCCATTCAGGGTCTTGGATGTGTGTTGATGCAACGGGATAAAGTTATTGCTTATGCTTCGCGCCAACTCAAGGTTCATGAACGGAGCTATACTACACACGATTTAGAGCCGGGAGCTGTTGTTTTCGCGCTTAAGATATGGTGACACTACCTGTACGGTACCAAGTGCACTATCTACACCGATCACAGGAGTCTCGAGCATATCTTCAAGCAGAAGGAATTGAACATGCGACAATGTCGATGGGTCGAGCTACTTAATGATTACGAATGCGCTATCAAATACCATCCAGGCAAAGCCAATGTTGTGGCTGACGCCCTCAGTCGGAAAGACACCATGCCTAAACACGTGCGAGCATTGCAACTTACTATACAGTCTAGTCTTCCTGCACAGATACGAGATGCTCAGGTAGAAGCATTGAAACCGGAAAATGTCAGGGCTGAAGCCTTACGCGGCTCAAGGCAACGATTAGAGCAAAGGGAAGACGGCGCCTATTATGTAACAGGGCGTATTTGGGTCCCACTTTATGGCAACTTACGCGAGCTTGTAATGGACGAAGCACATAAGTCTCGCTACTCGGTACATCCAGGTTCAGATAAAATGTACCACGATCTTAGAACTACGTATTGGTGGCCTAGTATGAAGGCCCACATTGCAACTTACGTCGGCAAATGTTTGACTTGTGCGAGAGTCAAGGCGGAATACCATAAACCATCAGGCCTACTTCAGCAACCAAAGATACCACAATGGAAATGGGAAGAAATTTCCATGGATTTTGTTACTGGCCTACCTAGATCCCAGCTTGGGAACGATACTATTTGGGTGATCGTGGATCGACTCACAAAGTCCGCTCATTTCTTGGTTATCAAGGAAACGGATAAGTTCTCTACCTCAGCAAACTTCTACTTGAAAGAAGTTGTCTCGAGGTACGGAGTGCCAACCTCCATTATTTCAGATCGTGATGCACGATTTACTTCAGAACTGTGGCAAGCGATGCACAAATCTTTTGGCTCTCGATTAGACATGAGCACAGCTTATCACCCTCAGATGGATGGGCAGTCTGAGCGCACTATCCAGATTCTAGAAGACATGCTTCGGGCATGTGTTATTAATTTCGGAAACAGCTGGGAAAAAAATCTCCCATTAGTGGAGTTCTCGTACAATAATAGTTACCACACCAGCATTCAAGCCGCTCCATTCGAGGCATTGTACGGACGTAAATGCCGATCACCTCTTTGTTGGGCAGAGGTGGGTGATAGTCAGATCACAGGTCCAGAAATGGTAGTTGATGCAACTGAACGGATTGCACAGATACGACAACGCATGGCGGCGGCTCATGACCGTCAGAAAAGCTACGCTGATAAGCGCAGGAAACCACTCGAGTTCCAAGTTGGGGATCGAGTGCTACTCAAAGTCTCACCCTGGAAGGGTGTGGTTCGTTTTGGTAAACGAGGTAAACTTAATCCGCGGTATGTCGGACCGTTCGAAATCATAGAAAGAATAGGCAAAGTGGCCTACAGACTGAACCTACCAGCAGAACTCGGTGCAGTTCACAACGTTTCCACGTGTCGAATCTGAAGAAGTGTCTGTCAGATGAGACCCTCATAGTTCCTTTGAAGGAACTCACTATCGACGAGCAGTTACATTTCGTCGAGGAACCAGTTGAAATAACGGGCCGGGATGTTAAGGTCCTCAAGCACACTAGAATACCTCTTGTTCGAGTTCGTTGAAACTCCCGTCGTGGCCCAGAGTTCACCTGGGAACGAGAAGACCAAATGAAACTCAAGTATCCCTAGTTATTCGGAAACCGTGCAACCACTACTGAGGCTGAAGCTACTACAGAATTTCGGGACGAAATTCCAAATCAATGGGGGGATGATGTGACACCCCAGGGAAACCAGGAAACGATACAACTTACCTAGCTTCCTCAGTAACAGCATGCTAAAATTTCGGGACGAAATTTCTTTCAAGTTGGGGATAATGTGACAACTCGAGTTTCCAAGATTTCCTTATTCGCATTTATTGCACGTTGACTGTTTAGTTACTTGATTGATGTTCCTTGTAACTGTACACTGGATTATAATTCAGATGATTGTTTGATATGCTATGTGTTTTATATAAAGTGTTTTGGTTGTGAACTTCTAAACTGTTAAGACTTGAATAACTCGACGAAACACGAGTGTATTTCGCCATAAACACATCCGACGAAACAAAGTGTCTCGCCATGACCCAACCCGACGAAACGGGAATCTGTTTCGTCATTCCTATCTCGACGAAACAGAAGTGTTTTCGCCAGCCCAGTGATTCGCGAAGCCCATTACGGGCCCAGAACGTCAATTCGTGTATATTAACGTGAACCGACTTCTGTTTCACACCTTTGGCAAAAACCAGAAACCCTAGAGTTCCCTTCTCTCTGTTGAACGGCAATTACGTGTCCCCGAACCCCTTTGTAATCGATCTCGTTAACATTCGTTCATCACGGTTAGTGTTCCATTATCACGGTTCGTGTTTAACCCTTTTGTATAATCTGAATTGATTGTTATCATTGTATGACTCATTGGTGATATGTAATGCTTGATATTTGGTTGGATTTTCTCTGTAGTTGTTGATAATGATTATCACGATCGATAATGAAACTTGTAAAACGATTCAGATTGTGATCATATAGGGTTCTTATTGTTGTTAGTCCGAATGGGTATGATTCAATGATATAGGTTGATTGTTAGGATGGATCGAGTTCTTGTTATGCTTGGGTATTAATGAACTGCTAAGTTAAATGTTCGGTTCTGTTAAGATTGATTGAATACTCATGATTTGCTGATGATGATGATCGATGATGTTGATGACGGCTGTTAGCAATGATTAGGGTTTCTGTGTTAATTTTGTAATTGATATGTTGTGCGACGTAACTGACATTTTCACGAAAACGGAACTCACGGCGAAACGGGGGGTGTTTCACCGGGATTATATACGACAAAACAGTGGGTGATTCGCCGAAGGGGTCGTGACGAAACGAAGAGTGTTTCGTCAAAGGGTTACACGACGAAACAATTATGTTTCGTCGAAAGGGAAATCAGCACAGTAACTTAATTTCTTTCTGTTAAAGATAACTGGGTTAACTAACTGAGGTTACATGATAAGCATAACTTATATGAACTTGAATACGTGTTTTGTGCTACTTGATAATCCTTGATTCAATATTCGCTATGATTGTGCTTATACAGAACTTCGTGAATACAAACTGATTATGTACACGTGCGTACTTTTAGGACGTGATTGATTAACTGTGAGCGCACACTTTAGCATACTAAGTCAACCAAGGTGAGTTCACACTTCCAAGGCATGGGATTCCCGTGGGTTGGGATGGTATTGGTGGAATGGTATTGGTGGAATGGTAATGATAGATATGATAGACTTGTACGTTCGCCACAACTAGACTACTTACCATCGTCCTCGATAGCGAAGGCACTTACGTAAAACCTACGTAAACTTGTACTTACCATTGTTCCAGGTTGTAAAGGACACTTACGTAAAACCTACGTAAACTCACACATACTACTGTCTTCGGGTTGTGGAGGACACTTACGTAAAACCTACGTAAACCCCACGCGTACCACTGTCCTCGGGGTTAAGAAGGGCACTTACGTAAAACCTACGTAAACCTCGTACGTACTCCCTGTTCTCAGGTTAAGAAGAACACTTATGGTTACAATAGTCTAGTGCATTATGACATGGGAAGCCCCCACTAATTGAACATACAACAGGGCTTAGTTAATTTAAGCATAGTTATGCAACGAACTTACTTACTGTGAACTCGCTCAACTAGTTGTTGACTCTCTGTTACATGCCTTGGAGGACCATAGGTACTCATGGAGCTTTGCACGGGAGGCGCGGTCGTTGTGGCACGGATTGTGGATGTTATGATAAACGCTTTTATGATATTTCAACTTGATACTTATGTTGGGTTTACTTTTATTGCTTCCGCTAACATTGATATTATACTTATGTTTTGAACACCTTCATATTGGTTTGGTTGAATTACATTTACTATATATATTGTTTCAATATGATTGGTGGCTTGATCCTGGTCATGTCACGCCTCCCTGCGGGTGGTACTCCGCGTGTGGATTTGGGGGTGTGACATGCTTCCCATTCGAGGCCTCCTACTGAGTTTTCTTGATATCCTAAGACACCAAGTAAGTGTTCTATTCCTAGTCTTGTTCATTTATTTTAGCTATTTTGAGCTAAAAGTCAAACAGTTGATGTCACACCCCGATATTTCCACATATTACCGGTGGGCCCGGGGGGAGTATCGTGACGTAGTTGATATCATCATTGTCAATATACACAATATAATAACACAGGGGGAAGGCTGGGTAAATAAACTACAAACCATAATGTCTGAGTGTTCGAGTGAAGAAAATACAGACAGGAATGTAATAAGATCCACAGGCGGATCATAAAAGTACAAAGAAACAAAAAACAACAGACTTCAGGTATCTATGGATTTGCAAGATCCTCTTATGACACCTAATAGCTCCAGCCTATTACGAGAGGTACCTGTTAATCAGTCTTTAAGAAAATACGTCAGTTTACACTAGTAAAATACAATTAACTGACACTTTTGAAACATTTATGAAATTGATTTAAGTGCACATGGCACAAATCATTTATACTTGGGACAATTATTTAAAATAATCTTGTATATAGATTTACATGTTTGTCATACAATTGGGGCCGGATGGAAAGCCGGTCGTGATTAACCGACTCACCACTTATAAGAACCCACGAAGGAGTTATCCCAACATGTGGGTTTAATATATTAATTTAGGCAATTTGCATCTGTCAGGTGTATGCCTACACCCCGTGCATAGGTCGTGGCCATTTTCAAATGTAATGAGCCGAGGATATCCAGGACACGTCGAATTAACCCCCAATGTTTATGTTATCAAACAAGACAGATTAAAACGGGTTATGCAAATTTATTAATTCCACAATCCGATTTAAATGATTTCAATACCGACCAGCGGTCGTAATCCCAAGCCCGTATAAGGGAATATAAGTTAAAAGTATTTACCTGAGCTAGCAGTATAATCCTAAAGCTTTTTGATGGCACCTCTACCGAAGCTATTTAATCTGTATAGAAGGTTTGTTACCTATTAGGATGCTAACGGGTATTTAATTAAGTCAAGGACTTAGACCGGCTAGCTAGAAGGAAACCTTACGGTTCTAAAACGCTAGATTTAAGTGGAGACCAGAATAGAATGTGGTTAGACCCGACAAGCTTGGATACTTGTATAATATGGGTAAACTAAACACATTCTGGAAATTGAGGATTTATTGATAAGGTTAAGCCCGTTTCGACTATTTTAATGTAAACTCGTCACATAAGTTGAATCCGAACGCGTAAATGCGTAACGGGTAACCAAATGAATCATATACAGGTCTTAATCGTTATTATGCTCAAAATATGTTAATACATCAGTAAGATGTTAACATAATATCCCAAAAAGTAATTTAAACCAAGTTAAGTCCCATAAGGGCATATTGGTAATTTTAATGCTCATAAAAGAGTTTAAATATTAAACTGAGTTTCAGGTCTGATACAATTAGTAAAAAATATGTATTTTAAAAGTTATAACAGTAGATTATTGCATATATGTGAAATTTATCTTATATAACCAAACTATGCACCGTAGGGCATTTTCGTAATTTCACATAAGCTTTAAAGGTCAAAATTAGAAATTCTGAGTTTAAAAATTTGGCTTACTGTTTAATTACATATATTAACTTAAAACATCAGTAGGGTATAAGTTTTATATGCTAAAATAGTTTGACTCATAATATGCGCTTAAAGTGCTTAAAAGTTGGTTTTAAGCGATTTTCGGTTAAAATAGGAATCTGAGTTTTTGATCAGTTTATAAAGTTTAAAATATTTCATTTATCATATAAAATCAGTAACAAAAAGTTTGGTATCAAAATGTTATGTAAAACTCATTTTATGCATGAAAGGTTAAAACCGACAATTACCGAAACAAAGCTATAACCCTATGTTATGCTCAGCCTAAAAATAAATAAAAATCTTCAAAAATCCCAAAATATTATTTTACATCAGTAGGTAAAAAGTTTGGTATCAAAAATTGGGTTTAGATAGGCTTTATGCTAATTACGCCGTTTAATTAATAAAAAGCTTCTTAATTACGATATTGAGCATAACTCCTAATCTAGACCCTCAAACTGATGTCAAATTTTCGGGACAAGTCTAAATATCAGTAGCAAAGGTTTTTGTCCATTCACATTGCTAAAAATCTCAATTGTGTGTCAAAAGGGCGTTTATGGCATTTTTAAGCATATTAACGATCAAGTGCATATAATTCAAACCACTAAGCATCAAGCAATATAACTCCAGAGGGTTATACTACTAAGTAATGTGGTCCTAATGGAAGCTTAAAACATGGGAGAATTAAGCTTAAACGGGTCAGAACTGAAAGTCAAAGCAAAAGTCAAGCTTTTACGACTTTCGGTTATAAACTGACCTTAGACTATTAATTGTCGGGTTAGGACTGATAAAACATGTTTTAATATTAATTACCAGGTCATTAGAATGTTAAAATATAATTTAGAACTTCTGTTTTATTAATTTAAATCATTTTTGTCAAACTAGTTTGACCCGACAATTAACTAGTCAAACGAGATAATTAGGAGTTGCCTTTTTAAGGTTTAATCACCTACCTTAATATGGTTCTATAACCACTTTCGTTTTGATCAGTGGTTAGACCATATGTGATTAAACTGAAAGTCAAATCTAAATTATGACAAGTTTGACTTTTCGGTAATTAAGCTAATAAAAACGACTAAGCAGGTAATTAAACGCTTACTAATGGTCCTAGCTGTCTTTTCTACACTTGTAAATCTTCTCCTAATCCTTGCAAGCTCCAGAATTGAGTGTTTGAGAAATGTTTGCAAAAGTGAGTTCATGAAACATGAACTAATGGCCCTTATATACACAAATCCCACTTCATGGATTGCTTGCAGCTGTTATGGGGCATCCTAGGATCACCCCAGGTGTCCTAGTTGATTTATAATACCGTTTGAGAGCCCCTAGGATCGATAGAATTGAGGTTGAGGCGGTGCAAAGCTGATAACCTGCCCCTGGCAGGTTTTTCTGTGTTGGGCACTTGGGCACTATTACGCGGCCCGCGTAAGAGTCCTTTAAGGCTTACGCGGCCGCCTGAAACCGGAAAACATGTTAAACAAGTTTCTAACTTGGCAGCCTTAGTCCCTGGTATAAAACCCCATTTAACCTCATTTTTGACATATAAGACCCTTGTAGTTAGTTTGTTGAGGCTCAAGGATGCATAAATAAACTTCGTTAGGCTAGGGCTCGTTAATTATCACTATAAATGCAAGTTTCGTCAAGTTGACACTTATAGCCCAAAGTCTTGAAAATAGGCTTAACGATCTCGAAACCACGTGAAATTTTTATCACTTATTCTTAGGAGTATATTTGAATATTTCGAAGCCTCGGTTTCGTTAAAAGGTCACTCAGAGGTCAGAATTGACATGTTGACACGTTTAACCCTTGTAGTTTTATAATCTTCCGATTATTTCCACAAACAGCTTCTTATATCCAATTAATCACTCGTTTAAGAATATATTCATCACGTATGGTCATTCAGAGGCACAAGTTTGGCATGGTGACACTTTTAGTCCCTTCGCATACATATTTTCACTGTTTGTCAACTTTAGTCCTTCAAACTCAATCTTTCACATAATTAGAGTTTAGGACACGTGTCTATACATAATTGGACATGTTTTTACGTGGTGTTACAGTTGAATTTCTGTTTGACTTTCGGTTCTGACCATATTTTGTTAAGTCAAAGTTCAATTGAACTTAACATAATCACGTAGGTTATAATCCCTTGCGATTACACCTACTGATTACCACCACGTTTACTAGTCGAAGTGATGAGGTCACGCAACGATGTTTACTTAAAGATATAAACCATACAAAGTTTTCTTTCAAGACGATTTACTACTTGGTTTTACAAACGAAATGTTTTAGTCAAGATTCATGGCAATGAGATTTTCTTAAACTTTGACCAACATGTTTTAGTTGGTTAATTATATTGCAATACCTTTCACTTTTGATACAAGATTTTCACTTATTGACTCTAATAGTCGTACGAGGTATTGCAATATGTGTACAAGCCATGAATTTGACACACTCACAAAACCTATGTACTTGCCAGCTTTTTATGTTGACTCTCTTTTCACATATGTTTCAGGAGCTGTTGTTTAATGTTATGATCATCCTTCACATAGGATGGACGCGGGCCTTAGAGATTATAAAATATGAAAGGCAATTGTACTGCTTGTTTGTTTCTAATTCCAAGACAATGTAAACAATTAACCTAATAATACAAAAACTTTAAACACCATGTGTTGTGAAACAATAGTTCTGCGACATGACTCCCCGATGTTTCCGCCAGGTTTGTTGTTTTACGCGGTCGGGGTGTTTCAATGATCCTTCTGGTTTTTCTAAAATGATTTTGTTTCCATTTTTATCAGTGACTTTTATCTCTTTACCAGCCATGTTTTTTGGGATTATTTCAACTAAGCCAGATTCAATTTCAATAGTATTTTCAGTAGTTTGGTCATGTTTTTATGAAGCCAATGCAAAACTTCACATTGCTCTTGATCTGCTTTTCTAACATCAGTTCATAACCTTTACAAGACTCCACCCATTTTTCACAAGTGATTTGGGTGGATTCAAGCTCCTTTTTGCAAACTTGGTATTTTTCTACTATAGTTTGGAGTTGGTCTTTAGTGTTATGTTCATGTTTCAGACTACTGATTTCATTTTCTTTGTCAAACAATTTGTTTTTCAACTCTTTAAAAGTTTTCTCAAATTGCACTTCATCTTTTAAGATTTTGTCTCTTGGATTATCATTCAACTCTTTTATGTTAGCAAAAGCAATAATGCATTTCTTTGAACACAAATCTTTTAAGATCTGAGGTGATACCTTAGCAACAGCCATCATGGCACAGTTACATTCATTCTCATAAACACTAGCATCCCATGGATCAGCAAGAGGTTCCAACAGAGGTTCAGCTTTCTTCTCTTCTAACATCTGTTCACCAACAATATCTGCTATAACCACTGTTTCAGCAATATCTTCCACCACTCCAGATCTAGACTCCACTTCCTCAGATTCCTGCCCTTCTGGTATTGACTCTAATACCATGAAACAAAATTCATCAGGAGAAACATCAGGATTAACAATTAGAGCAAAATATTCATCAGTTAAGTCCTCAGGCATACTACTCCAATCAACAAAGCCCTGTGTAAAGAAACTCTGTTGACTGGCCTCTGCTGGTGTAAATGTTTGGGTAGCTTGTTGTGGTGTAGGTTGCACTTGAACCTGAGATACAGGGGCTTGAACATACTGAATCTGTGGAACAGTGGTTTGGACGTACTACACAGGAACAATGTTTACAGGATGTGCAAAATGGGCAGTGTTTTGCATATGAGGAGCAGGGGTATATTGGGAATAGTGCATAGTGCTTTGAGTGTTTTCAGGTCTTGGAATAGGGTGAGTGATGATTGGTCCACTGTTTTGACTCCTACATTCCCTAGCAAAATGACCAAGCCAATTACACTTGTAGCACTTGATTTTTGACTTATCCAAACCCACCTTCAAATTCCCATGCAATCCTAGAAACGTCCTACAAGTTCTTTTGTAAAACTTGCTTGTTCTAACACTCAACAAGGAAAGCTGATGCAAAATGTCCATTTCTTCCAAATCAGTGGGATCAAAACGTTGAAGGTCATTCAGTTCGAAGAATAAGTTATCAGAGATCTAGTTTTCACCATTAGATATGAAAGCATAATTGGGTGAGTAAGGCTCAGAGTTGAAGGCTCCACCTGCAGTTATGTCAATATAATGATCATAACTTTGGTCCTTACTACCACCAGATGACTCTTCTTGACCCAAAAGTGTTGTGTTACCAAAGGTGTAATCATCAGCAACTTTTCCAGATTCCTGCAACTTCTTTTTCTGGTTAAGCTCTCTTTCATATTTGAGAAGCCTACCATGAAGTCGGGTCAGACTTAAATCCTTGAACCCCACAGAATTTCTGGTCACAAAGGCTATAATGTCCCACTTTTCTCGTAATGATCTAAGAAACCTAATATTTAAAGTGGATTTAGCATATTCAACATTAACCAGTTTTAGCTCACTAATTAGACAACTAAACCTTTCAAACTGCTGGGTCAATGACTCTCCCTTAACATGACAGAATGTTTCATATTGTTGGTTTAAAACCTCTCTGTTGTTTTCAATAACCTCTTTTGTCCCACCAAAGTGCTCTTTGAGTGCATCCCATAGCTCTTTAGAACTGTTATAGTGTAACAGGCCAGCATATATGTCATTGGGTAGTGTTGTGGCCACTATACTGAATGCCTTAGCATCTAAATCAATCTTTGAAAACCCTGCTCAGAGTAATTTTCAAGGCTTTTAGGTACTTGGACCTTGGGATCTTCTGCACTTAGCATCATTGGAACATGATGTCCAAAGATGACAGACTTCCAGCAACCGGTGTTTTGTTGTGCTAAACACATGGCCCATCCTACGTTGCCAGATATTGTATTCAGATCTGACAAGCATAGGTAGCTTGTAAAGTGTGCCGTTGTTGTTGGATCTTGTGATTGTGAAGACATTTTGTTGTTTTATAGAATTTTGAATAATCAACGTTGAACGTGATTACACTTGTACTATGTTTTTCAACAAATATGAACAACATAGTATCAATGAATTTGCTCTTTTATGTCAAATTGATTGTTAAATCGAATTTGACTGACCTATGCTCTGATACCGATTGTTAGGATTTGAGTTTACTTGTTTGTGTTGTTTTATAAGAAATGTAAAGATGAAGGAGATAATCAGATGAATAATTGTAGCGGAAATGAAGTAAAAACTTATAACATAAACAAGGAAAGAAACGCTTTCATCATAAATACTTTGTGTTGAATATTTGATTACAAAAGATTCAACGTATGCATGAACACTTTCTCCCCCTCAGCCTGAGCTCATTGGTGTTAGTTCGTACATCGGTGGGAGGGTCGATTTGAAAACTAAAGTTCGACATAAACTCTAATAGCACAAATCTGTTATAAACACTTCCAGAAAACTAAACTAACTGGATCACTCATTGGTGGCCACAACCATATGACTAATGGATGAGGAGTCGATCGTGGTTACGATCGTCGGTTGTTTCGGGTTTATAAATGACTTTTAATTTAAGACAATTATTGAAATCTGAAAACATAAAATGCAAAGCACAATTAGTGTGTATTAACTTTGATTCTGTTCTTCACTTATTCTAACTAACCGGTGAAAAAATGTTATATTTAAAAAAGCAACAACATGCCTTTACTTTTAAAAAGAAGAAAAATTAGGTACGTAGGTAACACATAGATATAAAATATATAAAGACAAGGACAATCACCCTTCTTTGTCGGATCTCAATAGAGAATCCTATCTTGTAGTGCTTTTATAAACTTTATAAAAAAGAATAAAGAAAAAGAAAATGCATATGTATATACTTAATTTTACACATCTAATTTACATTTACCTTATATATATATACATATACATATAATTTTAAGTGCCGATAAATAGTAATCATAAATTTTTAATATTGATCTGAATTTTCTAAATATCATTTTCTTAGACTTTTAATATTATATATACGTATTTATTTATTTACATATTAACTTGAAGTGCCAATAAATAGTAATCATAAATTTTAAGTATTCTCTTTAAATTTTGATCTGAAATATCTAAATATTATTTTCTAACATTTTTAATAATATGTTATTTTCATCAGTTCACTTGTCTATGTTAATCTTTTTTTAGAAATCTAACTCCACACGTTAATTTGAAGTGCCGATGAATAGTAATCAAAATTTTAAATATTCGTTTTTAAATTTCGATCTGAATTTTCTAAATATTATTTTCTAACACTTTTAATATATATATATATATATACATACATATTTATTTATTTTTACATATGAGATTCCAGGATCCGGCGGGAATAGACGGAGTTTTAGCCCCGATAGAACCGATTCGGTAGAATATTATTGATAAGAAAGGAGTAGAATCAGAATAATCATAGGTTCGAATATTATTGATAAGAAAGGAGTAGAAACAGAATAATCATAGGTTGAATGCTTGCTTCATTCATACGAAAAGATTTACATCTTTTACAAGCTGGCGAAATTCTGGAGAAATTTTGCAAGCGTTTCCCTCTGGGAACCAAACCTTATCACATGAGGAGCCCTCATCCCCTATTTATAGGAAAAGCCTATTCATGCGAAAGTTCGTAGGAGAAGGGCTCTCTCGTACGCATGTGACTCGGGCGACTTGAGGTCCCTTTCTTTCGAATGTGCCATCGTACGAATGGGTACAACATTACAAATCCGCCTTGTTTTCACACTAGTCTATACAATATTCAACACATGCTATATCTAACCTATTCGCACAGTGGCGAACATATAAATATGCGCCAACAGATTCCCCTTTGGCCGTCACTGTCGAATCTTGATCTTTGAAAACCTAGAGCCGTGTTTTGAATATTCTACAATTTCAGTCAGGCATCTTGAAACTTCAATTGATTCACCCTTGAATTGATGATCGGGGCTTACATCATCTTTGTTATGCACAAATTCCCCTTGAAATGAATTTTCAGGTCTTTGTTTGCATAGTGCACCACCCCTACTCTGATTTGCTGTAATGCAATCTTTATGATTAATCATCAACTTGAAATTAATCAATGCAGCTTCTCTGTTTCGGCTTTAACCACCTCCGCGTTTGGTTTTTAATTTACCATTTTAGCACCATCGCGCATTCCGCCTGCTCGATCCTCTAATATTCAAAAACCCAACCGACAATTGATCGAAACTTCGAATACCACACTGGTTAACTTCAAATCTGTGATTACTAACGAAAATCTGGAATTCCGTTTTTCGTAATCTTCTTTAAGCACCCTTCTGAATGATGATCAGTGTAAACGATGATCTCCACACTCAGCAAATCTTCATCGGATAACAAATCATATGGTAATGCATTCAGATCTCAAAGACATTCATCCACGATCAGATTCACATTCTTCCTCTTCAGTCACGAAAACAGATGTATAGTCTTCTCCGCTAGTTCCGGGAGCAACTTAATCAACAACCATCATTATTCCCCTGCGGTTAGTCCGAAAAACAATTCATCTGCTCAAAGATTAACCATTCTGAAACTTTAGACTATCACAGGGCTATGATATCTTATAAGTATCCACAATACAGTTGCATATCTTGACGCTAATCCTGCCGACCGGCTTGACGAAGACCTGGGACTCAAACCCTAAGATGTCAATATGACCCTGATCTTTAGAGTCTGAACTTCCTATGATCATGAATTCATGAATCCAGATCCTATGCATCCCGGACAATCTGAAGTCGGAACCACCCGAATACTGTGCATTGTCATGAATTTCAAAATGTCGAAATTTTAATATATTCTAGGAAATTTTTATTCCACCTTAATTTTGCAAATTCTGATGTCATATCACTGAATTCCCCCTCAAATTGAGCAATTTAGTCCTCTCTTATCTCTGAAAAACTCGAATACGCCGAAAATGTGTCATTTTGGCCTCTAGAAGTCAGTTTTTCATCAATGCGGATTTTTCGTTAAGGCCCATTAGTAGTCAGATAACCAAGATGATAATCATTCTGCACCCTTATCATGACTACCCCACTATTTTCCAAAATCTGTGATCACATCATCAAATCTGTTCTCTGAAGCTCCGGACGATGTTCCCGAACAACCCATCTTGGTCGTTAAAAATAAAAAAAAATTCAATCACTAAATTTTTTCTGGAGACTCATCTCATCATTGCGATAAAAAATACCTCTTTTTTAGGCATTTGCTCATTCGTGCAAATGAGGTAGGTCCATTCGTGCGAATGGACTTGATTTTGGAACGAGTGTCATTTTGAACGAATGGAATCTCTTCTCGTTCCGAGAGGCCACTTCGTATGAATGGGAGAGCTTGCCACTTCGCCACGAATGGAGAGCACTTTCGTACAGAAGTGACTAATCCAATCTCACGAACATTCCAATGACATTTTTCGATTCCAGAATCTTTATTTCTGCGAATTTCATGACGAAATTTCATAGATATGTGCTAAAATCAATTACCAAGCTAATGATGTCTTCAATTTCAAATTCCATCCGTGAATTGACCTTCAATTTGATGTTTTTTGATGTTTTACGTCTAAACCCCCCTAAAAATCCAAAATTTTATGAGCATAGCTGATTTAAATCAACTGTTAGATCGATTGAATCGGTATCGTAGCTCTGATACCAATTGAGATTCTAGGATCCGACGGGATTAGACGGAGTTTTTGGCCCCGATAGAAACCGATTCCTTGGAATATTATTGATAAAAAGGAGTAGAAAAAGAATAATCATAGGTTGAAATGTTGGCTTCACTTCATACCGAAAGATTTTACATCTTTTACAAGCTGGCGAAAATTCTGGAGAAATTTTCGCCAGTGTTCCCTCTGGGAAACCAAAACTTATCAAATGAGGAGCCCTTATCCCTTATTTATAGCAAAGCCTATTCGTGCGAAAGTGCTTGGGACGAGAGGGCTCTCTCGTACGAATGTGACTCGGGCGACTTGATGTCCCTTTCGTATGAATGTGCCATTCCTACGAATGGGTGCAATCATTACAAATACGGTCCGTTTTCACACTAATCTATATAATATTCAACACACACTCTATCTAACCTATTCGCATAGTGGCGAACATACAAAATATGCACCAACAACATATTAACTTGAAGTGCCGATAGAAAGTAATCATAAATTTTTAAGTATTCTCTTTAAATTTGATCAAAATTTCTAAATATTATTTTCCGACATTTATAATAATATGTTATTTTCATCATTTCGTTTGTTTTTTAAATAACTTGTCTACGTTAACTGTTTTTTTAGAAGTCTAACTCCGCAAGTACGTTTATTTTTTCTAATATTGTGGTATAAATTTTATTGAAAATGGATATCGTGTCGTTATCATACTAAATCAAACAAAATTGAAGATAATAGTAATTTATTTGTTTGTATTCAAAACCAACATATTTTTTGTATTGTAAACTATATGGGTGCTGGTAAGAATATTAAAAAAATGTATTTTTTATCGAGTATCAATACTTGACGAAACTAACCGAATTCGACCAAACAACATCGGTACCGATATAGGTAATATTGAACCTGTATTCGTTTTATGGTTTTTGGTTGATGTAAAACACGTGTCAATATCATTTTGGGCATATTACGACTTTATTTTTTTAGTTTTCTCTTTCAGTTATTATGGCGAGTGTCAGTATCTGAACGAACCGAATTGATACCAACCGAATTCCCGCCCGCATTAGCGCGAGGGAAAGCCTATAGTTACTATATTTATTATAGAGTTAATTACACAAATGGGTCCTGTGGTTATACATAATTTCGCCTTTGGGTACTAACTTTATTTTTAACAGATTTAGGTTCTATGGTTTCAATTTTGTAACACCTTTGGGTACTAACACCAAAATTAGTTAATTAATGACTAAAATACCCTTGCATTTTTTAAGTTTATCAATGTAACACATTTGGGTACTAACACTAATTTTATTTAAGTTTAAATCAATTTTACAAAATCTGTTTATTTTTTTTATTTTCATCTTTTTATTATATCTCTTAATTAACATAAAGTCTATTTTTTTATTTTCGTATTTTTATTAAATTTCTTATTTAATATAAAATCTACTTGTTACACCAGTATTTTTTTAAATAGATTTTTTTAAATAAAATCTACTAACTATATAGTTTTATGTAAATTAAATTTCTTACTAGTTTTAAATAATGTAAACCTTACTCGTTTTCAATTTTGGATATATATGATTGATAATAATAATAATAATAATAATAATAATAATAATAATAATAATAATAATAATAATAATAATAACTATCTTTCATGTAAAAAAATAAGTCATTTTTAACTTGTTTTTTTGTTCATTTACATTTTACTATTTTAGAAAGATATTTAATTTACATAAAATATTTAAAACGAGTAAGAAATTTAATTTACATAAATTTTATAGCTAGTAGATTTATTTAAAAATATCTATTTAAAAAAATACTGGTGTAACAAATAGATTTTATGTTAAATAAGAAAATTTAATAAAAATATGAAAATAAAAATAAATAAATAGAGTTTATGTTAATTAAGAGATATAATAAAAAGATGAAAATAAAAAAAATAAATAAATTTTGTAAAATTGATTTAAACTTAAATAAAATTAGGTGTTAATACCCAAATGTGTTACATTGATAAACTTAAAAAAATGCAAGGGTATTTAGTCATTAATTAACTAATTTTGGTGTTAGTACCCAAAGGTGTTACAAAATTGAAACCATAGAACCTAAACCTGTTAAAAAATAAAGTTAGTACCCCAAAGGCGAAATTAGGTATAAACCACAGGACCCATTTGTGTAATTAACTCATTTATATACTTAACTTCTTCATCAATAAGGGAAAATATTTTTAGACATCCAATTTACATTACTATATTAATATACTTAACTTTGTTTTATCATAATTTGAGATAAGATATAAGCGATATACTTGTTTCATTAGTTTGTTGGTCTTATATTCTTGGATTGCAATCCTTTTATATAACTTCTAAATGTCATCTAATTAATCTGCACTTATAGAGATTTAAATTCATATCACATTTGGGAAAGACAATCACCAATACCACTAGACCACAAGGCAATGAGCAATAGATCTTTGTAAGTGATTCGGTTATACAATTGATACGTTGAACATGTACATATTTTTTTTAAACCTTTAAATGCTCTTGTAGTATCAATGTTTAAGGCTAATTCCTTTTATCCACCCTTTCCTCTCTGAAAAAAAAAAAAATTAACCAATATAGTTTAGATCTCTCTGGAGCATGAGCATGCATCGTTTTGTACTGCCGTGCTCAACGCTATTTAAGTTTTTCTTTTGTTTTTAGCTTGTCTATCACCAATACGCCAAACACCATCAAAATTTCATAAAGTAAACTATTAAGTGTCTAATCATGTGAAAATGTTCATAAAGATGTCAAATATGGGATAAATATGTATAAAAACATGTATAAATGATAACACTTCCTCAAACAAACGTATTCATAGCCCCAGAAGAAATGAAAATAGAAAGATAAGTGGACCAAAATAGGTTAAGTGGGTAGGTAATAGCGTAAAAATTTGTGAAAAACTGTATAATTTTAAACTTGTAAAAGCCCTAGTGTAAAATTTGTGAAAAACTATATAATTTTAAACTTGTAAAAGCCCTAGATATCCCAACTTTTTTATAAACAAATTCAATGATTTATCAAAAATCATGCGGCCTCAAGGGAGCACACATTATAAGAGGCTATCGGCCCTAATCTCTTAACATTTTTTTTACTATATTTGTTTGTTCGTGTGTAAAAAAATAATGAAGACTTGGTTATCGACCCTAATCTCTTAACATTTTCTTTTACTATTTCCATTTTTCTATTCTTGTGTAAAAATTAATGAAGACTGGGTTAGTTTTAGCATAGGGTGAATGATGGTGGAGAACAAAATAATTAAAACTCTCCTCAGACTTGAATTGTACATTTCCTTCAATGTACTATGTAATGCAACATACGAAAAACGAGTGTAATGAAAAAGAAACTAGCACTCCCCTGAAAATGTTTCATCCGTAGCATATGGCGGATACCCACAACCACCTAATATGCCAATGGGTGTTTGAAAAAGAATTATATCAAAGGAAGTCCATTATATTACTTAAAAGCTAAGATATACACAACGATGTTAAAAGATAAGACAAAAATTTAATTGGCATGCGGTAGGTTATGTGATCATAAAAGGTAGAAAAACTAAAGATTTTTAACTACAAAACATTTATAAAAAACGAAATTCTACTTCCACTCACTTCGATATACATTGGACACCTTCACCCAATTTATACGTAATATAGTGTTGGTAATATACCAAATATTGTCCAAGGATACAAAGGCTCTTAACACCGGCAATTGATCATTATCTAGTCAAATCCAAAAAGACGAGTTTTGAGATGATTTTTATAGAAATAAGAAAGCAAAGAGACGTAATAGATAATCAATCACAAAAAGAATTGCTTAGCTTAGATTCCCACTCAATGATTCGATCAATTTCAACAAATTCAAAAGATCATTATTCAGATGTTGAATAGGCTTGAATTAAGGTTACCAGATCTTATCACATAATTGTACAGTAATTTTATTTCCATTCGTTTCTGTATTGTAATTTATTGTAGAGTATTTTATATTAATTTTATGAACGGTATCCTACAATTAACTCATGAGTTATATGAAAGATATTATTTCCTACCTACTGTATCAATTGAATGAACGAAGACAGTTATGAATGTCAGTTAAGGCGGTTAACTAAAGCCAACGTCACAAAACAAAACAATGTAATGAAGTCTTGTGTATTTGACATTGAACAAAACATACACGTATAGAATCCATGAAAAGTTATAATAATAATAATAATAATAATAATAATAATAATAATAATAACAATAATAATAATAACAATAATAATAATAACAATAACAATAACAATAACAATAACATTGAACAAAACATACACGTATAGAATCCATGAAAAGTTGTAATAATAATAATAATAATAATAATAATAATAATAATAATAATAATAATAATAATAATAATAATAATAATAATAATAATAATAACAATAACAATATAACAATAACAATAACAATGTCTTTCAAGACATGGAAACATAGGTACCAGGTAGCAAAATGGTTTGATTAGAACAAGTACCATTAAAGATTAAAAGTTCACACATGTAGATAACCAAACATGGACAGAGACATATAGAATTAAGACGTACATACTACCATCACCAGCACGTCATATGGTTTAGTGTAGAAGGTGGTATATCGAATCCTCATCATCAGCGTATGACGTATATTGTTTGACATACACTCCAATAGCATGCACACATCCATTAAAAACGCTTCCATGAAAGCCTCCAAACAATTCCTTGGTCCAAATTCAAAGCAGAAGTCATCGTATGAAGTTTCATCCGACTTGCTTCCGGTTCTTCCAAAGGGTCCGTACTTTTTTTTGTTTGTGCCAAATACAATCGACACTAATCTACCATTGTCATACTCGCCGCTTATCGAAGTTAAGTACTCATTATTAGAATAATCAAATGCCACCTAAAATTAAAGTTGATAGAAAATACAATTATTCAAATAAATTAGAAGGTGCCAACTTCATAGTTACAAAATTATTTGTATTTGAAATCTATTGGACGTTACAAAAGTTCCTTGATATATAACACACACAGTTACAAAAGATCCTTTATATATAACATACACATACGTGTGCAGGACATGACGATTAAACATTTAAAAGCATATTAAGAAATTAGTTTGATATTTCTTTATGTAAAAAAGTATAAAATATTTAACCGTGGATAAAAGATAAATAATAATTGACTTGTTCTTTTGTTTCTTGCAATAATTAGTGTTTTGTAACACACCACTAAACAAAGGAGTATCAAAGCCGGCACCCATGACGGAATGCCCAAAAAGAAAAATATATAAGAAATAAGAAATTAGTCGTTAAACTATAACCAAGGGAGTTATGGCATAGGTTTAGCAAACCGATTAGGCCGTATGTGGTATAGTTGTTTGTTTTGTAGTGTGTGTTAGGTTTAAAATACAAAAAAAAAAAAAAAAAAAAAAAAAAAAAAAAAAAAAAAAACAGCTAAAGTAATTTTTGAGATGTTTGTGCTTACAGTTTTAAATTTCATACCCGTGGGTTCACCATGGGTTTCAGCTAGAAAGACTTCTCCGTCTGTATTACATGTAAACTGAATGGAGTTGATGGAATCTTGTTGGTGTGAAGTTAGGATTTCCAAATATTAGTAGAGCCCTTTTCATCCCAGATCTCACCTTTCATTTCTTTTGGGCCCAATTTCAACATTTTCTCCATCTCACAATCCCACAAATGCTTCCACTTCGACGAGGAACCTATAAATATAGTGGGGTTTGGATTTAGGAGTGATAATTAAAATAAAGAAAACTTTGTCTAATAATATAATAAATCAGAATATAGTGCTTTTTTAAATGGAGCAAATTAATTTTCAAAAATATGGAATATTGCTAAAATGAATTAATTAATTATCTATATATTAAAAACCAATGCAATTGACAGTACTTTTAGTATATTATAATATAATAATTTTTATTGTTTTAATATTATAATAATTGTTATTTTCTTTACTTTTTAAGTTTGATAAGTTTGGTATCAACCAGTACTTGTATCGAAAATACATGTTCATTATCGGTACATGAATTTTATTGTTTTAATATTATAATAATTGTTATTTTCTTTACTTTTTAAGTTTGATAAGTTTGGTGTCAACCAGTACTTGTATCAAAAATACGAGTTCGTTATCGGTACATGAAGGTAAAAACCAGCACTAGCCTGGTACATAAAATGCCAAAAGTTGGTACCGGATTAAGTTTGATAGTTTATTATTAATTATCAAGCAAAAATACTTTGTGGGTAATATAATTCTTTTCAACTTTTACAATTACTTTTGCATATAGTACAAGAGTGCATCTTTCTTTTACTACCAACCCAAAAGTATATGTATATAGTCTAAAGATTCCCGAAAACAATGATAAAAAGAGGTGATTGCATTTTATTGATGTGTGTTGTGTTTTACAAAGAAGAAAAAACCTTTATTTATAGACTATACAAGGAAACTAAAAAAGGAAAAACAATAACTTCTATGACTGAATTTGAGGACCTATGAGCTGATAATGAGGCTATCTTTTGATAAACATGGGAATGATGTTAATTGACTCATAATTTTCTTTGTGATATTTTCCTTTTCTAACACTCACTATCAAGTTGAATGGTGTGATCACCAATATTCAACTTCTCCAAGCAGTTTGCAAAGATTCTTCAACTTCTGGCTTTTGTTAAAATGTTGGCTAGCTGGTCTTCGGATCGGCCAAAAAATAATTCTATGATATTTGCCTCTAAATTTTCCTTAATGAAATGTCTGTTAACTTCCGCCCAAGTCTTTCATCTCAAATTCGGTGAATAAACTTTCTTTTAATTTCTTCATCTCCTCTTCGTCATTTCCCGTAATAATCATGTCATCAACTTAGCAGACATGTTACCAGCTTACCCCGTCGCTTAAGAAACAGAGTATGATCATAATTACTTTGTTTGAAGCCATATTTTTCCATTGCCATAGTGAACCTCCCAAACCATGCTCTAGGGATTGTTTCAACCCATAGACAGACTTCTTAAGATATACTTTACCATCTTTAAAGTTCTCTGTGAATCCAGGAGTAGCTTCCATATACACCTTTTCTTTTAGCTCTCCATGCAAGAAGGCGTTTTTTAGGTCAAACTGATGAAGAGGCCAATTTTCATTTGCTGCTATTGAAAAAAGGACTATGATTGTGTCGATTTTGGCAACGGGAGAGAAGGTTTCAGAATGATCAATCCCGTAAGTCTGAGTATACCCCTTAGCCACCAATCGGGCTTTATACCGGTCAATCGTCCCATCTAGCTTATATTTCATAGTGAACACCCAACGACATCCCACAGGTTTTTTTCCAGGTGGAAGGCCACATTTTTCCCATGTCTCATTTTTCTTTAGAGCATCCATCTCTGATTTCATTGCTTCTTTCCAATTCTTTGATTCCAACGCTTCCTTGATAGAGGTTGGAGTTTCTTCAGAGAGAATAGCAGACCTAAACCCTTTTGCTTCTTCCGTTAGGTTTCCTTTGGCAATGTCACACCCCAACCGATGGCGAAAACATCGGGGCATGGCACTGAGCGAAACAGATTGTCCATGAGAAATTCCATAACAACTAAATTACCGGATAGTTAATATTATGTCCCATACCACAACCCATCAAGTAAAAATAGTTATTACATACAGCGATATCTCAAAGGCAAATAACATGTTCCGACAACTCAGATTCAAATAAATAAATTGTTTTTGTTTGTTTCTAGACTCCATCCTACTTGATTCCACGAAAGCAGGTAAATCACAGCATCCTAGGCACCTGTCACACACATTAAAATAAAGGTCAATACACATAGTGTAAAAGTGAGCATACAAGTTTAATAGTATAGTAGAGTTCGAAATCGTTTACGCATAACTAGCATGTAACATGTACAAAGTGAAGGCAAGTAGGTTATCGACAGAGAAATATGCACAGACTTGACTGCGAGTTGTAGAATGCGCAACACATATCCCCACTGGGACACGTGAAGTAAAGCCCTTAACAACCCCTGTCTACGACAGGTGCTGAGTCCAAACTATAGTACTATCGTTGCTAAGGTGTCAGGCAACAATCACTGTGTTAACATAACATACAAGCATTCATCGAATAACACGTAGCATGCAATAACGGTCAGCGTATAAATAGTGTTTGCGTTGTGTGTCGATTGTGATTTAGAATAAGTAACGTATGTAACACCCAAAAGTGCGTAAAGCAAAAAGGGTTCGAGTATACTCACAGATAGCGTTTAACAAGTAAACACTCTCTTGGATTGAAGGGCTGAGAGATTAGCCTGCACAGTTAACGATAGCATAAACAATGAGCGGCGCGATAAATGGTGAAAATTGATTGAGTGTCGAGTGGCAATCCGATCGGTTGACCATTCGATCGGATGTCAATCTGTTCGGATAGTCATCTGATCGGATGGTCATTCGATTGGATTGACATTCGTTTGGTAAGGATGTGTTTGTGTATGATGACTTTGAAGTTTTTGTTGTAGCATTTTGAAAACAGAGAAGTATCTCTACCTTTCAGGTCGATCGATCGAACGGTCGTTCGATCGGATAGCGATCTGTTTGGCAGGACACTTAGTGAGAACAAGTTCACAGCAGGATTGTCAGTCGATCGGATAGCAATCCGATCGGATGGCAATCCGATCGGATGGCAATCCGATCGGATGGAAATCCGTTAGTTACTGATGATCTTTGAAAATTGTGAAAAATGTTTAAGTGTCGAAGTTCCAAATGTCAGATAATCGGATGGTCGTTCGATCGGATTGCTATCCGATCGAGCGACATTCCGTTCGACGTTCAGAGCTTTGCAAGTTGGAAGAAAAATGTTTAAGTGTGGAACCAAGTGCAATCCGATCGGATAGCAGTTCGGTCGGATGGCAATCCGATCGTATGGTTATCCAATCGAGCAACAATCCGTCCCAACGAACCCGATCGTATTGAACTTGATTATTTTTGAAAGTTTTGCAGTTTGCTCGAGACGGTATGACAACGTTCTAAACAACGGAACTTTGTCAAGTCCCAAGTCGTTCGATCGAACAGGAATCACCCTAATCCGATTAGTTGACTGTTCCTTGGCGGTTGTCCATGTTTATCCCGAAAGCGGTTGTCTCATTGATAGGATCCAGATCTCAAACCGATGCTTCACTAAGAAATGAGGAGAAGACCAGAACGAGTTCCGATTCTATTGGTTCAAAGTGCATTGAGTGTAAAAGAGTTGAAAGAAAGTTAGAAAAGCTTCTCTCAATCCTTTATTCTTTGATAATGTTTAGATCTAAGCAAAATCATTGTGAAATCATGTGGAAATCCTTCAGATCTGAGTTATTCTTGGTGGAATGAGGTCAAAACTTGAAGTTCATAAGAACTCCAGGATGACAACACCCTAGAACACCTCAAATCCACTGATTTCACAGTTAAAAGTTGAGATTCAAAGGAGAAGATGATGAAGAAGTGTGTGTAGATCATAGAAGTACAAGGTTTAGGTTGAAAACTTACAAGAATTGTGAGAAATCAAGAGAAAGAAGGCTTGGAACGCTGCTGGTCGAATGAGGAAGCTGTCACACCGACATGAGGGGTATTTATAGGTTGCCAAAAAGGGAAAGGTGCATAAGTGTCGAATAGGATGCACCTCGATCGGATAGCACCTCGATCGGATGGTAATCCGATCGGATGGAAATCCGATTGGATGGCCATTCAATCGAGTGGTCACTCGATCGAGTGGCTCCGACAAGTTGTGATTCGGCATTTCGTTTCACGTGTTGAGTATTGCGATGCGTTTAAGTGAGTATCGATTATGCGATGCGATAGAGTAACAAACACACAAATACTATATCTAACATACAATCATTATAAATAACTTGCGTTTAGCGTTTGCGATTAAATTGCGTTGCGAGAGAGTTGCGATTGCGTTTCAATTAGTCACCACAAACATAAAGTAAACATGCATAAGTTCAGAATCTACCAATCAAGGTGCGAGTGTGATAGCGATGCGATTAGCGATAAAGTGATAAAACATGCAATAAACATCGGTTAAATCTCGATTATTAATAGATACTCCACATAATACAACTAAAGCAATAAAATAAAAGATTCGTTTACAAGTCAAAGAGGTCAAATCAGTAACTAAGCATGGAGTGACAGATCGCAATTAGCAATCTTTTCTTCCTTTGACTTCAATCTTGACTTTGACTTTGACTTCCGTAACACGGGGTGTTACATATCACACCCTGACTTTTGCGGAAGCGTGATTATTGGTGTGACTTTCTTAATACCATAGCATTCAATCATAACAACGCTATATGATAGAAACCATAAGATGTTCATCCATTAATTAAGTTGAAAATAACATAACATACTTGTTTGAGACATCGACACCAAATTCAAATTACAAACCACAACATGTTTAAAGGAGTTCATGAAGACTTAACAAAAGACCTTAAATAAAACCGGGTTTAGAAACATGTATCCCATCCAGGAATAACATACATCTCCTAAACCCTACGACCACGGATGACATCTTTTATTCATGACGCAGCTTGAAAACATGCAACACCCGCCAGATCCACTTAGTTCCCTGAAATACATGTAATTTGAAAACATCAACAAAGGTTGAGCAAGTTCATGTGTTTGTAATAGTATGTATAAACCTTTGTACACAGTGTATATAAATCCCGGTATGAAAGCAGGCAAGGAAAAGATCACCAATGGTTTGCAAGGCCACTAATATGTGTGACGGTGTAGGAAGACTCAAACCTAGCAAATTTGTACCGGGCTTCCGGCTGGAAGACATAGTCACCCAATGGGCTACCTTGGTCCTCATGGGTGTGGGCTCGCTACACCCAAATAGATCTATCACTCATGTCCCTCGGTCCGTATATGAGGATTAATGGTCTCAAGTATCCGCCTACCCATTCACATGATCTATGGTTCTTTCCTAGGCTAACCATACCAATTGTATTCGTATGTAATCCTTTTGTAACATGTATTTCACCCCCGAAGTAAATAAACAAAATAGTTTAAAGAAAAGGGGGACATGAACTCATAGTTTTGCGTCTTCTGATCTCGCAACTCAAATCTCCTCAGCAAACACGACTCCCTACGATGTACTAGGGTCCATTAGACGAACGGGCCGTGCCTTGCCTTAGTATGTACGTTTTTGAGTTACGTTTCTTTTATGTCTCTAATATTATTCCAAGTTATAATTACTTGTTAAAATAATAATTATTTTAACTTTAAATTATATTTAATTTTGGAATAATTGTTAGACCATATTTTTGTAATAATATTTTTTAAGTATTTATTTTCGTATTTCCTTCCCAAGGATGGGGGTATCTCATACATGTATATTCACATTCTCGTATTTGTAGCTCCAAAATAATATATTTTTCAAGTCTAACTTAGAAAATATATATTTAAACTCATTTTGTCCAAAAATAATGTATTTCAAGAAAATATATTTTTTTTTCAAAAATCATATATCTTCTAAATATACTAAGAAAATATATTCTAACTTCCAAAAATAATATATTTTCTTCTTGTCGAAAATATGATACACTTTGGTAATATTTACAAAAAATCATATTTTCATTTCTTGTATCCAAAATAATATTTACCAAAAATATATTTATAATGGTATTTTCAGGAATATTTTGTAAGTTATGTTTTTGCGTTCGGTTTCACAGTATTAAGTGTGTAACTCATATATTTATTCCTTGTGATTTTTGGTATTATTTTGGATTGTAAATTCTTGGTATTTTGTTAAGTTATATTACTTTAAATCCTAAAATAATATAACTAATACACAAAGTATACAAATAATCACACACAATGTGTCTTTAATGTAAATATATATTCTAAATACATATTTATCCATTTTTATTTATAAAAACCAACCTCCAATACTTGTATTCTTGTAATAAAAATTATGGCAAGGTTTATGTTGAAAACCATAGTTAAAACACACTTGTAAATATTCGTTTAGAAAATATTTTCTAAGGGTTTATATTTTTAGAAAATTTTGCCATAGTTTCCCCTAAAAACGGAGGTGTCCATGCTTATCAAAGCATATCATTTTCTTTTCAAAATCATCACAATCAATCAATAATCAACCCTAAACAACCTACACTTACCAAGTGTCAAAATATTGCTATCTACATAATAATCATGAACTTGAACTTTCATAAAAGCTTGTAGTAAGTTGGTAGTGCGTTTAGTAGGTTTAGTTACCCTTTAAAGTGTGTTTATTTCTTTAAAAATCTCATTCTTGAAAGATTTAAGTGTTTACAACTTGTTAGATGATTTTTCCAAAAATCATTGTCTTGAATTTTTCTTGTAAACCATGTATTCTTATACTTGTTTCATCACTAGAAACATGATTAGTTTCTTTAAAAACAATGTTCTTGTAAATCTTGTGGTTTAACTTGGTTTCTTTGGAAAAATATCTTTGAAATCATTCAAGTTATGTCTAGTAACATATTACATGTTCCATAATTCATAAAATCATGTTCATTTTTCAAGTTCATGTAAACATAAAGCATGATGATCTTGGTCTTTCACAAGATCACCACCTTAACTTACTAGATCATGTGTTTAATCACAATCTAGTAGGTTCCTTATGATGTCTAACATCACTAACACAAATCATCAATCATCAAGAAGCAAATAAACACAAATCAACATGATTTCATATGTTAATAAGCTTATGTTAGAGATTTATGATTATGTTCCTTAGTGTTCATCATGATTATCAATATATATCATCTTTTAACCAACAATATATGAAGTAACAAGAGATCATAAGGGCCTTACTACTAGCACAAGGCTAGGGAAGAACACAAGATGATGGAGTTGACAAATGTGGAGGATAAAAGCAATCGGGAGAGGTCCTTCAAGATTGAAGAGCACCAAGCTTCCTTAAACACTGTTGGTGCACTACATCTGCTGATTCCGTCTTGTATCGAGTCATTGTCTTAGAACGTTAGATCTGGGCTCGAAATACGAGAAATAGTGAAATGTATAGGTTTTAGAAGTTGGGCCGCTTTTAGAGTCATATTAGATAGTTGGATCGATTTAGTGGTCATTTATTGGGCTAGACCGCTCATTAGGTTAAAGAGGTGAACCGCTCGAGTGGTATCAAGCTTGGACCGCTCGAACAGCAAATCTTATGGACCGCTTATGAGACATCTTATATGGGCCGCTTATTGGGCCTGTCCAATAAGCGGTCCCAGACCTCTAAAATACCCTAAAGGCGATCTTAGTTAGAACATTGTGTAGAAATCGTGCCGAAGTTCTGCCGGTGCGAGATTAGAGCTGTAAACGTTTGAAATCAGTAAAACAAGTAGTTAAAGTGATTTGCCTGCTGTTTCTACCTTAGTTTCTTGTTATTCCGCACCTGAAACCAAGGAGAAAGCCTCTGAACGACTCGTTCGGGTCATCACACGATCCTACAATTGGTATCAGAGCTCAGGAGGAGGTTCTCTGCAGAAATTAGCCGGTTTTCATCACTTTTTCTTACTTCTACACCTTCTTTTTCTGATTCGGGAAGATTTCACGGTCAGAATTCGTTCAAATTCTCACAGATTGTGCAAAATAGTACCGTGACAAACCCTGGAAAGTTTCAAATCAAAATTCAAAGAATTAGTGGGTCAAATCATCGTCCGAAGTTGAATCGCTCTTCGGAAATTACTCCGGATCGCTTATTGGACCAATCCTGAACCGCTTATTCGTACGTATTAAGGACCGCTCATTCGGTCGGATTGCTCTTGAACCGCTCATCCGGACAACTTCTTGAACCGCTTATCTGGACCGATACTGAACCGCTTATTCGGACATTTGGTGGATCGCTTATTTGGATCGCTTATTTGAACACCTTTTCTGAATCGCTTATTTGGACTAAGTGTGAACCGCTGATCTGGACCGCTTATCAGTCAAAGTCTGATCCAAGTGTATATCGTGCAGTTTTGCTTAACCAAATCATGGGGTTCAATATCTTTAACATGACTGTAACACCTCGAATTTTTGTGTCCAATGATGTGTTAACACGTGTCATTTGTTTACACGTGGCATCTATAATAAATAAAGGACTAATTTTGACAAACCTTGAAAGTATATAAATTCGAGGGTTATAAAATGTCAACAAGGGTAAATATACTGTATAGTATCCCTAAATAATGCTTAAACCTTCAAACGAATAAATTATAGATCGTACAAAAACAAAACGCGGAAGAAAGTGAGAGATTACAAACTACAGGGGTTAACTGTGTCAACATGTTTAATAATACCTCCGAGTGACCCTTTAACGTTCCAAAGACTTTGTAACGGTATTATACACTCACTAAAATAATATATATGAATTTCGCGAAGTTTCGATATGAAACGAGAAAGTTACGATCGAATTCGTAGAAGAAGGGTTAAAAGCGTCAACAGTGAAAGTTAAGGCTTTCCAATATAAGTAATAAATAAACCAGGGACTTTATAATGCGGGTAAATAACACGAGGCCCCTATCGGTAAATAACCGAGGGCCAAACCGCAAAGTTACCCCTTCAAACCCGAAAGGTCAGGTAAATCATTACGAAAGATTTCGTTATTAATGGCCGGATTCTGCAATCATTGCAAAAAGATTTAAAATTTCTGAAATCTTAACCCTACGCGGCCCGCATTGCATATTGGGTTAAGTTGAGGCGGGCCGCGAGCCTCCTCAACTATACGTCTGATCTTTAAATCCCAGGCGGCCCGCATTGTAAACGCATGGAACCTCCATGCGGGCCGCATTGGACGCCCAGATGCAGAAACTTTGTGTTTTCTTGACTTTTGAGCATTGTGAACGATCAACCTCCAATAAATGAGGCATGGGTGCCCCCTACTCGACCCATACACCTCTGGGACACCTACCCATCACCTCTGGACTATTGTGGTGGTTGTAATGATCATAGAGGCTTGGCATTTGCTATAAATAGCCACCTTATGCAACATATCATTCACAACATCAAAACACACATTATCTGATCATCCTAAGAAGCTCCAAGCATTCTTCTCTGCTCCATATTCAAGTTCTAACTTCTGTAAGTTACCTTGATCATCCATTGTTCAGTTTATGCTTAGTTTTTAGCTAAAAACCAAACCGTCGTAACTACGGTTTGACTTTACAATAAATCAGTAATGGTTCAGTCTTATGACGAATCAAAAGTGGTTATGAGTTGGTATTTACGTGGGTAATAAACCTCTGAAATGGTTCCCCCTGATCACCACTCTAACTATGTCAAATGTCGAGTCAAACGTGCGGTTAAAAAGTCAACAGAAAGCTATTTTAGCGATTTATGCATAATCTGTAATGTATATGTTATGGAACCTGTTTTGACAATCATAAAACATGATAATAAGTATATAAACCTGTTTGCGCTCGTTTGAATCGATTATTTACTATATAGAACCGGTTCGGAGCCGAATGTCGCAAAAGTTTGACTTTTGCTTTGACTTCAGTTCTGACCCGTTTTAGTGAGGTATAAATATACCTCAGGACTCTCTTAGGACCAGGTCACATGTTGGTATACACCTCTGTGGTCGGTTCATGAGTTATCCGAGTCTTTTACGTATTTCCGTCATTCGCCTAAAAGTTGACCGTAACGGCCTTTTAAAATTAAAACGAGTATTTCGGACACGTGAACGGACCAAAACCTTGCTTGTTAAATTATAAGCATGTCCTTAAAGTTTCACGTCAATCCGAGGCCTAGAATGAGAGTTATGCTAAAAGGCGCACTTTTAAGAAAGTTTTGTAATTAACGGCGCAATTAGCATAACGCCCATCTAACCCAAGTTTTCGTCACCAAAACTTTTACCCACTGTGGTAAAATAATATTTTGGGAATTTTAAAGATTTTTAATAATTTTTACCTTGCTCATAACCTGCGGTTATGGCTACGGTTCGGTAAATACCGAATATGCCCTTTTTGGCCAAAACAGGAGTTCTACAAGGTCTTTTGACCCGATTCCAGTTGCCACTGGTTTTAAATAATAAATAAAGTATTTTAAGCTTTTTAAGCTGTTCGGGAAACTCAGATTTCCTGTAGAACTCGAAAATCCCTTTTAGAATCTTTAAAATGACCGAAAAGCCCCTACGGGGCATAATATTAACTCAAACTCGTTACGGGCATTACGGAAGGTATCCTACTGATACCAAAATACTTTTAAGGCATATTGACTTAGGAAATAAGCGTAGGACACTTATGGTTAACCGTTTCGCCTATTTGCGCACACGGTACGGCTCATGAAACTAGTTTTCGTGCAATAGCCGATATGGGTCAAATTATATTATTTGAACCCCAAAATCCAGAGTATGAAATATAAACCCATATAAAACAAGTCACTGAACTTGTTGGGTCCAACTCATACTCCATTCTCGGTTTTCGCCTTTTCGTGTGAATTAACCATATCTATATTTCGGAATCAACCGGTTTAAGCTACGGCTAATATAAGGACCGTTAGGATTCTAAGAGGTTAATTAAAACCTTCGTTCCAGATTAGGAGCCCCAATAAAAGCTATCGGTGACTTGATCTAAATTAAGGATTAATACTTGCAAAGGTAAATACTTTAACTTATTTCCCCTATATGGGCTTGGGTTACGGTATATTAATACCGCTTGATTGAGCATTATATAATTCCATCGCTTAGGTGGTTAATTGATTAAATATGATCGGCTCATTTAAACAGTTTTGTTGCTTATAAGCCTTTGGGGGGTTTAATGACCGTTGTCCCGGATATCCTGGCATCATTTTACGAAATGGCCACGACCATCGACATCCCGGTGTAGGCGTACACCCGGTATAAAGTGTCGACATTAAAATTAAAAGACGTAGCCGTTGGTTTTTATACTACGGTTTTACGCAAACGTGGTGTGTCTATAAATCTTTAACCCGGCACGACCCGGGCTACTGAACGCATAAAAGAACATGTAAAACGTTCACAAGATCATTATGAATTTTCCCAAGTTATAAAAGAGTTTGTGCCTTGTGCATTCAAATCAATTTTAATAAACATTTTCAAATGTGTCAGTTGAATGTATTTACCAGTGTAAACTGACGTATTTTCCCCAAAAAGATTAAGTGCAGGTACCTAAACGTAATTGGCTGGTATTAGCTCCCTAGCGTCGGGATAAGCCTCGCAAGCTTGATTGCAGTATCTGATGGAACAATACTTTATCTTTATTTACGATCCACTGTGGATATATTCAACCCCTGTAATACATTTTGATATTACAATCAGAGGTTGAAGTTTATATATTTATCTTATGCTTCCGCTGTGCATTATATAATTGTGTGGTTTGACTATATTGTTGCCAACATCGTCACGGTAATCCCCCACCGGGCCCACCGGTGAGACACGTGGAAATCGGGGTGTGACAGGTTGGTATCAGAGCCAACATTGAGTGAATTAAACACTATCCTAATGTGTTTAATCTCAATGACACAATTGCACATACTTGAGTCTAGACAATAACTTAGGACAAATTCGGATTGTTACTCCTTTTTGTCTTTATTTTCGATTTGATTTTTAATAAGTTTTGGAGCAGGAAAATGCCACCTGTTATATTCCGAGGAAGAGGAAGGGGACGTAGAGGCCGAGGAGAAATCGTGACACATCACGATAAAGAAGCTGGACCATCTGGTACAAGACATCCTTCGATGACACGGAGCGAAGAGCCACAACGACGAAGAGATCTTTACGAACCAGCGAGACATTCCACTTCGCACAGCTCGACGCCATCCTACCGGCACTCCTTTGGGCCAGATTCAGAAAATGATCCCAATAACCCACAACCTTCCTTCATACCTCTACAACGTTCGGTATCGCACCGAAACTACGACGACCCTAGTCCGTACTACATAGGTCAGTTTAATCCGGCTGACTACATACAGGAACCTTCAGGTTTTGTTCCACTAGGGCCTCAAGACCATTTTTCTGAAGATCCCATGGAGGAAGATGAGGATCCAACTGAACCAGCTCGTGGTACGCCCACGCATCCGATAGAAGTTTCTGATGGGTCATCCTTCCATGGAACGCCCTATCAAGGACCTGACAGTTTCCAAGCGATGTTTGACCGACATGAATGGTACTACACGCCATCTCGACAGACATCTCAACAACCGAGACATCCACAGGATCCATCTGAGGATTCACGCTTTGAGGCAGTTACGCCACCACCTCCGCCACCGGCACAACCAGTAATACCTGATCCGCCGAGGCGTAGGAGGACAAATGCTCGTATGTCTACACGAGGAGGAGGAGGTATCCACTTCAGCACTCCTCGACATTCTAGTAGTAGCCACTATCCCCCGCTACAAGAAGAAGGACCTTCAAGTCCTATACAGGAGGCGAACTCCGCACCAACTGCACGAAATTCGCCACCATTTGGGTATGACCAACCCATACCTGCTTATACAGGTCCGACGGCTTACAACCCGTTTGAACCATCACAAGCACAATACAACTATGGCTATGAACGCGACCCATATGTGGTGTCGGCTAGATATAATGCGCGCTACCCTGACGGAGCACATGGAAACATGGGACCACCAGACTACTCAGCTCATGGGTATCCAATACCTCCCAGACCTCCAGTTCCGCATCAAGCGCCACAACCACGATTCTCTCCTCCTGAACAGGAAGAAATACTCCATTGACTAGATCGTGTGGAGAGAGAGTTCGAGGAAGAAAAGAAAAGCCACCGAGGATTTCTCAAAGGCTTGGCGAACCTACTAAAGGGCAAAAAGAAGAAACGTGACCACTAGCCCTTAATAGTTGTACTACTGTAATTTCTACTTTAAAATAAGTCCCTGTGTGGACAACTTATCGTATTTTAGTCCCTACGTGGACTTATCTTTAGTCCTTGCATGGACACCTATCTTGTATTAGTCCTTGCGTGGACTTGTCACTTATTTTTAAAAACCTCTATGGAGGCATGTACTATTTGAAAGACCCGTTTAGGGCAATATGTAACTGTATTTGTGATTTTGGAATGTATGTTGTGAGTTTTGTTTTTTTTTAAATCAAAACCATTCCTTTTATATTGATCTGCCTAAATAAAGAATCTTAAAAGGTGAAACCTAGCTTGGGGTCTTTTAAGATCTAGTCAAGATGGTACGACCTAACTGAAAAGATTCTGATTCCCTGCTAACCTCTGTACGCATGTTAACATTCATGGCAGATGTGATTCGTTAAAATCACGCACGTCATTCTTATACAATAATCCTTTAAGGATTTCAAAACCCAACTAAATGATATATAAATCGTGGGTTAAATCACCAATGAAGATGATCAATATTATAAAGACATCCATTGGTGATGCAATGCCTACGGGCCAGTATTATAAAGACATCCATTAGTGATGCAATGCCTACGGGCCAATATTATTAAAACATCCATTAGTGATGTAGTGCCTACGGGCCAACCATATTAAGACATCCATTAGAGGTGTAGTGCCTATGGGCCATAATAATTGTCTTATAAAGACAAAAGGCAGTGGTAGTCTATGACTCTCTGTCAGAAAGAGATAAAAGAACTACGGTTCAATTCTCTATGCCCTTGATTCTCTGAAATCTCGGCTAATATTATAAAACACCATCATGATTAGGCTTTATGCCACCAATACTATTTATATAGTTAAAATAGGATATATTCAGATCCTAATATTTAATGAAATAAAAAGTTAACCAAATATGGTCTCTGTACCATGGTTGACAAATTGTCATAAAAGACAATCATATAATAATCTCCTAAATTAAAATTTTGTTATCTTCTGTAACAGGTTCAAGTTACAATGGCGGATCCCAATGGAGAAAACAGCCACACAAACGAAGATGACTATGACAATGCGTCAGTGCATTTGACAGGCGCACAACTGAAGGCTCTGATTGACAATGCTGTCCATGCAGCTATTGATCGTCAAAATACTGAGTCCCAAGGCAGAACTGTGTCAAAACCACCCTCTAAACCAAAGACACACTCCAAACCACCCTCTGAACCCAAGAAAGATGACGACAAGCATTCGTCTACTGAGCACAGCGTTCTTCGCGATAGAGAATATACTGATGCGTCCAGTGCTAAAGGTTGCACCTACAAATACTTTGTATCATGTAAGCCCCGTGAATTTACAGGGGAGAAAGGTGCGGTTGATTGTATCACCTGGCTGGACGAGATGGACACGATAGTGGACATCAGCGGGTGCGCTGAGAGGGACGTGGTTAAGTTTGTGTCCCAGTCATTCAAGGGCGAGGCCCTGGCGTGGTGGAGAGCTCTGGTGCAGGCTTCAGGTAAGTCTGCCTTGTACAAAATGTCATGGGGGGAGTTTATTACCCTCATAAAAGAAAACTACTGCCCTCAGCACGAGGTTGAGAAGATTGAGGCTGATTTTGTCTCACTAGTGATGACAAACCTGGATTGTCAAGCATATCTGACAAGTTTTAACACTATGTCACGCCTGGTGCCATATCTTGTGACACCAGAACCTAGAAGGATTGCCCGTTTCATTGGGGGCTTAGAGCCGGCGATCAAGGCCAGCGTAAAGGCCTCTAGGCCAACGACCTTCAGGTCAGTTACTGACCTCTCCTTGTCTCTTACACTTGATGTTGTCCGTCTGAGGGCACAAAGGAGCAAGGAGGCTGAAAAGCGAAAGCGTGAGGATGATACCTCACGAAAGTCTGGGAAAAAGCACCGTGGAAACGGTGAGGGTAAGAGAGGGTCGGAGGCAAAGAAGGAGGGGCAAGCTGATGGAAGACCTCACTGCAAGGTCTGCAAGAAACCTCACTCCGGGAAGTGTAGGTTTGCGTCTGGTTCACAGTCGCAACAAAAGACTCCACCCTGTGGGCTATGCAAGTCCAAGGATCATAAGACAGTGGAGTGCAAAAAGATAAAGGATGCAACCTGCTATAATTGTAATGAGAAGGGGCATATAAAAAGTAATTGCCCGAAGTATGCCAAGAAGGCAGAAGAAACGAAGAAATCAAATGCGAGAGTTTTCCGCTTGGATGCAAAGGAAGCGGTTAAGGACGACAATGTGCTTACAGGTACTTTTCTCGTAAATAACATATTTGCAAGAGTACTATTTGATTCTGGTGCTGATACGTCCTTTGTAGACCAGAAATTTTGCCAACTACTAAATATGCCAATCAAAACCCTTGACGTGAAATACGAAGTAGAGTTAGCAGACGGCACGATAGAAACCGTCTCTACTGTTCTAGAAGGATGTGAAATGTCCATTAGGAACCATTCTTTTCCTTTATCTCTACTTCCTTTCAAACTTGCGGGTTTTGACATCGTGCTAGGCATGGACTGGTTATCCCATAACCAGGCCCAAATCATTTGCGGCAAAAGACAGATAGTTTTAAAGACTCCGAGTGGTGAATCTCTTACCATTCGAGGGGATACGCATTACGGATTGCCCGAAGACGTATCTATGCTGAAAGCTTCAAGGTGTTTGAATAGAGGCTGTGTAATTTACATGGCTCAGGTGATAATTGAAGAACCAAAGCCGAAGATCGAGGATCTTCCTATCATTTCTGAATACCCCGAGGTTTTTCCTGAAGAACTACCTGGTTTGCCACCAGATAGACAAGTGGAGTTCAGAATTGACATCATTCCTGGAGCTGCTCCGATAGCCAGAGCACCTTACAGATTAGCTCCAACAGAAATGAAGGAACTGAGGACCCAGTTGGATGAACTGCTGGCGAAAGGTTTTATCAGACCTAGTTCATCTCCCTGGGGAGCTCCTGTCCTATTTGTAAAGAAGAAGGACGGATCAATGCGGTTGTGCATCGACTATAGAGAGCTGAATAAAGTTACCATAAAGAATAGATATCCGTTACCAAGGATCGATGATCTATTCGATCAGCTGCAAGGAGCAAGCTACTTTTCCAAGATCGACTTAAGGTCGGGTTATCATCAACTAAGGGTCAGAGATGAAGATGTACACAAGACTGCATTTAGGACTCGCTATGGTCATTACGAATTCCTAGTGATGCCTTTTGGGCTCACAAATGCACCGGCTGCGTTCATGGATCTCATGAACCGCGTTTGCAAGCCGTACTTGGACAAATTCGTCATAGTCTTCATCGACGATATCCTTATCTATTCCAAGAATCAAGCTGACCACGAGAAGCATCTCCGTTGCATTCTCGAATTACTACAGCGTGAGAAACTCTACGCCAAATTCTCGAAATGTGAATTCTGGCTACGAGAGGTCCAGTTTTTAGGACACGTTGTGAGTGAGCGTGGTATCCAAGTGGATCCCGCTAAGGTAGAGGCAGTCATGAACTGGCAAGAGCCAAAGACGCCTACCGAGATTCGTAGTTTCCTGGGATTAGCAGGATACTACCGGAGATTTATTGAAAATTTCTCGAGGATTGCTGCGCCCTTGACTTCCTTGACCAAGAAGAAAGAAAAGTACATTTGGGGCCCAAAGCAGCAAGAGTCCTTCGAAATACTGAAGCAAAAGCTAAGCAACGCACCTGTGTTGACATTACCAGAAGGTACAGATGAATTCGTAGTTTACTGCGATGCATCACACACGGGCATGGGGTGTGTGCTTATGCAGAAGGGCAAGGTGATTGCCTATGCTTCAAGGCAATTAAAGGTGCATGAAAAGAATTACACCACCCATGATTTGGAGTTGGGTGCGGTTGTATTTGCACTTAAGTTGTGGAGGCACTACCTTTATGGCATTAAATTTGTGATTTATTCAGATCACAAAAGCCTCCAGCACCTGTTCAACCAGAAGGAGTTGAACATGAGACAGCGCCGTTGGATGGAAACCCTGAATGATTATGACTGTGAAATCAGGTACCATCCCGGCAAGGCGAATGTAGTCGCCGATGCATTAAGCAGGAAAGAAAGGGTAAAACCCATTCGAATCAATGCCAAGAGCATTGAAGTTAAAAATAATTTGATGGAAAGGATATTAGCTGCGCAGTGTGAGGCTGTGTTGGAAGCTAATTATCCAAATGAAAAACTGGGAGTAACTGAGGAGCAGTTGACTCTTAGCAAGGATGGAATCCTAAGACTGAATGGACGTATATGGGTTCCAGTTTACGGAGGACTACGTGATGTTGTTCTCCAGGAAGCCCATAGTTCCAAATACTCAGTCCATCCTGGTGCTGATAAGATGTACCAAGACTTAAAGGCAAATTATTGGTGGATAGGCTTGAAAAAGTCTGTAGCCGCCCATGTAGCAAAGTGCTTGACTTGTGCTCAAGTCAAAGCCGAGCACCAAAAGCCGTCTGGCTTGCTACAACAGCCTGAACTTCCCGAGTGGAAGTGGGAATGTGTAACTATGGACTTCATAACCAAGTTACCCAAAACCAGGAAAGGAAACGATACAATATGGGTCATAGTCGATAGGCTGACTAAATCAGCTCATTTTCTACCCATCAAGGAGACATATAGCTCCGATATGTTAGCCCAACTTTATGTTGATAAGATTGTAGCCTTACACGGCATACCTGTGTCTATTATCTCCGACAGGGATACTAGATACACATCTCATTTCTGGAAAAGTTTCCAGCAATCTTTGGGCACGCGTTTAAATTTTAGTACGGCTTACCATCCACAGACGGACGGTCAAAGTGAGCGTACTATCCAAACGCTAGAAGACATACTTCGGGCATGTGCGATCGATTTAGGTGGTAACTGGGATAAAAACCTACCCCTGATCGAATTCTCCTACAATAATAGCTACCACACCAGCATAAAGGCTGCGCCTTTTGAAGCATTATATGGTAGGAAATGTAGATCGCCTGTTTGTTGGGCGGAAGTAGGAGAGGTCCAATTATCGGGACCAGAGATTGTTTTCCAGACAACGGACAAGATTGTCCAGATCCGGGAACGTCTCAAGGCTGCCCGCGATAGGCAGAAGAGCTACGCTGATCCAAAGCGTAAGGATTTTCACTTCGAAGTGGGTGAAAAAGTATTACTTAAGGTGTCACCCTGGAAGGGGGTGATGCGCTTCGGCAAGAAGGGCAAACTGAGTCCGAGATACATAGGACCTTTTGAGGTCATTGAACGGGTCGGATCAGTTGCCTATAAGTTGAACTTGCCTGAAGAGCTCAATGGAATTCACAATGTGTTCCACATCTGCAATCTCAAAAAGTGCTTCGCCGACGAATCGTTGGTGATTCCACACACAGATGTGCTTATAGATGAGAGCTTAAAATTCATAGAAAAACCTTTGTCGATTGAAGATCGACAGGTGAAGAAGCTTCGCAGAAAGCACATACCGATTGTAAAGGTCAAATGGGATGCTCGTAGAGGTCCTGAATATACGTGGGAAGTCGAAGCTACAATGAAAGAAAAATACCCCTATTTATTTGAGTAAATCTCGGGTCGAGATTTATTTTAAGGGAGTGAGGATGTAACACCTCGAATTTTTGTGTCCAATGATGTGTTAACACGTGTCATTTGTTTACACGTGGCATCTATAATAAATAAAGGACTAATTTTGACAAACCTTGAAAGTATATAAATTCGAGGGTTATAAAATGTCAACAAGGGTAAATATACTGTATAGTATCCCTAAATAATGCTTAAACCTTCAAACGAATAAATTATAGATCGTACAAAAACAAAACGCGGAAGAAAGTGAGAGATTACAAACTACAGGGGTTAACTGTGTCAACATGTTTAATAATACCTCTGAGTGACCCTTTAACGTTCCAAAGACTTTGTAACGGTATTATACACTCACTAAAATAATATATATGAATTTCGCGAAGTTTCGATATGAAACGAGAAAGTTACGATCGAATTCGTAGAAGAAGGGTTAAAAGCGTCAACAGTGAAAGTTAAGGCTTTCCAATATAAGTAATAAATAAACCAGGGACTTTATAATGCGGGTAAATAACACGAGGCCCCTATCGGTAAATAACCGAGGGCCAAACCGTAAAGTTACCCCTTCAAACCCGAAAGGTCAGGTAAATCATTACGAAAGATTTCGTTATTAATGGCCGGATTCTGCAATCATTGCAAAAAGATTTAAAATTTCTGAAATCTTAACCCTACGCGGCCCGCATTGCATATTGGGTTAAGTTGAGGCGGGCCGCGAGCCTCCTCAACTATACGTCTGATCTTTAAATCCCAGGCGGCCCGCATTGTAAACGCATGGAACCTCCATGCGGGCCGCATTGGACGCCCAGATGCAGAAACTTTGTGTTTTCTTGACTTTTGAGCATTGTGAACGATCAACCTCCAATAAATGAGGCATGGGTGCCCCCTACTCGACCCATACACCTCTGGGACACCTACCCATCACCTCTGGACTATTGTGGTGGTTGTAATGATCATAGAGGCTTGGCATTTGCTATAAATAGCCACCTTATGCAACATATCATTCACAACATCAAAACACACATTATCTGATCATCCTAAGAAGCTCCAAGCATTCTTCTCTGCTCCATATTCAAGTTCTAACTTCTGTAAGTTACCTTGATCATCCATTGTTCAGTTTATGCTTAGTTTTTAGCTAAAAACCAAACCGTCGTAACTACGGTTTGACTTTACAATAAATCAGTAATGGTTCAGTCTTATGACGAATCAAAAGTGGTTATGAGTTGGTATTTACGTGGGTAATAAACCTCTGAAATGGTTCCCCCTGATCACCACTCTAACTATGTCAAATGTCGAGTCAAACGTGCGGTTTAAAAGTCAACAGAAAGCTATTTTAGCGATTTATGCATAATCTGTAATGTATATGTTATGGAACCTGTTTTGACAATCATAAAACATGATAATAAGTATATAAACCTGTTTGCGCTTGTTTGAATCGATCATTTACTATATAGAACCGGTTCGGAGCCGAATGTCGCAAAAGTTTGACTTTTGCTTTGACTTCAGTTCTGACCCGTTTTAGTGAGGTATAAATATACCTCAGGACTCTCTTAGGACCAGGTCACATGTTGGTATACACCTCTGTGGTCGGTTCATGAGTTATCCGAGTGTTTTACGTATTTCCGTCATTCGCCTAAAAGTTGACCGTAACGGCCTTTTAAAATTAAAACGAGTATTTCGGACACGTGAATGGACCAAAACCTTTCTTGTTAAATTATAAGCATGTCCTTAAAGTTTCACGTCAATCCGAGGCCTAGAATGAGAGTTATGCTAAAAGGCGCACTTTTAAGAAAGTTTTGTAATTAACGGCGCAATTAGCATAACGCCCATCTAACCCAAGTTTTCGTCACCAAAACTTTTACCCACTGTGGTAAAATAATATTTTGGGAATTTTAAAGATTTTTAATAATTTTTACCTTGCTCATAACCTGCGGTTATGGCTACGGTTCGGTAAATACCGAATATGCCCTTTTTGGCCAAAACAGGAGTTCTACAAGGTCTTTTGACCCGATTCCAGTTGCCACTGGTTTTAAATAATAAATAAAGTATTTTAAGCTTTTTAAGCTGTTCGGGAAACTCAGATTTCCTGTAGAACTCGAAAATCCCTTTTAGAATCTTTAAAATGACCGAAAAGCCCCTACGGGGCATAATATTAACTCAAACTCGTTACGGGCATTACGGAAGGTATCCTACTGATACCAAAATACTTTTAAGGCATATTGACTTAGGAAATAAGCGTAGGACACTTATGGTTAACCGTTTCGCCTATTTGCGCACACGGTACGGCTCATGAAACTAGTTTTCGTGCAATAGCCGATATGGGTCAAATTATATTATTTGAACCCCAAAATCCAGAGTATGAACTATAAACCCATATAAAACAAGTCACTGAACTTGTTGGGTCCAACTCATACTCCATTCTCGGTTTTCGCCTTTTCGTGCGAATTAACCATATCTATATTTCGGAATCAACCGGTTTAAGCTACGGCTAATATAAGGACCGTTAGGATTCTAAGAGGTTAATTAAAACCTTCGTTCCAGATTAGGAGCCCCAGTAAAAGCTATCGGTGACTTGATCTAAATTAAGGATTAATACTTGCAAAGGTAAATACTTTAACTTATTTCCCCTATATGGGCTTGGGTTACGGTATATTAATACCGCTTGATTGAGCATTATATAATTCCATCGCTTAGGTGGTTAATTGATTAAATATGATCGGCTCATTTAAACAGTTTTGTTGCTTATAAGCCTTTGGGGGGTTTAATGACCGTTGTCCCGGATATCCTTGGCATCATTTTACGAAATGGCCACGACCATCGACATCCCGGTGTAGGCGTACACCCGGTATAAAGTGTCGACATTAAAATTAAAAGACGTAGCCGTTGGTTTTTATACTACGGTTTTACGCAAACGTGGTGTGTCTATAAATCTTTAACCCAGCACGACCCGGGCTACTGAACGCATAAAAGAACATGTAAAACGTTCACAAGATCATTATGAATTTTCCCAAGTTATAAAAGAGTTTGTGCCTTGTGCATTCAAATCAATTTTAATAAACATTTTCAAATGTGTCAGTTGAATGTATTTACCAGTGTAAACTGACGTATTTTCCCCAAAAAGATTAAGTGCAGGTACCTAAACGTAATTGGCTGGTATTAGCTCCCTAGCGTCGGGATAAGCCTCGCAAGCTTGATTGCAGTATCTGATGGAACAATACTTTATCTTTATTTACGATCCACTGTGGATATATTCAACCCCTGTAATACATTTTGATATTACAATCAGAGGTTGAAGTTTATATATTTATCTTATGCTTCCGCTGTGCATTATATAATTGTGTGGTTTGACTATATTGTTGCCAACATCGTCACGGTAATCCCCCACCGGGCCCACCGGTGAGACACGTGGAAATCGGGGTGTGACAATGACTCAAGAAGAATGTGATAGAAGAAGAGTACTAACGAAAGAGTTTGATTCATTTTCAGGTTTTCCAGGAGAAAGCACAAGATGTATCATTGAGAGATATATACATCTTGTTAATTCAATGTCCGAAGTTGGTTTAACCAAAGCATCAAAGGAACGGGTCGAAAAATTTGTCAGTGCGTTACCTCAAGAAGAATGGGAAAGTTATATCTTAAAATTAAAACATTCTGAAGAATTTTCTAGTCTGACAATTAGTCAACTCATTGGAAAAATTGAAGAACAGATGAAAATTAACGATGAAAAGAAAGAGGAAGCTTCTGAAATCAGAGAATCTGTAAAGTCTGGATCTTTAAGTTCTACATTAGGATGCTCTAAATGTGACAACTTGAAGACAAACAATGACAAACTCATGAGAGACACAGAAAGTTTGACATCTGAAGTCAAAAAGTTGAAACACGAGAAGCATACTGCTGAAAAACAGATTCTTATGGTTCAGAGTATTTGTGAGAAACTGAAAGCTGAAAAGGACAAACTGTTGGATGGTTTGAACAGTTTGACTTTTGAAAATAAGAAATTGAAAGAAAAAGAAAAGTTTTTTGGAGAGAAAATTAAGAATTTTGAAATTGAAAAATCAAAAATTGAGAAAGATTTTCAAAATCAAATGAAAATTCTTGAAGATGGGAGAAATGTGTTTAGTAAAAACAACATTGAAAAACAGAAAATGATAAATTCCCATCTTCAGAAAATCATTAAACTTGAAAAAGAAGGTGAGTATGCTCAAGTGAAAATCAAAAAGTTGGAAAAAGAGCTTGAAAGCAAACAGAAATCATCAGAAGATGAAGATTTCTGGATCAAATTGGAAGACAAAAACCTGAAAATGAATGAATCAAAATTTCAGGAACAGATAAAAGTTTTGATTGATGAAAAATCTGTTCTTGAAAATTTGAAGATTGAGAATGAGAAAACTATCAAGTCTCATTTTGAGAGAATATCTCAGCTTGAAAGTGAAGCTGAGAATTCGAGGAACAAAATTGATGAACTTGAGAAGAAATTGAAAGGTTTTGTGACTAAATCTGACGGTTTGAATTTTCCCTGTCCAAAACCAATCAATTCTATGCCGATAAGTGAAAAAGTTGAAGATTGTGATGAGAAAACTGATGATGAAAATGAGGAATTTTATTCAGCAGATGAGTCTGAGACAGAATCTGATGCTGAAATTAAGAAAAAGGAGAAATTTTTGAAATTAAAAGAAAATTTTCAGAAAACTGTTTTACACTCGACTGAAAAGGGAGAATGCTCTAAGCAGAAATCTGTGAAGAAGATTGTAAAACAGAAACAAAAATTTAAAAATGAAGGAAAAAACTCATCAGTTAAATCATCCAATCGCAATCAGAAATCAAAAGATTTAAAAAATGAAAATTCAAAACTTGTTGGGTGCAGGACAGATCACAGTTCTTCAAAGTCAAATTCAGCAAGGTTGAGGAAGGAGTATCACCAAGCCAAACAATGCTTTGATCTGAGCGTTTGGACTAAAAATGGTGATAGGTACGATAACAGAATGTGTTATAGTTGTGGATATCATGGACACATTGCTGTTAACTGCCGGTATTGGAGTTATGAGACCAGGAGGTGCTATAACTGCAATATCAAAGGTCACATTGCCAGAGATTGCCCAAGGAGATCGAATGAAAGATGGAGGGCTAATTCTCAGAAATCGGCAAAAAAGATTCCAGTCAAAGTCAAGCCCCAGGAGCAAAAGGTTCTGAAACCTAAAGTTCCAGTACAGTCAACTCAAGAAAAGAAAATAAAACTTTCACAGGGGCAGAAAGACAGACTGAGGAAAAAGAGGAAGAAGGCGAGAGAGTATCTCGAGAAGATTTTGTCCTCGGGTTCACGGGACAAACAGATTAATAGTTCTGATGAATCTACTCCTTCATCTGCAAAGTTGAGCAAAAAGAATTCATCAGATACAAATCTGAGGACAAAAGAGGAGAAGAAAAAGGAGAAGGTCGGCGATGAATCTGACAGATCAAAGTCGGACAAGCCACCTTCAGGCAATGATTCTGGTTCGTTAAAACCAGGGGAGCCTTTGGTTGAGGTAAAAAAGGAGAATTCAGGTTTAGCAATGGATGATGCAAACTTTCCACCATTGTTGAGCAAGAATTCAAAATCACCCAAGGTCAGTCAGGCTTGGGTGAAATTGTTTAAATAGAAAAACCTGACTTGCCAGAGATCCCAAGATGGTATCGTGGATCATGAATCGGCACATTTCTTGAGAAATTTCACTTTGGTGATTTTTCGCCTCGTACGTGGTAAATCAGGGACATTAATTTGTACTTGATTTTCTACTGATGGTTTATGATCAAACTGGAAATGATAAATCTTTAAAAGGTTTGAAGAAAACAAGATGATGAGATAACCCCGAATCTACAAAATAGTTATCATACAAACTAATTTTTCCGGAAAAACAATTTTGATTAAAACAAACTTAAGTGTTTTGAAATCATAATGGGAAAATAGTTTGTTGTGAGGGGGAGTTCTGATTGTTTTTGCACGAGAATGGTGAATTGAGGTAATTCACATTATGTTGTCAAGTTTCTTGTATAGTTTGTTTTCAATTTTTTTTCTTCAGAAAATCAAAATTGAAATAAATTTTGATTTTAGGGGGAGTAATAAAATTTTGAAAAATTTAAAAAAATTGAAAAATGAAAATGAGTTTTGCTGCAAAAAGAGGAGATGATAGTACATCGGTGGACTATCACAGCATGCTAGAGATTTGTAAAGACAAAATTGTTTTTAAACAAGTCTTACTAATGATGTGTTAGTAGGCTTCACACAGTTAGTAAATTGTATTCGAGATATAAACATAAAATCAAAACTTACTTATTTTGTGGGGAACACTACTTGGATATATAGGTAACCCCTGAAATCTCGTCTGAAAGGTTTCTTATTCTGGAATACTAGGTTCTTGTACTCAAATGATGTCTGGGGTATTATTCCGGGACTTCTGCTGAACGGTGGTTCTGACCTAGTCCCTGGCTAATACTTTCTTCATATGCTTGAAACATAGCATAAAGCCCTCAGCTGATTAGACAATAAAATTGATGATCAGTTGTTGTAGCTGAAAAGATCCTCTAAAGGGGACCCACTGCTAAGTCGAAGCTGATATCTCTATGCTGAACGGAAGTTCTGACCTGAGATCCCTCAGTTCTCGCATTTTTCCCCTAATTTATATACAGATATCATTTGTAGTTATACTTACCTGTAGATCAGAATATTGGGATCTGGATACGGGAGTATATTCAAGAGGTGGAACACTCAAATAAGTTTAAGTGCTAAAACATTAAATACGTATCTTGAATCAATTGAAAACTTGTGTAGAGGTTTAAGTGGACAACAATACTGACAATCAGAAGTAAATTTGTTTTTAACATTTGCTGATTAATCAAGATCAACGGTGTTAGTGATATGTCTAAAAAACTGATATGATCCTCTTGCACAATCTCTCAAAAATAGTGTTCATTTCTGTATTTCTCTAAATTCAAAAATCCAAAAATATTGTATTTTTGTTTGATATTTGAAAACTACAAAAAGATTTTCGACAACAGAGTGTGAAGAACTGATATTTGACATTTCAAGTGCTAAACATGTTGAACTTGTGGTTTGGGAGAGTGTGTTAGATTGTGAAGATTTGAAATGCAAAATTGGTTCATTAACTTGATGACTAAGTTGAATGGTAACCTACAGTTTGATCTTCATAATTTTTCTTATCTGATTTGCTGAGTCATTAAATTTGTGACAACTCGAATTTCCACGATTTCTAGCTTCGTGTTTATTACACGTAATTGTGTTGATTGTTTGTTTACACGACTAGTTGCTTCGCAGCGGAACACGTTTGTATTATGTTTAATAGTGTTATGAATGATGTGTTTTATTTGTGTACAACATACGTGCCTTTGTGGATATATAATTGTGTATTGCTAGTGTATGTCATGTGCGTAGTATACTTATTAGTAAACATGGAGCTCTAGCCGAAAATATCCCTTGCCAAACATCCTTACCCACGAAAACACCATGTTGGTGAAAACACCTTATGTGTTTTCGTCCAACATATGACCAACGAAAACCAAATGGGCTTTGGCCCAGTAGCAATTAAATATAAGGTCTTGTTTTATTTAGTATACGAATTCGGTAACCAGAAACCCTAATCACCACTCATTCTCTCTCGTTCATCTTGTGAAACCCTACGGCAGTCTTGATCAACCGAGTCTGATACATCGACGGAAGTACCACTTTCCCGCTTAGGTTTGTAATCGATTACTTATCTGTTTGGAATCACTTGCTTATTGATATCATGAATAATCGGGTAGCACATAATGATTATGAATGTATGATTTGTATTGATCCGTATGATAAGAGTGTTTAGGATCTAATGTAAAAATCTGTGTGTGATGAATGCTGTTTATGTGAATTGGATACTGATAACTTTGGTTACAATTCGTTGATTCGGTAATAACTGGATGATATGACAATTGAGTATTTTCTATGAGTTGCTCGGACTGAATGATGATGTGATAAATTCTGGAACTTTTGGTGTAACCGATTAGATGATCATTTGGAATCTGTGTTACGTAACTGATGTTGTTGATGTTTGAAACTAACGAAAACAGGAACTATCGAAATCAGAAAGGTTAGACGAAAACACAAGTGTTTTCGTCACACCTGATGTTTAACGAAAACCAGTATATTCGGCCCATTAGTGTTTTCGCCCAGAATGTTTTCGGCCCAATGTTGTTTTCGGCCCACTTGTGATTTCGCCCAAAACTGATTTCGGCCCAAGCTTTTGGTTTTCGGCCCTTAGTGATTTCGATTGGAATTATGTAACTGTGAATCTTGTGTGTCAAATTTGTTACTTGGTTAGCTCTGTTAATTGTAACTCGGTTAGTTAATAAGTCATGTTAAATTGATTAACATAGTTAAGTTAACCCCATTAACCAAGTTGTATGTGTTAACCCTGTTAAGTATGTAACCCAGTTAAATGTGATAATTTTGTTAAGTATGTTAACTTAGTTATATATGCTGATCTTGTTAAACCTGATAACCTTGTTGAGTGTGATATTGTATAACCATAATAGACTTGACCAAGAACCCCGTCATGGGATGCATAAAGTATGTACATGAAATAAATGCTATTTGTTACATGACGATGAATACTTAAACACACTTGTGACGTAAATGACATGTGAAGTATTTCGAACACGAACTGATTGTATACATATGCGCGTACTATAGGTCGTGATTGATTAACTGTGAGCGTGTGTATTTCTTTAGCATACCGAGCAAACCAAGGTGAGTTCACACTCTTACCAAGGCATGGGATTCCCTGGGGTGTTGGGAATGGGATTGAAAGGTTGATTAGATACTCTATTGACACTATGACTAGACTACCACTTTACTATCCTCGGTTGTGAAGGATACCTATAGTTACGAGTAGTCTAGTGGTTATACAACGTGGAACACCACCACCAGTAACGTGGAACACCACCACCAGTAACGTGGAACACCACCACCAGTAACGTGGAACACTACCACCAGTAACGTGGAACACCACCACCAGTAACGTGGAACACCACCACCAGTAACGTGGAACACCACCACCAGTAACGTGGAACACCACCACCAATAGAACATACAAACGGCCCAGTAGAGCCACCTGTTACAAACGAACTTACTATTACGCATTTACTTTCTGTGAACTCGCTCAACTAGTTTGTTGATCATTCTGTTACATGCCTTGCAGATCGTTAGGTACTTGGAGCTTGCACACGGAGGAGCTGGTCGTTGTGGGGCTTGGATCTTGATCATCTTGATAAACACTTTTGATATTTGATACTTATTTGCTATGGGTTTGACAATAATACGCTTCCGCTAAACAATGACAACTTACTTATGTTTTGGAAACGCCTTTCATATGGAATTGGTTTGGTTTATATTGCATTTACTTTTACTTTATACAATGTTCTGTATGATTGGTGGCTTGATCCTGGTCAGTCACGCTCCCAAGCGGTGATACTCCGCAGGTGGATTTTGGGGGTGTGACAGATTGGTATCAGAGCCATTGGTTATAGAGAACTAGGTTTTAATATGGGAAAACGATTTTATTAAAACCAGACTATAACCAGAACAGTGCTCTCAACGATCCACAACGACGCTTCGCTCCACGTGCAAGACTCAACTTCCTAGGTAATAAGGTTTATGTCTATTACCTGCTTGCTAGAACTGTTTAGAACTTTGCTCGTAGTATGCTTACCCTACTATTGCTCACTATCTGTTATTGCTTAAGAACACTTATGTGCCTACACTTTTCTGTCATCGCACTACTCGCGAACCATTCATACTTATGCTACCTTTACTGTTCGATCATGTCTGGACGTGTTAACATGACTCAAGCCCAGTTGACGGCTCTCATTAACGAACAAGTTGCTGCGGCACTTACAGCCGCACAAGCAGGAGGTATAACCTGCTAACCCAGACCTATCCTAGGATGTTGATCCTACTCTCATGACCCAACTCTCGCGCTTAACCTTGACCTATCTTTCTCGCGCAACGGGTCGGAACGCATAGCAACCTGTCTGCACATTCAAGAACTTCATGGACTATCGTCCAAGCACATTCAGTGGCACAGAAGGAGCAGTGGGACTACTCCATTGGTTTGGGAAGCTCGAGTTAGTATTCGGGATGTGTGTATGCCCTGAGACTCGCAGGGTCAAGTACGCCACTGGTACTTTGGAGGAAATCGCGCTAATCTGGTGGAACGCGCAAGTACGGGTACTAGGGTTGGCAGCTGCTAACGCCACCCCATGGAACGAATTCAAAGAACACATTATAAGGGAATACTACACGTGTGATGACATCCACAAGTTGGGAGTGGAGCTCTATCATTGGAAAATGACGGGGTCAGAAATTGAAGCTTATACGAAACAGTCGAACGAATTGACCATCTTGTGTCCAACCATGGTGGACCCTCCAAGCAAGCGTATCGAATTTTACCTCAAGGGTCTAGCCTCAGAGATTCAGAGCCATGATACATCGGCTAACCTCGACAATATCCAAGACATTCAGCGTCTTGCACATCGCCTCATGGATCAGGCAGTGGAACAGAACAGGCTGCCTAGTTGTATCAGCGCTATTACTACCGCTACCACTCCTGCTACTCCCGCTACTCCTAGTGACAGCAAGCGGAAATGGGATGGGTATTCCAGCAAGGGTTCAGCTACCGTTCAGTCTCAAGCACAGCAGCAGCGCAAGAATAGTGATCACCAGAGCCGAGTCAGCCAACTTCTGGTGGTCAGGGGCAGGGTGGATATCGGGGAATTCACCCAATGTGTAACTAATGCAACAGACACCACGGTGGTTAGTGCAACGAGGGACGTTTCCAGAGGTGTCTCAAGATGGGCCATGAAGCCAAGGATTCAGGAGTCCACGGCCTGCAAATCGGAATCGCCAGCAGCAACAACAAGCAGAAATCCCATGCAAAGAAAAGAAGTTGGAAGACCATCCAGCTGTACGCGACTTTCCTCAGGTGTTTCCTAAAGATTTACCTGGTCTACCTCCTCATCGTCAAGTCGAGTTTCAGATTGAGTTAGCTCCTGGAGCAGCACCAATAGCCCGCGCATCGTATCGTTTAGCTCCAACCGAACTGGAAGAACTGTCGAAGCAGCTACAAGAGCTCTTGGAAAAGGGCTTTATTCGTCCAAGCTCTTCGCCTTGGGGAGCTCCAGTGTTATTTGTGAAGAAGAAAGACGGTACGTTCAGGATGTGCATCGACTACCGCGAACTCAATAAGGTGACGGTGAAGAACCGTTATCCTCTTCCGCGCATAGATGACTTATTCGACCAGTTGCAAGGGTCGTGTTATTACTCCAAGATAGACTTGAGGTCAGGTTATCATCAGCTGAGAGTCCGGGATGAGGACGTCTCCAAAACCGCTTTCAGAACTCGCTACGGTCATTACGAGTTTCTGGTCATGCCATTCGGGCTTACGAACGCGCCTGCAGTCTTCATGGATCCTATGAACAGGGTGTGCAAACCTTATCTTGACAAGTTCGTCATTGTCTTCATTGATGACATTCTGATCTACTCCAAGAATCAGGAGGAGCACGAGCAGCATTTGCGTCTTATTTTGGAACTTCTTCGAAAGGAGCAATTGTACGCAAAGTTTTCAAAATGCGACTTCTGGCTTCGTGAAGTCCATTTCTTAGGCCATGTGGTGAACAAGGATGGGATTCATGTCGATCCATCCAAGGTTGATTCGATCAGAAACTGGCCAGCACCGCGTACACCGACAGAAATACGCCAATTCTTGGGTTTGGCGGGTTACTACAGGCGATTTATTAAAGACTTCTCCAAGATCGCGCAACCACTTACTATGTTAACACAGAAAGGTGTCGTTTACAGATGGGGTAATACGCAAGAGACAGCTTTTCAGTACTTAAAGGATAGGCTTTGCAGCGCACCTATCCTCTCATTGCCAGAGGGCACAGATGACTTCGTGGTTTATTGTGACGCATCGATACAGGGGCTTGGTTGCGTATTGATGCAGCGGGATAAAGTTATTGCATACGCCTCTCGGCAACTCAAGGTTCATGAACGGAATTATACGACGCACGATTTAGAGCTGGGAGCTGTTGTTTTCGCGCTTAAGATATGGCGACACTACCTGTACGGTACCAGGTGCACGATTTACACCGATCACAGGAGTCTCGAGCATATTCTTAAGCAAAAGGATTTGAATATGCGTCAACGGAGATGGGTTGAACTTCTGAACGACTACGAATGCGCCATCAAGTATCATCCAGGCAAGGCCAATGTAGTGGCTGATGCCCTCAGTCGGAAAGACGCTCTACCTAAGCGCGTGCGAGCGCTACAGCTTACTATTCAGTCCAGTCTTCCTGCACAGATACGAGCTGCTCAGTTAGAAGCACTGAAACCCGAGAACGTTAAAGCTGAAGCCTTACGCGGCTCAAGGCAACGCATGGAACAAAAGGAAGACGGCGCCTACTATGTAACGGGGCGTATTTGGGTCCCACTTTATGGCGGTTTACGCGAACTTGTAATGGATGAAGCTCACAAGTCTCGCTATTCGGTACATCCAGGGTCGGATAAAATGTACCACGACATCAGCACTACTTATTGGTGGCCTAGTATGAAGGCTCACATCGCTACGTACGTTGGAAAATGCTTAACCTGTGCGAGAGTCAAGGTTGAATATCAGAAACCAGCTGGTCTACTTCAGCAGCCCAAGATACCGCAGTGGAAATGGGAAGAAATTTCCATGGATTTCGTTACGGGTTTACCTAGATCCCAGCGTGGGAATGACACTATTTGGGTAATCGTTGATCGACTCACAAAGTCTGCTCACTTCTTGGCTATCAAAGAAACGGATAAGTTTTCTACCCTAGCAGACGTCTATCTTAAAGAAGTTGTTTCGAGGCACGGAGTGCCCACCTCTATTATTTCGGATCGCGATGCACGATTCACGTCAGAGCTTTGGCAAGCGATGCACAAATCCTTCGGCTCACGATTAGACATGAGCACAGCATATCATCCTCAGACGGATGGGCAGTCTGAGCGAACTATTCAAACTCTAGAAGACATGCTTCGAGCGTGTGTTATCGATTTCGGCAACGGCTGGGAAAAGCACCTCCCTTTGGTGGAGTTCTCGTACAATAACAGTTACCATACCAGCATTCAAGCCGCTCCATTCGAGGCATTGTACGGACGTAAATGCCGGTCACCTCTCTGTTGGGCAGAGGTGGGGGATAGTCAGATTACGGGTCCAGATATTGTAGTGGACGCCACAGAAAAGATTGCACAGATACGACAACGCATGGCGGCAGCACGCGACCGTCAGAAAGCCTACGCGGACAAGCGTAGAAAGCCATTGGAATTTGAGGTCGGGGACCGGGTTTTATTGAAAGTTTCACCCTGGAAGGGTGTGGTTCGATTTGGTAAACGAGGCAAACTGAATCCGCGGTACGTCGGACCATTCGAAATCTTAGAAAAGATTGGCAAAGTAGCCTACAGATTAAAACTACCAGCTGAACTCGGTGCAGTTCACAATGTATTTCACGTGTCGAATCTGAAGAAGTGCCTGTCAGATGAGACCCTTATAGTTCCTTTTAAGGAACTCACTATCGATGAGCGGTTGCAGTTCGTCGAGGAACCAGTTGAAATCACGGACCGGGATGTTAAGGTCCTCAAACACAAGAGAATCCCTCTTGTTCGAGTTCGTTGGAACTCCCAGCGTGGCCCAGAGTATACCTGGGAACGCGAAGATCAAATGAAAGAAAAGTACCCCCAATTGTTCGAAACCAATGCATCCACTACTGAGACTGAAGCTACCACTGCGGAATTTCGGGACGAAATTCCAAATCAACGGGGGGATGATGTGACACCCCAGGAAAACCAGTGAACAATACAGCTTACCTAGCTTCCTCAGTAAACGCATGCCAAATTTCGGGACGAAATTTCTTTCAAGTTGGGGATAATGTGACAACTCGAATTTCCACGATTTCTAGCTTCGTGTTTATTACACGTAATTGTGTTGATTGTTTGTTTACACGACTAGTTGCTTCGCAGCGGAACACGTTTGTATTATGTTTAATAGTGTTATGAATGATGTGTTTTATTTGTGTACAACATACGTGCCTTTGTGGATATATAATTGTGTATTGCTAGTGTATGTCATGTGCGTAGTATACTTATTAGTAAACATGGAGCTCTAGCCGAAAATATCCCTTGCCAAACATCCTTACCCACGAAAACACCATGTTGGTGAAAACACCTTATGTGTTTTCGTCCAACATATGACCAACGAAAACCAAATGGGCTTTGGCCCAGTAGCAATTAAATATAAGGTCTTGTTTTATTTAGTATACGAATTCGGTAACCAGAAACCCTAATCACCACTCATTCTCTCTCGTTCATCTTGTGAAACCCTACGGCAGTCTTGATCAACCGAGTCTGATACATCGACGGAAGTACCACTTTCCCGCTTAGGTTTGTAATCGATTACTTATCTGTTTGGAATCACTTGCTTATTGATATCATGAATAATCGGGTAGCACATAATGATTATGAATGTATGATTTGTATTGATCCGTATGATAAGAGTGTTTAGGATCTAATGTAAAAATCTGTGTGTGATGAATGCTGTTTATGTGAATTGGATACTGATAACTTTGGTTACAATTCGTTGATTCGGTAATAACTGGATGATATGACAATTGAGTATTTTCTATGAGTTGCTCGGACTGAATGATGATGTGATAAATTCTGGAACTTTTGGTGTAACCGATTAGATGATCATTTGGAATCTGTGTTACGTAACTGATGTTGTTGATGTTTGAAACTAACGAAAACAGGAACTATCGAAATCAGAAAGGTTAGACGAAAACACAAGTGTTTTCGTCACACCTGATGTTTAACGAAAACCAGTATATTCGGCCCATTAGTGTTTTCGCCCAGAATGTTTTCGGCCCAATGTTGTTTTCGGCCCACTTGTGATTTCGCCCAAAACTGATTTCGGCCCAAGCTTTTGGTTTTCGGCCCTTAGTGATTTCGATTGGAATTATGTAACTGTGAATCTTGTGTGTCAAATTTGTTACTTGGTTAGCTCTGTTAATTGTAACTCGGTTAGTTAATAAGTCATGTTAAATTGATTAACATAGTTAAGTTAACCCCATTAACCAAGTTGTATGTGTTAACCCTGTTAAGTATGTAACCCAGTTAAATGTGATAATTTTGTTAAGTATGTTAACTTAGTTATATATGCTGATCTTGTTAAACCTGATAACCTTGTTGAGTGTGATATTGTATAACCATAATAGACTTGACCAAGAACCCCGTCATGGGATGCATAAAGTATGTACATGAAATAAATGCTATTTGTTACATGACGATGAATACTTAAACACACTTGTGACGTAAATGACATGTGAAGTATTTCGAACACGAACTGATTGTATACATATGCGCGTACTATAGGTCGTGATTGATTAACTGTGAGCGTGTGTATTTCTTTAGCATACCGAGCAAACCAAGGTGAGTTCACACTCTTACCAAGGCATGGGATTCCCTGGGGTGTTGGGAATGGGATTGAAAGGTTGATTAGATACTCTATTGACACTATGACTAGACTACCACTTTACTATCCTCGGTTGTGAAGGATACCTATAGTTACGAGTAGTCTAGTGGTTATACAACGTGGAACACCACCACCAGTAACGTGGAACACCACCACCAGTAACGTGGAACACCACCACCAGTAACGTGGAACACTACCACCAGTAACGTGGAACACCACCACCAGTAACGTGGAACACCACCACCAGTAACGTGGAACACCACCACCAGTAACGTGGAACACCACCACCAATAGAACATACAAACGGCCCAGTAGAGCCACCTGTTACAAACGAACTTACTATTACGCATTTACTTTCTGTGAACTCGCTCAACTAGTTTGTTGATCATTCTGTTACATGCCTTGCAGATCGTTAGGTACTTGGAGCTTGCACACGGAGGAGCTGGTCGTTGTGGGGCTTGGATCTTGATCATCTTGATAAACACTTTTGATATTTGATACTTATTTGCTATGGGTTTGACAATAATACGCTTCCGCTAAACAATGACAACTTACTTATGTTTTGGAAACGCCTTTCATATGGAATTGGTTTGGTTTATATTGCATTTACTTTTACTTTATACAATGTTCTGTATGATTGGTGGCTTGATCCTGGTCAGTCACGCTCCCAAGCGGTGATACTCCGCAGGTGGATTTTGGGGGTGTGACAAAATTGAACTGCAAATTGTATTAGTTTGTAATAGTATGGTTGAGTTTTGCAGGTTTCTGATCCTGTTGCTACGAATAGCCAGGAGACACATCAGAACCAGAGGAGAGCTTAAACAGAGAAAGCCAGGAGTTGATTTCAATGGTGATAACGACTTCCAGACAGAGATCCTAGCATTATGATAGGGGGAGTCTGATGAAAGTTAGAGCCAGAGAATGATCCAGGCATGTGATTCCAGGAAGGAATTCCTGAAGAAAAACTATTCCAGGCTGAGTTCCTGAAGAAGGCCGAACAAGATTGAAGATTTGTGATTGTTTGAAGACTTTCACTGAAGATTCCGTCAACATTCAAGGGGGAGTCTGTTGGTGCAGTTGTCTGTCGACTACATCTTCGTTCGTGTCTTAGAATGATAGAATGACAAAGAGAAAGAAGCCCGAAGACTGATCAAGACTGAAGAACTGAAGACAGCATGGTGTGACTCGATAGTCGACTCCATCAACATCTGAGGGGGAGTCTGTTGGTGCACTACATCTGCTGATTCCGTCTTGTATCGAGTCATTGTCTTAGAACGTTAGATCTGGGCTCGAAATACGAGAAATAGTGAAATGTATAGGTTTTAGAAGTTGGGCTGCTTTTAGAGTCATATTAGATAGTTGGATCGCTTTAGTGGTCATTTATTGGGCTGGACCGCTCATTAGGTTAAAGAGGTGAACCGCTCGAGTGGTATCAAGCTTGGACCGCTCGAACAGCAAATCTTATGGACCGCTTATGAGACATCTTATATGGGCCGCTTATTGGGCCTGTCCAATAAGCGGTCCCAGACCTCTATAAATACCCTAAAGGCGATCTTAGTTAGAACATTGTGTAGAAATCGTGTCGAAGTTCTGCCGGTGCGAGATTAGAGCTGTAAACGTTTGAAATCAGTAAAACAAGTAGTTAAAGTGATTTGCCTGCTGTTTCTACCTTAGTTTCTTGTTATTCCGCACCTGAAACCAAGGAGAAAGCCTCTGAACGACTCGTTCGGGTCATCACACGATCCTACAATACCTTCTTACACCTTAAGATGATCTTGGAATGGATGGAAGTGAGTTGAAGGTGGTGGTGGTGTGGGGTACTATGTCCGACCGAGAGGAGGGAGCAAGGGGAGGAGATGCTGGTGTGTGTAGTGTGTGTGAGAATGAGGACTTCATATCTTCTTATAACCATCTAATGCTATTATCCAATGGGTCTTGTGTCCATTAAGTACAATACAAATCCTTCACAAAATCATGGGAGATTTAGTGTGATCAAGGGTGGGCCACACCCTTGATGCCATGAATCAAGAGGGGGGGTATTAGTTGGGTTTTAATGATAAGTTAAGTGATTAAGTTAGATTTCAAGTATAGTGTTTAGTGTTCAAGTGTATTATGTGTTATATAGTGTGTTAGAGTGTTCGGGGATCATAACTAGCTCATAAACATTAAAACAATGCTTCTACTATAATTTTGGTGTTTCGGGTAATGTCCGGTTGTTCGGTTAGATACCAGTTCGTTAAAGTGTCAAACTATTCCGTTTAGTGATCTTTAAGTACCCTTTTGTGACACTTTTAATTCCCGACACTTTGAAAAGCATTCAGGACCATTTTGCCATATTTTTGCATGTAATTAGCTTGTTAAAATGCTGAATTTTGCTGAAATGTGCTGAATTCAGCACTTTAAGTGGGTTTTAGGCACTTTCCGGCACTTAAACTATCACCTAGTGAGGCAGTTTTGTGATCCTTACTTTCCTACACACTATACTAGTGTGAAATTTAGTCTCTGGCCCATACAGGGTCTCAAAACACTGTTTGTCTATGTACTGAACATCGTCAGCATTTTTCTTAGTTATCCGCTAACTGTGCTAGCTATGCTTTATGAATCATTTATGTCACTAAAGTTTGTATGTAAAGATGATGTGACAGTATGTAATGTGATGCACATGTAAATATGATACAGTAATCAGAAAGCAGTCATTTGTAATTCAGCACAGTCATTAAGCACTAATCATGGTTAATTAAATTGTACGGATACCTAGATTTTTGACGGTTCTCACATTCTCCCCCTGTTAAGAAAATTTTGTCCTGAAATTTTAGTTCTGCTACTAGCTGCAGGGGTCTTGGGGAACTAATGTGGGTATTTCTCTTTCATGCGATCCTCACGCTCCCAAGTAAACTCGGGGCTGTGACGCGCGTTCCAACGAACCTTGACGAGTTTGACATTACTCTTACGCGTCTTGTTAACCTTCCAATCAGTAACCTCATCAGGTTCTTCAGTAAAGTGGAGTGTGTCGTCAATGTGAACTTCATCGGCAGGAATGACAACTGTTTCTTGAGTTGGACTCTTCTTCAGATTAGATACATGAAATGTATCATGAACGCCATTTAGTTCTGCGGGTATATCCAACTTGTAAGCTACAAGACCAATCCTTTCTAGGATTTTGAACGGTCCAATGTATCGCAGGTTCAACTTCCTACGCTTCCCAAAGCGTGCTACACCCTTCCAGGGTGAAACCTTTAATAAAACCATATCTCCTACTTTAAACTCCAAAGGTTTCCTCCTTTGGTCCGCATAGCTCTTTTGTCGATCACGAGCTGCCTTGATGTGCTCTCGGATCTGAATAATCTTATCAGACGTCTCTTGAACCAATTCGGGGCCAATAAGCTGTCTATCACCCACGTGTGCCCAGCATACCGGTGATCGACACTTGCGTCCATAGAGGGCTTCAAATGATGCAGCTTGAATGCTTGCATGGTAACTGTTGTTATATGAGAATTCAACCAAAGGTAGATGGGTGTCCCAACTGCCACCCAAATCCATTACGCAAGCTCGCAACATGTCTTCTAGCGTCTGAATCGTTCGTTCGCTCTGGTCTTCTGTTTGTGGGTGAAAAGCAGTACTCAGATTTAACTGAGAACCAAAGGCTTCTTGGAAGGATTGCCAAATCCTTGATACAAACCTTCCGTCTCTATCAGAAATAATCGAGAGAGGCACTCCATGACGTGCAACAATCTCTCTGAGGTATAGCTCGGCAAGCTTGCTAGTGTTATCTTTTTCCTTGATTGGCAAAAAGTGTGCAGATTTCGTCAGATGGTCTACGATTACCCAAATCGTATCATGACCTCTGGGTGTCATTGGTAACTTCATTATAAAATCCATTGAAATCTGCTCCCATTTCCACATGGGTATTTCAGGTTGTTGCAGGAGGCCTGAAGGCTTTTGATATTCGGCCTTTACCTTGGCACAAGTCAAACAGTTGCCAACAACGTTGCAACATCGCCTTTCAATCTCGGCCACCAGTAGAAATCCTTTAAATCTTGGTACATCTTATCCGATCCTGGATGGATCGAGTACCGTGACTTGTGAGCTTCATCGAAAATTACTTACCCAAATTCTTCCCATGAAACACAATGTTCCTTCCTCATTGGGTACTAACTGTTTCTCCATCTCACGGAGATATTCGTTCACAAGGTTCTCCTTCTTGAGAGCTTCTCTCTACGCAGCATGAATGCGCAATGAGAGGTCCGTTTGAATGATTATTTCCAAAGCCCTAACCCTTATGGGCTTGATCCTTTCTTTCCGACTCAAGGCGTCTGCTACGACATTCGCCTTCCCTGGGTGATACTTAATCTCACAATCATAATCGTTCAACAGCTCCACCCATCGGCGCTGTCTCATATTAAGCTCTTTCTGATCGAATATATGTTGCAAAACTCTTGTGATCAGTAAAGATCGTACAGCGGATACCATATAAATAATGTCGCCAGATCTTTAATGCAAACACCACTGCGCGCCTAATTCCAAATCATGCGTGGTGTAATTTTTCTCATGAACCTTTAATTGGCGCGAAGCATAGGCTATAACCTTCTGTCGCTGCATCAGCACGCAGCCTAAGCCTTGACACGAGGCATCGCAATATACTACGAAATCATCAGTGCCTTCGGGTAGGGATAGGATCGGTGCATCGTAAAGCTTGTTCTTCAACAACTGAAAAGCTTCTTCTTGCTTATCTCCCCATTCATACTTCTTGTCCTTTTGAGTGAGGGAGGTCAATGGTTGAGCGATTTTTGAAAAATCCTCAATGAATCTGCGATAATACCCTGCCAAACCTAGGAACTGACGGATCTCGGTTGGCGTCTTCGGAGTCTCCCAATTCTTGATCGCCTCGATCTTTGTGGGATCCACATGAATTCCATCTTTGTTAACCACAGGACCAAGGAACTGAACTTCGCGCAACCAGAACTCGCACTTCGAGAACTTTGCATTCAATTTCTCTTCCTTGAGCAGCTCTAAGATAGCTCTTAGATGTTGCTCATGTTCTTCCTTCGTTTTTGAATAAATCAAAATATCGTCGATAAACACAATTACAAATTTATTGAGATATGGCTTGCAGACTCTATTCATCAAATCCATAAACACTGCTGGCGCGTTTGTCAAACCAAACGGCATAACCAGGAACTCGTAGTGTCCATATCGAGTTCTGAAGGCAGTCTTCGGAATACTCTCCTCTTGAATTCTCAACTGGTGATAACCTGATCGAAGATCGATCTTGGAGTAAAAAATGGAACCTTGTAGTTGGTCGAACAGGTCATCAATCCTTGGCAAAGGATACCGATTCTTAATGGTCAACTTGTTTAACTCTCGGTTGTCGATACACATGCGGAAACTACCGTCCTTCTTCTTAACAAACAACACTGGAGCTCCCCAAGGAGAGAAGCTTGGTCTAATAAATCCCATGTTCAATAGCTCCTAAAGTTATGTCGACAACTCTTGCGTTTCTGAAGGTGCAAGTCGATAGGGTGCCTTAGCTATAGGCGCGGCGCCTGGAACTAAGTCAATGTGGAATTCGACTTGTCGCTGTGGCGGCAATCCTGGCAAGTCTTCGGGGAAGACTTCAGGATATTCCCTAACAACTGGGATATTTTCCAACTTCGGCTCAACGGCTTCTTTGTCCACAATATGTGCCAAGAAGGCAACACATCCTTTCTGCAAACACTTTCGAGCTTTCAAGCAACTGATGATCCTTAGGGGCGTATCGTGCTTCTCCCCATGCACTACAATTGTCTCCCCATTCGCCATCGGGATGCGAATGATCTTCTCGTGACATACGATTTCTGCTCGGTTGCTGGACAACCGATCCATTCCAACTACCACGTCAAAGCTTCCCAACTCGACGGGCAGAAGATCAAGTGAAAACTCGTGCTCTCCCAGTTCTATCACGCAACCTCTAATGACTTCATTCGCTTCTACTAGCTTTCCATTGGCTAGTTCTATCGAGTATAGAATATCTAGCTTACTAGCTACTAACCCAAGCATATTCCTAAATTCTAGGGATACAAAACTATAATTGGCACCAGTATCAAACAGTACAGATGCAAAGCGTTGGTTGATAGGGAATGTACCAGTAACTACGTTCGGATCCTGGCGAGCTTCCCTAACTCCGATGTTGAAAACCCTTCCTTGAGCTTGATTGAGCTTTGGGCATTCTCTCTTGAAATGCCCCACGTCTCCACAGTTAAAGCAACCTGGTCCCCGACCATTTCCATTCCCATTACCCTGATTGTTGTTTACTCCATGGTTTCCACTACCAGCTTGATTCCCAAAATTACCACGATTACCATTACCGTTATTTCCTCCTTGATTGAGGTTTCCATACCCATTACCACCACGATTATTGTTTCCATTGCCATAACCTCTCTGACCATTGTTACCACGACCAGCACCAGCCCAACATGTTTCCTTTGAATGGCCAACCTTCCCACAAGACTCACATCTTCCAGCTCGGCATCGTCCATTGTGATGCAGCTGACACGTATCGCATTTGGGCAAAGTGCCCATATACCCTTTTCCTTTGTTTTCAGCACCAGTTTTGACCTCAGCTGGTGGGTTTGTCTCTTTCTTCTTGTTCGCACTGCTGGTACCTTTCTTAAAATTTGAGAACTTCCGTTTGTTCTCACCTAATGACTCAACGTGAGTCTCCTTCTTCTTCTGGTCAGAGATCGAAAACTTGTTTAACTTGATTGCTTCTTCAGTTAGCGCCACACTTAGATCAATAGCCTCGGTGATTGTGGCAGGCTTCGACGTTGTCACCATACTCATGATTTAGGGTGCCAATCCCCAAATAAAGCGCTCGATGGGCTTGAATTCCGGATCAACCATGTATGGCACAACGCGAGACAAGTCGTGAAATCTCTGCACATATTCAGCAATTTTCGGACCGTCCATCTTGAGGTTCCAGAATTCAGTTTCCAATTTGTTGGATTTCGGCCCTTGAGCAGTACTTCTTTCGCATGAGTTCCTTCATTTCATCCCATGTCATGGCGTAAGCAGCCTCTTCTCCCAAGGTCTGGACTTGGAGATTCCACCAGGATAACGCTCCGTCTAGAAAGAGTCCCGAGATGTAGGTGACTTGGTGTTCCGGCGCACATTTGCTCATTCTCAACACAGAGTCAGTCTTCTCCGTCCATCTGACAAAAGCTACAACACCCCCGGTGCCGTCGAAATTCAGAGGCTTACAGTCTAAAAACTGCTTTTAGGTACAGCCTGTACAAGTAACATCATTCACAGCAAGCATTAGCGAACACACATGGAATATCCAAATGTAACGTAATGTGTCTTTAGGGTCACATCACCCTTGTCCAAATTGTCTATCAAACTACAACAGTCAAAAGTCAAAAAGTGGTCTTCAAAAAGGCTGTTCAATCTGGGCTCAATAGCTACACTCTCATCAAAAGTATGCTACCCGCATAAAACCAAAAACTGCTAAGCTGATGGTGGAGGAGGAGGAGGTGGAGGAACGAACAATAAACTGCGCACGTGCGCTAACTCCTCCTCAAGAGCATGAATGGTACGCAGCAGGTAACTAATCTGCTGCTCCATAGTAAGAAAACGAACGTCAAAATCTGGGTATGGCAGAAGAGGAGCCGGTGGAGTCACAAACGGTGACTGACAAGGACAAGGCGGAGGACGCGGAATCCTCTCTAACTCCATGACTCTACGGCACAACAACTCCTGCTGGAGCTGCAACAACAAAAGCAGATCATCCCTCGTGTAACCAGTGTAATGTGAAGCATGGTATGGATCAGAAACAAGCATCATGTTGGGCGGAAACCAAATAAGTGGCTCGCCCGATGGTGCAGAAGCAAAAGGAGCAGTATGTGAAAACTGTGGCATGAAGGGAATAGCTGCTGACACAGGAGGAATATGACTGGGCTGCTGACTCGATGGACCTTCCCCTGGACGGGGTGGAGGGATATCCTGTAAGAATGTGATCGGCAAGTCTGTACGGTGTGTGTCTGACACATGTGGATGAATCGGGGCGATATCAACGGGTGCATGGGTAGGTGCAGGTGGGGGAGTAACATGCCTAACAAAAGGAGGCAATTCATCATCGTCCTCGATCCACCCATTGCGGGTGAATGCATATCTGGGGTCAATCTGGGCTGCAAAAGGAGCATGATCAACAGGTGCAGGGATCGGGTCAGGTAAAGGTGGTGCAATAACTGGAATGTCAACGGGTTCATGCTCAGGAAAAGGATCGTGAGCAGGTATAGGCTCGGGTGCAATCATAGGCTCAGGGTCAGCTGGTGCTAACTCAGGATCAGCGGGTATCGGCTCGAGATCAGCGGGTATATCAAAAAGCTGATCGTCGGGGACGAAATCAACCTCATGCTCGGGATCAATGTCAGGGTCAAACTCATCATCAAACTCGAAATCCTGAACAGGTGCAGCAGACATAGCTGTGTCAGAATCAGAATCGGTGGGATAACGCTACAATCCCAGTGCGTGCAAAGTAGTAGATGACACAGACTCAAATGAATCAGGACCAGAATGGTCAGATGAAATCTCAATGACCGGAATCTCAATAAGCGGAACAACAATGACATCGTCGACTGGAGCTCCATCACCCTGGGCCTCCTCAGGGGGACCCTCAATAAAAAGATCGATATCCTCGTCAGACATGGCATCAAGAGGCAGATCCTCGAGAGGAAATGCAGCAAGAGGAAGAGGAGCGGGGATCGGAACAAGAAGTAGATCCTCGCCAGGAAAACCATTAGCTAGCGGTATAATGTCGCCCAGGTCAGGTAAAGCAAAGGGCTGAAAATCATTGTCATCGCTACTCTCAGTGTCAGATGTGAAGACCTCAGGGTCCGGGACAATCTCATCATCCGACACTATGGCCATAGGGTCTACGGTATCTGACAGCTCACTCTCAGATGAGGACATGGTGTCTGTGACAAAACAATCACAACATATGCACATATATCAACAATCATCAAATAAGCATGCAAGCAGTAACAGTGTAAGCATGTATTCATCCTAGTCATCCCAGACAATCCCACCCAGCCTCTCAGACTGAACTACCTAGCCTCTTAGACTAAAACCTCCCCAGTTTCTCAAATTGAACTACCCAGTCTCTCAGACTAAACTTCCCCAGTCTCTTAGACTGAACCTTCCCTAGTCTCTTAGACTAAACTTCCCCAGTCTCTTAGAGTGAATTATGAACATAAGCTTTGAAATGCGTTTTGTGCCCTTTGTTTGTAAAAATGTGTGTTTCCTGGATCTAGACTTTTTGTGTATGCAATCTAAACATGTTTGAAAACATTTTTGTGAGAGCCCTAATGATCGTAGTCTAGACTCGAGAAAGAATCCTAGTTCGCTATGATCGAAGCTCTGATACCAAGCTGTCACACCCTGACTTTTGCAGAAGCGTGATTATTGGTGTGACTTTCTTAATACCATAGCATTTAATCATAACAACGTTATATGATAAAAACCATAAGATGTTCAACAATTAATTAAGTTGAAAATAACATAACATACTTGTTTGAGACATCGACACCAAATTCAAATTTACAAACCACAACATGTTTAAAGGAGTTCATGAAGACTCAACAAAAGACCTTAAATAAAACTGGGTTTAGAAACATGTATCCCGTCCAGGAATAAGATACATCTCCTAAACCCTACGACCACGGATGACATCTTTTATTCATGACGCAGCTTGAAAACATGCAACACCCGCCAGATCCACTTAGTTCCCTGAAATACATGTAATTTGAAAGCATCAACAAAGGTTGAGCGAGTTCATGTGTTTGTAATAGTATGTATAAACCTTTGTAAACAGTGTATGTAAATCCCGGTATGAAAGCAAGCAAGGAAAAGATCACCAATGGTTTGCAAGGCCACTGATATGTGTGATGGTGTAGGAAGACTCAAACCTAGCAAATTTGTACCGGGCTTCCGGCTGGAAGACATAGTCACCCTATGGGCCACCTTGGTCCTCATGGGTGTGGGCTTGCTACACCCAAATAGATCTATCACTCATGTCCCTCGGTCCGTATACGAGGATTAATGGTCTCAAGTATCCGCCTACCCATTCACATGATCTATGGTTCTTTCCTAGGCTAACCATACCAATTGTATTCGTATGTAATCCTTTTGTAACATGTATTTCACCCCCGAAGTAAATAAACAAAACAGTTAAAAGAAAAGGGGGACATGAACTCACAGTTTTGCGTCTTCTGATCTCGCAACTCAAATCTCCTCAGCAAACACGACTCCCTACAATGTACTAGGGTCCATTAGACGAACAGGTCGTGCCTTGCCTTAGTATTTACGTTTTTGAGTTACGTTTCTTTTATGTCTCTAATATTATTCCAAGTTATAGTTACTTGTTAAAATAATAATTATTTTAACTTTAAATTATATTTAATTTTGGAATAATTGTTAAACCATATTTTTGTAATAATACTTTTCAAGTATTTATTTTCGTATTTCCTTCCCAATGATGGGGGTATCTCATGTATGTATATTCGCATTCTCGTATTTGTAGCTCCAAAATAATATATTTTTCAAGTCTAACTTAGAAAATATATATTTAAACTCATTTTGTCCAAAAATAATGTATTTCAAGAAAATATATATTTTTTTCCAAAAATCATATATCTTCTAAATATACTAAGAAAATATATTCTAACTTCCAAAAATAATATATTTTCTTCTTGTCGAAAATATGATGCACTTTGGTAATATTTACAAAAAATCATATTTTCATTTCTTGTATCCAAAATAATATTTACCAAAAATATATTTATAACGGTATTTTCCGGAATATTTTGTAAGTTACGTTTTTGCGTTCGGTTTCACAATATTAAGTGTGTAACTCATATATTTATTCCTTGTGATTTTTGGTATTATTTTGGATTGTAAATTCTTGGTATTTTGTTAAGTTATATTACTTTAAATCCTAAAATAATATAACTAATACACAAAGTATACAAATAATCACACACAATGTGTCTTTAATGTAAATATATATTCTAAATACATATTTATCTATTCATTTATAAAAACCAACCTCCAATACTTGTATTCTTGTAATAAAAATTATGGAAACGTTTATGTTGAAAACCATAGTTAAGACACACTTGTAAATATTCGTTTAGAAAATATTTTCTAAGGGTTTATATTTTTAGAAAATTTTGCCATAGTTTCCCCTAAAAACGGAGGTGTCCATGCTTATCAAAGCATATCATTTTCTTTTCAAAATCATCACAATCAATCAATAATCAACCCTAAACAACCTACACTTACCAAGTGTCAAAATATTGCTATCTACATAATAATCATGAACTTGAACTTTCATAAAAGCTTGTAGTAACTTGGTAGTGTGTTTAGTAGGTTTAGTTACCCTTTAAAGTGTGTTTATTTCTTTAAAAATCTCATTCTTGAAAGATTTAAGTGTTTACAACTTGTTAGATGATTTTTCCAAAAATCATTCTCTTGAATTTTTCTTGTAAACCATGTATTCTTATACTTGTTTCATCACTAGAAACATGATTAGTTTCTTTAAAAACAATGTTCTTGTAAATCTTGTGGTTTAACTTGGTTTCTTTGGAAAACTATCTTTGAAATCATTCAAGTGTATGTCTAGTAACATATTACATGTTCCATAATTCATAAAATCATGTTCATTTTTCAAGTTCATGTAAACATAAAGCATGATGATCTTGGTCTTTCACAAGATCACCACCTTAACTTACTAGATCATATGTTTAATCACAATCTAGTAGGTTCCTTATGATATCTAACATCACTAACATAAATCATCAATCATCAAGAAGCAAATAAACACAAATCAACATGATTTCATATGTTAATAAGCTTATGTTAGAGATTTATGATTATGTTCCTTAGTATTCATCATGATTATCAATGTATATCATCTTTTAACCAACAATATATGAAGTAACAAGAGATCATAAGGGCCTTACTACTAGCACAAGGCTAGGGAAGAACACAAGATGATGGAGTTGACAAATGTGGAGGATAAAAGCAATCGGGAGAGGTCCTTCAAGATCCAAGAGCACCAAGCTTCCTTAAACACCTTCTTACACCTTAGGATGATCTTGGAATGGATGGAAGTGAGTTGAAGGTGGTGGTGGCATGGGGTGCTATGTTCGGCCGAGAGGAGGGAGCAAGGGGAGGAGATGGATGGTGTGTGTAGGGTGGGTCACACCCTTGAGTACAATCTAATGCTATTATCCAATGGGTCTTGTGTCCATTAAGTACAATACAAATCCTTGACAAAATCATGGGAGATTTAGTGTGATCAAGGGTGGGCCACACCCTTGATGCCGTGAATCAAGAGGGGGGGGGGGTATTAGTTGGGTTTTAATGATAAGTTAAGTGATTAAGTTAGATTTCAAGTATAGTGTTTAGTGTTCAAGTGTATTATGTGTTATATAGTGTGTTAGGGTGTTCGGGGATCATAACTAGCTCAGAAACATTAAAACAATGCTTCTAGTATAATTTTGGTGTTCCGGGTAAAGTCCGGTTGTTCGGTTAGATACCGGTTCGTTAAAGTGTCAAACTATTCCGTTTAGTGATCTTTAAGTACCCTTTTGTGACACTTTTAATTCCCGACACTTAGGAAAGCATTCAGGACCATTTTACCATATTTTTGCATGTAATTAGCTTGTCAAAATGCTGAATTTTGCTGAAATGTGCTGAATTCAGCACCTTAAGTGGGTTTTAGGCACTTTCCGGCACTTAAACTATCACCTAGTGAGGCAGTTTTGTGATCCTTACTTTCCTACACACTATACTAGTGTGAAATTTAGTCTCTGGCCCATACAGGGTCTCAAAACACTGTTTGTCTATGTACTGAACATCGTCAGCATTTTTCTGAGTTATCCGCTTACTGTGCTAGCTGTGCTTTGTGCATCGTTTATGTCACTAAAATTTGTATGTAAAGATGGTGTGACAGTATGTAATGTGATGAACATGTAAGTATGATACAGTAATCAGAAAGCAGTCACTTGTAATTCAGCACAGTCATTAAGCACTAATCATGGTTAATTAAATTGTACGGATACCTGAATTTTTGACGGTTGTCACATTACAGCCTCCCCCTCTTAAGGGAATTTCATCCCGAAATTAGGCTGAAGCCGTAACAAACAACTGCGGATACTTCGCCTTCATGTCACTTTCAAGTTCCCAGGTGAACTTTGCGCCTCGTTTGCCTTCCCAGCGAACCTTCACAATGGGAATGCATGAGCGCCTGAGCTTCTTGGTTTCTCGATCCATGATCTCGACAGGCTTCTCCACGAAGTGTAATATTTCGTTCACTTGTAGATCCTCTAGCGGAACTTGTAAATCCTGCTCGGCTAGGCACTTTCTGAGGTTTGATACATGGAAAGTCGGGTGGACGTTGCTAAGTTCCTCCGATAGTTCGAGTCTGTAGGCCACTTTTCCGATCCTCTCCAGAATCTTAAAGGGTCCAACATATCAAGGCGCGAGCTTTCCTTTCTTGTCGAATCTGATCACACCCTTCCAAGGTGATACCTTTAGGAGTACGTGATCGCCAACGTCAAAGTCAAGGGGTTTGCGTCATCTATCGGCGTAACTTTTTTGACGACTCTGAGCTTTCAGCAGATTGTCTCGAATTTAGAGGATCTTGTCAGTCGTTTCTTGCAGTAGCTTGGGACAGGTTAGTTGCGCATCTCCGATCTCATGCCACACAATCGGCGATCGACATTTTCTTCCGTATAATGCCTCAAATGGTGCCATTTGTATGCAAGAGTGATAACTGTTATTGTACGAGAATTCGACTAAAGGTAAGTGAGCGTCCCAATTACCACCAAAATCTATGACACATGAGCAAAGCATGTCTTCAAGAGTACAAATCGTTCTTTCAGTCTGACCGTCGGTTTGGGGATGGAAAGCGGTACTTAGATTAAGCGTAGTACCGAGAGCAGATTGAAACGTTTCCCAAAGATGCGAGGTAAACCGACCATCGCGGTCAGAGATGATGTCACGAGACGTACCATGTCGACAAATGATCTCATCGGTGTAGATTCAGGCTAATTTTTCCAACTTAAAGTCTTCTCGTATCGGCAGGAAATGAGCAAATTTAATCAAACGGTCAACGATAACCCAGATGCTATCGTGACCTGAAGTCGTACGCGGAAGTTTCGTGATAAAGTCCATGGCTATGCTTTCCCATTTCCACATCGGGATCTCGGGTTGCACAAGCAAGCTAGATGGTCTTTGTTGTTCGGCCTTGACTTTCGAGCAAGTCAAGCACTTCGAAACATAGATTGTGATATCCTTCTTCATTCCAGGCCACCAGTATTGTTGGGATTGAACCCTACAGATGAACAGATGATATATAGCCAAAACTGGCTCAAAATAGTGGATCATCATAATCAGTGCTTATAAACAGACTTTCCCCTTGACAGTGGATCTAACAACTGATAGTCTACAAATACAGATCATCCTAACCACTGTTAAGCCAAGCACTGATGAAGATTAAAGAACTGAAGTTCTATTGTTGGTGCATATTCTGTGACAACAACTTAGATTTGGTCTTTGGATATCTTGTAATTACTTAAACGATAAACAGTTAGCAGGTTTAGCTTTGTAATAGTGAAATAATAGAGTTTGGGCTAAACTAAACCCACATTGGGTGAAGGGGGACGAATTAGGCCTAGCCCATGTAGTAAACCCTAACCTAAGTTGTAAACCTTGTGTTATATAAACAAGGTTAGGCTTTAGGGTTTAGGTTAATCAGCCAAAAAACAGTTTGTGTGAGAGAGATTTCGTGAGAGATTAGGTCTTGGACGAAATTGTGATTGCTAGGGTTTGATTGATTGTAATACTTCGGTTTGATAATCAATAGAAACCCGGTTTGAAAGTGATTTCTGTTCCTACACGTTTTCTGCTATATTCTGATCAAGAGGATTCCGCACTCTTAATCGGATTGACAATTCTGTAAAATATCCAGACGACTCAAGGGGACCTACAATTGGTATCAAAGCGTTAGGCTCTTGAAGACTCGGTTCAGAATTGCTGCTACAGAAAACTAGGGTTTTTTTGAGAAAAAAAAATCGAAATTTTTGTTGTGTTCTTGGGATTTTTGAAAATTTTTGGTCTGTTTGATCTATTTGCGTATTTAATTTTGTTGTTTAAGTGTTTTTGGTTGCAGGTTTGGTTGATTGTTTGAAGGATTTTGGCTGGAAAGGCTTGAAGATTCGAAGATTGTTCTTCGTGTTCTTCATAAATTTCGAAAATTTTTGCTGATTTTGGTGTTTTGATTTTGCAGGAAACTGTTAAAAGTATCTGGAAAATCTTCAGAAATTTCAAACATATTGAGTTTCCAAAATTTTCTAGCAAATTTAACAATTCCGCTGACAAATCAGAGGAATCATCTGATCCGGCAAATTTAACCTCGGTGACCGGTGAAATTAAATTTCCCAATTATCTGATCCAGCAAATTTAACCTCGGTGACCGGTGAAATTAAATTTCCCAATTATCTGATCCAGCGAATTTAACCACGGTGATCGGTGAAATTAAATCCAAATGAGACTTTGGTAACCGTATAATTGTCCTCAGCGACATTATTACGGTGATCGGCGAAATTAAAGTCGTCCTAATAGCGACCTGATTAGCCAGCGAAATTAAGTGATCGGCGACCAGCGAAAGTCAGCGAAATTAACTCAGCGAATTTAAAAAGTCAGCATAATTATAATTCCTCTACCAGCATAATTATAACTACTCTATCAGCATATTTAACTTGGTTTGCCAGCATAATTAGCGTCACACAGCGAAATTAAGTTGGTTTGCCAGCAAAATTAAAAGGTGGAGTATTTATTTAGATAAGCATAGAGGAATTAACGTTTTCGTGAATAGAATTTGATCCGTAGCTCATCTGCCGAAACCGTTTGCACCGTTGAACTCGGTTGATTTTTAGGACAAAAAAATAAAAAATAAATAAAAGACTCTGGAAAATCCCGAAATTGGTTTATGACATTATATATCACTGGACTCGTCTTTTCGAGACGATTCTAACGGTGTAATTTGGTAACCACTGTTTTCGGAGATATTTTGTACGGTTTTACCAGTCTGTTGCGTTAAAATGTCGAACATGACGAATTTGAATGCACCTAAGATGATGAAGGTGGAGAATTATCTTACATGGAAGGACAACTTCAAATCCTTCATTGAATCTCATGATGCACGGATGTGGATCTGTATTATAGATGGGTATACAAACCCAACACACGATTATGAGGGCAGACCACGTAGAACAGACTATGTGAACATGCAAGAGGATGATAAAAGGATGTATGAGGCTGAAAAGAGAGCCTTAGCAGCTATCAAGATTTCCTTACCTGATGGCATCAAGCATATCTTTAATAAGTACACTAATTCAAAGGATATGTGGGATGCATTACAAAAGCGATATCTAGGAAATGAATGTGCCACTCAGGCATTCATGGCAGAGATAGTGCCAGTTGATGTGGCTGAAACTACTGTGAGTGATGCTGAATCTGAAGTGAAAAATGCTGAAGCAAAAGTGGATACTGAAGTAGAGAATGAGAGTGAACCTGAACAGGTTATTGATGATCAAACTACAGAAGTTCATGAGAAAGAGGTACAATCTAATTCTGTGTTTTTGAGGTGTCGTAAATTACAGGGTGAGGTTGACAGGTTGTCAACACAAAACCAAAGTCTGGTGAGCGAGATGTCTAGCATAAAAGAGTCAAACTTTTTTGCTAAAAGAAATGAATCTCTATACTTGAAGAAGATAAAAGGTTATGAAAGTGAAATCGAAGCTTTAACATGCAAATTAAATGAAAAAATTCAAGTAATACACTTAGCTCACGAAATGATGGCTGAGAAAACAAAAGAGATTTCTGAAAAATGCAAAGAGTTGTCAGATGCACAACTCAAAATTGTTGAACTTGAACAGAAATTAAGTCAATTCAGAGATTCGTCTTTTGTTATGAAACACATGATGGGTGGGTTAAAGAAGAGTAATGACAAGACCACTGTGGGCTTCCAGGGCTTTAATGAAGTCCCACCTCCTCTTAGTCATGACTATTCTTTCCTGCCTGATGAAGATGAGCTAGCAGACTTTATGTCAACTGCACCAAGTAGTTTCGCATCCACATCAAGTCAAGGTGAGGGGTCTGAGAGTGATGATGCTAAGAAGAACAATAACAGGGAACATTTGAAAAAGAAAAATTCACCTCCTAAGAGCAAAAATCAAACTTTTGTTAAAAAGATCAATTTTGTTCAAGGTAGTGATATGAAAAATGAAACGACTGTTATTAAAAATGAATCAAATGTAGAGTTTGCTAAAAATAAAAACAAAGAAATATCTGAATCCAAGCAAACTGAACAAAATTCTTCCAAGGCATCATCACCATCTGATAAGGGATCCACCTCAGAGACTCCAGCTAAGAAGTCTTTGAAAAGGAGATCGTGCTTCAGGTGTCACATAAAGGGACATGTAGCTAGCTACTATCCTAACAAAAATAGTGAAGCACAAGTGAGTGAGAGAAAGAAAGAGAAGTCACCAAAGAAGAGTGGTGATAGTGAGGAGAAAGGTTCAAATTCTCCAAAGAAAGATGCTCCTAAGAAACCAGAGAATGTTGCTGTTGGTGTAGATAAGGCTGGAACAGGAACTCCACAAGTTCCACGTTTTCAAAGAAATCAACCAAGATTTCAGCCTAAATCTCCACCAGGCAGATTTGAGAGACTTAGAAGCAGTTCACCAAGGATGACAATTTTAATTCCAATAATTTCAGAAGTCAAGGTCAATATCAAAATCGATACCAAAGTAATGGTGGTCGAACTTTTTATAACAATGGCTTTAGAAATTATAACAATCAACCTTATTGGAATCAAAAGTTTCAAAGGTCAAATAGTCCAGACACATTTAGGAACCCTCGGGACCAAAGACCTAGTGGAAATCAAAATCAAATTCCAACAGGTCTGAGATCCAAGACTCCAGTTAGGAGTAATAGATATTGGATGGATGTTCCAGTGGTTGGTGAATTTGGACGACCCAAGACCATTAAGGCTTGGGGTCCCCAATCTAACTAATTTCTTGGTTGGTGTGTGCAGGAGCTGCTAAGGAGGATTATCAACTTGTGGTATGTTGATAGTGGCTGCTCCAGGAACATGACGGGGGATGCGAGATTGTTGACTGAATTTGAAGATTATGATGGAGGACATGTGAATTTTGCGGGTGCTAAAGGTGGTAGAGTTACAGGACGAGGAAAAGTGACCAATGGGAAGATCACACTGGATAAAGTGAATTATGTTGAGCAGCTTAAACACAATCTGATGAGCGTGTCACAAGTCTGCGACAAGGGTCACTCGGTCCATTTTACCAAGAATGAAGCATTAGTGTTGAAACCAGGTTTGGAGATACCGGACGATTGGATAGTGATGCGAGCGCTAAGGAGAAATGACACTTATGTCATGGACATGGGTGCTAAGGATCCAACTGCTGTGGTGGCGTGTTTACTATCAAAAGCATCTGAAGCTGAATCGATGTTGTGGCACAGACGCATGGCCCATATTCACTATCGAAAAATGAATTACCTTGATAAAAATGAGCTAGTGAAAGGGGTTCCAATGCAGAGGTTTCAAGTGGAAGACAAATGTCTTCCATGTCAAAAGGGAAAACAACACAAGAAACCTCATAAGTCTAAAACAGTAAATTCTATAGATGCCCCTTACGAATTACTTCACATGGATTTATTCGGTCCAGTGAACGTGAGGAGCATAGGTGGAAAGTACTATTGTTTAGTTGTCACTGATGATTACTCACGTTATTCATGGGTTTTCTTTTTAGGTACAAAAGATGAGCAGCAGAGATGTTGATAGATCTTTTTACAAAATTGGAAAATGTCCATGATGCAAAGATCAAGAGGATAAGGAGTGATAATGGCACGGAGTTCAAGAATCGTATTCTGGATCTCTATTGTCTTCGCAAGGGAATTGAACATCAATATTCTACTCCTTATACACCTCAACAGAATGGAGTCGCTGAGAGGAAAAACAGGACGTTGATTGAAGCCGCTAGGACAATGCTTTCAGATTCTAAGCTACCAGTTCTTTTCTGGGGAGAAGCTGTGAATACAGCTTGCTATATCCTAAACAAAGTTTTGACCGTTAAACGTTTTAACAAAACATGTCATGAATTAATGTTTAACAAGAAACCAAACTTAGAAGGCTTTGAACCATTTGGATTACCCTGCACTATTGTGCGTAATAAAGATAAACAAAAATTCGGTGAGGTGGCTGACGAAGGCTACTTTCTAGGTTACGTACCTGGCGCACCGAATAAAAGGGTTTTTAATCTAAAAATTGGTAAAATTGAGGTTGTGTTTAATGTGGAAATTACTTCATACAAACCTCAACAATCAACGAGTAGACCAGCTATATTATATGATTATGAAAGTGTTTTTAAATCATTTAATATTCCTGAGTTTTCCAATGCAGATGAGTCTCAGCTGATTCAAGCAGTGATAAATGGAGATGATGAAGGCGAGTTCATGCCTAGATCAAATGTTGATATGACAGATGCTCCGGAAACTTCCCAAGGTGCTGTTGATACTGATTCAAGCGATAGTGAACCTGAACCCAATCAGGGGGAGGACTTCATTAATCCGTTTGCTAATCAGAATATTCAGGGGGAGATTGGATCAAACCTGGGTGAAAATCTAGAAGTCGATGCTGTTGCTACTACACGAGCAAATAGAGATCATCCAGTTGACATGATACTTGGAGATCCTACTGCAGGTGTTCAGACGAGAAGAAGCATAGCAGCGAATACAGGATTATTTGTTTCGATTGAGAAGACTGGGATTGTAAACGAGTGCTTGTATAGTTGCTTTATTTCCCAAGAGGAGCCGAAGAACATTCACATGGCTCTTAAAGACAATTCATGGGTTGAAGCTATGCAAGAGGAATTGGCCCATTGGCAAAGTTGAAGGTTTGGGAGTTGGTTGATCTTCCTAAAGGTGAAAGAGAGATAGGCACTAAATGGGTATTTAGGTGCAAGAAGGATGAAAGAGGAATCGTGACGCGGAACAAGGCTCGATTAGTGGTAAAAGGTTTCAATAATCAAGAATGGATAGATTACAATGAGGTGTTTGCACCAGTGGCAAGGTTGGAAGCAATTCGTTTGTTTCTAGCTTTCGCAACTTTCAAGGGCTTCAAAGTTTACCAACTAGACGTGAAGAGTGCATTTCTTTACGGGAAAGTCCAAGAAGTGGTGTATGTCTCACAACCAGATGGGTTCGTTGATCCAGATTATCCAGATCGGGTGTACAAACTTGATAAGGCTTTGTATGGATTACATCAAGCTCCCAAGGCGTGGTACGAGACACTGTCTACACATCTGATCAAGAATGGTTTTGAAAGAGGTCAGATCGACATTACACTTTTCATCAAGAGAAAGAAGGAAGATTTTTTGCTGGTACACGTGTACGTGGATGACATCATCTTTGGGTCATCTGATGAAACATGTGTAAAGAGTTCGAGCAGGTGATGAAGAGCAAGTTCGAAATGAGTGCTATGGGTGAGCTGTCTTACTTTCTGGGATTACAAGTTGAACAGAAGGAGGATGGGATGTTTATTCATCAAACAAAGTATGTGTATGACATTTTGAGTCGGTTCAAAATGAATGATTGCTCTGCTTTCAACACACCCATATGTGAAAATCACAATCTTGGCCCAGGTCACGAAAGCACTGAAGACGTTGATCCGACTCAATACAGGGCAATGATTGGTTCTCTAATGTACTTGACTGCTTCAAGACCCGACATCATGTTTGCCGTATGCTTGTGTGCCAGATATCAGACGAATCCAAAAGAGTCACACATGAAAGCAGTGAAGTGGATTCTTCGTTACTTGAAGGGGAAACCTAAACTTGGGTTGTGGTATCCAGCTGATAGTGATCTGAATTTTGTTGCTTACACTGACTCAGACTTTGGAGGATGCAAGTTAAACAGAAAGTCTACAACAGGTGGTTGTCAGTTCTTAGGAGGCAGGATTGTGTCTTGGCAATGCAAGAAGCAATCTTGTGTGTCTACATCTACATGTGAAGCTAAATATATTGCTGTCTTGGCAATGCAACAGCAGATGCGCGATGACGGTTTGGATTTCATTCGTACTCCTATTATGATAGACAATAATGCCACAATTTCTATAACTAATAATCCCGTGAAACATAGTCGCACAAAACATATTGACATACGTCATCATTTTATACGGGATTGTGCTGAAAAGAGACTAATTGAATTACATCAAGTCGACACAGAAGATAACCTGGCAGATCTTTATACTAAAGCTTTTGACAGGGCTCGCTTTAAACATTTAGTCGAACTCAACGGGATGAGGAATCCTGAATAACTGGTTTTTCATAAGAATTTTTGTAAATAGTTTACTGCTTTCTTAAAAATAAAAAATACAAAAAAAAATTGAAAAATCGAAAACATAAAAAAAATAGAAAATCAAAAATGAGTTATCACTGTGTGAAAAAGAAGAAATGATAGTACATCAGCAAGTTAGACTGCCACACTGAAATTGAACTTAAATTGCTTAAGTGTGATAGCAGCTTCATCATACGATGTACCAGTAGGCAAAAAGCATGAAATAATCAACTTACCAATGTGATATAAACATAAATGAACTGAATATGAGTGGGGAACGCATCAGTGGTGTATGGTTTAATGACCTTAAATCTTGCGTTGATAGATTGCCAAAATCTGAAGTTTTGGATCTTTATACTGTTATTTCATCTGGGGATATCAGGGGTGTCCTTCTGCTGCATCCAGATACATGCTGGCCTAGACACACCCAGGATATCTTAAAAGAGCAAAAAATGCCAAATCCCATAAATGAAGAAGCTCTCATAGAGAGTCATTCAAAAAGTGCAAAATGCATAAATCGTACCAAAAAAATGGTATTTGTCTTAGCCCTCGATAAGATATTTTGGTCTCTCTTCTGTACGGAAGTACTAACCTGTTCACCAATTATCTCACGTTGAAAAATAAAACGGATGAATTCAGTATACTCACCTACTACGATGAATCTTTGTGCATACCTTGATCACGGGGGTATATCCTGAAGTGGGACACACTAGTACATCAGTAATTAAAATTACCTTAACGTATCATACGGTAATGGTACTTGAAATGTTCATGCATTTTGTTTAAGTGGACAAACATACTGGTAATCGTCTTGGACTGCTTTTCACTAAAAATTAAATAAAGAATTATCTAATTGTGTGAAACTGTTGATTGTGCTGATATGATCTTCTTACCAGTGATTCTCACAAAAATATAGTGTTTATTGCTTTTGTTATTTACTTGCTTTCAGAAAATATAAAAATCCAAAAATAGTGTCTTTTTCTGTTAAAAATTCTTAATGTACGGAAAACTGTTATTCAAGGAGGAATCGTTACTGATAGGGGGAGACGGTGTTAGAAAGTGAGTTCAAAATTTTAAATCATGCAGGTTCTTATGTGTTGAACAAAAAAGTTTTGCGTGTTGGTGATAAATTGAAAATGCTTAATCTGTAATACAGTTTAACTGTCTCTTGAAAAATAATAATTTATTTAACTTTGTTGAAAAATTCTTATGGTTTCTCGAGTTGTTTGTTTTATAGTATACAGATTGAAGCAGTTTGTTGCTGAGAAGTTGCTGTGAAGATGAGAGTTTGATTGGATGCATGGTAAAACCTCCTTTCTACATTGCAAACAAAGTTGAAGAGTTTGAAGATTGCTTTGCAAATGCTAAACTGGAGTTTACTCAAGTGCTAACGTGTTGAAGATTTGGTGATTGGATGCATCAGCTTAGGGGGAGTCTGTTGCTGCTGACAGAGGCTATTGAAGCTGAAGCTATCCAAAGACCAAAGACAGTGCAAGACTACATGAAGATTGCAAGAAGACTGAAGATAAAGTTTTTATGAAGCTATTGTCAAGGGGGAGTTTGTTGGTGCATATTCTGTGACAACAGCTTAGATTTGGTCTTTGGATATCTTGTAATTACTTAAACGATAAATAGTTAGCGGTTTTAGCTTTGTAATAGTGAAATAATAGAGTTTGGGCTAAACTAAACCCACATTGGGTGATGGGGGACGAATTGGGCCTAGCCCATGTAGTAAACCCTAACCTAAGTTGTAAACCTTGTGTTATATAAACAAGGTTAGGCTTTAGGGTTTAGGTTAATCAGCCAAAAAACAGTTTGTGTGAGAGAGATTTCGTGAGAGATTAGGTCTTGGACGAAATTGTGATTGTTAGGGTTTGATTGATTGTAATACTTCGGTTTGATAATCAATAGAAACCCGGTTTGAAAGAGATTTCTGTTCCTACACGTTTTCTGCTATATTCTGATCAAGAGGATTCCGCACTCTTAATCGGATTGACAATTCTGTAAAAGATCCATACGAATCAAGGGGACCTACATCTATCTATTGATGTCTCCTAAGTACTGCTGAAGACTAAAGTACTGCTCATTCAAGGACTGATCACCTTTGAAGAAAGCACAGATGCTCAACATCAGTGCTTAGACTACATCAGTGGAAAGTGAAACAGTAGTTTATAAAATCAGTGTCCATGTAATCAGTTGTTTGGTAGTCAGTGGGTGTATGTAACAGTCCTTAGAGGTTGTTAGGTTGTTAGATGTCACTTTCATGGTGACGTCAGCTTTGATTCTCAGTGGTTTGATCTGTACTATAAATAGAACAGTTTGTACTGTTCTATTCAAGGAGTTTTCTCCTTCAATCCTATCATCTTGTACGATCAACCATTGAGCTCATGCTGATGGAGAGTTTTAGTATGTAAGCATGTATTGTAATCATTGTGTCTTCTAATCATTCGACTTAATGAAAAGCATATGTTTACTGAAAACTATTTCTCTCGGATTGTGTTGTAATGTTAGTTACCATTTCCGCTGCATTTGATCTTGTTATATTCATCCATTTATTCATTAATATCAAACAAACACAATCATAAGAAACTCAGATCCTAACAATTGGTTTCAGAGCTTGGACAGTCAAATTCGATCTAACAATCAATTTGACATAACAGTTCAGCTCAAAATTCATTGATACTAAGGTTGATCGTAATTGTTGAAAAACAGAGGTAAAGGGTAATCACGTTCAAAGTTGATTATTCAAAAACTTCTGTAAAACAACCAAGATTTTATCTATCACATAAATCTCATATAACACTGAAAGTAGGTATAAACCACCGATGAGTGTTAGATCTATTAAAATATCTAACGATTTCGGATTGGGTATAGTCATTCACAAACGAACAATACTTCAGGTTTCATGATGAAAATTATGTTGGTTCCATGATTGACTGCTGCTAAGGATTTCTCTCGAGTCATTAAAGACCTATGTTCAGAAAAATGGCATTTATGCCCTTGGTAACATATGAGAGATTAACAAAACCTTAGGAATAAGATTTTATATGTGAACGACAATTTTGAAAAACCTTCAAAAGTTAAAAACAAAATTGTTGAAAATTTAAATGAAAATCAGTAGTCTCATAACATTACATCAAACATAACCAAGGATAAATTCCAAATTATGGTTGTAATATACCTGTGTTTAAAAGGAATTTAAAATCCTACAAAGGATATGTGTTGATGTTTAGAAAACCAGATCATGTGTAATGTGAAATTTAGCATAAGCATGCGCAAAAATGACCAAATCTTTCAAAACATTGCTAAAAATGATTTTGGGTTGAGTATTCTTTCTTTAAAAAACCTTCCAGTGAAAGTTTCAATAATTACCTATGGAAAGGGTAAAAGAGGAAAGAAGAAAAAGTACAATTAACATAAAACACTTAAAACACTTAAGAGTATAAACCTAAAACACTTAAGAGTCTACAGGTTAGTCCTATAAAAGAAAAACCAAAATTAACATACATTTCTTTTTGGTCAAACATATGTCATCAAGCAACCATGCACAATCACTGTATCAGAGAAGTTCAGGTAACAAAGGTATCTCCAGTTATTTATCAATAAAGAGGATTAGGCTAAATTTTCAGAAATTCTTCACAAGGTAATAAGGTTCACAAAGAACTTTCAAAACGATTGTGAACAGGCTACCTCATAGGTTACAATCATCTAACAAGGAAATGGTGTCAAAACAGTGGTTACAAAATTTTGGTTCAAATTACTGACCATTATCCTAAGACTGAGAAGTGAATTGACTCTGACCCTGTTCAAAATTATTTTGATTTTGAAAATTCACCTGACCCAGTTGATTTGTTATCAGAAAACCTTTATTTTATTTTATTTTTTTGTAAAGGTTTTTCGAATAAAACAGGATATATTGTTCTTCATTTTTATGAGAATGATATATTTTGAACTGTTACTTGTTTTTTATAGTATAAGTTCCAACACCTGTCAGGAAATAGGATCCTTTTATTTTTGCCTAGGGTAATATTGTCCATGATAATAGATCAAAAGGAGATGGTGTTAGAGTCTGGGTCATTTCATTCATAAACTCAAGACGAAATCAGTTATGAAGGTTGATTGTTAACAAACTTCATACATTTGGCTGCTCATGTTTATTCTAAAATTTTCAATAGATTAAAACACAAAATGTGTGGTCAGAGTAAAATGTGATAATCATCTGGGATAATCAACCATGGTCAAAATATATAGAATGTTTACAACATGAAGTAGATGTGTGGTAAAACCTTGAATACAAAAACCAGTGAATTCTCTGCATTAAAAATCACTGTAAACCCTGTTGTTATGTAAATTCTGATAAACTTTCATCTAAAATGTGTTTGTCAAGAAGTTGGTTCTGCAGGTAATTCATAACCACCATCAACAGATGTTGGACATGATACTAAAATCATTTCCTTCATCAAGCAGCAGATGTACAAAACAATTGTTAAAGCTCATCCACTGATACACAAATAGTGTTTGACCAAAATAACCATCTAAATCCCTGTTACTACCTCACCCCTAACCACTGTTGATAAAATCCATCAAAAATGGATAAAAATCATCAGTATGCCAAGTTCATCTCTCAAAGCCCTTCACCTTCATTTCAAACAGATGTTGGATCATTAAAGTCACCAACAGATGTTAGCTCAGATGATTCACATCTGCAGCTTCACCTTTTTAAACATCAAATCTTCCTTAAAACTCAACCATTTCACCACACACTTGGCAACACCAATGAAAAGGGTTTCCTACTAAAGGTCCATCCTAAGACAGTTGTCTTCTTTCTGGCACTCTATCATCTCATCAGCAAGTCATGTACCTTGGTGCATTTAAAGACAGGAAGTTGGGTAGCTGTCATGAAAGAGGAGCTTCAGCAGTTCAGTGACAACGAGATTGAAAATCTTGTGCCACAGCCAAAGGATGAGAATCTATTTGGCAAAAAGTGGATTCCCAAAGAACATAGCATATGTTGAAGCATGGTTGTCAAGATTTATTGCACTCAGACATGTACCAACACCAAGAGTGTGAAAGCTTACATCAGGAGGATGTCAATACCTAGGCAATATGCTTAGTGTTTTGACTAGGCAAAAAGCAAGCAGATGTTTTCATAACCACTGATTGATGAATATTATGATGTTGCTGCAAGCTGAATAGTCCAACTGTTTGTAACTTCAAAATATGTTATTGAATTTTGGTATAGTTGCTCAAAAGATTGTTTTTATGCAGGACAGTCAAGTAGCTGAAATATATCATCAAAAATTCAGTATCTCATTTATTCACTATTACTTAAGATCAGACATCACCCTGTGAAGGTTTGCTATGAAAAAGGTTTGATTTCTTTGTTTCATATTCTAACTAAGGGTGAACTGGTAGATGTGCTAACCTAAACATTAGAAATATTTACACCTGAAAAAGTTGATCCCTAGGACTGATATGCTTAACATGGATAAACAAGCAAAACTTGTTTGAACATGAATTATAAGCATCAAAATGCGTTCAGGAAATCAAAAATCCATCCTTAAAAATAGTTAAAAATGAAAAATTTCATTAATCCTTAAAAGCCTGCCATAACCACTGTTTTTGGTTCAAACATCTGTTATGTTAATACTATCCACTGCTGAAAGTCAACCTCTGTTTCTTCATTTCCTTGTTAATCACTGTTGTCAAACCTCAGTGTTGTTTTAATCCACTGATAGGCTATCCACTGATAGCTTAAATTTAGCCATTGTTTTCATTCTAACCGTTGCAAACCACTTATATTGCTCCATCAGTGGTTTCCTAAACAACTGTCATCCATTACTCATCAGAGGTTGGCACGTGGATAGTACTTAGCGGTCAGATTTTTTTGTAGCCGCTACCGCGTCATGATTCACTTTTTCCACCTATAAAACCCTGATCAAAACCCCAAACAGGGTTTTCACTGTCGAATCGAATTCAAAATTCCTTTGAAAAGCAGTTTCTCTCAAATTCACTCTCACATCACTCATCTTTTTCATACGATCTTAACCTTCTTCGATTCATCATGACTCTTCCATTCAAAACCCCTCATAACTACCTGTGCATACTTGAAAAACCAAGTGACAGCACAACATTTCACTCCGTTATTGACGCACTCTCGTCTTCAAGGTACAAAACCTTGTTGACCTGCAATCCATCCATATATCTCGATACTCTTCGTGATTTCTGGAAAAATGCAAAACTAGAAGTTCAGGACAAAAAGCCCTGGGCTATTACTTCTACGGTAAAGGGAATTAAGGTTGTTGTCACACCTAAAGACATTTCTGAGGTGTTCGAATTGAATGACATTACAGGTAAAACTTCTTTCCTAAAAACCGATTATCAAACTGATTTCATTGAGAGAGGGTATGCAGAGGAAATGAAAAAAGATACTTTGCACAAAGGCAGTTTTCCACCTGCCATGCGGTTTTTATTTCATACCCTCCTCATGTGTGTTTCAAACAAGACCACTACTTTTAATGAAATTCCACTAAAAATCCAATACTTGGGATATGCTATCATGTAAAACGAAACTTTTAATTACTCCCAAGAGATTTTTAATGACATGATCAAAAATGTTAACAATATCAAAGAAAATAAAAAACCATTTTGATTGTTTCCAAGGTTTTTGAGCTTTTATCTTCAAAAGAAGATTCCAAATGATAGTGCTCATGTACTTATCCAAGGAAATCCTATTCAAATCAGCAGCCTATCTTTTTAAACATTTACTAGGCTGTCAAAACCTTCAAAAACACAAACAGAGGAACCTGAGCAGAATTTAGCAGCAACAACTGCTACTCAGGTTACTGCTGTTGAGCCCACTGCTCAAGGTGATCACAGCAGCACAACCACTGCTGTGAAACCCACACCTAAAATCACCAAAAGACCCAAAAAGAAAAATCTCCAAAAGCCCCCCAAACCCACTAAAAAGGTAACTCTGGAAGATGAGATCCCAGAGGTTATACCTGTGACAACACAAAAGTCACCAATAACCACTGCTGCTACTTCCTCACAACAGATGGAAGAAAGATCTCAACCTGAGCCTCAAACTCCTCCTGCTTCCTCTCAAAAGGATCAGGTTGTAACAACTGGGACACCACAATATGAAACATTTGATTCACTTGAATCTATGTTCAATAGCCCACCTCCCAGGGCAAATTCTCTTTCTACCCCTATCCTCACTGCACAAATTCCACCCACAATAAAACCCTTGTTGGATGCACTTGATTTAGCCCAGACACATATCAGTTCTTCTCAATCACCTGTTAATGAGAATATACCCCAACAAGTGACTGAGTCTGGTGCCTCAATCTTTGCTAACACACCAACAGCTGAGGAGGTTATACTGCAAGAATTACAAGTAATTCCTGTCAGTAGTTCAAGTAGAGCAGCTACTACAAGTTTTGAACCCACTGGTTTACACTTGGACAGTAGTTTCATAAGTCAGACTCCCTTGAAGGCAATTTCTTCTTTGGGAACCATTCTATCCACTGGTGTCTATCCTGTATTCACTGGTGAGCTTAGATTAGTAACCTCTGCTGAAGAAAGAAGTCCCCAGTACCAAGAAAAAGGGGCATCAGTGGATGATTTTTGGGAAACTTTCCCTAAGTCAACCACTGATACAACCACCACTGGTGGGAAATAAGATGATCCCATTAACTTGGGTGATGGTTTAAAATACAGAGAATTGACGGAGAGGGTTGATAAAATTGAAACATCTGTTGCAGATATCAAAAACATGTTGCAACAGTTGTTACAAGCTCAAAAAGCTACACCAACTGTTGCAACCTCTGCTTCATCTGCAACAGTTGCTCCATCCTCTGCTGAGCTCTGGAGTTTATTTCAACCTATGCTTCATCAACAAAGACAATATGTTGATCAACAACATGAAGTTCAAATTCAAAAGATCAGAAATTTGATGGAAGCTAGGTTCATGGATGCACAAGCAGACATCAAGGCAATAAAGGCCCATCTATAACAAACCAATGGCATTGCTCCTCCATCCATCATCTTTGTTGACAATCCACCTTATGATTTTAAAAAGGGGGAGAAAAAGAAGAAGGGATATGAAGATATCTTATATATCAAACCAGATCCTTTGTCAAAACTGGTTGTTGAAATCCCTAAGCCAGATGGTTCCAAAAAGGTTGATGAGTCTAAAATGCCCTTGCTGCAGCAAAAGCAGCCATGAAAGAGACTATGGAGATAAAAGGGTTCAAAAGGTTTGAGCAGGAGAAGAAAGCTTTGATGGAAAAGGAAGAGCAGGGTACTTCTGAGCCCAAGGATGAACAAGAAAATCCTAAGCCAAAAAGAAGACAGCCTACTAGAAAAGTAAGGCAACCCAAAATCACACCTTCTAAAGCCACAAAACATACTCCTCAAACTCCCGAAAGCTCTTCTCATCAACCTCCAAACCAACAGATGTTGAGACACCTGTTGTATCAACAATTGCTGGTACTTTAGTGGTTTCAACAAATGTTATTTCAACCACTGCCCTCACCATCATACCATCCACTACTCAATCCACTGCCACTCCACAAAACTCCTCACCACCTGCCATAGTGCAGAAGACAACAGTTGATACATCAACAGTTGTAATGACAACAGTAGTTGGGACACCAGTTGTTTCAATCACTGTTAGTCAGTCACTCATTACCACAAACACTCCCACGCAAGCCGTAATTCTTTTTGTTCCTAAAAATAAAACAAAAACACCTTCTCCCAGAAAGGTGTATACAAGAAAAAGAAAATTTCAGGTGCATGAGGACGAAATACCAGCACCTGATCCCATTTCATCTGCTCCTTACAATGTCATCAAACCTCAACCTTTCATTCCTCCAAAATTGGCCAACCCAATCAAAGATCCAATAGAACTTCGAGGATATGATCCGGCTAATGTTGTACCAGTAGATGCCAGTTATCCACTAGAACTGCATACAGTCAAAAATGAAATGAAGTGGTTCTACTTAGTGGATGATCCTTCAAAAAGGAAATTCCCTTCTCTGATTGGTTTTAGAGATCCAACAAACATGGATGAATATCTGAAACTCAAAGTCAGACAAACAGATATAAGAGCTAAACTTGAATGTAAAGGGGAAAGTGATAATGAAGTCTCAAGTTATATACAGTTTTTGCTCACCAAGGTTAAACAATTAGAAGACTATGCAAGAGACCTGAGCAAAGAAATGTCAAACCTGCCTCTAGAAGCTGATTTGCAGGTAGATCTGAAAGAAGATCTCATCAAGCTGATCATGAGTGAAAAATTCTATGTTGCCACAGCCGAACAATTCCAAGACTGGCCACTTGTTGCTCTCAAAGTTGAACTTAAGAGAATTGAAAGAATAAAAAATGATCCAGGCATGAAAAGGTCAGCACCAAATTGAAACAAATACAAAAAGAAAATTGATGATCTTACCTTTGAGTATAAAAGAAAGAAGCAAGAGTTGGTTGATGCAAAGGTTGGAACCACCAAAGCCATATCAAAATGGACAAGGCGGTATACTGATGAGGCTTATGAAAGGCTGAGGAAAAGGAGAGAAATAGATCCTAGTCTTCCAAAGAAGCCTGATATTCGCTAATTTACACATATTTTAGTCCCCCGTTTTACCCCTATTTTATGTGTTTTCGGCCGTAAAACCGTCATTCGGATACTTAATTATCTACATTTTTGTTTACAGGCCTATAACAGCATACCAAACAAGATGATAGCGAAAACGAGGACTTTTCGGATAAAACGACGAAGCTGCGAACCTTCTGTTAGAAAAACTGACCTGGGCGTGTGGCACGGTCGTGCGACCTTATGCACGACCGTGCATATCCGATGATCCATGAAGACCGGCAGTGAACGAGGGTGCAACTCCGCATTGAAGGCCAACCCGAAATGGCACGGTCGTGCCGTATGCGGAACGAGCGTGCGGATCCGACGATCACACAAGACCTCGGAACTGAACGACCAAAGAAACAGGCGTGCAACCAGACCTCGAAAAGGAACGGTCGTGCCAAATGAAGAACGGCTGTGCGTGTCCGAAGACCAGTCAACGATCTGTGACGTCACGCAGTATGGTGGACCACCACCAATAATTGCTTAAAGTGCACGGTCGTGCGATCGGAGAACGACCGTGCGACGTCGAAAAAGCATAAAAACAGAACAGAACCATTCTATCAGTAACTCTGGAATTTTGGAGAGCTTTGCAGGCGATTTTGAGGCTCCGAAGGCTTCTGCTTTCACTAGGATTCAAGCCACATTGCCCGGTTTTGCTCGTTTACTATCCGGATTCTTAATCTTGTGCTTGTTTATGGTTTGGATTTCTAACTTTTCCAGAATTTTGTTAATGTTTCAAGCATTTAGATTAATATTTATGTATTATTGTAGCCTTTGGGCAAAAACACAACAATCCCTTGCTTGATTATAGCTTTTAGTATGTTAATCTATGTTTATAATGAAATTTGGAAGTGTTTTCTATGATTATCTTTGATGATTAGTTTGCAACCTTGTTATTGATATTGATTTCTTGATTATAAGTAATTGTGTTGGATGATTGGTGCTTGGTTAGGTAAGATAGTTGAAAAATGAAGCTTATTTAATCATGTATTAGTAAACTTTTAATTTAGTTAACTAGCTTAACTTGGTTAAAATGTGGGCACCATGATACTCTAATGGGTTAGTGGTTTAATAAAATGTAATTATTATTAATCAAGAAAGCTTTCCCTCACGGAAGGACTCTAACGGGTTAGATGGTGTTGTTACGAATTCTTGCCATGATTTGTTAGCTTAGTTAGTAGTTTCGGCCAAAATTGCTATCTTGGTGAATTCATGTGCAAGATTTGTAAAATGAACTCGGTTGTGATTTAATCTAGTTTATGCTTGTCTCGGTGGTTGCATTGTGTTTATCGGTGTTGCTTTCCTTGATTAAGTGAGGTTAGAAAACTCCTAACGGATGACTAACTTATTTTTAGGAGATTTTCATAGACATTTATCAATTGCACGTTAAAGAACAATTTTAGGTGGTTAAAGTGTGTTTATCGTTTTAACTTTCCGAATGATTGTCATGTTAGGATTCCCGAAAGGGATACTAATTGTCTCAAAATGGAAAATTGACCGAATGCTTCTAGTGCCAAAACTGACTTAGTTGACATGCTGTGGTTGTGTATTAAGCAAGGCTATTTATATATAATCTACTATGTTTTATAAGTATTTATTTATGCTTACTTTAGATTAATTAAAACCAAAACAAATTATGTTTTTACCGGTAATTTAGTGGCAAAAGGTCTAGTATTATTTCTCCGCCCATTTCCGTGGATCGATACTTGGTTCTTACCGATACTTTACTACATATATGACGGGGTACACTTGCCTCTTTCGTGTGTGTTTTGATGTAAAAGTAATAATCACTTTTATAAATTTAAAACCAATTCGTGTGTAATTTCATTGTAAAAATATGTATAGTCGCGCACGTAACAAAGCCTGACTACAAAACCACTAATAAGTTAAAGCAGCAGGCCCACACTTCTGAACCACTGTTCGCATCATCAGATACCTCTGTCATTGTGGTAAACCAAAGAAAGAAGCAAAAGCTGACTATTGCAGAAGAACAGGAAAAGGAAGCTGAATACTTTAAAGAGGCTATCAAGAAAATGGCTCTAGAGAGTGATGACTCAGCAAAGCTTCAAAATATAGTAAAAAATGTTCTGAACAAGCCTCAATCTCCAAACTCATCTAAAATAAAGACTCTTCCAAGAAACCCACTGAATTCAAAAATACTAAAGTGGAAGTCTGATCAAAAGACCCACGTATTGACTCTGCTCTAATCCAGTGGTGAGGTGAAGCACATATCAAGGGAACAAGCACTTGGCCTGGGTGTTGAAGATCTGCAGGATCTCCTTGAGCTTCCACTGTGCAGGGATGAGGATGACACAGATTCCATGAACTTTGAATTACAATTCAAAGGACAAGTCAGGGAATTATTAATGAGGCAATTAAAATCCAAAAAAATAATGAAGTGTTTTGGCATCATCTGTTCCAGGGGGGATTGTTGGGACTGAACCCTACAGAGGAACAGATGATATATAGCCAAAACTGGTTCAAAACAGCGGATCATCATAATCAGTGCTTATACAAAGATTTTCCCCTTGACAGTGGATCTAACAACTGATAGTCTCCAGATACTGATCATCCTAACCACTGTTAAGCGAAGCACTGATGAAGATTAAAGAACTGAAGCTCTATTTACTGATGTCTCCTAAGTACTGCTGAAGACTAAAGTACTGCTCATTCAAGGACTGATCACCTTTGAAGATAGCACTGATGCTCAACATCAGTGCTTAGACTACATCAGTGGAAAGTGAAACAGTAGTTTATAAAATCAGTGTCTATGTAATAAGTTTTTTGGTAGTCAGTGGTTGTATGCAACAGTCCTTAGAGGTTGTTTGGTTGTTAGATGTCACTTTCATGGTGACGTCAGCTTTGATTCTCAGTGGTTTGATCTGTACTATAAATAGAACAGTTTGTACTGTTCTATTCAGGGAGTTTTCTCCTTCAATCCTATCATCTTGTACGATCAACCATTGAGCTCATGCTAAGGGGGAGTTTTAGTATGTAAGCATGTATTGTAATCATTGTGTCTTGTAATCATTCGACTTAATGAAAAGCATATGTTTACTGAAAACTATTTCTCTCTGATTGTGTTGTAAAGTTTGTTACCATTTCCGCTGCATTTGATCTTGTTATATTCATCCATTTCTTCATTAGTATCAAACAAACACAATCATAAGAAACTCAGATCCTAACAAGTATCATAGACGAAGGTCATGATACATCTTGTCGGTGCCAGGATGAATGGAATATCGAGACCTGTGGGCTTAATCCAACAAGATTTGTCACAAGTTACTACGTTTGGGAATCCAAATTCGGTCCAAATAATGGAATATCCCATTCAATTTATTCAATAACTGCTCGCCGTTATGGTAAATCCTTTCTTTCTTCAAAGTGCGTTTAGTAAAGCAAGCATGCTGAGCGTCACGGATGAGGGTTTCGAGATGATGTTGGGCGTGAACGTTACGAATACTATGCAAATAGCTTCGTCTGCTGAGGGCGTCGGTAGCGACATTTGCTTTGCCAGGATGATAAAGGATCTCACAGTCATAATCGTTGAGAAGTTCTACCCATTGGCGTTGACGCATATTCAATTCTTTTTGGTTGAAGATGTGTTGTAGGCTCCTATGGTCGGTGAAGACCGTAGACTTGGTACCGTAAAGGTAGTGTCGCCAAATTTTCAACGCAAAAATAACTGCGCCTAACTCAAGGTCGTGGGTTGTATAGTTCTTCTCGTGGATCTTGAGCTGACGAGATGCGTAAGCGATAACCTTGTCCCGTTGCATGAGAACACAACCAAGACCAAGGTTCGAGGCATCACAATAGACAATAAAGTCATCGTTTCCATCAGGTAAAGCGAGAATGGGAGCATTGCAGAGCATAAGCTTGAGAGTTTGAAAGGCAGTCTTTTGTTCAGTTCCCCAAACAAAAGGCTTGTCTTTATGCATTAAGGAAGTAAGCAGGACAGCGATTTTCGAGAAGTCAGCGATGAATCGACGGTAATAGCCCACCAATCCGAGAAACGAATGTACATCGGATGGTGTTTTTGGAGTAACCCAACTCTTAACAGCTTCGATCTTCGCGGGGTCGACGTGAATACCTTGACTACTGACGGTGTGACCGAGGAATTGAACCTCCTCTAGCTAAAATTCACACTTGGAGAACTTGGCATAGAGTCGATTCCCTTGGAGTAGTTCGAGAACCAAACGTAGATGTTACGCGTGTTCGATTTTCGACTTCGAATAGATAAGGATATCATCGATGAACACGATGACGAAGCGGTCAAGAAATGGTTTGCACACACGGTTCCTTAAATCCATGAAAACCGCGGGTGCATTGGTTAAACCAAAGGGCATTACGACGAATTCATAATGACCATAGCGGGTTCGAAAAGCGGTCTTCGGAATATCTTCCTCCTGAATGCGTAACTGGTGATAACTTGAGCGTAAATCGATCTTCGAAAAACATGTAGCACCTTGCAATTGATCAAACAAATCATCGATTCGGGGCAGGGGATAACCATTCTTAATTGTCAGCTTATTCAACTCCCTATAGTCGATGCACATCCGGAACGACCCGTCCTTCTTTTGGACGAAAAGGACTGGCGCGCCCCAAGGAGAGGTGCTAGGGCGAATGAAGCCTTTGTCAAGTAGTTCCTGTAGTTGACTCGAGAGTTCGCGCATTTCGGACGGAGCGAGGCGATAAGGAGATTTAGCAACAGGGTTGGCTCCAGGAATGAGGTCGATACGAAATCAATATCACGACTCGGGGGTAAACCAGGTAGTTCATCAAGAAAGACATTCGGAAAATCACGAACCACGGGCACCTTATCGATTGCCTTAACTTCCTTTTTCTCCGCTACTACTACGTGAGCCAAGAAAGCTTGGTATTCCTTGTGGAGATACTTGCTAGCTTGGACACACGACATGAGTTGGAGTTTCTTCGACGCGACTTCACCATAGACACACAATAGATCACCATTAGCGAGCGAGAAGCAAATCATCTTATCGAGACAAACAACTTCAGCACGATTCTCACGAAGAAAATCCATGCCTACCATGATATCGAAACTACCGAGCTGCATCGAAATAAGGTCGATAGGAAAGATGTGATTGTTGAGTTCGAGGGTACAATCACGAGGAACAGAATTGACAGCGACGGTTCTTCCAGTGGTAACTTCAACATCGAATAACGATGGGAGATGGGCGCGCTTACGATTAAGGAGCATTTCGAATTCTAACAACACAAAATAGTTATCGGCTCCAGTATCAAATAAACACGAAGCATATATACCATTCACAAGGAACGTACCATTGACCACATTGTTATCGGCTTCAGCTTGACGGTCGTTGATGTTGAAAGTACGTCCGCGGGCTGCTGGCTGCTGCTGCTGTTACTAGGGCTGCTGCTGTTGTGGCTCTTGCTTCACCACTCGATTTGGGCACATGTTTGTGAAGTGGTTGGGATCACCACACGCAAAGCAAGCTCTAGCGTGGATCGCGGGTGCAGGAGCCGCTTGTTGGCCTTGAGGAGCAGGAAGTAGAGCTTGTTGTTGGATCGTCGTGTGACCCTAACGAGTCAATCTGAAGAGTTCAACATCAAAATCAAAGGCGGAATCAATGAAATTGACGTAACACAGCTTGATACTTTCAAATTATCTTCTTTTACTGATTTCCTGAGCTTTTACAATTCAAATAACAATCCGGCAGCACCTCGGCTCTGAAACACACACTCTAATTCCGTTCCAAATGACACAAACAAGTTCAGTATTTATAGGGAACTAATTCCGCTTGAAACAGTTACAAACGGAATTACTAGATCATGCGAAATTACTTAATTCCATGCGGAATTAGTAATCTCGCTTGAACTCACTAATTTCGTTTGAAATAACAGAATGTCCATTTCAAGCGAAATTACCCTAAAATACTGTTTTCTCGATTTCCATGCCCTGATTTATCTAAAACAATACAAGACTCAATAAAGACGAAGTTAACAGACATCAGTGCACTAACGAACTCCCCCTTGCATGTTGACGAAGTCTTTAGCATCCAGTCTTCAGTCTTTAGTCTTGATCTATCATTCTCTGCCCTAAATTGTCTTGACATTGTAAAGCGTCCTTCAATCTTTTATCTTCAAATTCCCCTTTTAATGTTGACCCAAAATTCTGACTCCCCCTTTCGCAGACTCCCCCTCTCAATGAGCTGTGACTTAAATTCTGGTTCAAACTTTGACATTTTCTTTACCATGGGGATCTTGACTCCTGTTTCCTGTTTCTCAAACATATAACATTACAATCTATTCAATCTTAAACTTCTCTTAATTGTTCATCAGTTTTAGAAATCCACTTAAGTATTCAGGTCCAAGTTAATGACCCTGATTACTTAATTTATCTACCAAGTCCAACTTAATGACCTTGGTTAATCTGAGACAAAAACTAAACTGATTCTGTTCAAATATTTTCAAACATTTTTCTGAAAATTGCAAGTTTCAATTTAATGAACTTGTTTTGACTTTCCATTTTCTCAATTAGCATATTAAGCTCCCAACTCATCATCCAGCTTAGAATCTTTCTGTATCTGCTCCAACCTACTGAATCTGAAGATCAACTCTCCACTTTGGTTTGTCGAAAAATAAAGCAGAAATGAAAAATCTTTTTGGATTTATAATAAAGTTTCTAAACTAGAAAGCTAGAACATAAATAGAATGCAATATAAGAAAACTATTTACAAACATATTTTTGATGAGCGTGTTAGGGAATCATATCAACTGACGACAAGTTACTAGCACCGTTAAGCTCAATAACATACTAAGTCTTAAACAATTCACTTAGACTGTCGATATGCTGATCCTCTTAAATTTTCATACAAACTTCAATTTGTTCAGGATACGATTTAGGTGAATTAAAGACTTAAACTTATATGTGTGTCCCACCTCTTGAATATACTCCCGTATCCAGATCCCAATATTCAGTCTTACAGGTGAGTATACCTAGATGATATCTGTAAAGGGTTAAATGCGAAACCATGAGAGCTCAGGTCAGAACTTTCGTTCAGCAGAGAGATGACGATTCGACTTTAGGTGTGTTCCCTTTATAGAATCTTTTCTTCAACAGCACATGATTAGCATTTTTCAATGTTTCATCATTTTTTATGCTGAGGGCGGTGCTATACGTCAAGCAATGCAGAAAGTATTATACGGGGACTAGGCCATTGCTTCCGCAAAATCAGAAGTCCCGGGATAATACCCTAGATATCACTGAGTATAAAGACCTAGTATCTCAGAAAGAGGGACCTTTCAAACAAGATTTCAGCGATTACCTATATATCCAAGACTTGTTCCCCACAAAATAAGCAAGTTGGAATTTTAGGTTTATATCCCAAACAATATTTACTGAATGTATAAAAACCTATCGACACATCATCAGCGAGACTGTTTAAAACTTTAAAACTTTACAAATCTTTAGCGTACCATAACTGTCAAGCTGATGTACTATCATTTTCCCTTTTTACACAAGCCCTTTTTCAGTTTTCTAATGTTTTTGGATTTTGAAATTTTCTCATGTTTTTGGATTTTTGAAATTTTTTTACTGTTTTTGTATTTTCTGAAAATATAATACTCCCCCTAAATACCAAAACAAGTAAAAAATCGAAAAACCATTGCAGATTGTTTCTCAACATCATCATCTACAATGTGATCCTCATCAACGCCAATAATCCCATCCGACACCGATAAAAGCTTCATACCGTTTAGTTTTAAAAGATATTTAAAACGAGTTTTGTCAAATGCTTTGGTATGTAAATCAGCTTTCTATTCGTCAGTGTGGATTTCTCAATTCGTATCAACTTCTTCTCGAAGCAATCTCGGATGAAGTAATGATGAATTTCGATATGTTTCGTTTTAGCATGATAAACAGGATTTTTTGTAATGTTTATTGTAGCCTCATTATCAACAAAGATAGGGGTGTTAAGAAATTGCAAACCGTAGTCGCGCATCTATTGCTGGATCCACAAGATCTGAGAGCAGCAACTGCTAGCAGATACATACTCAGCTTCACATGTCGATAGAGCCACAGAGGTCTGCTTCTTACACTGCGAGGTGACCAAGCGTGGTCCAAAGAACTGACATCCTGCAGTTATTGATTTTGCGTTAACTTTGCAGCTTCCGTAGTCGGAGTCAGAATACCCTTCGAGCATGAAATCGCCTGTTTTTGGATACCACAACCCCAATGGTGGAGTTCCTTTCAGGTAGCGTAATATCTGTTTCACAATTACCATGTGCGAAGCTCTGGGGCTTGACTGAAACCGTGCTGCGAGGCACGTCGGATACATGATATCGGGTCTTGAAGCAGTTAAATACATCAACGATCCGATCATGGAACGATACATCGTTTCATCTACCCTGTCTCCGGTGAGATCTGGGTTTATTCCATGGTTCGTTGCTAAAGGGGTTGAAGCTGGAGTAGATCCTGACATCCCAAATTTCTTTAAGATATCATGAACATACTTCGTCTGGCGTATGAAAATCCCCTCAGGCAGTTGTTCAACTTGAAGACCCAAGAAGAATTTCATCTCCCCCATTGATGACATTTCAAACTTTTGCTTCATAACTTTTTCAAAGTCTTTGCACAAACTTTCATTCGTTGACCCAAATATGATGTCATCCACGTATATCTGAACTATCAGAAGATGTCCGTCGACCTCTTTGGTGAAGAGAGTGGCATCCACTTTTCCACGGATGAAGCTGTTGGCAAGCAGGTGTTGAGACAATGTCTCGTACCAAGCTCTCGGGGCCTGGTGTAAACTATACAGCACCTTATCCAGTAAATAGACCTTGTCTTTGTGGATTGGGTAGGTGAATCCCGGTGGTTGTCCGACATATACCCCCTCTTTTACCTTCCCGTAGAGAAAAGCCGATTTCACATCTAACTGAAAAACTTTAAATCCCTTCCACGATGCAAAGGCCAAAAAGATCCTAATCGCTTCAAGTCGAGCCACGGGAGCATATACTTTGGTGAAATCTATACCCTCCTGCTGACTAAAGCCCTGGACTACGAGTCGAGCTTTGTTTCGAATAATAACCCCTCGATCATCTCTCTTGCATTTAAACACCCATTTTGGATTAATTTTCCTGTGACCATCAGGCAAGTCTACTAACTTCCACACTCCTAACTTCTCGAACTGGCTCAATTCCTCCTGCATCGCATTGACCCAAGAATCTTCAGTAAGCGCCTCCTTATAAGTCCTTGGTTCAATGTGCGAGATAAAACAACTAAGTGAAAACTCAGTTTGTAACGGAGCAACTGTAGAATAAAAAACAAGTAAGCCCTTGATCAATTTGTCGTCTAGTGCGGATGCCTGATTGTAATTCTCCGATAATCAACTCCTCTGGATGGTATGAAAGTGTTTTTGGCATCACCTCGCCTGGAACATCTACCTCGCCCTCCAGATTTGTGATATTTTGATCTGCACTTTGTTCACTGACTGGAACAGTTTGACTTGAAATCTGAATTTGCTCCCCCTCAGAATCTGAATCACCACGATCAAATACTGATCTGTTCTCAGATTCTTGATTATCATTCTCTGCCATCTGATTATCATGAGCAACTTCATTTTGTTGAATATCATCATGTTCTCCAGCATTGCTTGGACCTGCTTCATTGTCATTAGATGTATGCCTTTGACGCCTTGAAGACTCAGTTGGGAACCTTTCCTGCAATGACTCATACTCTCTTAGAATATCCAACTCATCAAAGAAATCTTCTTCTTCTTCCTCTTCTTTTTCCATGTCAAACGAATTCCACAAAGTGTCATAATGAAAACGCCATGAGTCTCCTGGATTCTGCGGTGGCATTATGTTGCCTTGACATTCAACATTATGTGCCTCAATAATCCGCTTCAAGCTTGGAACAAAGACTCGTTTCAAAGGACTTGAGTAACCCACAAATATACCCTCGATACTCTTTGGACCAAACTTACCAAAAGGCTCTAGAACTGTGCATGGAGACCCAAAAGGTTCTAAATACTTCAGGTTCGGTTTGCGACTGTTGATTAGCTCAAAACATGTCTTGTTGAATTTCTTTACAGTAAGAACCCGGTTGAGCGTATAGCATGCGGCTGATACTGCTTATGCCCAAAAGTTAACAGGTAGTTTGGAATCAGCAAGCATCGTCCTGGTCGTTTCAATTAGCGTCATGTTCTTTCTTTCAGCTACTCCATTCTGTTATGGAGTGTAAGGAGCACTAAATTCATGCAATATACCTCTTTCATCGTAATACTCTTCCATCTTGATATTCTTGAACTCAGTACCATTGTCACTACGTAATCGTCTAATGCGTGTTTGGTACAAGTTTTCCATCTTCTTGAAAAGTGTCATCAAACGATTAAACGTCTCATCTTTTGACTTCAGAAATAATACCCAAGAAAATCTTGAATAATCATCTTGGAAACAGACTCGTTCTTTAAACAACCAAACAAATCAAACTCTTTTCGCAACAGCTTCTTTTTGTTCTTAACTATTTCAGCACTGCCTACACATTTTATTTTTAATTTTTCCCAAAGGTCTCTCGACTCTTTGTACTCGATCAGTGAGATAATGTCATCTCTGACAGATTGGTGAAGCAGAGCAATACACTTTTGTTCAGCAACATATCGTTCTATTTGATTTTCTTCTAAGTTTTCATAATCTGCTCTCCCCAAATCAAAACCATTCTTCAAGCTTTTCCAACTGGGATATGCAAAAGCTTTAAGCCATTCTTCAAATCTTGTAGCCCACCTGTTGTAATCTTCAATTGCCATCAACTTGGGCGGCTAGTTGTATATTCCATATGCACTGTCTACACTCATAGCATCAGAAAGAATTTTCTTCGCACTCGGTGTTGGTGTAGTTTCATTCGTGTTATTTGATGTGCCGTCTCCCGAACCACTGGTAATTGCAAACACATCACAGAAAGGATTCATGAAATCATCCATCTTTTAAGTACCTGAAACAATCAACAAACACTTAGAACAATTTTTGAAATTTTGAAAATTAGTTTCAAACGGAATCAGTTCAAGCGGAATTGCACAAACGGAACTTGTTCACACTAAATATAATTTTCAAATGGAAATAGGTGTTTCAAACGAGATTACCAAACAGAATTTAATTCCGTGCGGAATTAGGTCAATTTCAAACGGAATTAAGTCTCTTGGAGCGAAAGTAGTAATTTCGTTTGAACTCTTCAAACGAAATTTGATTCCGTGTGAAATCAACAGCACTTTTCAAGCGAAATTAAGCCAATGTAGCTAATTCTGTGCGGAATTAAGATCCAGTTCAAACGGAATTATGCTGATGACATTTTATCCGAACAGTTTTTCAAGCGGAATTACAAGTTCTATCAAATTTAGATTGAATTTTAGTCCAATTATTTCAAGGATTAGTTAAAACTATGTTTTGCTTATTATATTTGAAAATTAAGCCATTTTGTCCGTTAAATCTTGTTCAATTCAGAAAAGAAAGAGTAGAAGTGAGAGAATCCGATGAAATCAAGCTGAATTGGTATGAACTCCTCGTCCTGAGCTCTGATACCACTTGTTGGATCGTCGTGTGACCCTAACGAGTCAATCTGAAGAGTTCAACATCAAAATCAAAGGCGGAATCAATGAAATTGATGTAACACAGCTTGATACTTTCAAATTATCTTCTTTTACTGATTTCCTGAGCTTTTACAATTCAAATAACAATTCGGCAGCACCTCGGCTCTGAAACACACACTCTAATTCCGTTCCAAATTACACAAACAAGTTCAGTATTTATAGGGAACTAATTCCGCTTGAAACATTTACAAACGGAATTACTAGATCATGCGAAATTACTTAATTCCGTGCGGAATTAGTAATCTCGCTTGAACTCACTAATTTCGTTTGAAATAACAGAATGTCCATTTCAAGCAAAATTACCCTAAAATACTGTTTTCTCGATTTCCGTGACCTAATTTATCTAAAACAATACAAGACTCAATAAAGACGAAGTTAACAGACATCAGTGCACTAACACTTGTTGAGCAGGAGCTTGACCTTGAGCTGGAGCCGGAGCTTGACGTGGACCTGTACGGCAGTTAGCAGTGAAATGGTCGTACATGTTGCAATGCACACAGTATCTGCAAGCGATTCCCACTGGGTGGTGATAGGTATAAGTAGGGTAAGCCGGGTGAGGACCCGTGTGTGCACGCTTGGCCAGTGGTGCATGGGTAACCGGTGCCGCTACTTGGCGGTGTTGAGCCTGCTGTTGAGAAGGTACGGCTTGAAGAGGAGCGGCAGCTGTAACAGTGCAATTCTTGCAACTGTTGTTGTTCTTCTTCCTCTTGCGACGGGAGGACTTTGAAGACTGCGGTGCGACGGCGGTTTCAGCAATTGAAGCAGTGGTGACTTGGTGCAGATTCCTGGAGGCTTTATCCCAGTAACCAGCCTTGACTCACTTGTAGTTGATCTCAGCAGCGAGTAAGAAGGTTTCCTTAATCGTTGACGTCTTCGTAGCTTGGACAAAATCAGCCACGCAATCTGGAAGAGCACGGATATACTTCTTGATGGTGATTTCGGGCGTAGAGACTTGACCTGGATAGATTATGCTTAGCTGCTTGAAGCGAGCAGTCAAACTGGCGTTATCGCCATCCTTCTGCTTGAGATGCCAAAACTCATCCTCCAACTTCTGAAGCTCGTGAGGAGGGTAGAACTCTTTCATCATCAAGTCCTTCAACACATCCCACTTAAGCCCGTAAGTTGCATCATTTTCGCGCTTGTTTCTCTCGGCTGTCCACCAGTCCAGTGCCCTAGACTGGAAAACGCCAGTAGCGTTAACAATGCAGAGATTGTCAGGACAGTTGCTTTGACGCAGGGTGACTTCAATAGAATCAAACCATTGAAACATGGCCGTAGGACCATCTTCTCCGGTAAATTCTTTAGGACCGCAAGCTTTGAACTGCTTGAAGCTAAAAGCAGACTTTGGCGAATCAGTCCTGGACTCTTCTGAAAATTTACTAGCGTTTTCATTCAGCTCACTAACAATCTGGGGGATAACTTTCACTATTTGCTTAGCGACGAGGGCGGCGATGCGTTTGTCATCATGATTGCGGCTAGCTGAACGAGAGTGAAACGATCCAAATGACGACATTGTCTGCAATAGACATTGCCATAGGATTCAAAACGCTATATAATCGAATCTCGCCTCACACGTACTACTACTAAAGCTCAGGAACACAATCATGTAACACATAGACACATAATCACAGAAGCACGTAAGCACGTAAGACACAGAAGCATGTAAGCACGTAAGGCACAGAAGCACATAAGGCAGATAGAACACAGAAACCATACTATATTTTGCACGTATTCACCTACATTTGTCGTACGTATTCACCTATTGTTCAGAGTTCGCGAGTTCGAGAATAGCGATTGCGATTAGCGAGTACACGGCGAGTAGTATAGCATAAGTGAGTAACATAGCATGCGATCATCCACAATTAGTAGTGATTTGTTAGCGTATTGAGATAAATGTGCAGTGCGAGTTGTGTGTGTCGATCAAAGCAAGTAGCAAAAAGCGTATAAATCACCAAAATCGAAACATACAAACAGGTAAAACCACATAAAACACATAAAATTCTGCGTAGAACAACAAATATCAGAGTCAGCAGTTGCGGCTCAGAATCGTAAACAAATAAAAATCAGCGATTGCGAGCTTGAAATCGAAGATGGATTATCTAAGGCTTGATAGACATTGCTATCCAAAGTGATTTGACTATTCTCAATGACTTCAAGTATACGTTTTGACCTAATAGACTGTGCTCTATCACCAGCATACGGTGAATGGTACGCATCCTTTCGGTTATATACGCAACTCGAGTCATTGGAACCCATCGAGACTTTGGTGAGAGTTTTGTAAAACCAAAATAGAGAGCGGAACAAATCAATCAAGGTTCGGGTTTCACCCCTAACTTAACGACTTTATTCCTGTTTGTGTGGTAGAATCACGAGGTAGAGTGAGAGAATTTCATCGAAGTACGGATTTCACTCCTGATTCAACGCAAATTCTCGTGTTTATAGTAAAAATACAGGTCGTACAAGCGATTTAATCAAGAGTTTGCGGTTTTCACACCTAATCTCGATCTAATCACTCGTTCATTTTTGAAAGTAGTGCAGTGTGATTGCCTTAGGAAAGGCAGTTATGATAGTATAGTGTGAGTGCGAATCGATCGGGGAATAGCAATAACTGGTACGTAACCCCTAACGGGTTCACACAAGGCGGTCTGTTGGTACTTAGACTATAGACTAGGTCGTTTCTAAGACATCGACCCCGACTAGGTCGAGTCTTGCCTAATTCCCTATAGTTATGGCTCTGATAACAATCTGTCACACCCCAACCAATGGCGGAAACATCGGGGCATGGCACTGAGCGAAACAAATTGTCCATGAGAAATTCCATAACAACTAAATTACCGGATAGTTAATATTATGTCCCATACCACAACCCATCAAGTAAAAATAGTTATTACAGACAGCGATATCTCAAAGGCAAATAACATATTCCGACAACTCAGATTCAAATAAATAAATTGTTTTTGTTTGTTTCTAGACTCCATCCTACTTGATTCCACGAAAGCAGGTAAAGCACAGCATCCTAGGCACCTGTCACATACGTTAAAATAAAGGTCAATACACATAGTGTAAAGGTGAGCATACAAGTTTAATAGTATAGTAGAGTTCGAAATCGTTTACGTATAACCAGCATGTAACATGTACAAAGTGAAGGCAAGTAGGTTATTGACAGAGAAATATGCACAGACGTGACTGCGAGTTGTAGAATGCGCAACACATATCCCCACTGGGACACGTGAAGTAAAGCCCTTAACAACCCCTGTCCACGACAGGTGCTGAGTCCAAACTATAGTACTATCGTTGCTAAGGTGTCAGGAAACAATCACTGTGTTAACATAACATACAAGCATTCATCGAATAACACGTAGCATGCAATAACGGTCAGCGTATAAATAGTGTTTGCATTGTGTGTCGATTGCGATTTAGAATAAGTAACGTATATAACACCCAAAAGTGCGTAAAGCAAAAAGGGTTCGAGTATACTCACAGATAGCGTTTAACAAGTAAACACTCTCTTGGATTGAAGGAGCGCTGAGAGATTAGCCTGAACAGTTAACGATAGCATAAACGATGAGTGGCGCGTTAAACGGTGAAAAGTGATTAAGTGTCGAGTGGCAATCCGATCGGATGGCTATCCGATCGGTTAACCATTCGATCGGATGTCAATCTGTTCGGATGGTCATCCGATCGGATGGCCATTCGATTAGATTGACATTCGTTTGGTAAGGATGTGTTTGTGTATGATGGCTTTGAAGTTATTGTTGTAGCATTTTGAAAACAGAGAAGTATCTCTACCTTTCAGGTTCGGATAGCGATCCGTTTGGCAGGACACTTAGTGAGAACAAGTTCACAGCAGGATTGCCACTCGATCGGATAGCAATCCGATCGGATGGCAATTCGTTAGTTACTGATGATCTTTGAAAATTGTGAAAAATGTTTAAGTGTCGAAGTTCCAAATGTCAGATAATCGGATGGTCGTTCGATCGGATGGCTATCTGATCGAACGGCATTCCGTTCGACGTTCAGAGCTTTGCAAGTTGGAAGAAAAATGTTTAAGTGTGGAACCAAGTGCAATCCGATCGGATAGCAGTTCGGTCGGATGGCTGTCTGATCGGGCGACAATCCGTCCCAACGAACCCGATCGTATTGAACTTGATTATTTTTGAAAGTTTTGCAGTTTGCTCGAGACGGTATGACAACGTTCTAAACAACGGAACTTCATCAAGTCCCAAGTCGTTTGATCGAACAGGAATCACCATAATCCGATCAGTTGACTGTTCCTTGGCAGTTGTTCATATTTATCCCGAAATCAGTTGTCTCGTTGATAGGATCTAGATCTCAAACTGATGCTTCACTAAGAAATGAGTGGAAGACCAGAACGAGTTCCGATTCTATTGGTTCTAAGTGCATTGAGGGTAAAAGAGTTGAAAGAAAGTTAGAAAAGCTTCTCTCAATCCTTTATTCTTTGATAATGTTTAGATCTAAGCAAAATCGTTGTGAAATCATGTGGAAATCCTTTAGATCTGAGTTATTCTTGGTGGAATGAGGTCAAAACATGAAGTTCATAAGAACTCCATGATGACATCACCCTAGAACACCTCAAATCCACTAATTTCACGGTTAAAAGTTGAGATTCAAAGGAGAATATGATGAAGAAGTGTGTGTAGATCGTAGAAGTACAAGGTTTAGGTTGAAAACTTACAAGAATTGCGAGAAATCGAGAGAAAGAAGGCTTGGAACGCTGCTGGTCGAATGAGGAAGCTGTCACATCAAGTGATGTGAGAGGAGGGGTATTTATAGGTTGCCAAAAAGGGAAAGGTGTATAAGTGTCGAATAGGATGCACCTCGATCGGATAGCACCTCGATCGGATGGCAATCCGATCGGATGGAAATCCGATCGAGTGGCTCCGAAAAGTTGTGATTCAGCGTTTCGTTTCACGTGTTGAGCGTTGCGATGCGTTTAAGCGAGTATCGATTATGCGATGCGATAGAATAATAAACACACAAATATTATATCTAACATACAATCATTATAAATAACTTGCGTTTAGCGTTTGTGATTAAATTGCGTTGCGAGAGAGTTGCGATTGTGTTTCAATTAGTCACCACAAACATAAAGTAAACATGCACAAGTAACACATAAGTTACACACACACACACGTAAAACAACATTCAGAATCTACCAATCAAGGTGCGAGTGCGATAGCGATGTGATTAGCGATAAAGCGATAAAACATGCGATAAACATCGGTTAAATCTCGATTATTAATAGATACTCCACATAATACAACTAAAGCAATAAAATAAAAGATTCGTTTACAAGTCAAAGAAGTCAAATCAGTAATTAAGCAAGGAGTGACAGATCGCAATTAGCAATCTTTTCTTCATTTGACTTCAATCTTGACTTTGACTTTGACTTCCGTAACACGGGGTGTTACAGGCAATGTTTGCCATGGGGTATCTAGTGCGGTGACTTTCTTTCTCAGGGGAGTATCTCTTTGGGGGAACACCCCTGTTGGCCCTTTGTGGTAAGACATACCTCTCTGTTGATTCTTCAGTTATACTTGAAAGTTGTTCCTTGGGTGACAAATTAGTTTCAGTTGTTTCTTCGTGGTTATCATGATTAGCAACATTCTCAGAACCACCAGCATCATTAGTATTAAAAACATCAGTATGAATATTATTAGTTTCTTGAGAAATACTTACCTCAGGAATCCGGTTAGGAAGATCATGTTAAGTGACACTGACTGTACGCTCTGTAGATGGAGGTGACTCAACTTGGGTATTGTGAGTGACTTCCTCTAATGATGATATCCTCATCGGCCAACTCAATGTGTCACTACTTTCTCTCCCCCCTAACCAGTGCATTGGGTGAGGTAAAAGTATCTGGTTTCAAGAAAGTCACATTCCATCGTAGTGTATATGTGACGTTTCTTTGGATTGTAACACCAATACCTCTTCTTGTCAATACAATATCCCAGGAATACACATTTCTTAGCACAAGGATCAATTTTGGTTCGTTCAGTCTTAGGTATGTGGACAAAGACAGAGCATCCAAATACGTGAGTTTCTAGGGTAAGGATAGGAGGTATCTTGGTGTATTCGGATAGTGTTTGCAGTGGGGTTCTAAATTTAAGGATCATTATAGGAAGTCAATTGATGAGGTATGTTGCCGTGGCGAGGGCTCCCAGCCAGAATGAAGTCGGGACATGTGATTCGGTTATGAGGGCTCGGGTTATTTCTAAAAAATAGGATTTTTTCTTTCGGCAACTCCATTTTGCTCTGGAGTATGTCGACAATAGGTTTGGTGAATTAATCCCTTAGTTTGAATTTTTTTTTCATGGAGGTGTTAACAAATTCTCCTCCATTATCTGACCGAAGAACTTTAATGTCTCGTTGAAATTGGGTGTTGATCATGGTATGAGACATAACGAATTTATCAAATACTTCGGATTTGTATGTCAAGAAATAAGTCCAAGACATACGAGTGCAATCATCAACAAATAAAAGAAAGTATCAAAAATTTTGTCCCCCATTAATTGGTGTAGGACCCCACAAAACAGAATGAAATAAATCAAAAGGATGATCAATTCTAGTATTATTTGGTTTAAAGGTGTGCCTTGACTTTTGGCAAAAACGCAAGTTTCACATTTTAATGATTCATTTGAACGAAAGAGTTTAGGAAATAGGAAATGTAAATAACCAGAAGATGGGTGTCCAAGTCTTCTATGCCACAACCATGCCTCCCTATCTGCAGTTCCATGAGCCAACATTGCAATACCTTGTTGAGTCACTTCATCTACATAATGCAGCCCATGTCGTTCAGTGCCACGTCCAATAATCATTCCCGTCCTGATGTCCTGTAGTATACAAAAAGTAGGATGCATTAGAAGTGTGTAATTCATGTGACATTTGTGCCTCTACGACCATCATACAAATACGAGTCCAATGAAATCTTGTGTTTCATTCTCAGGATTTGTATAATTATATGTGACAATTACACATATCAAATTTCGTACGATTCCGAACTCTCGAGAAGCTTTTCTGGAAGTTTTACGTAAACTATTACACAAACGTAATCAGTTTAACGCAACGTACACTCCGGAACAGTGACATAAGCTAAAAATACCTAAATATCCTTTACATAACTTAGAAATAAGTTTTGAAGGGTTCGGTATGGCAAAAACAAGTTTATTCAATCGTAGGGACTATTTGCGACAAACTGCAAAAGTCTGCCAATTCGCGTAGCAACGTACACTCCGGAACAAGGTCATAAGCTAAACATACCTTAAATACCCTTTACATAGCTTAGAAATAAGTTTTGAGGGTTTCGGTATGTGAACATACGCTTATTTGATCACAGGGACTAAAAGCGTCAAAACTGCGAAAGTATGCAAATGCGTGCATATCTTGCGTTCTGACCATATAAGAACATCCAAAAAATTTTGTAATCACTAAAATATTGTATTTTAGGGGAATGCAAAAATACCATTCGTCACGTAATTTGGATTGTTTTCGCATCCGTTCGAGTTTCGTCGTAATTAACCGAAAAACGCGATCGTACGACCAAACGAACCGACATCCATGATATTTCCAAGCATATTTCAAGTCCCCTATTCTTTAACATCCTTGTAGAGCCTTAAAATTGGGTTAACGGGGGTTAAACGCGTCGAAAAACAAGTTTGGAGCATGCAGGGGCCTGTTTTGCCAAAAACTAGAAGTTCTATCTGGACTGGCTGGCGGCCAGCTAGAGAATTACCTTCCTGGGTCGCGGGGCGCGAGAGAGTGCCAGTGACAGAAAGTTCCAAACAGCTTCTAAGTTGTTTGCAGGTGGTTGGTTTCCTTTGATTGTTTTGTGATCTTGTGGGCAAGATAAGTGTTCTCCAAGGCTTATAACATGGTCCTAACACTTGTAAGGTTGAGATTATTCCTTGGTCACCATACAAAACACTTAGCAAGATCTCATTAATCCTAGAACACTATAAATACCCAAGCTCATTCACTTCATTCCTTGCTCAATTCTTTTCTTTCTCACATCTGCTCTACTTGGAGGCTACCACTTGTTGGAGGCTTCCTAATTGAGCTTTCTTAGTCATCTTTACATTCTAGAACACTTGTAAGTGTTCTTCCTAGTCTTGTTTATTTATTTCAAGCTAAAAGTCAAATAGTGTTTGACTTTCGACTTTGACCATGAATTGGATGTTTGGAGACACAAAATGACATGAGTTTTTTGTTTGAAATTCATCTTTATCTTCATCCCACTCTTTAGTGTCATCCGTCTCTTCATGTCATTCAAATATTCATGAAGAACAAACCACAGAAAATGCCATTTGTCTGTCATCAGTCTTCGATTAACGATTTAGTTATTGGTCATTCATAGATACTCTTAGTCACATTACATATCAATTTTTGTCAACTTAAAAAAAAAAAAAAAAAAAAAAAAAAAAAAAAAAAAAAAACAATACTAGACTCATATTAAAGAGAATAAAATATCTGTTTTACGGTGTAATTTTTTTTTTAAATATTAACGTATGAAGTTATAACTGTTTAAAAATCGTAGGAGTAATTAGTCTAAAACTAGGGGGCAAAAGTGTACCTATTGTTTAAATAATCAAAAGTTGAGTAAAGTTGGGGGGAATAGTGCATGGTCCTCCCAACTGCCGGAGTGATCCCACTCCGGGAGCCGCTGCCCGACCAAGCTAGCTCCGCGGTGAATTCCCCTTGCCGAGTTCTTACCCTGGGCGACATATGCCACTCCCAAGACTCGAACCCGGTACCTCTGGAAAGAGGTGGGTGTCGGTGGCCAACTGGGCTACCCCCGTTGGTTAAATTGCAAGTATTAGTTAAAAGACAACTTATCCCTAAATATCTTTTAACACATGAACTATGCGTTGTAACTTAAAACAATCATACTTGTATTACTTAAAATTTGAGATGTATAAAAATTGTTGTATTTATGATTATCAACATGTATAATAATAATAATATAATAAGCAGTTCCCAACCAAGTGCTGCCAAGAGATTACAAGGTTCCCCCACATTCACATAAAACTTTCTTCTATAACCAACCAAATATTGATAAATCAGTTTACCAATCTCTCTTTCTTCCATGGTGGTTATTTGTTAATTTACCGAAATTCCTTTAGTAAAAGTCAATGCATATAGATCCAAACATGTCCTCATAGGATCCGGGCACGAGGCACGCCAGTCGGGTTTTCATGCGTCACAAACCGCCCACAAAATCTGGTTCGTCCGTGCTCTCAACTGTGTACATTGCGTATCCTGCTAAAGAACGTATTTACCCTCGGCCAGAACGAGATTTTGATTTTCTGCGCGTACTCAAAAGCTTAAGCATGTTGTCGGTTAGATCAGGTGGGGAATTATCATCATCTTGTTGTTTGTTTGACCCAGAAGTGTGAGTCAACCAGCCTAACGCCTCCACAGCAGCATCCCTCTCAGCAAGCTGTTTGTTTCTTTTCGGTTTTCCTACAAACTGCATTCCTTTAAACTCGACTAATGCTCTGAACTCATTTGTTTTTAGATGCTTTGTTTTGTATTTTGGTGGAGTGTGGCCCGCCCGCATCAACAGAGTTTGCAGCAAGCTTTTCGGGTTTGCCCCATCTCTTGTGAATGTATCTTTGTCATTTGACTCGATTGACTTTTTGCTTTCACGACCGAATACAAATCTCCCTTCACATTGATCTCCTGACACAAGCTCTTGAACCGCACGCATCAGATACTTGCCTTCTTTGTAGATGTCAACCTTGGGATCTTTAAGCTGCATCCAATGGACAAAGAAACTTATATAGAGGTGGCAGTTTCAACCTATTTCCACCCGTTTATAGGTAACGGATCAAAATTGCCTAACATTGGTGCATTAGTTTTATTATTAAAAGTAAAGACTGGGGTCTGACCTTTCTTTGCAAGAGCTGATCAAGTTGTTGTTTTAGGTTGACATACGACTCCGCCAAAGTAGGATCCATGAAGAAATCAATATACCCTCTCAACATTTTCAGGTGTCCAGGCTATAAAATAACAAGTAGTAAAATATATTACAACACGCTAGAGAAAATAATAACAGCTGATAGATGAAATTACCGAAACTCCATTGATTAGACCACCACCAAAGAGGATTAGAACTGAATCAGATACGCCAGTAGAATCACGTAATGAAACAGTGTTGATCTTCACTTTCTCCCCAAAGACCAGCCATGGATATGGAATCGTCTCGTATCGCATGTTCACAGAATTCTGAAACAAGTATTATATCATATTAGAACTGCAACAAATAAATGGAATATGGGCAAAATGGTTAATTAATACTTACTGGATGGAGCCAGACTTGGCCATCATCCATAGTTTTGAAGGACATCGACGTCTCCCTTTGCTGCAGTAAACAAAAAGCTAGAAGATCAATATTGGGTTTTTAAACATGAGCAAAGGTGAAACATACCACTACAGATGCAATGCCAGGGAAGAGGCCGGCACATATAATGGCCCTAACCAAGGATTGATTATGACTCAAACTATTGTTGAGGGTTGCTTCAGCCTCAAGCAACTGAGCATCCTTTAAGATGTAGTGAAACTGATTCCTAAGAGAATGAATAGCTTGTAGTGTTTGGGCAGAAAGAAAATTCCTCCAGCAATACTCATAAGCAGATCCTTCTCTTTCAGCTTCTTTCCATCCTTCATATGCACGAACCAGTGCCATATGATCACTGTAATCCTTTGCAGAAAATTTTGATTTTGCTGTAGTAGCTCGCTGTACACAGATAATTAATATAAAACTAGGTACTAACTAAATCACAATGAATGAATAAGGTAATTGAGTTTTCATTTTGTATCATATTACTCACATCTTTCTGCTCATGAGGCAAAAGAAAAGGATCTCTGACACTGAGTCCAGAAACAATTGTAAGAATAGGATCAAAGCAGCGAAAGAAAGCACCCATAATCAGCATTTTCCCTAACTTGGGATCCACCGGAAGCATTGCCAGATATTCACCTTTATTTGAGAAAAAACAAATGAGAATTGCCAAATGTACCACATAGTGATAAAATAAAAACTAACCAAGATGTGTAAGATCTTCATTCTCGTCTAATGCTCCGATCATCTTCAAAGAATCCACCGCATTTTGGACCTAAAAGTAATAACATAAGGACGGATCTATTCTAAACCTAAAAGGTCGTAGAATATGAAGTAGACTTACAGCCAATGGCTCTGGTGGTTGTAAGGCAGCAGACAAAAACTCCCCGATACTACCAACCTGCAAACTTTTGATTTGCAAGCAAAGAGCATTGAGGGGAGTTCTTAAAAGCTCAGGTAGCTGATAGTTAGAGAAAGCATGATAAACACATCTAGGATAAAGGTGGTAGCATTCTCCCGGTTGCACACGCCCAGCCCTACCTCTTCTCTACAACAAAGAAAATGCTATCCATCATTTTGTGAAGTGAATTAGGTTTAGGTTTAGGTTTAGGTTTTGATCACTAACTTACTTGTCGAGCAGATGCTTGAGATATCCATGAAGGTAAGAGACAAGGAGTATTATTAAGAGCATCATAAGTGGTTTCTTTAGCTTTTCCACAGTCAACCACAAAAACTACATCATTGATTGTGATACTGGCTTCTGCCATATTTGTGGAGAGTACTATCTTACGTACATTGGGAGGTGGCTTCTCAAATATGAGTTTCTGTTCAGATGATGGCATGGAACCATGACATGTAAGCAGTTGAACCCTGTTGGGATCTCCAAGTAAAGGATGGGCTTTCAGTTGAGTTCTCAAAGAACAGATATCCTCCCACCCGGTCATAAATACCAGGACGGCACCTGCTCTTTCCTTGCGGCAAATATGGCATAAAACTGCTTCAATAAGATTAAATCCAATACAATCTGGTATCCAGCTAGACAAAGAATCACGCGCCTTGGGGCTATAATTTTCAAAGCTTGATTCACTCAACGCGGACTCAACAAGAAGAGTGATGTTGTTTTTCCTTTTGCGAGGAAGTTGCTGCCTTTTTGTTTTCCACAGCTTTTCTTGGTAATCATCAACTTGGTTGAAAGGAGTCAACTTATATCCAGTAATCTCCAGTATATCTTCTAAGAAATGTGCCCTCACTGGGTGAGTGAACCCCTATTATATTCAGAATGCAATTCAATGTTTGTATCATAATAAGATAACAATATAAGAGAAGATCTTACAGGAATATGAATCATTGGTGCTCCTTCAAAGTAATTGGAAAATAGCTCAGCGTTCAGTGTAGCACTCATCAGTATTAATCTCAGGTCCCGCCGACGTGGAAGGAGATCCTTCAATACAATCAATAGGAAGTCTGAAAGTTAAACAACAGACAATTCATCATCAAAGAACATATAGATAGTTACTTAGGAAAACTATTATTAGAAACGCACCTTCATTCTTGCCACGCTCATGAATTTCATCAACGAAGACATGGGTTACACCGTCCAAATTGCGGTCACTCAACAGCCTACGAAGCAAAATACCACTTGTACAGAAAAGCAAATGTGTGCCTTTTCCTTTCATCCCCTCTAATCGAACTTTATACCCAACTGATTCACCAAGATGCTCTCCCCTTTCAGTAGAGACTCTGTCTGCAACAGCCATGGCAGAGATTCTTCGAGGTTGTGTACAAAGTATGTTACAAAATGCACCACGACCAGATTCTATCTCGGACTCCAATATGTATTGTGGCAGTTGAGTGGTCTTTCCACATCCAGTCTCTCCAGATATGATAATAACCTATATATTCATGTAAGAAGATAATATTGTATGTTTATGATAATATTATGAAAGTAGGATACAAAAGACAAACCTGATTCTGTGCAATTGCTTGGAGCAGCCTTTCCTTCTCTTTGAAGGCGGGAAGAGACATGCGTGCCTGAAGCATCTTCTTGCCTTCTGGTGATTCCTGCACATAAATCCGATCAATAAAATGATCTGTTTATAACCCATTTTCCCACACTAGATAAAAATCTATATATAACAGGAGATCCTATAAAAGTACCTCCCAAGCGTGTTGCTTATTTCGCATTTGCAAACTCCGTCTCTGAAGAACGCTTTCCATAAGATTCACCTCTAACAAAGGATCTAGATTACCACCCTGGTTCACCAACTCAGCATGATTAATGGAGGAAGCATCTCCAGAATTCAATTGCATCCGATCAAGATGCTCCTGCAGCAGACCTTCTACTCTTCTCTGCAAGCTTAATGGGATGACTACCTACACCAGTGGACGACAAAATATCACTATCTTGGCATAAAACATTCTGTTAAGGTCAAATAGTCAGTTCCATGCCTGCTGACAAAACTGGTTGTCTAGGGCATGGTTTTAAAAAACGGTTGAGGCGTGCGTTAAAGCGAAACGACCAAAAAACCATTCTGAGGCGCGCCTCAGGGGTTTTTGATATTTGTTTTTGACCTTTTGTGTCAATTTCAAGCAATTTATGTCTTTTTTATGCGTGTTTTTGCTGAATTTGATGATGAATTTAGTTAGTATTATTACTTTTATAAGATATATAATTTTTATATTTATTTTTTAATTCCGCCTCGAGCTTATGCCTCGGTTCGCCTGGAGGCTTACGCCTCGTGTGGCGAAGGGAAAAGGCCTCGAAACTCGTTTCCGTTTTTTTAAACCTTGGTCTAGGGAGAGTGAAAAATTAACAATTCACCATTCTAAAACATAAGCTGAGAGGCTTTTACTAGTGTAACACCCCTCAATATGAGAAGTGCCAAGGAAAAAAACTGCAGATAAGCTTTACCTCTCTTTGGGGACGCTTATCATCAAGATCGGGCCTGTAGTGAGGAAGAGGCACCTTGCTTGCAACCACCACTTTTCCATACGATTCACTGAACGAACATCCAATGATTAGTGGTGTAAGAGAAGGGAAAAATAAACATAATTTGAGAGTCAGGTACCAGAAAAGGCCCATTCTCGTGGCCAGATTAGATATTTGCTCAAAGTCTCTCTTGTCTCTTTTATCTCTGGACACAATCTCTTGGTCTGCTTCGTTACGTAACAGCATGCTAAGTTTCCACTTCCACTCATCAATATTAGCCACTGATGACGATGCCTGCAAGCAATATATTATGCACTAGAGTTAAACTTTATGTTAATGAAAAGGCCAAGGGAGATATTTATAGACTACGTAATTACACTTAAACACATATAATAATGTAATAAAACTATCCTATTACTTGTCTAATAACTAGGATTACAAACTAACTCTACTCTGAAGAACTGCAATCGAATAAAATTAGAAAATCAGACACATAAATAAATCATTTAAAATACTGAAAATGTCAAAGTGGTACTAAATTGAATAAGAGCAGAAAAATGTAGAGAATTTTGATGTTGAAGAGGCATCAGTGAAGTACCGGGTGATTCTCGTAATCGCATTCGTAGTCATCGTCAGAGAACTGATCAAGTGCTGCGTAGCCACGTATTCCTCCGGGAGAGTGTGGAAGGAACGAAGAATCTCCATGGTTGATTTGTGAAGACCTCCGGTGTAGTAGCGGAGAAGAAGCACCAACACCAGCTTGTAGAGTCTTGTGTGTGAGGAGAGTAGCGACAAGTGGAGATTTTCTGCGGAAATTGGAGGCCACCACAAACCCTAATCTGAAATGCATATTGTGGAACAAAATTGGGGCATGGCGGGAGGAACCCCAAAAACCACAAACTGAATTTGGTTCCACTTCGCTGCCGTCAGGTATGGGCCGGTAGGTATGCCTTTGCCACCTCAGCCAAAAACCACAAGGTGTGGTGGGGCTGGAATTATACGCCACGTTGACCGAACCTTATAACATAGTGTGGTGGTTAAAACAGTGGTGTTGCACGTGACGTGGACTGTCCTAAAGTGAGAGGATAGGGCTTCGACGGTTCGGGTGTGATCACCCCTATGGACCGAGAGGTGTCGTAGAATTCTCCTCCAAAACGGGCCGCTAGACCAGCGGCGTGGCGTGTAGTGGCTTAAGGCTTCAACCCACGACTCGCAAAGTGCGATTTCTTCTTCTTGTGTGCATGGGATGGGTGCCATGTCTTCTTCGTGTGTCGGTTTTGGGTGTGGGGTGAAGATGTGGTGTGTGCTATTTATAGATGTAAAAATTGAATTTTAGAAAGTAAATAATTTTAATTTTTAAAAAGTAAGCGTTGGGGTTAAAACGGCTTGTCTCCACGTTGAATCAACACATGCCACGTCAACGCGGAGAAAGGTACAACGCCAGTGGAATTCCCATTGCCTTGTGGACAACGCCGTTAACAACGAGGGGCACGGGGTGGAAAAGTGGGTGTGGACTGTGTAACGCTCCGCATTTTTTTCCTTATTTAGAAAGTGTAATCGTATTTTCTATTTTTGGAAATGGTAATCGTACCGTGTTCGTTTTTTATTCCAATTTTGTATCCGAGATCTTAATCATAATAAAATTCTTTTTATATACTTAACGTGTTACAATACTTGTATTATACATCAATCTTGAGTGCTTATTAATTTACGCAACCAATATTCGAGACATTTATATTTATAATCTATACGTGCTTTACATTAATATATGATAATAACGGAGGAAATGAACAGTAATATCCTGATGATTCATCACTTTATTTGTTTTAGAGTTGCCACGTTGATTAAAACCTCACTAATTTCTCCTTCCTCTCTACCCAACTTCAAAGCTGTAAATATTTCTATCCACCACCTCCCCTCCTCTTTTCCCCAGCTTCAAACGCTTCTATCCACCGCTTCCACCTCGTACGATCTCTGAGTTCAACCTCCACCGTACCTCGTCCAACCTCCAACGATAGCAGTCATGACTTTGGCGGACCTTCAGCCGCATCATCCCCTCCTTCGCTGATTTAACCGGTAAGATTTCTTCATTTTGTCATTGTCTTATGTATTGGTTTTCTTTTGATATTTGGATATTGCATGTTTGTGGTGTGTCATTTGGTAATTCTGGTTGATTTTTGGGTTTGTAAAAGGTTGCACACCAAGTGTTTGATGATTTGTCAACTCATTTTTTTGGTCTTTTTGGTGTGCTCATTGTCAACATATTGTTTGTAGGTTGGTTTTTTGTTGTTTGCTGTTTTAAATGTTTAATGTATAATGTATGGGGAAAATGGATGGACAAGGTATGTTGGTTGATCAAATAGACAAATCGTTTTGCCAAAGTAACATTGGACCAGAAATATGGTTGGTAAAATTATCATTGAGGCTTTGATTTTTAAGGTCATTGAGTTATATGTGTCATGCAAGACAATATAACGGTCCCTTCATTTGAATCGAATTTTTTTTTTCTGAATTTTTTTAAACATAAGTTTTGAGTTTTGAAAGACAACCCTATCATGCTTTATTTATTATGTTTTATTGTATCTTATTGAGTCTTAGCTGTGCAATTGTGATATGTGTATATAGTTGATTTCTAAACTTTTAATAATTTTTATTTAACAATTTTAATACAATTCATGAGTTTGTAACATAGTAAACAAATAAATATATAAGACTTCTTCACATGAGTCAAAAGGAAGACCCCATTATGTCCCTGCAGTCACAAATTTCTAAAGCCTTTAAAACCTTACCATAAACCTTTAGCTGTTATAACTGTTAATAAATAAGCTATATTGTACGGAGATTCGGAGGTTATATACAAAATATTTTTGAAATGGTTACACACTCATTATGAATGTTATAAACACCAATATATATATATATATATATGTGTGTGTGTATGCCAATGACCCACAGACCAATTGGTTTGGGGAGAGGTGGGAAGGTTTTCCCTTCGGGGTTCCTGTCCGGGTGACGCCAGTTCGAAACGCGGGATATCCAAATTTATGCACAGCCTTCGGGCGAAGGGTCGAAATAGCCCGCATGCGCGTGGATTCGAACTTGGGGGGGGGGGGGGGGGTTAGGTCGCAGGTTGCGGTCGTAGTTAGCTGAGATGTTGGTCGTCCAAAAAAAATTCCATGCTATAAGTTCGGCTGATAAAGGAGGATTGTTTTCTCATCAACTTGTATTTTCATTATCACAAAATAAAATGCTATAAGTGCCAATGGCCCACAAACCAATTGGTTTGTGGAGAGGTGGGAAGGTTTTCCCTTCGGGGTTCCTGCCCGGGTGACGCCGGTTCGAAACGCGGGACATGCAAATTTATGCAAAGCCTCCGTGCAAAGGGTCGAAACAGCCCGCATACGCGCAGTGGCGGACCCAGGATATTTTTTCTTTGGGTTCACTTTTTTCCGGTAGTCAGATTTCTCACAACCGAACATTGGAATTATCAGGTCGGGTCGGGTCGGATTGGACCCAACATTTCATGGTCAAACTAAAGTTGCCGTTTTACCAATTCATAGTCACCCTGGGCAACTCAAACCATTTTAGACGCTCAAAGCGAAGTATAAAAAAATGTTGAACAAATATGGAAAGCCTAAACAATTCAAATAACTTTCTACAAATTAGCATTAGATGTGCGTTGTTTTCTGTTGGTTGGGGCTAATGGTTAGGCATACTACAATAACATTATTGAAGAAATGAAACTTTACACTATTACTCAGCTTTGTGTCACTTAGGCTAGAGGGTATGGTGATGGTCCTCCAAGGGAGGATGATCCGCCACGTAGGCGCCACATCATAGTCCTCCCAAGGATGGTCTATCCCACAAAAGTAGAGGGTATGGAGGATAATCCTAGATGATCCTACCCCACCACTTTTATGTTTTTTATTTTTTTAATCTTCTAATTTTTTTAACATTTAACAAATAAACTAACAAAATATTTTTATTAATATTAAAAAACATTACATAAACTTAAAAAAAATAAACATAAAAAAAACATAAACTTAAAAAGAATTTCGAGCTTCAGCCTTTGAATCGTTCTTAACGACCTTCAATCTCGGCATCTTGACATCCACATTACCTTCCCAACTCTTCCTCAACGCCTTCGGTCCCAACTCATTACCTTGAACAAAACTCTTTATAGAGCTACCAATCCCGGATTTCTTTAAACGCGGACTCGCGCTCCCTAAATTCAACTTTCCAATCTCCTTATCAGATCCTTTGATCTTCCGACTGATGCTTAACAGCACTCGAAAACTTCTCAAAAGAAGTAGACAAAGTGTAACCACTAGTAGGAGATGAAGGGATTGACCTTGAACCATTTGACGGTTTGACTTTCACCTTCGAATCACTCGAATTCCATACCAGTTTCGACAATTGTGATCTTGATTTTCCAATGGAAGCACTAATAACACTATCCTTTTTGACATTACCAACTAACTTAGAACTAGTGGAACTATTAAGAAACCCTAAAGAATGTGTGGCAACAATATCTTCAGGTGTTCCAACACAAGGGTGTCTACCTGGAACCGGTTTAACCCCGCGTAAAACCGGAACTGGGGTGGTTAACTCAAGCCGTTCGACATGTATATACTGACCCAACTGGATCTTATCACTCAATATAAGATCAACACTTTCATCAGGTAAAGATACATAAGTGGCATGAGATGAATCAGATACCTTAAGATAATACCCTTGATTTCGAAACAACTCACCGCCTGATAAAGCCGGAACAATGCTCACAACCTGTAACAAAGATGATCTATGTTCTTCTGCAACTTTTACATCTGTGTTCATATGTTGCAGCAACTTTAACAGAACCCCAGGTACCAAAACAGCCATTTTTTGTTCACAAATCCAGTTCACATCATATCAAACAACACCCATATCACTGATCTGTTATATAACTTATATGAACACAAGAAATCTTGCAATGGGTATAGAGTACCTGAATGTATGCAAGATTTCAGCAAAACCCAGAGACCAAAAAAGCCATTTTTTTTGTTCACAAATGCAATTCACATCATATTAAACAATACCCATATCACTGATCTGTTATATAACTTATATGAACACAAGAAATCTTGAAATGGGTATAGGGTATAGAGTACCTGAATGTATGCAAGACCTCAGCAAAACCAAACAAAACCCAGACAATTCACGTTCAGAACATCAATTGCGATTCACGTTCACAAACCCTATCACATCGCCGCCGTTCAGGTCCATCACCGCCGCCGGCCGTACCTACACCACCACCACCTTCCATCGCACCTTTCTTCACCGGAGAAATGTTTCAATTACATTCTCAGCTTCACCGATTGTGGCTCCGGAAGAAGGGTATGATTTTGGATTTGGGGGTTTATTGGTGTGTAAGAGAGGGGGAGGACCGTCCTTGGCGTCGAGAACCCGACGATGGTGACGATGTAGGAGCGGCGACGGAGGGCTCGAAATGGGAAGGGGGCGGCGCCGTACCGGGACGCGGTGGGGACGAACCCCATACCGCACAGCCGTATGATTAACAGTTCAGCTGATTAAGAGTACCCAGGGTTTATATTACTTTGGGAAGAAAAAATACCAGGAAAAGAATTGAGTTTAATTTGATTTGGGAGGGAAAAATACAAAAAAACAGTACATAAAGGAGTCGAACCCAAAGTCCTTTGGATGGAAACCAAAGTCTTATCCGCTGGAACCAAGCTTGCTTTTGCCTATGCTTCGTCTGTAACTTTATTTATAGGTCACTTCAGACTTTTATATACAACATCTACTAAAATTTCGAAAGTCAGCGGGTTAACGTGAACCCGTAACAAGCTATGTAGATCCACCCCTGCATGCGCGTGGATTCGAGTTCGGGGGGGGGGGCTAGGTCGTAGGCCGCGGTCCTAGCCAGGTGAGCTGTTTGCTGTACAAAAAAAATGCATGTTTTAAGTACAACTGATAAATGAAGATTGTTTCCTCATCAACTTGCTTTTCCATTATCACAACTTTTTTAACGGTACTGTGAGGAGGATAGTGGAACCGAACAAAAGCACCATAGCCACTTCTGTTGTTATCCGAGAAGAAGAGTAAAAACAAAATTTTAGATATTTAACCTAAAACAATTTGGGCCAAAATTAGGGTCAGTAGGAGTTTTATAGGTAAAAGGTTTACTTCATAAATAGGTTAGTGTGTATGAGAAATGAGAGCGACGCAAATATTGGTTATTAATAAAGCTTATTTGTGTCACACCCCCAAAATCCACCTGCGGAGTATCACCGCTTGGGAGCGTGACTGACCAGGATCAAGCCACCAATCATATTGAACATGTAATTAATATATAAAAGTAAATGCCATTCAACCACCAATATGATAGGTGTTCAAAACATAAGTATGTTATCACTGTTTAGCGGAAGCGTATAAATAAAACCCAACATTAAAAAGTATGAAATGTCATAAAGTGTTTAACGAAACAATCACGATCCAAGCCCACAACGACCAGCTCCTCCCTGTGCAAGCTCCATGTATCTAACGACCTGCATGGCATGTAACAGAGGATCAACAACTAGTTGAGCGAGTTCACAGAAAGTAAATGCGTAATAGTAAGTTCGTATGTAACATGTGGCTCTACTAGGCCGATAGTACGTTCTATTGGTGGGGGCTTCCCATGTTGTATATCCACTAGACTATTCGTAACTATAAGTGTTCTTCATAACCCGAGAACAGTAATACGTACGAGCTTTACGTAGGTTTTACGTAAGTATCCTTCACAAACCGAGGATAGGGGTACGCGGGGGTTTACGTAGGTTTTACGTAAGTGCCTGACACAACCGAGGCAGTAGTGAGTATAAGTTCACGTAGGTTTTACGTAAGTGTCCTTCGCAACCTGAGGACAGTGAATAGCACAAGTATACGTAGGTTTTACGTATGTGTCCTGCACAACCGAGGACGATGGTAGGTAGTCTAGTAACAGTGTAAGTACGAATCTATTCAATCTCATTCCTTCAATCCCATTCCCAAGCCCTGGGAATCCCATGCCTTAGTAAGAGTGTGAACTCACCTTGATTTGCTCGGTATGTTATTGCTTCTAGGGTTTATTAAATGTCTAAGTCCGTTACACACGACCTAGGATACATTGCACATGATTCGATGTAAGTGTTTGCAAACAATTAGGGTTTACAAGTCTTTGTTATCCAAGTAATTGTGTTATGTGCGTTCATTGTGTACGGAATGATATGATAAAGGTTGTTCGTGCATACGGTATCATTCAGCAATATACAGTAACATGCAAGTGCTCCTCATACAGGTTTTGACTTAGCATTATAAGTATCATAAGTTAACTCAGACAATTCATCAACAAACGTCGGATCATTCATCAAGTAATAAGTTCAGACTATGTATTTAGCATAAAACTCAGATTAGGTTATCAAGTATGAAAGTCACTAGAAAATTCGGACCATATGCCTGTGTATTCAAAGAAAGTCAGACAAGCATAACACTTAACAATTTCGGACCACTTACCCTATGAAACTCGGACCAAGAGGGTTTCCTTACAAAACTCGGACAAGTAGGCTTGCCCCTTCATAAATTCGGACAAGGTCACAAAGGTCGGACCACCCCTTTACATATATAAAAAGTCGGACCTCTCAAATCCTTTAACAGAAACTCGGACATAGCATTGCTTTCAAGCACTCGGACCTCACATACAACTAAAGGTCGGACATATAACTTAACCAAAAACTCGGACCTTCTATAATCAAGTAGAAAGTCGGATAGCAAGCATATAAAACTCAGACTCATGTTATCCATTCCAAAAATTCAGACAAGGGGTCTCCCCCCTTAAAAATTCGGACTCTCCCTTGTCCCATGCTTAAAAATTCGGACATCCCAAGTAGGTCACAAAACTCAGACAAATGTTTATCATAAAACTCAGACACCTTGTTCCTTGGTTAAAAATTCGGACCTATGCATGATGTTTAAGAAGTTCAGACTTTCAAGCAAGAAACTCAGACAACCACCTAGATAATCAAGACTCAGACTTTTGTGACTTCACAAAACCCTGACTATTAACAACGAGTTTCAACATACGTGATTTCCAAAGCCAATTCACAGAATCAAAGCAACAGTTACATTCTTACATTCATACGATCAAAACCCTAATTTCATTACTGCAATAATCCAATTATCAATCAATCATTCTACAATTCTTGTATCTTAACATCAGGCAATGATTACACCATATTCAACATCATTTCACAATCATCAGAATTCAATAACACAGAATCATTACATATGGAACTAGGGTTTTAACATGAATCAATCAATCAACGATTAACATCAAACAATGATTAAACAAATACCTTGGATTGATTCTAGGCAGAAAGAGGAAATCAAGAGTGATGAAGAACTTGTGCCAATGATGATGATGATGATGATTGCTAGAGAGGATCAGAGAATGTGAAGTACGTGTTTTGTTTCTTTGGTGATGATTAGTGAAAGGGATTAGGGTTAAGAATGATTTAAGTTTCACTATTAGCACTAAGCACCCTAAAGAATTATCTATCACATATTACATGCACAAGATATACAATTTACAGTTTCACCACCACATTTAAGTATTTGTCAAATCATTCATAAGTAACACCTAACCATGCTCAAACACAATATACTTTATTGAATCAAAACGTTACAGTTTCACAGCAAACTAATTGTGCAAGTAAACGATTAAACAAACAGTGAACGTGCAATAAATGCGACATTGGAATCTTGGAAACTCGAGTTGTCACAATTTGGTTGCACATAGACGCGCGCCTCATGTACGTGATAAGAATATCTCTATATAAACTGATAGTTTGCCATTGTCTTGTGCAGGGTCTATACGTATTTCCTTGATACACCAGAGGTTATTTTAAGTCGTTTGATGCAGGTATGTAAAGTAAGATACATTGAGTAGTTATAGTTATTACTTTAATAATAATCATATATTGGAACCGGAAAAAAAAACATACCATCATATACAGCTTCTAAAATACATCGTTTGAACCTCGAAGAACTCTAATGCAAAATTGGTTCTCTTAGGATTATTAGTTTATTAATAATTGAGTAAATTATGATGTTATGTTAGAATCTTTAGGTGGTAGAAGTTACGGCTATTATGTATGTTGAAATGTAGCCCCATTTGGTTAATAGCGTAGCAAACAAATGAAGATATAAATATTTCAGCGACACAGCCTCGAAAAGAAAAACATGGGGCGGATGAAATTATTTTACGAGAGTAAAATACGAATTTATAATTTTATATTCGATTTGAAATTCGAATTAAAATGATACATATTTACTTATTATTTTTATAAATAATTGTATATAGCTTTTGTTGGCCTATAGTATAAATTAATTTCTAAAGTTATCCAACCCTTACGTTTTCGATACCGGTTTTTTCGGTTCGGTACGGGTGCCGGTGCCGATATTTGGCGATTTTCGGTACGGTTATTTTATATATAGTTTGTTTAATTTAATTTTATTTTTCTTCATAGGCTTTTTAATTCCTTCTTTAACTGGCATAGCTAAATAAATGCGTTAATATTTACAAATATCGCTATATAAACTGATAATTTGTTATTATCTTATACAGGTTCTGTACGCATTTTGTTGATACACTAGAGGTTCTTATAAGTCGTTTGATGCAGGTATGTTAAGTAAGATATATTGTTCGTTTTTACCTTGTAGAAAAAAAATTACATACATTTTTGAATGTTTATTAGGGGTGTTCCTATGTTTTGAGGTATTGTATGGTCACTTTTGACATCTATTTATCGTCCCAGCATCCACGTTCCAAACGACCACGCCTTGTGTCGTCTTCAGCAGATATTGCATCTTCTTTTGATGCATGTTTTGATGCTTCCTCGACGTCGCGTCGGCAGACATCTCATCGAAGCACAATGCTGCGTTCTAGGGTTGCAATGGCAGCTGTTGAATCTGTTGGTTTCCCAGCTTCTGCTTTACAGTCCCCAGATTACATTGACATGGGATTGCGTACAGAAGTGTGCGAGTATTGTGGAGCTCTTTTTTGGTTCCAGAAACGACTAACATCATTTCCAATAAGTGCTCGTCCACGTTATAATCGTTGTTGTCGAGGTGGCAAAATTAAATTGCAATACCCATCTGAACCACCAGATTTATTGAAATCTTTGTTTTCGGATTCTCAATTTATACTAAACATTCGTGCATACAACGATATGTTTTGCATGACATCGTTCGGGGCTGTTGTAGATGATGCAATAAACCAGGGTGGTGGCCCCTATGTGTTCAAGGTTGCCGACCAGGCTTCACACTGGTTGGGTTCTTTTTTTTTTTGGGTAAAGGGTTATCCCGGTGAATTTTATATATCAACAGAAAAAACAAGGTGTGACAAGAAACTGGCACACACTACTAGACTTGGCATACCAGGCCTAGGCAATCCAAACACAAAAGCACAACCAAAGGCAGACAGCCCAGAACTACAAGAGAAAACAAAAAAAAAACACGGCCACACCTAAACTAGACACCCTAGACACAGATTAACAAAATTAGCCTGGATCATTAACTTGATTCTCTGTGGAGATCTTCCATTTCTCTAATAATCTTCTGTTCACCGGATTGTTATCATCTTTGAACCCCATCAATTTTAACCGGACCGTATGAACAATCACTTGGGCCACCTGTTCGGGAGTTCGGTAATTTTGAGAGAATAAGCGATTATTTCTCTCTTGCCAAACAAAGTACGAAGACGCTGCTATAAGAATCTTGCAAATAACATGAACCAGCTTCTTGCAAATGTATCTTTACGATAGTGAACATGAGATTGCAAACAGGCTGCGTTTTTTCCCAACTATTGACTCGGATCATACTGCAGCAGAAACTGTTGCTGCCCTCGCTCGCATGTTAGATGATGTAAACCCGTATGTACGGTTGTTTAGATCTGCTAGGGAATTGTGTTCTCATGCCGACATTCCAGATTTTGAAATTAGACTTCACAATTGTGTTCGTGACAATCGTTATTCTACCCCTGCTTCACACACTCTTGGTGCCATAGTCTGTGACAACAACCAATTATCGGCAGATTTTGATGTCGTCATTAAAAGTAAAGGAAACACTCCTCATAGGGTAAGCAAGCTTCACTCAGCTTATATGCCTTTGCAATATCCACTCCTTTTTCCGCGTGCCGAACGAGGTTGGTCGCCAGATCTTAAACTGACTGGAACTGAACCTACAACGGCTGATGAAGAAGTGCCTGATGACCGAAATTTAACACCTATAATGTTCTATGGTTATCAAATGCATGATCGCGAGAATGTGTACACTCATATACTGAGGGCATCCAAGTTGTTACAACTGTATTTGGTAGATGCCTATATTTATGTTGAACATTGTTGTTTGGAATACTTTAGGGCGAACCAGGATGAATTCCAATGTGAGTTTTTCCAAGGTGTTCAGGACGCAGTTTCTAGAGGGGATACTGACGCGAGCACCATAGGAAAGCGTGTCATGTTACCTTCTTCATTTACGGATGGGCCAAGGTATATGTATAAGCATTATCAAGATGCGCTTGCAATATGTCGTGTACATGGTAATCCTCAGTATTTCATCACGTTTACATGCAATGTTTGTTGGCCTGAGATAACAAGGGAAATTAGTCGCGTGGGTGTTGCTAATGCGCAAGATAGGCCTGACATCATCGCTAGGGTCTTCCAGATGAAGGTGCGTGCATTTATCAAGCACTTATGAAATAGGAAACCATTTGGAGATGTCACTGCAGGTAACTATAAATATAAAGTTTGTTTATAGTTTAGACCTGTTATGTGGCTTACATTCTATGGTATTCCCTCTTTGCGCAGATTTATACACAATTGAATTTCAAAAAAGAGGTCTACCACATTGTCACACGCTTTTATGGGTGTCTGATGCGTATAGTATACGCAATGCTGAACAGGTGGATCACTATATATCGGCTGAACTACCTGATCATCTTCTCAAACCTGTTCTCCACAGGATTGTGATGGATTATATGTTGCACGGTCCATGCGGTTTAGCACGCATGGGTTCTCCCTGCATGAAAGATGGAGTTTGCAAAAAGAATTTTCCTAAGCCATATGAGGATTTTACACGTTTTGATAATGCGGGTTATGTACATTATAAGAGATCGTCAACATCTGCGCCGTTTCTAAAAAATGGTGTTCCTTTAGACAATGGGTACGTTGTTCCATACAACGCAAATTTGTTAATGCACTTTGAAGCACATATAAACGTAGAATACTACGGTTGGACTATGCTGATCAAATACTTATTCAAATACATCTCCAAAGGTGCTGATCGTATTCAGTTTGCGTTAACACGTGATAGACAAACTGGAGAGCCAGCTGACATCCCGGAGGTCATAAACGAGATAAAAAATTATACAGATGGCCGATTCATATGTCCACATGAAGCAGTGTGGAGGATATTCAGTTTTCCAATACATCATAAGAATCCCCCAGTTCAAGTTTTAGCTGTTCACTTGGAAGGAAAGCAGAACCTTACTTTTAAACAGTCGCAATGGCTTTCGGATATTACTAGCAATTCAAATATTGGTAAAACAACCTTAACAAAATGGTTTGTGAATAATACCAATGAGATATCCAACGAAAATAACTCTGGTTTGTCAGGAGTTAACCTTCGGTACATTGATTACTTATCGATGTACCGTTGGGATATGTCATCAAAAAAATTGATGCGAAGAAGAAGTAAAAGGGAGCCAACAATTGGTAGGCTTACATATGTGCATCCAACATGCGGAGAACTCTTTTATTTAAGGCTTCTACTCAATTTTCAAAGAGGATGTTGTTCTTTCGCAGATGTACGTACAATATCAGGGACTGTAATGCCAACATTTAGAGAAGCGTGTGAAAGGCTTGGTTTAATCGGAGACGACAAAGAATGGGCCACCACTATTGAAGGGGCTGCTGAGTGGGCTACAGCTGCTGAACTAAGATCTCTCTTTACTTGCATACTCCTTCACTGTGATGTTTCAAATCCTCGAAGGTTATGGGAGACAAATTGGAAATGTATGTCAGATGACATAAACCGTAGTATAGGCCTTGCAATTACCACTCATTCAGCGGTCATAGCCGATCAAGACCTACAACAGTATGTACTACGGAAATTGGAAACTCTTCTTAATACGAACTCAACTTCACGTTCATTGGTTGACTACGGTCTACCGATGCCAGATGCTTCTGTGGTTTCTGGGCTTGGAAACAGCCTTCTTTTAGAAGAGAAAAGCTATGACAGAGACGCCTTACGCATTGAACACATGAGTCTTCACAAGGGCCTTCGACCAGGTCAGCTAGCTGTATACAATGCAGTCATGTCTTCATTTGAAAATGGAACTCAATGTTTGCTTTTTGTCTACGGTCATGGTGGAACAGGAAAGACATACTTATGGAAAACGATCATTGCACGTCTTAGATCAAGAGGTGAGGTTGTACTTGCTGTTGCAGCATCAGGTATCGCATCACTATTGCTTCCATCTGGTAGGACTGCTCACTCCAGATTTAAAATCCCATTGGAGCTAACTGAAGAATCCATCTGTTACATAAAGAAGAAGTCAAACCTATGTAATTTGCTTTTGCAAACCACTCTAATAATATGGGACGAGGCTCCAATGAGTGATCGCAGATGTTTAGAATCCTTGGATAAGACACTTAAGGATTTAACATCAAACACTTCGCAATATTTTGGCGGAAAAATCAGTTTTACTAGGAGGCGACTTCAGGCAAACATTACCAGTAAAACCTAAAAGCACAAAAGCTGAGGTTATTGCAGCTTGCCTACCCAATTCATACTTATGGAAACATCTTACTATGTATAGGCTCACTGAAAACATGCGCATAGAATCTCTTTCAACAACCTCAGCTACAAGAGCACATTTGCAAAATTTTTCAGAATGGCTTCTAAGAATAGGGGACGGGAAGGAAGGTGTCGTCGTGGATTTTGCAGAACCTAACATCAGAAAGATTGAAATACCACCCGAGTTCATATTGAAGGAACCGAATGATGGCCTTCAAAAACTGATTTCTTTCATTTATGATGCTCAACTACTAGCAAACCCATCACCAGCTGCAATATCAGAACGTGCTATTATATGCCCAAAGAATGACACAGTTGACGAGATAAATGACTTGGTTCATGCAATGTCACCTGGGGAATGCACCTCATATTTCAGCACTGATTCAATGGTTCCACATTCAAAGGATGGGGGCGAGATAGACGCTATGTACCCACCTGAATACTTAAATGTGCTTAATTTCAATGGTATACCCAGTCATTGTTTACGCCTTAAAAAATAGCCCTATCATGTTAATGCGTAACATGGATCAAAAAAACGGCTTATGTAATGGCACTCGACTTTTGGTTACACAACTACTTCCACGAGTGATTGAAGCCCGCATCATAACTGGAACATCAGTTGGTAAAAAAGTATACATACCGAGAATCAATTTTGTACATGACACTAAAGATATACCGTTTGTGTTTACACGTCGTCAATTCCCGGTTAAAATCTGTTATGCAATGACTATAAATAAGAGTCAAGGCCAGTCACTCAAAAAAGTTGGGCTCTACTTACCGGAGCCTGTTTTTAGTCATGGTCAACTATACGTCGCCTTATCACGAGCTACTTCACCAAATTCACTAAAAATACTCACATCAAATAAGGCAGGCGAAGAAAACAATACAACGTTAAATATTGTTTACACAGACTTGCTAAATGCCATTAATTCACAACAGGTTATTTTCTAAGTTTCTAATTGTTGATCATAAAAAATTGTTGTACACATCAAACGTACATAAACCATTTTTCAACTATGATAATTATTGCCACTTTGAAAATTAATATAACTTAAAAATTATTGAATACGTGTTTTTCCCCTTTAAACAGGTTTCTGAAAATGGACAGCAACAGAATATCGGGATTGCGACCCAACGGCCCAACACCAGCGTTAGAAGAGCGTGTCATTCGGAAGTGGGTGCCTAAGTATCGCGAAAACGAATTACAATTTGTCTTCATTGATGAAGAGGTATAAATGCTTTTCCAAATTCTGAAAAAATGTCTTAATAGAACTCTATATCCGCTGCTTATTATGTCTATAGATCAGCAACAAATTTATAAAATAGATTCTAAAAAAATTATCATGTCTACTAAATCATGGATTTAAATCGTTGTTAGGTCATCTCTCAATCGAACATTCATTAGTATATTATTTAATCATATCTATATTCTTGCAAAAAATAATGAAAACAACTGTGTCTTGCGTACTTACCTATTTCCATATTATTTACTTATGTGTATACACCCGCAACAGAATTAGATATGTAGATTCTAAAATTTATTATGTTTCCCTACAAAAAATTGGCAGGGAATGGGGATCCAAGCTTTTGTGAAAGGAAAATACTGCAAAACTCTAGACTCAAAACTATGCCTACAAATATGCTATGAAATAAAAGGTTATGGATGCAAAGAACCAGACAACTTTACAAACACATTGACCCACCCGGCTATAATGAACCTTGGGAACGCCACTGTCATCACCTCAGTTCTAAACAATGAAAACATACCAAAGCAATTCTTCGACCTAGCCACACGCAGAAGAGCAGAATTCCAAGCAAAAACCGAAGGGATTGTAGGTACGCGTTAAACAATCTGTTAACAACATATTAATAAACAAGTACCACAATTTATGTAACCATTTATACAAAGACCTTGATAACAGATTACATCGGGCTGCTGGTACGGCGTATTGAGGATAAAAAAACCAACAACAATAAACCATATGTTGTTTTAGCATTCAAAGACTGCAGGTAAGCTACAAACAGCCTATCTACTGCTTTATAAACATTGTCACCAAAACACTTATATCGGGATGCATTTAACAGCAATCAAGACATTACGGTTACACTCTGGGAAGAAATAGCCACAGACAAAACTCGATTCAACAGGGCTGAAATAGAGGCTGCATCAGCACCTATAATACTAGCGATGACAGGATTAAAAACAAAGATATATTATGGCCGTGGAAGCACAGGAACACTACAGCTATCTTCAACAAGTGCTACACATGTCTACCTAAATCCACAAACAATAGAAACTGAGCTTTTAAAAGAAATGTAAGAATATCTGTAGCAATTCAGGAATAAAATCAATGCTTATTAACAACATATAACACCCTATTTCCATGCTAAACAGGTACGAAAAAATGGACATGCAAAACTGCGCAATCACTACGACACCAGATCTAGAGGTTCCAATTTCACACCTACTTCAAAGCAATGCCGGGATAATTGTAAGCACCTTACAAAAACCATATCTATATACAAGTTTAGATATAAATACTGTATTTATAAAATGTAGGGCAAGCGTTTCACAATAAAGGGAAAAATAATAGAAGTCATGCCAGACAAGAGTTGGCACTACAATGCTTGCCCTAAATGCCGTCAAACACTAATACAAACAGGTTCCAAATGGTTCTGTGTAGATGATGGAACTTATGACAAGGCAATTTACATGTGGGTTTCTATTAAACTCAGTTATGTAAGTAAATCACATGACACTAACACAAATGAAATGCAGGTACCGAATACTGGTCAAAATCTCAGACAACACAGGAACTATCAACGGCACCATCTTTGATCAGCCGGCCAATCAATTTCTGCAACAAACATGTGAAGAGACACTAACCAAAGAGAACCAAACCCAGCTACTCCAGTCGATGAAAAACAGGGAAGCACAGTTCCAGATTCAGGCCGAACAAGATCTAAAAACCGTTCAATACGCTGCGCTTTCAACAGCGCAAACTACCTTCAGCCACAAACAAACTACACCTCTACCAGCACACCTCCTATACCAACCCCAAAACCAGTAACACCGCCACCAAAAATACAAAACACATCCTCTGTAAAGCGTTCGCTGAACATGCTCAAAGGTACACAAATTTCATCAGCTTTTTTCATAATATAATGCAATGCCAGTTGACTTGGTAAACTATAATTCAATAGATCTACCCATGAACCATTAAGGGTGTTCATCGGGTTATTTCTTCAAGTTTCGGGTTTTCCGGGTCAGGTAGTCCGCGTTTATCTCTGGGGAAAATAGACCAGATAACCAACCCTTTTTAAAGTTCGAGTTTGTCGGGTTTGGGTAATTCAGGTTCGGATTAGTTCGTGTCGAGTTATTCAGTTTCCAGGTTTAGATGTAAAATTAAATAAATGTTTTTTCCCAAAATATCATCAAAATTGTTATTATTACTTTAAAAACATCACCAAAGTATTTAAAATTCTCAAAACTTGTGTTTCATCTATTAAAACCTCCAAATCTAAACAATTTTATAAGAAAAAAAACAATAAATGTTCGGCTTCTGTACTGGTTTCGTTAAAGTTCCCATTAGTCGAGTTCGGGTTTTTTCGGGGATTCGCTAATTCGGGTTCGGACGACCTTAAATTTGAGTCGAGTGTCGGGTTTTAGCTGAAAATAAACAGCCCTATGGGTACACCCACATATAATGCAATGCTGGTAGAATTCGCAAAACTATAGTCATTGTCGTACTGATTCAGTTATATCTCCACATAGCACCATACAATACAATACGACAAATTAACTTATAAAAACATGCTTATACTCTCATTAAACATCATGTCTAAATCATTATTAACTACAGGTCCTGAAGCTATGCCATCGAAGAAAACACGAGGTGATGACACAACCAACTGAAGCACTAAGTCACCAATGAAAGGATGGGGGGTCGAACAAAGCAGATGAACCCGTTTTGCATTTTGCATAAAAAGCCTTAGTATGTACACAAGTCTGATATGTAGGCCGTTTACCGTTTTGTGTAGTATGTAAACAAATCTAATAGTTAGTAAATGCCTGGACTTTCATTTAGTGTAAACAACTTTCTTTGTACTCTCTCTTCTCTTTTAGATTTCCCACTTTTCGTTACGCGAGGGCTTGATCATATTTAAAAAACAAAAACATCTAACGCGCAACGCGCGAAGTCTAAAGCACTAGTTTATTTAATGTGTTATCACTTTTTAATATATTTAGAGTAAACTGCAATTTTACCCCCTAGGGTTTAGGCCAATTGACACTCTGACCCCCCTAACGAAATAATTGCAAATTTACCCCCCAACGTTTGGTGTTATGTCGCAAGTTTACCCCCCGGTGTCAATTTTGTTAACAGATCTGTTAACTATAACTTGAAATGACTATATTACCCTTCAATTATTAGTAATAACCTTTTGGTCAACACCAGTCTTCATTCACCCCTTTCTTCTCTAAACCCAAAATCTGAAACCCTAGCCCTAACTCTACTGAATTGCCAAATAACCCTAACCCACCGCACTGATGTGAATGAAACCAAGATTCCTGAATTGTATGTAAAGTACGGTGATTTGGATGGAAAATAATTTGTGGGAATTTGTCGCGAGGGAATGTGGGTTAAAAGTTGGGCTTGTGGTATCTTTGAAGTTGATATATATCAAGTATTTGAAAGAGTTGGATCAGTGGTTGTTGAATGAAGGTTTTAAAGATGGAAAAATGGAGATTTTGGAGGTTAGTGTAGTTGAGAAGCTAGATCGGTTGTCACGGAAATTGGGAAGGGCTTTGATTGATGTTGAATCTTGATTTCATTCTCCATTTCATTCGCCAAAATGACTGTACTTTACAACGATTGATGATGAAGGTGACAGTGCGGTGGTGTGGTGGAAGGAGAACGGAGGTGAAGGTGAAGGTGGGGCGACTGATGATGAAGGTGACAGTGCGGTGGTGCGGTGGAGTAGATACGATTTGATATGGTTTTTTTTGGGGTAAAGGGTTACCCCGGTGAATATTATACCAACCAACCAAATAAAATAAGTGATGGGCAGACTGCCCAACAGTTCTCAAGTATGACATGCCATACTCAAGTGAACAACACAACACCCAAAACGGCTACCAAAAAAACAAACACAAAGCAACCTAGATGACGCTACATCTCCAACAAAAATAAATACAAATAACTATTAGCCGCAGTCGTCATCAGGAACCAGAAGTCCACGAGGTAGCGCCCACTCTTGCAAAACTTAAATCGTGCTAGGGATTGTCTTGAATCTCATAGTATGAAGCTTCAACCTTACTGTCGATAGAATGACCTCTACCAATTGGCAAGCATTTCTTTTTCTGGATGAAAATAATCTTTTGTTCCTTTCTTCCCAAATAAAATATGTGGATGCATTAACGAGAATCTTCGTTATAATGTTTCTCGCTGTCTTTGAATGAGCAATAGTCAACAAATGCTGAAAAATAGTGTTCCAATCATTATCCAATTCGGCCATATCAGCTTTACCTTTCACCCCATTCCAAACCGTAGTAGCATAACCACACTCGAAAAAAAGGTGATCATGAGAATCCGGACACGAGGAGCAAAGCGAGCAACACATCAGGTTGTAATTTGCATTACCTGAGGAAATCCATCTACTCATAAAATCCTGAGTCTTCAGCTTTCTCTACACAAGAAGCCACATGAGAAACGAATGACGGGGGATCGCTTGAGGGAACCACACTAAGGGGCTGTTTGTTTACCTCTTAATGAGGCTCTTAATGGACCAGACATCTTATTGGTTCAGCACTTAATGGTTCAGATTGTTTGTTTCATGAGCAGGTGTTTGAATGGTTCAGACATTTGCCTCTGAATGGTTAAGATTTATACAGAGTCTGAATGGTTAAGACCTCTAATCTGAATTAGTCAGTCATTTGCCTCTGAACGGTTAAGTATTATACAAGCTCTTCATGGTTCAGACCTCTTACTGGTTCAACACTTAATGGTTCAGAACCTCTTACTGGTTCAGCACTTAACCATTCAGATGTTGCCAAACATCCCCTAAGTTAGCCGATGGCACTTCATTCTGATAAAACCGAATATCATTCCAAACTACAGCCGTGTTAAACTCCAACCGGTGACCCGAATTTGTTTGCCATTCAATTTTATCCTGTCTCATTTGGTCCAATTCACCTATCTGAATCTGCGCAAGAGCCGGAAATCGATCCATCCATGTGTTTGGCCAAAGCCAAGCACCATCAGCATAAACCTCCGCAAGCTTAGTATTCATGTTGAATCCCGCATTAGCTATAATTCCCGGAGTAAGAATCCTAGCAATCGGGCATACCGCATCCCATTTGTCAAACCAAGCAAATGTTTTCGTTCCACTACCCACATTAATCCAAATATGGTCTCTAATCAAAGGCCTAAGCCCAAGCATCTTCCTCCAACTCCACGCTATATTGCTTCCAACCGGGATATCCCAAAAGCTTCTATTGCGAATACAATAAGAGTGAATCCATTTAACCCATAACGACTCCCTAAGAGATAAAAGACTCCAAATGTGATTGACCATGAGAGCATTATTCATATCTCCAACTCTTCTAATACCTAAACCACCTTCACTTTTAGGCAAGCACACTGACTTCCACTTAACTTTCACTTTACCTTTAATATTATTACCTTGGTTCCACAAAAAAACGTCGCATCCTCTCCTCTATCTCGTGTATAATTCGTTTGGGAAGGACGGATACCGAAGCCCAGAACACATGCATAGACAAAAGGACCGATCTAATCAGTTGCAATCTCCCTGCAAACGACAAACATTTGTTTTTCCAATCCGTTCTACGAGCATCCAAACATTCAATTAATCTTTTACAGTCCTTATGATGCAACCGGGTGGATATCAAAGGAACCCCAAGAAACCTAACAGGTAATTCACCTTCCTCAAAGTTCATAATACTTTTAATCCGATCCTTCACGCCATCGGTCACATTACCAAAATACACCATACTCTTTGCCATACTCGGCACAAGACCCGACATATTCTGGAATAGATTTAAGGCTCCCATCACAACTCTAGCTGATCTAGGGTCCCCTCTTGCAAAAAGGAACAAGTCATCCGCAAAGCAGAGGTTTATGATTCTTTGTTTTTCAGATTTGTTATGGAATCTAAATTCTGACGATTGAGATACCTGATTTTGTAGGATCAATGAGAGCACCTCCATGACCAACGTAAACAGATACGGTGACATTGGATCACCTTGTCTAAGCCCCCGACGCCCTTTAAAATACCCATAAAGACTACCATTAATCGCCAATGAAAACGAGGTTGACGAAACACAAGCCATAATTCATGTTACTATCTTCGGATGGAAGATGGAAGCGGAAACCCAATAAAGTCTTCTCTAGAAAGCTCCATTCGACCGTATCATATGCCTTCTGAATATTAACTTTAAAAGCACAACTTGGCGGACCAATCTTACGATGATAATTATGCATTAGCTCTTGCGTTAGCAAAATATTATCTGAGATTCTTCGACCCGGGACAAAAGCCGACTGATTTATGCTAACAATATCAGCCAACCCTTCCATAATTCGATTCGTAATAATCTTGCTGATACACTTATATAAAGTGTTACAACAAGATATTGGTCTATAATCCGTGATTAGCGATGGAGTTATCACCTTAGGGATAACCGAGATGATAGTGTGATTTATTTGTTGTAACATCTTGCCACTATGGAAGAATTCCTTAACAGCACGACAAACATCTTCTCCCACAACATTCCAAGCCGATTTAAAAAACGTAGATGTAAATCCATCCGGGCCCGGTGCCTTGTTACCAGCAATAGAGAACATGGCATTTTTCACTTCCTCGTTCGTCACCTCTCTAACCATATTATCAGCTCTTTTGGTACTTAAAACATTAATGAATAGATCAGGAGACGGTTGTGTGATAATAGTGCCCACTGATGTGCACAAAATGCAACATATAAATTACATCAATAATGGCTTAAAACTAACCCTTTTTAGTACTAATGTTGGAAAAAGTGTGCTTTTGTCTTCCTTTTGCATTTTCAGGATTAAATGAGCTCAAAATAACAAAAGAAGCAAAAAGACAGCAAAATCTAACATAATTACAAGAAAAGGAACAAAAGTGATATGCCGACCCTCCCGACAGCATCTTCCCAAGCAAAACAAAGAAATCAGAAGACTGAACACGCCCCGTGCTCAGCGAGCACGGGGCCGTGCCCAAGAAGCAGCAGAAAAGACAAACCTATAGAAGCTTCTACTGCCCACCACGGGGTTGTGCCCAGCGGACACGGGGGCGTGGTCAGAATGCTGCAGGCACATTTATTGTAATTGCGAATTACAATTAATGAAGAGAGAGAGTCTCAGACGGATACGGGGCCATGCCCAGTGGGCACGGGGCCATGCCCAGGCATCTTTTCAGCCTATAAATAGGAGTGCTTGGAGCCATTTCAACTCATCCCTTGGCACACCACCTCTCTCACACTTCACCCACCACCCACCACCCACCACCATCACAACACCATCATCCACCACCATCATCCATTGTCCATCATAGAGTGTGTGAGTCGTCTCGGGATCCAAGATTGATCGTAAGAGTTCTTAACAATCAAAGGCCATGTTTGCCTAAGTCTCTTACATCACTTGATGAAGACAAGTGTTTAGTGTAATACTTTTTATTTTTAATCTTTTGCACTTTTTAATTGGTTTTGTATTAATGACTTTAATTACTAGTTTCTTATGTTGAAGGTGATTCTTCCTTATCATTTGTCTGTGGTGTCTTGGCATTATTTTACTGTCTATATAAAATAAAAAATTTTCACCATTCATATCTCCACGGTCTATATGGAGGTATGTTGGCTACCTGGTCGGGGGTTAAGGGAACGGTTTGGTAAGAGTCTTGCCATTGTTCAGTGTATAGATCCTGCAAAGGACCTGGATCAAATTTAGTAGGACCTCCTTCAATACCCAAAGGTATTGGATGGCGGGGGTCCAAACTCTTTGATCCCCTCATAAGTTAAACTACTATTAAAACTTTAACCCAGCTACTTAGGTGTAACACCCCAAAAAAATGAAAAACATGATATATAATAATAAACATAATATGATTTAAGGTAAATGGAAATATGATACTAAAAAGGGGATTTTAAGGTTAATAGTTGCACATGTAACAAGACATAAGGGGGTAATAGGTAAATATTAATAAGTAGGGGTTAATTAAGGGAAAACCCACAAAACCCACACACTGTACGTGTGTGGATCGACCAGGAACAAGAAAAACAAGGGCTCACCCTTGTTCTCACCAAATTCACCAAATTGACAAGGGAAAATCGATGATTATCAATTGCATGTGGTAGAATTTCGATCAGTTACCCATATCCAATCAAGTGGTAAGTCGAATTTCTGGAATTGGTAAATTGTAGAACTAGGGTTTTGACCCAACCATGAAATTATGATATGATTTGTGTTGTTTAGATGATAAGGGCACTCCCTAGTGTAGGAACCATGCTTAATTTTAGTTAATTGAAAGAAACCCACTTGGTGAAATTGTGTCATGGTTAACAAGTATCATAGTTATTATGAATTCATGTATTCTTGTTGTATGATCTTGTTTGAATTACTTGAATGCTAGACAATTTGATGTAGAGTAAAGAATTTTAAGAAAATTGGTTGAATAATGATGATATATAGTTGAATTAGTAAACTATGCTTCAAATAATTGTACATTATGCTTATTTGGTGTAACGCACACAAGGTGTTTGATGAAATGCTTGAAAGAACAATTATGTGTAATATAGAGGAAATAACGAAATGAAATCGGGGTACTAAAAGAATGAAATTATGTATTGGTATAGGCGTGAAGGAAGAAGGCTCAAGTGCTAAGAAAACGGAAGGTTCACAAGATCGAGGTATGATCCGTTACATATGAAAGTTTACTTCTTTTATTGACCGTTTGCAATTATAATGAATAATCCTTGTTATAAGAACCATTCTATGTTTAATTATTGAAGTGTTAATAATGAATGGTAATCCCTTGTGGATTCGTTTAAGCTAAAAACGGACTATGCTAAGTTAAGCAAAACGACCGGTTCTTGCAACTAGGTCAATTAAGGATATGAAACCATCCGACTAGAATGGGTGGTCACGCAAGCAAACAACCGTATGCATAAGGTTCAATCCATTGAATGGATAGAACGAAGGGTTCTTAAGCTAAAAGTAATTAACCCGATGTTATCGGGTCGAATGCGATATGTTTAAATCTCTTTATGAGATTGTATGCAGTACTCACTAGATGGGTAGTCGAATGCGTATAAGAAATGGACGTATATAGATGATTGTAATTACTATGTTGGCATTGTGGACTAATTAAGCGCCTAAACTAACTTTTTAATGTTTGGTGTTTAATGTAGGTAAATCCTCGACTTAGGCAATTGGACGACTTGGAACGTGCACACATGGTTTACGCCCGCTTCTCGCTTCCGTTGTTAAACCCTTTTTGAATGGTCTAAGTCTTGGTCTTATGTTATTAAGCCTAGTTAGTATGTTGTCATTTTGTCGTAGGGTAAAAATTTGTTAGATGGAAATCATGTCGTGATCAATGTGGACTTGTTTGTTCGTTTTGGGTTTCTGTCAAAGATGTTTAATGTTTAAGTTTGGTTTGTAAAACAGGTGGTTTATGATGTTAAACGAATAGGTCATGTCGAAATTTCAAAAATATTTTCCTACTTATTTATACGTAATCAATAGTAAGATTGGGGCGTAACAAGTTGGTATCAGAGCCTAGGTTTGAGGGATTCAAGCTGGAGTAATAGCGCTTGAACTCAAACCAATGGCTCTCGCGAAGGTGTGCTCGTTCCAAGATCGCCAACGAGGTAATAATTTAATTTCCCGATGAATACTAGTATACGTAATGAGTTTGAAATATAAAAATTGAGTTGAGAATGTGAGATAAGTAGTATGGGTAGCAAAACAATGAATTCCAGGTACTATATGACTGCAAAACGAACTCGAGAAAGAATTAAAGCGTTAAAAACAAAACTGCAGCGATTAAGCAAACGGCGGGCCGTCGCCGACGGCCAGACACCCGTCGCCGACGGGGTACCCCCATCCGACGCCCTAACACCCTGCCGACGGGTGAATCTGTCCGACGCTCATTTTAAGAGCCCGTCGCCGACGGGCATGTTAGCCGTCGCCGACGGCTTACGCAATGCCGATTTACTGAACTCTTTTGTTCCACACGTTATGTGTTAATGGGCTATCCAAAGACCCCTTTTATGACGAAACCGAATTCATATGAGGCTTAACAAGGAGTATGTAATCACAAATGGTGATTTCAATAGGAACGATTTCGTAAGAATGTAAAGTGATAAACCGGATTGTATGAAATGATCTAAGTAAATGCTGATTAATGAACAATGATATATACTGAAAGTTTGTGATTTGTACTAAACAAAATATGCTATTGTATAGATGGTTGATGCAAGTAACGCTAATGATGGTGATGATACGATTAGACAAGAAGTATTTGAAGGCAAAGTCACGGAAATAGCTGAAGGGGTTATGCAAGCCAATCTCCCACGATTAGCTCAAGAGGTGGAAAGTCGGGTTTTGGGAATCGTAGATGCTATGATGACAAATAAGATCGAAGAGCTAAAAGAATTGATGGAAGGGTCTAAAGATAAAGGCAAAGAACGACGATGTACGTATAAAGATTTCATGGCATGTAAACCTACCACGTACGATGGTAAGATCGATCCAATAATGTGCCAAAGATGGATCTTAAGCATGGAGGCGGTGTTTAAAAGAAGTCGGTGTGATAAGGAGGATCAAGTGATGTTCGCTACGGGACAGCTCACTTTTCAAGCGAAGGATTGGTGGGATGCTTATAGTAAAGAGATAGGTGAGGACGAACTTCAGACAATGACTTGGCAAGAATTTAAAGAGCCGTTCATGAAGTACCATTGCCCCCAGTCAGCCATCGATAAGATTCAAGAAGATTTCTTACGCCTCCGACAGAAAAACGAGACGATAAATGAGATATCTAGTATTTTCTTGGATAAGATGAAGTTCTGTGCGGAGTTTGTGCAAACCGAAAGAATGAAGATCAATCGCTTTTACGGTATACTAAAGGCAGAATTCAGGGAATTCATCACTCCTTCGAAATGTGAAACCCTTGATGAGCTTATTAATCTGGCACGGGATAGAGAAATTGAAATCAGAAGGCAAGAAGAACGTGGTGAGAAGAGACCAAGTGAAAAAGGTACGAGCTCGAGTCCATCAAAGAAAGGAAAGTTTCAAGACCAAGGGAGGAAGGAAAGGTCGAAGGCTGGGATCACTCCTTGCAAGACTTGTGGAAAGCTCCATACTGGGGAGTGTCTGTTGGGCAAAAAGGGGTGTTATAAATGCGGTAAGGAGGGGCATTCGTCCTATCAGTGCCCGAGTAGCCCAAAGACTTGCTTTAATTGCTTCGAAAAAGGGCACATCAAATCTGAATGCCCGAAGCTCCAGCAAGAGTCGAAGAAGGAAGATAAGAAACAAGAAGGTTCTAGGGCCAAAGGGAGAATGTTCCAAATTACCTCCGAAGAAGCCAAGTCTCACCCGAATGTGATTTCAGGTATCTTTTTACTAAACTCCATACCGGTTTATGTTCTATTCGATACTGGAGCTACTATGTCATTTATCTCGAATGAAATTATACAACATCCGTCCTTTAAGATCGAACGAATGCCAATGCCTTTAGAAGTAGAAATAGCCGATAGCAAGATGTATATGTTGCATGAGGTTTGTAGAAATTGTAAATTCACTATAGATGACGAAGAATTTGACATCGACCTGATACCCATGGTTTTGGGGGAATTCAAAATGATCGTGGGGATGGATTGGTTGGCGCAACACCATGTGGAGATTAACTGTGAAACCAAGGTAATGATTATTCAAGCTCCAAGTGGAAAGCAATTAAGTGTTCAAGGAGAGAGAAACGTAGAAGCCAAGTTGTGTACCTTGGTCCAAGCTTATAAGTACGTACTTAACGGGAGTAGAGCATACTTAGCTTATGTAGGAGATGCCCAACGAACTCTCCCGAAGCTTGAAGACGTTGAGGTCGTGAACGAATTTCCGGATGTATTCCCGGAAGAATTGCCGGGACTACCTCCCGAAAGGGAGATAGAGTTTCGCATCGAATTAAACCCGGACGCGAAGCCAGTTGCAAAAGCTCCCTATAGACTTGCTCCCACCGAGATGCGAGAATTGATGACACAGTTGCAAGATCTTCTAGATAAAGGCTTTATACGCCCAAGTGTGTCGCCTTGGGGAGCACCCGTCCTTTTTGTTAAGAAGAAAGACGGGTCGATGCGTATGTGCATCAACTATAGAGAATTAAACAAACTGACCATAAAGAACCGTTACCCTTTACCTAGAATTGACGACCTTTTCGATCAATTACAAGGGGCGAGCTGGTTCTCCAAGATAGACTTGCGTTCGGGGTACCATCAAGTTAGGGTACGGGAAGAGGATATTCCAAAGACTGCATTTAGAACCCGTTATGGGCACTATGAATTTCTAGTCATGTCGTTCGGATTGACGAACGCGCCGGCTGCGTTTATGGATCTTATGAACCGGGTGTGCCGACCCATGTTAGACAAATCGGTAATCGTGTTCATAGATGATATCTTGGTCTACTCGCGAAGCAAAGCTGAGCATGCGAGCCATTTGCGTGAAGTACTCGAAATTCTCCGCAAGGAGAAGCTCTACGCAAAATTTTCAAAATGCGCCTTCTGGCTCAGGGAGGTGCAGTTTTTAGGCCATGTGATCAATGCGGAGGGTGTTTTAGTGGATCCATCAAAGATTGATGCTGTAATGAGATGGCTTTCCCCAAAAAGCCCGACTGAAATAAGGAGTTTTCTAGGCCTCGCGGGATACTATAGGCGGTTTATACAGGACTTCTCAAAGATAGCTCTACCCTTAACCAGACTGACGAGAAAGAAAGAAAGGTTTGTGTGGGGTAAGGAACAGGAAGAGGCTTTCCGTATACTGAAGGAGAAATTGTCAAGTCCTCCGGTCCTGACATTACCAGATGGAACTGAAGACTTGGTCGTTTATTCAGATGCTTCCCATCAGGGGCTAGGTTGTGTGTTGATGCAAAGGGGGAGAGTTATTGCATATGCGTCACGACAACTAAAGCCTCACGAGGTGAACTACCCAACGCATGATCTGGAATTGGCAGCAGTAGTGTTTGCCTTAAAGATTTGGAGACACTACCTATACGGTGCAAAATGTACGATTTACTCGGATCATAAGAGCCTCAAGTATTTCTTTGAACAGAAAGATTTGAATATGAGGCAACGAAGATGGCTAGAACTTATTAAAGATTATGATTGTGATATCCTTTATCACCCGGGAAAAGCAAACGTGGTAGCCGATGCGTTAAGCAGAAGAGAGTACCCGTCCCCTCTCCGTGTAAAGTCCATGAAGATGATAGTCACGCCACGATTACTTGAAACGATACGTGAATCTCAAATTAAGTCGCTTAGAGCAGAAGATTTAAAGAAAGAAAGGTTAAAAGGTGTAATCGACAAACTAGAAGAAAATTTGACCGGACTCAAGACACGATTCGGCCGAATTTGGATACCCCGATTTTGTGAAGTCAAGGCCGCACTACTCGACGAAGCACATAAGTCACATTATTCGGTCCACCCTGGGGCTACAAAGATGTATCGAGATTTAAAAACCAATTATTGGTGGCCGGGCATGAAACGTGATATCGTCAAATATGTCGCAAAATGCTTAACGTGTTCTCAAGTGAAGGCGGAACACCAAAAGCCCTACGGAGAATCTCAACCATTGGGGATACCGTTGTGGAAATGGGAAGAACTAACGATGGATTTAGTGACCAAACTTCCGAAAACGAAGAAGGGGCACGATACAATATGGGTAATTGTGGATCGACTTACGAAAAGCGCCCACTTTCTACCCATTAAAGAAGCTTATTCTTCCGAGAGAATGGCGGAAGTCTACATGAACGAGGTCGTGTCTCGACACGGGGTGCCCGTGTCAATCATCTCGGATCGTGATACTAGATTTACCTCTCGCTACTGGCAAAGATTTCACGAAAGTTTGGGAACGAGATTGCACATAAGTACCGCCTACCACCCTCAAACTGACGGCCAGTCAGAAAGAACCATTCAGACACTTATCGATATGTTGAGAGCATGTGCTTTAGACTTTGGGGGAAATTGGGATGACCATTTACCGCTAGTGGAATTTTCTTATAACAATAGTTACCACAGTGGCATTCAAATGGCGCCGTACGAATTACTATATGGAAGGAAATGTAGAACTCCTGTATGTTGGGGGGAAGTAGGGCAAAGGGAGCTCGCGCCAAGTGATTTAATAGCAATGACAAATGAAAAGATTGAATTGATTAGAGCTCGTTTGAAAGCAGCCCAGGATCGGCAAAAAGCTTATGGAGACAAGAGAAAGCGTCCTATTGAATTTCAAGTTGGAGATTTTGTACTGTTGAAGGTGTCGCCATGGAAAGGCATAATCCGTTTTCGTAAACGGGGTAAATTAGGACCTCGGTATATTGGGCCGTTTAAAATCTTGGCTCGTGTCGGAAGGGTTGCATATCGATTAGAATTACCGCCTACTCTAGACGGAATTCACAATACCTTCCACGTGTCTCAATTGAGAAAGTGCCTTGCGGATGAAACCGCGTTAGTACCTCTCGATGACATCGAGTTAGACGAGGGGTTGAATTATGTCGAAAGACCAATAGCCATTAAAGATGTCAAGGTAAAGAAGCTCCGCAACAAAGCCATCCGACAAGTGTTGGTACAATGGCAACACCGAAAGGGGTCAGAACTCACATGGGAAGCGGAAGATGAAATGAGGAGGCACTATCCATTTCTTTTTGGTATGTACACGTTTAAGATTGTTATGTCCAGGTTTCGGGGACGAAACCTCTTTTAAGGGGGGTAGACTTGTAACACCCCAAAAAAATGAAAAACATGATATATAATAATAAACATAATATGATTTAAGGTAAATGGAAATATGATACTAAAAAGGGGATTTTAAGGTTAATAGTTGCACATGTAACAAGACATAAGGGGGTAATAGGTAAATATTAATAAGTAGGGGTTAATTAAGGGAAAACCCACAAAACCCACACACTGTACGTGTGTGGATCGACCAGGAACAAGAAAAACAAGGGCTCACCCTTGTTCTCACCAAATTCACCAAATTGACAAGGGAAAATCGATGATTATCAATTGCATGTGGTAGAATTTCGATCAGTTACCCATATCCAATCAAGTGGTAAGTCGAATTTCTGGAATTGGTAAATTGTAGAACTAGGGTTTTGACCCAACCATGAAATTATGATATGATTTGTGTTGTTTAGATGATAAGGGCACTCCCTAGTGTAGGAACCATGCTTAATTTTAGTTAATTGAAAGAAACCCACTTGGTGAAATTGTGTCATGGTTAACAAGTATCATAGTTATTATGAATTCATGTATTCTTGTTGTATGATCTTGTTTGAATTACTTGAATGCTAGACAATTTGATGTAGAGTAAAGAATTTTAAGAAAATTGGTTGAATAATGATGATATATAGTTGAATTAGTAAACTATGCTTCAAATAATTGTACATTATGCTTATTTAGTGTAACGCACACAAGGTGTTTGATGAAATGCTTGAAAGAACAATTATGTGTAATATAGAGGAAATAACGAAATGAAATCGGGGTACTAAAAGAATGAAATTATGTATTGGTATAGGCGTGAAGGAAGAAGGCTCAAGTGCTAAGAAAACGGAAGGTTCACAAGATCGAGGTATGATCCGTTACATATGAAAGTTTACTTCTTTTATTGACCGTTTGCAATTATAATGAATAATCCTTGTTATAAGAACCATTCTATGTTTAATTATTGAAGTGTTAATAATGAATGGTAATCCCTTGTGGATTCGTTTAAGCTAAAAACGGACTATGCTAAGTTAAGCAAAACGACCGGTTCTTGCAACTAGGTCAATTAAGGATATGAAACCATCCGACTAGAATGGGTGGTCACGCAAGCAAACAACCGTATGCATAAGGTTCAATCCATTGAATGGATAGAACGAAGGGTTCTTAAGCTAAAAGTAATTAACCCGATGTTATCGGGTCGAATGCGATATGTTTAAATCTCTTTATGAGATTGTATGCAGTACTCACTAGATGGGTAGTCGAATGCGTATAAGAAATGGACGTATATAGATGATTGTAATTACTATGTTGGCATTGTGGACTAATTAAGCGCCTAAACTAACTTTTTAATGTTTGGTGTTTAATGTAGGTAAATCCTCGACTTAGGCAATTGGACGACTTGGAACGTGCACACATGGTTTACGCCCGCTTCTCGCTTCCGTTGTTAAACCCTTTTTGAATGGTCTAAGTCTTGGTCTTATGTTATTAAGCCTAGTTAGTATGTTGTCATTTTGTCGTAGGGTAAAAATTTGTTAGATGGAAATCATGTCGTGATCAATGTGGACTTGTTTGTTCGTTTTGGGTTTCTGTCAAAGATGTTTAATGTTTAAGTTTGGTTTGTAAAACAGGTGGTTTATGATGTTAAACGAATAGGTCATGTCGAAATTTCAAAAATATTTTCCTACTTATTTATACGTAATCAATAGTAAGATTGGGGCGTAACATTAGGACTGTATCCCTGCTGACTCAGACTACTTAGCTGAGGGTAACGTCACCTTCAAAAGAGGGGCCTACCACATTATGCATTAATAACTGAATTAATTATCTTTCAATAATCCGACCCTTTAGGATTGTATCCTTGCTGACTCAAACTACTGGGTTGAGGGTAACGTCACCTTCAAAAGAGGGGCCTACTACAATAACTAAGATAATCTCTTAAACAAGTGCAAAAGTGCGAAAATAATCAAAGGTTACACTAACACACGAGTCGGATCCAAGTGATTCATCTTGTCTATCTGTTTTTATTTTATTTTCTTTTTCAGCGTTTTAGATAGTTTTATTTTCTTAGTTTAAAAATCTTTTCTAACATTTTGATTTGATTAGACGTTGAGGATAAACCGGTACTAAAAGCTCTTGTGTCCTTGGACGACCTCGGTATCTTACCAACACTATACTACGTCCACGATGGGTGCACTTGCCCATATGTGTGTTTAGTGTTAGTAAATATCGTATTTTATAAATTTAAAACTTGGCTAAAAAAAGTGTAAAAAGGGCTTAAAATATATACCTAAAACATATTACACTAACACGCATCAAGTTTTTGGCGCCGCTGCCGGGGACACAAGGATTTTAAGAAAGTTAGGAATCAACGGCCTAATCATTTTTTTTATTTTCTTTTTATTTTTTTTTAGGATTTTCTTAGTTTTTCAGCTTCTGCAGAACTCAGCACGGGCCGTGCTTGCTGAACACGCCCCCGTGCCCAATCATTGGAACTGGCAATCTTGTTTTAAGTCAGACAGTAAGCTGAACACGGGGCCGTGCCCACTCAACACGCCCCTGTGCCCAAGATTCAGTTACTGAAAACAAAACCGTAAGATCCCGACGGTTGGTAATTTCTGACACAAAAATGAGTGATAATGATTTTTTTTACTTTCGGCACTCTTATGGTACGTGGTGTCAATTATGTGGAGGCAAACATAAAGAATTAGAATGTTACTTTCTAAATTATAAGCCCCACTATATAGACCCACCGTCTCCCTATAACCTTAAGAGGGGCGAAAGTAAAAATAATCACTATCTCTCCCTCGAATGCGTCCAACCAGATATTCTAGGAGAAATGCTTCTTGACGAGTTATTTCAATTAGAAAATCTAATTCTAAATTGGTTAGAAGAGCTTAGGAAGGATTTCATTAATCCATCCCAAGACGATGACCATGAAGAAGTGTTGGGATCGCATTCCAACAACCTCGTTGCTCCCAAAAATACCTTCAATTCTAGCGATGACTTGGACGATAGTCGTCCTTGTGCCGATTGTGCCGTGAAGGACTCTCCATCGACTTCGTTTGGTGCATACATAGACCTGAGCGATTCGGCATATACCTTCTTTAACGAGAGCCCGGAAAAAGGTTGGACTTGTCCACCTACAATAAACATAGGAATTACCCTCACCGACAACCTCTTGCGTTCTCGTCTTAGTCTAGAGCAATTAAGGTATCTTAGGCACTTTGGGGTTGTTCCAACCAGTAAGGAACCACCCGATCCGAATAAGTTCCTTAGAAATAGACAAACTTCATAATCAGCCCCTCGACACGGGGCCGTGTCCAGCCAACACGCCCCCGTGTCCACCAAAAGATTCCCTTCTGACTTTTACGTCAGAATACAGACAAACTGTGTCAGAATTCTATCTGCACACGGGGCCGTGTCCAGCCGACACGGGGCCGTGTCCAGCACGCTGTCGTTTTCTATAAAGGAAGCCAAGAATTCTGCACATTTGGACCATCTAGGGACAGAGATTTGAAGGAATCTTCTCTCAACCATCCTAGGTATGTTCTAAAAGAAGGTTCCAACAACCATCTTGTCCTTTCCTCTTTTATCCATTTCCTTCTTCTTCATCTTTCTCCAAAAACCTCCATTAAAGTTTGAAGTTTCAAGCTTTATGGAAAGGATTATTGAGTTTTGTTCAAAGAATCTTATTAAAAATAAGTTGTGTAACATTGTTTTAAGTTACTAATGTTCAAAAAGGCTTCACAAGTTAAGAAAATAACTTAGAACTTCAAGATTCCTTGTTTCAAAATTCTGCAGAAAGATGAACACGGGGTCGTGCTCATTGAGCACGGGGCCGTGTCCAAACCACTGTTTCAGCGAAATAAACTATTTTCAGTTTATTTTCGTAGAATGTCAAGTGAAAATAGCGAGACATCCTCCGTGCATTCATCAAACAGTCGAAGAGGGAGAAGGCCTTCCATTGAGGCTACACTTGTACACTATGTCATAGTGTTAAGGGAAGCTCTCGATGAAATGACTTCAGTGGAGGAGGTCCTAATTGACCGTATCAACTATCTTACGGTGGGGCTGGAAAATAGTTTTCAAGAAATTAACCTCTTGCAACAGAGGTTAAATATTCTTGTAACACTTCCCATGGAACCCATCCTCCCTCAAGAGGATTGGAACCTAGCACTTGGAGTCAACAACCCTATCGGGTGGGATGACATTCCAGCGGAGCCTCCTCTTGAAAATCTGCAAGAAACCCCGGTGGAAGTCGCACCTCCTCAAACCGATGCCAACGAGCCCTCCTTTCTCCTCTCAAGGGAGATAGAGGAATGGCTCGCCGACATATGAGGAGTCCATAACCGGAAAAAGGAGTTCTATGAAGCCACATTCAACCGAGACTACTATCTTCTCAGAAATTTTGCTAATTAGAATAACTTGTAGGCTAGAGCTCCTTGGGTTAAAGCTTCTTGTGCTTACTTATCTAACTTACTAGTATTTTAGGACTATGTAATTCTCTCTATGATTTTAATGAAATAACGGTTTTAAGGTTTGGATGATGTTGTAATAAATAAAACACACTCATGGTGGTCAAGGATGACAAGGGAAACGACAAACGTAGCCCCATGCACGAAAACAGGGCCGCCCGACAACAATTCCTTCATTACAGTAAGCTCAGCACGGGTCGTGTCCAGCCAACACGGCCCCGTGCTGAACATCCTACAGAAAATTGCCCAGTTCAGGTAACTGGACACGGGCCGTTTCACTGAACACGCCCCCGTGTCCAGGCTTCTATTTCTTTTCTTTAATTCTTGTTACTGGCACCTGAACACGGGGCCGTGTCCAGACTGCCAGTAACAAAAAATTTTGCTTTTAACACCATTTTACACATTCAGTCAACCTAAAAACCTGTTTTTGGGACACATTGAGGACAATGTGTAATTTAAGTGTGTGGGGGGGGGGGATGCTAAAACCTTGAATTTTGCAAGTCCTAATAACAAGCCTTACACAAAACTCTATTGGAACCGCTAATCACCCCAAATTTTTTTTTTCAATTTTTTTACTTGTCTAAGTTTAAGTTGGGAATTCAAATTCTAACAAGGTTATATTTTTATAAATTTACAGCCGACAGCGTCTGATAAAAAGAACCAACATAAGAAAATTATGAAACGGCATGACAAACTTAGTTAAAATTTGATTATATATACTTGATCACATAAAAACCCATTCCCACAAAAGTGAGTTTTGAGCCTTAATTGAGCATACAAATATACATCTTTACACTAAATGCTCATTTTTCGTTTCTTGTGTGAATAGCTGCTTGGTTCTTACAACTCTAGAACTTGCCACGATAATTCATTCCCGGCCCTTACCAACTTAAACCCAAGTAAGTAAATGATGGAGGCATTAGGACTAACCCTTTTTCTTTCAACACCATTATTTTCATATTTTTTCACCTACCCAAAAATTCCCCCTAGTTAACCCCTTTGAGCCTAAACCTTTTCATTTCTTAACCTAAAACCCTTTTACCCACCAAAACCCTTTTTTTCATTTTTAACCCTTTATTTTAGTAACAAAGCTTGGTTTTCGTGTGACTTCCTTAAAATATATATATATATATATATTTGATGATGAAGTTGGAAATAATCAAACAAAGCTCCTCAAACAAAGGCTTGTTTGAATAAATACTTCATTGAAAATAAAAAGTCACAAAAACAAAATGTTTTACGAAAATCGACGCTTTTTACGCCTTTCGCCCTTTTCTACTAACCACTAACCCAACCACCCACCTTTAGCCCAAGCCTAACCCTTCACCCAAAAAGTCCTCTTGATATTTATAAAGGTATAAAGTTAAAAAGGAGGAGGATTGATTGCTTGGCAAGCTTATAGTAGGAATAAGTTCCATGCCGCTCTCGAGTGATTCACTAAAAATACACCTTCGGCCGAGTGTGAGCGATTTCCCCCGTGAGGTATGTGAACTTGTATATAAATGGAATTTTAAAGAGGTATGTTATTCCTTAATAATATTTATCTTATGAAATGTTTTTAATAAATCATGACGAATAGGATTTTAAATAAATAAAAATAAAACCTAGACGATCTTGGAAAATCCCGACACTCTATGACAAGCCCAAAAACCTTCTCTTCTACCCATTCCATTTGGGAGTGAATAAAGCCACATTATAAAGAGTTTTACTTGAGGAGAAGCAAAGATTCAAGTGTGGGGGTATTTGATGTGCACAAAATACAACATATAAATTACATCAATAATGGCTTAAAACTAACCCTTTTTTAGTACTAATGTTGGAAAAAGTGTGCTTTAGTCTTCCTTTTGCATTTTCAGGATTAAATGAGCTCAAAATAACAAAAGAAGCAAAAAGACAGCAAAATCTAACATTATTACAAGAAAAGGAACAAAAGTGATATGCCGACCCTCCCGACAGCATCTTCCCAAGCAAAACAAAGAAATCAGAAGACTGAACATGCCCCGTGCTCAGCGAGCATGGGGCCGTGCCCAAGAAGCAGCAGAAAAGACAAACCTATAGAAGCTTCTACTGCCCACCACGGGGCCGTGCCCAGCGGACACGGGGGCGTTGTCAGAATGCTGCAGGCGCATTTATTGTAATTGCGAATTACAATTAATGAAGAGAGAGAGTGTCAGACGGACACGGGGCCGTGCCCAGACTTCTGTTCAGCCTATAAATAGGAGTGCTTGGAGCTATTTCAACTCATCCCTTGGCACACCACCTCTCTCACACTTCACCCACCACCCACCACCATCACAACACCATAATCCACCACCATCATCCATTGTCCATCATATAGTGTGTGAGTCGTCTCGGGATCCAAGATTGATCGTAAGAGTTCTTGACAATCAAAGGCCATGTTTGCCTAAGTCTCTTACATCACTTGGTGAAGACAAGTGTTTAGTGTAATACTTTTTATTTTTAATCTTTTGCACTTTTTAATTGGTTTTGTATTAATGACTTTAATTACTAGTTTCTTATGTTGAAGGTGATTCTTCCTTATCGTTTGTCCGTGGTGTCTTGGCATTATTTTACTGTCTATATAAAATAAAAGATTTTCACCATTCATATCTCCACGGTCTATATGGAGGTATGTTGGCTACCTGGTCGGGGGTTAAGGGAACGGTTTGGTAAGAGTCTTGCCATTGTTCATTGTATAGATCCTGCAAAGGACCTGGATCAAATTTAGTAGGACCTCCTTCAATACCCAAAGGTATTTGATGGCGTGGGTCCAAACTCTTTGATCCCCTCATAAGTTAAACTACTATTAAAACTTTAACCCAGCTACTTAGGACTGTATCCCTGCTGACTCAGACTACTTAGCTGAGGGTAACGTCACCTTCAAAAGAAGGGCCTACCACATTATGCATTAATAACTTAATTAATTATCTTTCAATAATCCGACCCTTTAGGATTGTATCCTTGCTGACTCAAACTACTGGGTTGAGGGTAACGTCCCCTTCAAAACAGGGGCCTACTACAATAACTAAGATAATCTCTTAAATAAGTGCAAAAGTGCGAAAATAATCAAAGGTTACACTAACACACGAGTCGGATCCAAGTGATTCATCTTGTCTATCTGTTTTTATTTTTATTTTCTTTTTCAGCATTTTAGATAGTTTTATTTTCTTAGTTTAAAAATCTTTTCTAACATTTTGATTTGATTAGACGTTGAAGATAAACCGATACTAAAAGCTCTTGTGTTCTTGGACGACCTCGGTATCTTACCAACACTATACTACGTCCACGATGGGTGCACTTGCCCATATGTGTGTTTAGTGTTAGTAAATATCATGTTTTATAAATTTAAAACTTGGCTAAAAAAGTGTAAAAAGGGCTTAAAATATATACCTAAAACATATTACAGTAACACGCATCACCACCTTACCGAAAAATTCGAAAAATGATCCACCATCGCTTGCGGAGCCATACCACCTTCAAACAGATTTCCATTAGCATCCCTAACTGCAAAGATTCTAGTTCGATGGTTCTTAGCTTTAACGACGTTATGAAAGAATTTTGTGTTCGAGTCCCCCAACGAAAGCCAATCCACCTTCGACTTCTCTTGAAGAATTAAAGCTTCATCATACAGCGCTTCCTTATAATTTTGGAAAATATGCTCATTCTGCAACATTAACTCCTCATTTCCCGGGTCTGCATCAATTCGCTTTTGGCATTCATCTAATTGTTTCCTCACCATCTTAACTTTTTCATGAATATTACCTTGTTGGAGTAGAAGCTTCTGCATAAGTGTTTTAAGTAACTTTAGTTTCTTGACAACCTGGAACATGTAATACCCATCCACCTCGGTACTCTAGATATTCTTAACCTCATCGATGAACCCCGGTTTGCGAGTCAAAAAATTGACAAACTTAAATGGCTTAGGTTTGTCTCTCTGAATGTTTGGCAACACTAGAATACATGGGGTATGATCAGAAACTCTCCACGGATGGAAACAAGCCGCGGCAGCCGGAAAAACGTCAATAAACTTCATATTCCCCATAATACGATCGATTTTCTTATACACAACTCGGTCTTTTTGCTGTCTATTCGACCAGGTATAATGCGTTCCAGAACTATTTATATCAAACACCTCTATGTTGTTCACACAATCTTTAAATTCCGTCATACCAATATCAATTCTTGAAGAACTTGCAAAGTGATCCTCTGGAAACAACGACGTATTGAAGTCTCCCAAAACAACTCACGGATTATCATGGACAAAAGCTTGATGAACCTTTAAACTATCCCACAACTGTCTTCGATTTTTATAATGATTCTCAGCATAAACGAAAGAGCAGAATACAAATTTTTTATCTAGTTTAAAAACAACTTGCGTATGGACTACTTGGTTAGATTGATCTAGAACCATAACATCAACTAAATTAGCATCCCAACCTACTATAATCCTCGTACCTTTAGTGCAGCAACTACGATTATCGGTCCAATTCCACGTGCGACAGACTTTTTTACAAACATCATAAACCTTTGAAGCTTCCACATGCGTCTCAGTTATAGCACAAACCTGAATATGATTATCCATAACCATTTGACGAACCTCTTTTTGTTTCAGGGGACGGTTCAATCCCCTTATATTCCACGTAGTGATACTACCCATTTAAACCCGTGTTACTGGGTGTGCTTGCACCCTCAGCCCCACTGTTAACCCCTTTCCGGTCTAAATACCCAGGAATATCCGATAAAAGCTCATCCATTTCAAAAATACCTGGTAGAATTTCACCCGGATCTCCCTTTGTCACACCCCAACCGATGGTGGAATCATCGGGGCATGGCACTGAGCGAAACAGATTGTCCAGAAGTTTCCATAACAACTATTATTACTATTCAATTTATATAATACGTCCCATACCGTACCTAAAATAGCAAACAAATTATTACAGATAAAATCTAGTCAAATATTCTGTTCCGACAACTCAGATTTAAATATGAAAATTGTTCAACTATGCCTAGACACTCAAGCTGCAAGATCTACAGACAACTATGCTCTAGACTTTTATTCTAGCTTCGCCTTCCTAGCAGATAAGCATCTTAAACACCTGTCACATACGTTTAAATAAAGTCAATACATAAAATGCAAAGGTGAGCACACAAATTTGATAATAGCATATAGAGTTCGAAATAGTTTACGCACAACCAGCACGTACATAGAGGAAAACAAAGCATGTTAATAATTGACATGGATCTATCGATACCAATGACTGCGGGTTGACTGCCCGAGGCAGTTCGCAATACATGATTACCACTGTAATCCATGCAAGTAATTGTCCTTAACAACCCCCGTGTGAACGGGTGCTTAGTCCAAACTATAGTACTATCGTCGTTAAGGCAGGTAGACAGCATTCCACGTGTAAACATAACAACAAGCATTCATTTAGTCACGTAATACATGCGGTAACGGTTAGCGTTTAAAGTAGTTGAGTAGTGTGTTCGATTGTGATTTAGAATAAGTAACGTATGTAACACCCAAAAGTGCTAAAGCAAAAAGGGTTCGAGTATACTCACAGTGTTTGATGGATTAAAGGGAGCACTTGAGAGTAGGGTTAGCCTGAATAGTTTGATAGTATAACGATAAGCAACGCGTAAAACGGAAAACAAGTGTTGAAGGGTCGGACAGCTGGTCGATCGGACAGCTGGCCGTTCGGCTTGACAGTCCGTTCGGACAGCTGTCCGGTCGGTCGGTAGGCCGATCGGATGGCTGTTCAAGTGGGTTGTTTCTTCCTTTGAGAAGGATGCGTTTGTGTATGATGGTTTGACTTTTGAAGTTTTCGTTGCAGTATCTGAAAACATTGAAGTATCTTTACCTTTCAGGTCGGTCGATCGGACGGTTGTTCGATCGGCCGGCAGCCCGATCGGTTAGGTACTTCTAGCAAGAAAAGTTCTCAGCAGGGTGTCACCTGATCGGACGGCTGTTCGATCGGGTGGCACTCCTAGTGCATTGAACACGTTGAAAAATCGACTAAGTGTTGAAGTATAGTATCTCATGATCCGAAGAGTAATCCGATCGGAAGGTAGTCTGATCGAACAGCAGTTTGTTCAATACTAGACTTCAATGAATTGTTCAAGTGTGGGACCATGTGCTAGCCGATCGGCTGGCCTGGTCGATTGGTTGACTGTCCGATCGGCTGGCTGTCCGTTTGGACATCAGTCCGATCGGTCAGCATCCTGACCTGATCAGCCTGTTCGTCTAACACTTGGCTGTTCTGATTGTTTGTCGTTATATCGAGGTGTTTTGACAATGAGTCGAACCATAGAACCCTCGTTCTTACCTGTTTCTTCTGATCGGATAGGAATCACCCAAATCCGGCCAGTGAACTGTTCGGAATGGAGTTTAACGTTTAACTCGAAGTCGGTGAACCTCGTGGATAGAATCCGGATCTTGAGTCATGCAACCACTGAATGATTTGCAAGTCGGCACAAGCTCCGTTTCTATCGGTTTTGAAGGCATTGAGTGTAAAAGAGTTAAAAGAAAGTTGGAAAACCATCTTTCAATCCTTTTCACCATGTAAATGTTTAGATCTATGAAAGATCCTTGTTTGTTTATGTGGAAATCGGCTAGATCCAAGTGATTCTTGGTGGATTGAAGCCAAAACATGAAGTTCTTTCAAGAACACCATGATGACATCATCCTAGAATACTTGAATCTTGATGATTTCACGGTTAGAAATCAAGATTTAAAAGATAGAAAGGTGTAGGAGTGTGTGTAGATCAAGAAAGTACAAGATTTAGGATGAAATCTTACCAGAATCGAGAGAAATCTGAGAAAAGGAGGGGAGCACGAGCTCGTCGGTCGGAGGTTTCCAAAAGTAGAAAGTTTGAAAGTGACAAGGGGTATTTATAGGATGCCATTAGAGGAAAGTGCTGGCCGATCGGTCAGGCAGCTCGATCGGACAGCCTGTCCGATCGGACAGCAGTCCGATCGGCTGGGTGTTCGATCGGCTGGTAGCCTGATCGATCAGTCGCCTGATTCGAGTGTTCGGTGCGACGATTTTTGATATTTCAATTTCGATTGAGGACGATGCGAGTATGGTAGAGTTCCTTATTCAAATTACTTTTAATCCCAACCACTATATCTTACATACAATCATCTATATCTCACGCTATCTCTTCTCCACCAATGATCATGATTCGATTTCGATTGAGTTTCGAGTTTCGATTCGATTGATCACCACACACAACATAAAGTAAACACGCACAAGTAACACATAAGGCACATACACGTATAATAACACCAAAGATTCGCGTAATTCGAGTCTCGAGTTCGATGATGATTAGATTAGCTCGATTATTGATTAATTGACTTTATCGCATTGTTACTTCCTATCATTCACAATCGTAAAGCGGTTCGCATCGATAAATAAACTTCGATTAATTCGATTGCAATTAATTACTCCACATAAAACAACTAACGTAAACATAAAATAGACTAAACTATAGTCAAATAAGTCAGTAGGGATTGAGCAAGGAGAGACAGATCGCAATTTGCGATCTTTTCTTCCTTTGACTTCAATCTTTGACTTTGACTTTGACTTTCGGTAACACGGGGTGTTACATCCTCCCCTTGTTTAGGGAATTTCATCCCGAAATTAGGCTGAAAGCTGCACAACACCGTGAATCACCTTTTTGCTACTTTCTCTCTCTAGACTTTCACTTAAACAACTGCGGGTACTTCGCCTTCATGTCGCTTTCGAGTTCCCAAGTGAACTCTACGCCTCGTTTGCCTTCCCATCGGACTTTCACGATAGGAATGCGCGAGCGTCTGAGCTGCTTGGTTTGGCGATCCATGATTTCGACAGGCTTCTCCACGAAGTGTAGCATTTCGTTTATTTGAAGGTCGTCGAGAGGTACAATTAGATCATGCTCAGCCAGGCACTTTCGGAGGTTTGACACATGGAAAGTCGGGTGGACGTTACTAAGTTCCTCCGGTAGTTCGAGTCTGTAGGTGACTTTTCCGATCCTTTCCAGGATCTTAAAAGGTCCAACATATCGAGGCGCTAGTTTCCCTTTCTTGCCAAATCTGACCACACCCTTCCAAGGTGATACCTTTAGGAGTACGTAGTCGCCAACGTCAAATTCAAGGGGCTTGCGTCTTCTATCGTCGTAACTTTTCTATCTACTTCGAGCTTTCAACAGGTTGTCTCGAATTTGGAGGACTTTGTCAATCGTTTCTTGCAATAGCTCAGGACCGGTTAATTGCGAGTGACCGATCTCGTGCCATACAATAGGCGATCGACATCTCCTTCCATATAGGGCCTCGAATGGTGCCATCTGGATGCTGGTATGATAACTGTTATTGTACGAGAATTTGACTGACGGCAGATATTTGTTCCAATTTCCACCGAAGTCTGTGACACACGCGCGAAGCATGTCTTCAAGAGTACGGATCGTTCTTTCAGTCTGTCCTTCGGTTTGAGGATGGAATGCAGTACTTAAGTTAAGCGGTGTACCGAGAGCTGCTTGAAACGTTTCCCACAATCGCGAGGTAAACCGAGCATCATGGTCAGAAATAATGTCACGAGGCGTACCATGATTACAAATGATCTCGTCGGTGTAGATTCGGGCTAATCGTTCTACCTTGTAGTCTTCCCGTATTGGCAAAAAGTGGGCTGATTTGGTCAAACGATCAACGACAACCCAAATGCTGTCGTGACCTGATGACGTGGGCGGAAGTTTGGTTATGAAATCCATAGCTATACTCTCCCATTTCCATATAGGGATTGGGGTTGTTCGAGTAAGCCAGAGGGTCTTTGATGTTCAGCCTTGACCCTTGCACAAGTCAGGCATCTTCCGACATAGAGAGCGATATCCCTTTTCATGCCCGGCCACCAGTACTTGTAGTGAAGATCCTGGTACATTTTATCGGCACCAGGATGAATAGAATACCGAGATTTGTGGGCTTCGTCCATTAAAATCTTTCACAATTCGGTCCGCTTAGGGATCCAAAATCGGTCCAGAAAATAGAAGATCCCATTCGATTTGCTGACAAGCTGAGCTCCATCGTGATAGATTCTCCCTTTCTTCAAAGTGCGTTCATTAAAGCAAGCATGTTGGGCTTCGCGGATGAGGGTTTCGAGATTGTGTTGGGCTTGGGTATTACGAATGCTGAGCAAATAACTCTGTCTGCTGAGCGCGTCGGCAACGACATTTGCCTTGCCTGGGTGATAACGAATCTCACAGTCGTAATCGTTGAGGAGTTCTACCCATCGGCGTTGATGCATATTGAGTTCTTTCTGATCAAAGATATGTTGTAAACTCCTGTGATCGGTGAAGATCGTACACTTGGTACTATACAGGTAGTGTCGCCAAATCTTTAATGCAAAAACAACCGCGCCTAGCTCGAGATCATGGGTTGTATAGTTCTTCTCGTGGATTTTGAGCTGTCGAGAAGCGTAAGCTATAACCTTGTCCCGTTGCATGAGAACACAACCAAGAACGAGGTTGGAAGCATCACAATAGACAATGAAACCGTCGTTCCCAACGGGCAACATGAGAACGGGAGCATTGCAAAGCTTATGCTTGAGGGTTTGGAAAGCAAACTCTTGTTCAGTTCCCCAAACAAAAGACCTGTCTTTATGAGTAAGAGCGGTAAGCGGCACAGCGATCTTTGAGAATCCTTCGATAAATCGTCGATAATAGCCCGCTAATCCGAGAAAAGAACGGACTTCAGACGGGTTCTTTGGTGTAACCCAGCTCTTAACTGATTCAATCTTCGCAGGATCGACATGGATACCTTGACTATTCACGATGTGACCCAGAAACTGAACCTCTTCTAACCAGAATTCGCACTTGGAGAACTTGGCATAGAGTCGGTTCCCCTGGAGTAACTCGAGAACCAAACGTAGATGTTGCGCGTGTTCGACCTTCGACTTGGATTAGATCAAGACATCTTCAATGAACACGATGACGAAACGGTCAAGATACGGCTTACACACGCGATTCATCAGATCCATGAAAAGCGCGGGTGCGCTGGTTAAACCAAAAGGCATAACAACGAACTCATAGTGGCCGTAACGAGTGCGAAAAGCGGTTTTGGGTATATCTTCTTCCTGAATGCGTAACTGATGATAGCCTAAGCGTAGATCAATCTTCGAGAAACATGTAGCACCTTCCAGTTGATCAAACAAATCGTCGATACGAGGTAGGGGATAACGGTTCTTGATGGTCAACTTATTCAATTCCCGATAGTCGATACACATCCTGAACGACCCATCCTTCTTTTTAACGAAGAGGACTGGTGCGCCCCAAGGAGAGGTGCTCGGGCGAATAAAGCCTTTTTCAAGTAATTCCTGGAGTTGGTTCGAGAGTTCCCGCATTTCGGATGGCGCGAGTCGATAAGGGGCTTTAGCTACGGGGTTAGCTCCAGGAATGAGGTCGATACGAAAGTCGATATCACGACTTGGCGGTAATCCGGGAAGATCATCAAGGAACACATGAGGAAATTCACGGACCACGGGAACATCTTTGACTTCTGTCTTCCTTTTCTTTTCCTTCTCCGCTACTACAATGTTGGCCAAGAAAGCTCTGTATTCCTTGCGGAGATACTTGCTAGCTTGAACACACGACATGAGCTTGAGACCTTTCGAAGCAGTTTCACCGTACACACATAATAAATCACCATTTGCGAGTGAGAATCTGAAACACACAACTTCAGCATGGTTTTCGCGAAGAAAGTCCCTGCCTACAATGACGTCAAAACTTCCGAGCTGCATCGGACTGAGGTCGATTGGGAAGGTGTGATTGTTGAGCTCGAGGGTACAATCACGAAGAACGGAATTAACGGCGACAGTTCTTCCAGTAGTGACTTCAACTTCGAATGACGAGGGGAGATAAGAGCGTTTACGACTAAGGAGCTTCTCGAATTCAAACGACACAAAGCAGTTATCGGCTCCAGTATCAAATAAACACGATGCATAAATACCATTCACAAGGAACGTACCATTAACCACGTTGTTGTCAGCCTGGGCTTGACGAACATTGATGTTGAAGGTTCTGGCGTGTGCTGCTTGTTGCTGCTGCTGCTGGGGCTCTTGCTTCACAACCCTGTTCGGGCACATGTTTGCAAAATGGTTAGGATCACCACATGCAAAGCAGACTCGAGCATTGATCGCGGGTGCCTGAGCCGCTTGTTGGCCTTGCGGGGCTGGGGTAGAGCTTGATGAGCATTGGCAGGAGTTGCGGTGTTACGGGGACCATAGCGATAGTTGGTAGTGAAATGACCGTACAAATTGCAATGAGCGCAGAAACGACAGGCAAGACCCACCGGATGATGATATGAGTGTCACACCCCAACCGATGGTGGAATCATCGGGGCACGGCACTGAGCGAAACAGATTATCCATGATGTGTGTAAAATGCAACATATAAATTACATCAAATGAGGCATAAAACTAACCCTTTTAAGTACTAATGTTGGAAAAAGAGTGTTTTTGTCTTCCTTTTGTATTTTCAGGATTAAATGAGCTCAAATTCACAACAGAAGCAAAAGGACAACCAAATCTAACATAAATACAAGAAAAGGAACATAAGTGGATTGCCCGACCCCTCAACAGCATCCTCCCAAGCAAAATAGAGAAGGCAGAAGACTGAACACGCCCCGTGCTCAGCCAGCACGGGGCCGTGCCCAAGAAGCAGCAGAAAAGACAAATCTGTAGAAGCTTTTATTGCCCACCACGAGGCCGTGTCCAGTGAACACGGGGGCGTGGCGAAAGTACAGCAGGCGCATTAATTGTAATTGCGAATTACAATTAATGAAGACAGAGAGTGTCAGACGGGCACGGGGCCGTGCCCAGCCTTCTGTTCAGCCTATAAATAGGAGTGCTTGGTTTCATTGCAACTCATCCCTTGGCACACCACCTCTCTCACACTTCATCCACCACCCACCACCACCATAACACCATCATCCACCACCATCATCCATTGTCCATCATAGAGTGTGTGAGTCGTCTCGGGATCCAAGATTGATCGTAAGAGTTCTTGACAATCAAGGCCATGTTTGCCTAAGTCTCTTACATCACTTGGTGAAGACAAGTGTTTACTATAATACTTTTTATTTTCAATCTTTTGCACTTCTTATTTGGTTTTGTATTAATGACTTTAATAACTAGTTGCTTATGTTGAAGGTGATCTTTCCTTATCGTTTGTCCGTGGTGTCTTGGCATTATTTTACTGTCTATATAAAATAAAAGATTTTCACCATTCATATCTCCACGGTCTATATGGAGGTATGTTGGCTACCTGGTCGGGGGTTAAGGGAACGGTTTGGTAAGGGTCTTGCCCTTGTTCAGCGTTTAGAGGTCCTACAAGGGACCTGGGTCAATTTTAGTAGGATCTCCTTCAATGCCCATAGGTATTGGATGGCGGGGATCCAAACTCTTTGACCCCCTCATAAGTTAACTACTATTAATACTATAACCCGGCTATTTAGGACTGTATCCCTGCTGACTCAGACTACTTAGTCGAGGGTAACGTCACCGCCAAAAGCGGGGCCTACCATAATTTGCATTAATAACTTAATTCATTATTTTCCAATAATCCAACCCTTTAGGATTGTATCCTTGCTGACTCAAACTACTGGGTTGAGGGTAACGTCGCCTTCAAAAGAGGGGCCTACTACAATAACTAAGATAATCTCTTAAACAAGTGCAAAAGTGCGAAAATAATCAAAGGTTATACTAATACACGAGTCGGATCCAAGTGATTCATCTTGTCTATCTGTTTTTATTTTTATTTCATTTTTCAGCATTTAGTTAGTTTTTATTTCTCTTAGTTTAATAATCTTTTCTAACACTTTGATTTGATTAGACGTTGAGGATAAACCGGTACTAAAAGCTCTTGTGTCCTTGGACGACCTCGGTATCTTACCAACACTATACTACGTCCATGATGGGTGCACTTGCCCATATGTGTGTTTAGTGTTAGTAAATATCGTGTTTTATAAATTTAAAACTTGGCTAAAAGTGTAAAAAGGGCTTAAAATATACATCAAAAATATATTACACTACACACGCATCAAGTTTTTGGCGCCGTTGCCAGGGACACAAGGATTTTAAGAAAGTTAGGAATCAACGGCCTAATCATCTTTTTATTTTTCTTTTTATTTTTTAGGATTTTCTTAGTTTTTCAGCCTCTGCAGAGCTCAGCACGGGCCATGCCTGGTCGGACACGGGGCCGTGCCCAGCGTTGTTACTGGCAGTTTTTAGTTTTCCAAGTTACAGAAGGCTGACCACGGGGCCGTGTCGGTGCAACACGGGGCCGTGTCCAACTCTCTAGTAACTGGGATCTGGAAAACAATCACTATAACTCTGACCACGGGCCGTGTTCACTGAGCACGGGGCCGTGGTGAGCCTTCTGACCAGCATTTTTTTTTGTTTTTATTGCAGGATTTGGAACCTGACGCCACCCCTACATAGTGTATGAGCTCCAGTTCCAATAAGGACATAAAAGAACCTCTAGAAGAACCCGAACGCTTTCTCAGAAAAAGACTAAAAGCCAAAAATCAAGAGAAGGTTTCGGGAAATCCACTTCCAATGGCGGACCAACGTACTCTCATGGATTATCTACGACCCACCGTAGGTAACCTTGGCGCCGCTATCAATGCACCGAATGTTAAGCCAATAACTTCGAACTTCGGCCGCATTTGATACAAATGCTCCAAAACTCCGCAACCTTCCATGGGCTTGCAGACGAGGATCCCCATCTACATATTACTAATTTCTTAGAAATATGTGATACCTTTCGGATTAATGGAGCATCAAATGACGCCATCCGCCTTCGAATGTTTCCTTTCTCGCTAAAAGACCGAGCAAAAGCTTGGCTCAACGCCCTCCCAGCTGGATCGGTAAACACCTGGGATGAACTAGCCCAAAAATTTCTATATAAGTATTTCCCTCCCGCTAAAACGGCCAAATTAATGACTGAAATTAATACATATTCACAAGAGGACGGGGAATCCTTATATGAAACTTGGGAAAGGTTCAAGGAGCTATTGCGAAAGTGTCCACATCACGGCCTTGCAATATGGCAACAAGTATCCACTTTCTATAATGGGTTGTTGCCACACACAAGGCAGACACTTGACTCTAGCTCCGATGGACTTTTAGGTAATCGCCGCCCGCATGAAATATATAACCAAATTGAGGAAATTGCTCAAACCAATTTTCAATGGCACACTCCCCGAGGCAATAAATCTATTGCCCCCGGCGCCCATAAGGTAGATGAAAGCACTTCTTTACAAGCCCAAATCGAGGCCCTTTCTTCAAAAATAAAAAAATTAGAAATGACAAAAGCAGTCTCGGTTATGGCTTGTGAAAGGTGTGGTGGGCCACATGAAAATTTGAGTTGTATGAAAGAAACGGACGATCAACAAGAGTCGGTAAGCTACATTGACAATAGACCTAGGCCGTCGGGTCCTCCAACGGGCACTTACAACCAAGGATGGCAAAATCACCCTAACCTTGGTTGGAGAGAACCCGGCAATAGTAGTAACCAACAAACCCAACGAACAAACTTTCAACAACCAAGAAATGAGTCACAAAATTTCACTCAACAACAAGGTGGACGAGAAAGGCTAGAAGATACTGTATCTCGCCTCATCTCCGACACTGAAAAGAAAAACTCGGAAAGGTTTCTACAATTAGAATCAAATTTTAGAAATCAACAAGCTAGTATTCAAAACATAGAAAAACAATTAAGTCAACTAGCCCAAAATTTCTCCGAGAGACCACAAGGCGCATAACCAAGCAATACCGAAACAAACCCGAAAGCACAAGTTCATCTCATCACGTTACGGAACCATACCGTGGGGCCTACGGAAGTACAACCGCCTGCAGAGGAGACTGTACCACCGCCTCTACAAGAGAAGGATTCCACTCCATCACCAGAGCCCATTAAAGCTCCTCGAGTTCCGTACCCCGGTAGGTTAATCCGTCAAAAGACCAATGAGCAGTTCGCAAAGTTCGAAAGTCTATTAAAACAATTGCATGTCAATATTCCTTTTATTGATGTCTTAACCCAAATGCCAAAATACTCTAAGTTCATGAGGGACTTCCTCACTCATAAAAAGAAAATTGAAACTTTGCAATTAGTTAACTTAGGTGAAGAATGCTCTGCCCTCATACTCAACAAACTTCCCTAAAAGAAAATCGATCCTGGAAGCTTCACGATCCCCTGTTCGATCGGGGACTCCCCCGTTCGTAATGCACTAGCCGACCTTGGGGCTAGCATTAACCTCATGCCATCATCAATGTTTAAAAGACTCGGCCTAGGAACAATGAGTCCTACAAAAATGAGCATACAACTCGCTGATCGATCCGTCAAATTCCCGCAAGGTGTCATCGAAAATGTCCTAGTAAAGGTAAACAAATTTGTCTATCCAGCCGACTTTGTCATACTCGATATGGAAGAAGACACCGAGGTCCCCCTCATACTAGGGAGACCGTTTCTCGCCACCGCACAAGCAGTGGTAGACATGAATGATGGAACACTCACTTTGAGGTACGGGGATGATGAAGTAAAATTCAGGGTTGGGAAGAGAATAGAGGACGACGACCCGGTCAACTACATGAAGGTTATTGATTCGAGTTTGGATGCTGCTCTCCGACGGTGCAACATGGGATGCCAAACATCCCACTCAGAAAATATATAACCTCACATTGGGTCTAGCCAAGGACCCTTATAAACGTGGCGCACCACGGAGGCATTCCGCGGAACTATCCTTAGTTTAGTTTAATCTTTTAGTTTTAATTTGCAGGAATAAAACACACTTATGGTGGTAAAGGATGAAAAGGGAAACAAGAAACATGGCCCCATGCACAAGAACAAGGCAAGCCGACATCAATTTCTCCAATACAGAAGGTTCAACACGGGTCGTGTCCAACCAACACGGCCCCGTGCTGCACCCCCTGCAGAAAAATGCCTGGTTCAGGTAACTGGACACGGGCCGTGTTCACCAGACACGCCCCCGTGTCCAGGCTTCTGTTTCTTTTCTTTAATTTTCGTTACTGGCACCTGAACACGGGGCCGTGTCCGGTCCTCACGGGGCCGTGTCCAGACTGCCAGTAACATAAATCTTTGCTTTTAACATCATATTACACATCTAATCAACCTAAAAATTTATTTTTGGGACACATTGAGGACAATGTGTAATTTAAGTGTGGGGGGGATGCTAAAACCTTGAAATTTTGCAAGTCCTAATATCAAGCCTTACACAAAACTCTATTGGAACCGCTAATCACCCCAAATTTTTTTCAAAATTTTCATTTTTTTTACTTGTTTAAAGTTTAAGTTGGGAATTCTAATATTAATAAGGTTATATTTTTACAAGTTTACAACCGATAGCGTCGTGATAAAAAGAACTAACATAAGAAATTATGAAACGGCATGACAAGCTTAGTTAAAATTCGATTATATATACTTGATCACATATAAAAACCCATTCCCACAAAAAGTGAGTTTTGAGCCTTTATTGAGCATACAAATATACATCTTTAGACTAAATGCTCATTTTTCGTTTCTTGTGTGAATAGCCGCTTGGTTCTTACGACTCTAGAACTTGCCACGACGATTCATTCCCGGTCCTTACCAACTTAAACCCAAGTAAGTAAATGATGGAGGCATTAGGTCAAACCCTTTTTCTTTCTGCACCATTATTTTTCATTTTTTTTACCACCTACCTAAAATCCCCCTAGCTAACCCCTTTGAGCCTAAACCTTTCATTTCTTTACCCTAAAACCCTTTTTACCACCTTAAAAAAAAAAAAAAAAAAAAAAAAAAAAAAAACCTTTTTATTTTTTTTACCCTTTATTTTAGTAACAAGCTCGGTTTTCGTGTGACTGAAAAAAAAATATATATAATGAAGTTAGAAATAAACAAACAAAGCTCTTAAAACAAAAGCTTGTTTGAAGAAATACTTCAAAATAAAAAGTCACTAAAACAAAGTGTTTTACGAAAACCGACGCTTTTTATGCTTTTCGCCCTTTTCTACTAACCACTAACCCATTCACCAACCTTTAGCCCAAGCCTTCACCAAAAAAAGTCCTCTTGATATTTACAAAGGTAACAAGTTAAAAAGGAGGAGGATTGATTGCTTGGCAAGCTTATGGTAGGAATAAGTTCCATGCCGCTCTCGAGTGATTCACTAAAAATACACCTTCGGCCGAGTGTGAGTGATTTCTCCCGTGAGGTATGTGAACTTGTATATAAATGGAATTTTAAAAAGGCATGCTATGCCCAAATAAGTAATTTCTCCTATGAAACGTTCTAAACAAATCATAACGAATAGGATTGTAAATAAATAAAAATAAAACCCAAAAAGATCTTGGATTTTCGACACTCTATGACAAGCCAAAACCTTCTCTTCTACCCATTCCATTTGGGAGTGTAAGTCACATATTAAAGAGTTTTGCTTAAGGACAAGCAAAAGTTCAAGTGTAGGGGTATTTGATGTGTGTAAAATGCAACATATAAATTACATCAAATGAGGCATAAAACTAAGCCTTTTTTAAGTACTAATGTTGGAAAAAGAGTGTTTTTGTCTTCCTTTTGTATTTTTAGGATTAAATGAGCTCAAATTCACAAAAGAAGCAAAAAGACAGCCAAATCTAACATAAATACAAGAAAAGGAACATAAGTGGATTGCCCGACCCCTCAACAGCATCCTCCCAAGAAAAATAGAGAAGGCAGAAGACTGAACACGCCCCGTGCTCAGCCAGCACGGGGCCGTGCCCAAGAAGCAGCAGAAAAGACAAACCTATAGAAGCTTCTATTGCCCACCACGGGGCCGTGTCCAGTGAACACGGGGGCGTGGTGAAAGTACAGCAGGCGCATTAATTGTAATTGCGAATTACAATTAATGAAGAGAGAGAGTGTCAGACGGGCACGGGGCCGTGCCCAGCGAACACGGGGCCGTGCCCAGCCTTCTGTTCAGCCTATAAATAGGAGTGCTTGGTTTCATTGCAACTCATCCCTTGGCACACCACCTCTCTCACACTTCATCCACTACCCACCACCACCATAACACCATCATCCACCACCATCATCCATTGTCCATCATAGAGTGTGTGAGTCGTCTCGGGATCCAAGATTGATCGTAAGAGTTCTTGACAATCAAGGCCATGTTTGCCTAAGTCTCTTACATCACTTGGTGAAGACAAGTGTTTAGTATAATACTTTTTATTTTCAATCTTTTGCACTTCTTATTTGGTTTTGTATTAATGACTTTAATAACTAGTTGCTTATGTTGAAGGTGATCTTTCCTTATCGTTTGTCCGTGGTGTCTTGGCATTATTTTACTGTCTATATAAAATAAAAGATTTTCACCATTCATATCTCCACGGTCTATATGGAGGTATGTTGGCTACCTGGTCGGGGGCTAAGGGAACGGTTTGGTAAGGGTCTTGCCCTTGTTCAGCGTTTAGAGGTCCTGCAAGGGACCTGGGTCAATTTTAGTAGGATCTCCTTCAATGCCCATAGGTATTGGATGGCGGGGATCCAAACTCTTTGACCCCTTCATAAGTTAACTACTATTAATACTATAACCCGGCTATTTAGGACTGTATCCCTGCTGACTCAGACTACTTAGTCGAGGGTAACGTCACCGCCAAAAGCGGGGCCTACCATAATTTGCATTAATAACTTAATTCATTATTTTCCAATAATCCAACCCTTTAGGATTGTATCCTTGCTGACTCAAACTACTGGGTTGAGGGTAACGTCGCCTTCAAAAGAGGGGCCTACTACAATAACTAAGATAATCTCTTAAACAAGTGCAAAAGTGTGAAAATAATCAAAGGTTATACTAATACACGAGTCGGATCCAAGTGATTCATCTTGTCTATCTGTTTTTATTTTTATTTCATTTTTCAGCATTTAGTTAGTTTTTATTTCTCTTAGTTTAAAAATCTTTTCTAACATTTTGATTTGATTAGACGTTGAGGATAAACCGGTACTAAAAGCTCTTGTGTCCTTGGACAACCTCGGTATCTTACCAACACTATACTACGTCCACGATGGGTGCACTTGCCCATATGTGTGTTTAGTGTTAGTAAATATCGTGTTTTATAAATTTAAAACTTGGCTAAAAGTGTAAAAAGGGCTTAAAATATACATAAAAAATATATTACACTACACACACATTAGTCCAGAAGTTTCCACAACAACTATCATCACTATTCAGTTTAAATAATACGTCCCATACCGTATCCCAAATAGTAAAACAAATTATTACAGATAACAACTAGTCAAATGTTCTGTTCCGACAACTCAGATTCAATTATAAAAATAAATATTGTTTGTTTGTTTCTAAAGACCCCTAGCTTGACCGCTACAGACAACTATTTGTTGGGGGGCTCTAGAGCTTTATTCTAGCCTCGCTTCCCTAGCAAGTAAACACCTTAAACACCTGTCACATACGTTAAAATAAAGTCAATACATATAATGTAAAGGTGAGCATACAAGTTTGATAATAGCATATAGAGTTCGAAATAGTTTACGCATAACCAGCACGTACACAGAGGAAAACGAAGCATGTTAATTATCGACATGGATCTATCGATACCAATGACTGCGGCTTGACTGTCCGAGACAGTTCGCAATACATGATTACCACCGTAATCCATGCAAGTAATTTTCCTTAACAACCCCCGTGTGAACGGGTGCTGAGTCCAAACTATAGTACTACGTCGTTAAGGCAGGTAGACAGCATTCCACGTGTAAACATAACAACAAGCATTCATTTTGGTCACGTAATACATGCATAACGGTTAGCGTTTAAAGTAATTGAGTAGTGTGTTCGATTGTGATTTTAGATAGGTAACGTATGTAACACCCAAAAGCGCTAAAGCAAAAAGGGTTCAAGTATACTCACAGCGATTGATTGATGGATTGAAGGGAGCGCTTGAGAGTAGGGTTAGCCTGAATAGTTCGATAGCATAACGATGAGTAACGCGTTAAATGGAAATAAGTGATGACGGGTCGAACAGCCTGGTCGATCGAACTGTAGGTTCGATCGAACGGGTTGTTTGTTCGGTTAGACAGTTCATTCAGACAGCCTGTTCGATCGGCCGGTAGGCTCGATCGGTTGGACTGTTCGAGTGGATTGTTTCTTCCTTTGAGTAGGATGTGTTTGTGTATGATGGCTTGTCCTTTTAAAGTTTTCGTTGTAGTATTTGAGAACACTGAAGTGTCCTTACCTTTCAGGTCGATCGATCGAACGGCCTGTTTGATCGGCCGGCTTAACCGATCGGTTAGGAACTTCAGAAATGGGTCCTCAGTGGGATGTCACCTGATCGGACGGCATGTTCGATCTGGTGGCACTCCAATGCGTCGAACGAGTTGAAAATCGATTAAGGGTTGAAGCATAGTATCTCATGATCCAAAGAGTAATGTTATCAAACAGTTGTTCGATCGAACATTACTTCGTTCATTACCATACTTCATGAAATTGTCAAAGTGTGGGGCCATATGCTAGCCGATCGGCTGGCCTGGTCGATCGGCTGACATGTCCGATCGGTTGGGTTGTTCGTTCGAACAGCCTGTTCGATCGGTCAGCATCCTGACCTGGTCGGCCTGTTCGTCTAACACTTGGTTGTTCTGATTGTTTGACGTTATATCGAGGTGTTTTGACAACGAGGTGAACCATGGCACCTTCGTTCTTACTTGTTTCCTCTGCTCGGACAGGAATCACCCAAGTCCGGCCGGTGAACGGTTCGGAACGGTAGTTTAACGTTTAACCCGGAATCGGTGAACCTCGTAGATAGAACCTGAATCTTGAACCACACAACCATTAGAATGATTAGTGAGTTGGCTCAAGCTCCGTTTCTACCGGTTTGAAGGCATTAAGTGTAAAAGAGTTGAAAGAAAGTTGGAAATTCCTCCTTTCAATCCTTCACACCATATAAATGTTCAGATCTGTGATAGATCTTAGTTTGTTTGTGTGGAAATCGGCTAGATCCAAGTGATTCTTGGTGGGTTGAGGCCAAAACATGATGTTCTTGAAGAACACCAAGATGACATCATCCTAGAATACTTAGATCTTGATGATTTCACGGTTAGAAACCAAGATTTGAAAGATAGAAAGGTGTAGGAGTGTGCATAGATAAAAAACGTACAAGATTTAGGATGAAATCTTACCGGGATTGAGAGAAATCAGAGAAATAGTGGAGAGCACGAGCTGGTCGGTCAGAGAGTTTCCAAAAGTGGAAAGAATGACAATGACAGACCTATTTATAGGCTTCCAAAAAGGGAAAGAGCTGGCCGATCGGCCAGGCATCCCGATCGGACAGCCTACTCGATCGGACAGTCCGTCCGATCGGCTGGGCTGTTCGATCGGCTAGGAGCCTGATCGATCAAGAGCCTACTTTGAGCGTTCGGTGCGACGATTTCTGATATTTCGATTTCGATTGAAGACGATACGAATACGATAGAGTTTCCTATTCAAATTACTTTTAATCCCAACCAGTATATCTACAAACAAGCATCTATATCTCACACTATCCTTTCGCTACCATTCATCATAATTCGATTTCGATTGAGTTCGATTGAGTTTCGAGTTTCAATTCGATTGATCACCACATAACATAAAGTAAACACGCACAAGTAACACATAAGGCACACACACACACGTATAATAACACCAAAGCTACATAATTCGAGTTTCGAGTTTGATTGATGATTCGATTAGCTTGATTATTGACTGGTTGACTTTATCGCATTGTTACTTCCTACTATTCACAGTCGTAAAGTGTTTCGCGTCGATTAAACATTCGATTACCTCGATTCCTTTGATTATCAACACTTACTCCACATAATACAAATAATAAAACATAAAATAGACTAATTACAGTCAAAGAAGTCAAATTTGACTTGGGCTTTGACTTTGACATTTGAAAACACGGGGTGTTACAATGAGCATGTCGGGCAGAGCGGGTAGGGACCTGTGTAAGCACGCTTTGCTGGTGGCGCTTGAGTAACTGGTGCTGGTCGGTGATGAGACTGCTGCTGAGCCGGTACGGCTTGCAGAGGAGTAGCAGTGGCAGTGACAGCACAGTTCTTGTTGCTGGAGCTGCTGTTGTTGTTGTGCTTCTTCCTGCGGCGTGACGACTTGGATGGTTGAGCAGTGGCGGCTTCGGCGGTCGATGCAGTGGTGGCTTGATGCAGAGACTTGGAGGGCTTATCCCAGAAACTAGCTTTTACTCGCTTGTTGTTGATCTCGGCGGCAAGCAAGTAAGTCTCTTCAATTGAGGAGGTCTTCGCGGCGTGAACAAAATCGGCAACACAATCGGGTAGAGCTCGAATGTACTTCTTGATGGCCATATCTGACGTCTTGACTTGATCGGGACAGATGATGCTGAGCTGTTTAAAGCGAGCAGTCAAGGCTGCGTTATCTCCATCCTTCTGCTTAATGTTCCAAAACTCATCCTCCAGCTTTTGGCGTTCATGGGGAGGGCAGAATTCGTCCATCATGATGGCTTTCAGCTCTTTCCATGTCAGCTCATAAGCTGCATCATTCCCGCGTTTGTTTCGTTCGGCCGTCCACCAGTCTAGAGCTCGGGACTGGAAGACGCCGGTTGCGTTTAGGGTACGGAGATTTTCTAGACAGCCGCTTTGGCGCAGAGTGACTTCGATGGAATCAAACCATTGAAACATAGCTATTGGGCCATCTTCTCCGGTGAATTCCTTTGGTCTGCATGCCTTGAACTGTTTAAAGCTGAAAACAGTCTTGGTAGCATCTTTGGGAGCTTCAGTTCTCGACTCCTCAGATGATTTACTGACATTTTCATAGACATCGCTCACAGCTTTCGCTACTTGTTTGGTGATGATAGCAGCAAGACGTCTGTCTCTCTTTTCTTGGCGAGTAAGTGGGGTTCGGTGTCCGGATGACGACATGGTCTGCAACAGACATCGTCGTAGGTCTCAGACACATCAAAATCGAATCTCACCTCACACGTCTACTAAGGCTCAGGAACACGTTGAAATACGTATCACATAGACACATAGACACATAACCACAGATTCACGTAATCACAGAAGCACATAAGCACGTAGGCACGTAGAGCACAGAGACACATAAACACAGAAGCACATACACATTTAATCACAGATGCAATTAATATCACGTAATCCTCCTATCAGCACACGGTAGCACATACAGTATCCTGACTGCATCAAAGTTTGCGAGTATTCGAATATAGCGATCGTGTATAGCATATCGAGTAGTATAGTATAGTTCGTATGGCATGATGTCGAGTATAGTATAAGCGTATATCGCAGCATAATGTAGTCTAGATTTGCAGCGACTTGTTATCGTTTTGAGATAGAAGAGCAATGCGAGTCGTGTGTGTTGATCGAAGTGATAGCAAAAATCGAATAATCCTCCAGAAATTTAAACATGTAAACAGATAAATACACTTAACACACATAAAATCGATGAATTATCAGAGTCAGCAGTTGTGGGCTTAGAATCGAGACACATAAAAGTCGAGAAATAGATTGTCTGCGGCTATTAGACATCGACTACCCAAAGCGATTCGACTATTCTCAATAGACTTGTCGTCACATTTCGACCTTCAGGATCGCGTTTCTGCCTCGATTCTTGGGTATTCAGCACGCATTCCCTAGGTCATACTCGTGAGTTCAGGTCGTTGGAGTCCGTCGAGGCTTTGGTGAAAGTTTTGGTAAAATCACGGGCAAGCCGGCAAGGTTAGGGTTTCACCCCTGGCTTGACAACTTTCCCTTGATTTTAGTAAAATAGAGGAGATTATTCATCAAAATATGGATTTCACTCCTGATTTGGTATAATCTCCCGTTGAACAAGCGTTCATTATTGAAAAAGCATAATGAAGAGATCATTCATAAGTTGATAAAAATAGCATTGATCAGCAATTTAGTTAAGAGTTTGCGGTTTTCACACCTAATCTTAGCTAAACCACCGATCTTTATTGAAAATCCGAGTGTAGTGATAGTGTAGTGTAGGCGAGGCCTGCTATTTCTCGCTTGGTCTATTGGTTCCTAACTATAGTCTAGGTCTCTAAGACATCGACCCGGACTAGGTCGAGTCTAGCCTAATTCCCTATAGTTGGCTCTGATACCAATCTGTCACACCCCAACCGATCGCGGAATCATCGGGGCATGGCACTGAGCGAAACAGATTGTCCAGAAGTTTCCATAACAACTATTATTACTATTCAATTTATATAATACGTCCCATTCCGTACCTCAAATAGCAAACAAATTATTACAGATAAAATCTAGTCAAATATTATGTTCCGACAACTCAGATTTAAATATGAAAATTGTTCAACTATGCCTAGAGACTCAAGCTGCAAGATCTACAAACAACTATGCTCTAGACTTTTATTCTAGCTTCGCCTTCCTAGCAGATAAGCATCTTAAACACCTGTCACATACGTTAAAATAAAGTCAATACATAAAATGTAAAGGTGAGCACACAAGTTTGATAATAGCATACAGAGTTCGAAATAGTTTACGCATAACCAGCACGTACACAGAGGAAAACAAAGCATGTTAATTATCGACATGGATCTATCGATACCAATGACTGCGGGTTGACTGCCCGAGGCAGTTCGCAATACATGATTACCACCGTAATCCATGCAAGTAATTGTCCTTAACAACCCCCGTGTGAACGGGTGCTGAGTCCAAACTATAGTACTATCGTCGTTAAGGCAGGTAGACAGCATTCCACGTGTAAACATAACAACAAGCATTCATTTAGTCACGTAATACATGCGGTAACGGTTAGCGTTTAAAGTAATTGAGTATTGTGTTCGATTGTGATTTAGAATAAGTAACGTATGTAACACCCAAAAGTGCTAAAGCAAAAAGGGTTCGAGTATACTCACAATGTTTGATGGATTGAAGGAAGCACTTGAGAGTAGGGTTAGCCTGAATAGTTTGATAGTATAACGATAAGCAACACGTAAAACGGAAAACAAGTGTTGGAGGGTCGGACAGCTGGTCGATTGGACGATTGTCCGATCGGACGGCTGGCCGTTCGGCTTGACAGTCCGTTCGGACAGCTGTCCGGTCGGTCGGTAGGCCGATCGGATGGCTGTTCGAGTGGATTGTTTCTTCCTTTGAGAAGGTTGTGTTTGTGTATGATGGTTTGACTTTTGAAGTGTTTGTTGTAGCATCTGAAAACATTGAAGTATCTTTACCTTTCAAGTCAATCGATCGGACGGTTGTTCGATCGGCCGGCAGCCCGATCGGTTAGGTACTTCTAGCAAGAAAAGTTCTCAGCAGGGTATCAGCTGATCGGACGGCTGTTCGATCGGGTGGCACTCCTAGTGCGTTAAACACGTTGAAAAATCGACTAAGTGTTGAAGTATAGTATCTCATGATCCGAAGAGTAATCCGATCGGACGGTAGTCCGATCGAACAGCAGTTCGTTCAATACTAGACTTCAATGAATTGTTTAAGTATGGGACCATGTGCTAGCCGATCGGCTGGCCTGGTCGACTGGCTGACTGTCCGATCGGCTGGCTGTCCGTTCGGACAGTAGTCCGATCGGTCAGCATCCTGACCTGATCAGCCTGTTCGTCTAACACTTGGCTTTTCTGATTGTTTGTCGCTATATCGAGGTGTTTTGACAATGAGTCGAACCATAGAACCCTCGTTCTTACCTGTTTCTTCTGATCGGACAGGAATCACCCAAATCCGGCTGGTGAACTGTTCGGAATGGAGTTTAACGTTTAACCCGAAGTTGGTGAACCTCGTGGATAGAATCCGGAACTTGAGTCATGCAACCACCGGAATGATTTGCAAGTCGGCACAAGCTCCGTTTCTATCGGTTTTAAAGGCATTGAGTGTAAAAGAGTTGAAAGAAAGTTGGAAAACCATCTTTCGATCCTTTTCACCGTGTAAATGTTTAGATCTATGAAATATCCTTGTTTCTTTATGTGGAAATCGGCTAGATCCAAGTGATTCTTGGTGGATTGAAGCCAAAACATGAAGTTCTTTCAAGAACACCATGATGACATCATCCTAGAATACTTGAATCTTGATGATTTCACGGTTAGAAATCAAAATTTGAAAGATAGAAAGGTGTAGGAGTGCGTGTAGATCAAGAAAGTACAAGATTTTAGGATGAAATCTTACCGGAATCGAGAGAAATCTGAGAAAAGGAGGGGAGCACGAACTGGTCGGTCAGAGGTTTCCAAAAGTAGAAAGTTTGAAAGTGACAAGGGGTATTTATAGGATGCCATAAGAGGAAAGTGTTGGCCGATCGGTCAGGCAGCTCGATCGGACAGCCTGTCCAATCGGACAGCAGTCCGATCGGCTGGCTGTTCGATCGGCTGGTAGCCTGATCGATCAGTCGCCTGATTCGAGTGTTCGGTGCGACGATTTTTGATATTTCGATTTCGATTGAGGACGATGCGAGTACGGTAAAGTTCCCTATTCAAATTACTTTTAATCCCCATCACTATATCTAACATACAATCATCTATATCTCGCGCTATCTCTTCTCCACCAATTATCATGATTCGATTTCTATTGAGTTCGATTGAGTTTCGAGTTTCGATTCGATTGATCGCCACACACAACATAAAGTAAACACGCACAAGTAACACATAAGGCACACACATGTATAATAACACCAAAGATTCACGTAATTCGAGTCTCGAGTTCGATGATGATTAGATTAGCTCGATTATTGATTAATTGACTTTCTCGCATTGTTACTTCCTATCATTCACAGTCGTAAAGCGGTTCGCATCGATAAATAAACTTCGATTAATTCGATTGAAATTAATTACTCCACATAAAACAACTAACGTAAACATAAAATAGACTAAACTATAGTCAAAGAAGTCAGCAGGGATTGAGCAAGGAGAGACAGATCGCAATTTGCGATCTTTTCTTCCTTTGACTTCAATCTTTGACTTTGACTTTCGGTAACACGGGGTGTTACACCCTTAGCCTCTTTAGTGTCTTTAGTTTGCTTTCTATCCCGTACTTCGTTCAAAAAATTCGGCCCACCAGCTTGTTGTTTATCCACATCCTCTTCTTGAAGCACATCAAACGGATTCGATACCGGCACACTAGACGAAGACTCAACATCTCCATTTGTCTTTGGTTTAACAACTGGCCTATACATCACCTTTGGCTTCTGAGTTTTCACAGGGAAACCATGCTGCCCACCTTTCTTATTTTTTCCTCGAGGTTCCTGAAACCCATCCGAATTAGATTTAGACTCAACCGGGTGTACTATCTTCGGCTTTCTAGGACAACCATTCTCATCATGACCAAAAATACAACATTCCACACACCTAAGAGGTTCCCAATCATATTCAATCTTTATTTCAGCTTTCGAGTATCCATTACCTTCCATTGATGGCACCGCAACCCTTAAATTCCTAATCAGATCCTTATTCGCTTTCACTTCAATGAGAGCCCTTGCAAAACTACTCCTCCCCCAAGACTCTGAACACATCGTTGCCGTATACGAACCTTTCATGTGTAAATTCAGGATAGTTCACGGCTACCTGTTCTTCATTATTCCCTACCTTGAACTCCGATTCCACCGGTTTAGATATCTCATACAGCCCATCAATCACCGACTTATTATTTGTCATAAACATTCCTCTTCTCGGCACTAATGGATTACCCTCTATATTTGTTATCTTTAATCCAATACCTCGTACCGGACTTGCGCTAGCCTCTCCTTGCAACGGTGAAGTACCCCCTTTGTCAGGAACATGATCGACACCCCTATTCCTTCCCATGCAGCCACAATAATACGTAAACCAGACAACCCCAAAACGCACCAAGAAATAAACCCCTACTCCTTAAACCCTAGAATCAACCTTCAATCCTTAACTGATTAAAACAACATATCAATCTAGCTAAATTAAACTCAGTTAACCGCGACCAATAATCGTCGAATTAATAAGTCAGGATTTCGGATTAATATCTATGGCGGCAATTGAAGAAAACGAAAGAACAGAAACCCTAATTTAAATCGTTCACTATTGCTAACAAGTTCGTTATAGAATTTTGATAAATCAAAGTTCTAATCACAGACTGTTATACAATTGATCACAAAGAAAATTTAGGGTTACATGAAGAACATGAAATCGCCCAAGGAGAGAGAGAGAATAGGGTTTCCTAACCAAACATCTCAATAATTTGATATGGTTTAGCGTAAGTTTATAAGTTGTGTAGTTTTTCTGGAATTATTTCTATGAGTTTGATTAAGGTTTGAAAAAACTAATTTTTTTACATTGATATGTGTTTGATTTTGCTGCTAACAATCTGTATTATTATGTGTGTGCCAATATGGATCCATCTGTTACCTATAGGGAACTAGTTTTTATATGATTTGATTTTGAGTTTTGACTTGGGATTTTGCTGTGAAGGTTGAGGGTGGTGGCTGGAGGTGGCTGTGGTAGTGAATGGCGGTGGCAGTGGTGGCAGGGGGTAATATTACAGAGTAGAACAAAACACAGGGAGTAATAAGGAAGGGCATTATAGTCATTTCATATTCCGGTTAACAGATCTGTTAACAAAATTGACGCCGGGGGGTAAACTTGCGACATAACACCAAACGTTGGGGGTAAAATTGCAATTATTTCGTTAGGGGGGTCAGAATGCCAATTAGCCTAAATCCCAGGGGTAAAATTGCAGTTTACTCATATATTTAAAATGGACTAAAAACGAGAAGTTGGCACAACCTAACCCAACCCAACACCTTTCTGCGAGTATCCGACTTGATTCATTTCTCGTTTGGTGACATCCATTTCAAAGGACTTTGGAGTGTTGATCAGATTTGAGAGTGTAACTGGGTCCGGACTTATAACAACCCTCCTAAAACACCCCTAACGCCCTAAATATACCCCGTATACTCGTTAACGGTCCTAAATAACATTTATATTAATAAAAATCAAATAAAAACAAATATTAGGGTCCCTCGCGGGCCACGACCCAGTCCCCTAGGTCTGTCACGGGGCGTGACGGAGTAACACCAGGCAAGCCCTCCGGCTGCCACGTGTCTAGGTGCGTGTGAAGTCTAGACTGTTGATTCACCAAGGCTAGGACCTACCCTACCCTGTTCGTGGGCCGCAAAGGAGACAAAGGAGGACGTCGCGGGGTGCGAGCCGCCTTCGATCAGCCCTATAAATTAAGGCTTCGGCCTCATTCTTCAACCGTTCAATTTCTTTTTATCTCTCAAATCTCTAGTAGACATAATACTCAGTTATTATACCCCAAAAAAGCGAAGCTCTGACCCGTTGTAAGTATTATAACCCCCGATCACGTATTTGTTACCCTACCCGATTGATCTAGGGCTCCGTAACGCATGTCAAGGCTCTGCCTGACTCAGTTCGTTGGAGTTCTGTCTCGTGTTGTATGGCTAATGTGATTTGAGTTATCTTACTAACACGTGTGCATTGTTTAATTTTAATAGATAATAACCAGGAAAAGCACCAGGAAGCTATAGTAACACCTAAGTCAACAAAGTGAGTACATTCTCTTTTTGTCACCCTTTGTGATGCCATTATTTCAAAAGTTTTACAAAACCCAAAATGTTATCAGTTATAATTACAGTGATCGAGTTTTTGTAATCTACAATTGCTGCCAGTATTATGGGGTTTGTATACAGTACTTGATAACCTTAACAATTGGGCACGGGTATCCAATGTGTGATATGACCATAGTCACAGATCCGTCGAATGACAAGTACTGACCGAGTAATTGGGTAGATATAAACATTGTAATTACTCTCAATACTGTAAAACTATAGACCCTGTTTTGATTAAACTGGGATGCACTCACCAGTATTTCTTGCTAATAAAATATTTTTAAAACACGTTTCAGGTAACTTAAAGTGAAGCTAATAGAAGCTAGCTGGAGAGCACTAAAGGCTTAAAGAAGTGGCTATAAAAGTTACCTAAATAAAAAGGAGATTATTTTTTCAATAAATTAGGGTTTATCCCTATAAATGTATTGTAATGGAAACTTGGGTTCTACCCCATGTATTTATTATATATAAAAAGCGTGGTGTTTTAAACTCTGATACTATTTCCTAACTACTGTCCTGATTTATAAATTCCGCTGCCAAAATTAATAAACACCGATACCACCGGCTCTGTGCGCGTCTCGCGGCCGCCCGCTCCTGGGCATGGATCGGGGGCTGCGACAGAAGGTGGTATCAGAGCTACAGCCACTGGTTTAAGCTATTTAGGTGTTCTGCCAATACCTAAATTTTAATCAATTGTGTTAGGAAATAATGTGATTATGTGTAAATATGTATATCATTGCTATTTAGGTGTTCTGCCAATACCTAAATTTGAACCGACATATTGTCACCACTCACCATATCATATTATATATTTCTTTTTCTTTTTTTTTTGTATGTTATTTAGTGACTAGATTAAATCACTTCTGAATGTTATTATTGGATTGGATTGGAATATCACTTTTGTTCTGCAAAGCAATCAATCCATCACCAATGGTGAAGTCAACTCTGGATCAAATACATAAGGTTAATCAGGTTTAAATTTTCAAATAACTAATTTATAACCACCTAACGTAAACACATAACAAGAACTAGATCAGGTAAGATACCTGATTTTCCAGGATGCCACACATCACATGCGAAGTTAAACATTTTGATTCCATATCAGTTACCCTCTAATAACATTAAAAACCTTCCAATCAATTACTATCAAACACCAAATCATTAAACCAAGTATAAAAAATAAGAACATTTAAACATCTGAATTAGGAAGTTACTATTGGAACCCTCAATTACAACATTTGCATTTGCAGAATTAGGGTTCCTAACTTCCTCAACCGTAACTCTTTGCTCAGCACCCAATTGAACATGCTCAATGACGAATTCAGCATCTTCCAAATCAACATCTTTGTTTCGTTCGATGTTGGATCCATTGAAAACAACAATCGATCAAACCCTAATATCGAAGGAATGAAAACCGCAATGTATAGTTTTTAAAATTGTGAGTATTTGAAACTAATACGATTCATAATTACAGAGATAGTGGTGTAACGAACTCGTGATCTGTTTGTTGAAGGAATTGTCTAATTTTCCCTGTGCTGATTGAATGGATTGTCTGATATACCCTTATGTAGGAAAACTGAATCAGGGACACGTGTAGGGCTATTATGATGGCGTGTACATAATGTATGATTAGGAGATTTGTATTCTACACTTCCATATAGGGTCAGGATTTAGGGAAAACGGTGAAAAGTGTGAGAACGGTATAAATTTTGTACGAATATAAATATTTTTTATGCCTCATGTAAATGTGTGTATGTGGCTTTTTTTTAGCTTTTTTTTGCTGAAACAAGTGATTTTTTTTATGACTTCTGAGGAAAAAAAATTCGGAAAAACATTTTGAATGGCCTAATTCTCACAGTTCTCAAAACTCAAGGTGGTTCTCATTTTAACCCATCCATATATATATACCACTATTTATACCACATACAACATCCATTGTGTAAGGTATAATCTACACAAGTCTATGCAAGAAGCTTGGAAGGTTAGGTAAAAGTTTCAATGATAGAGGCAGAAACATACAGTGTCCGGTATTTCTATTTAGACCAACTTCAAAAGAAACATTGATGCAACATGCATCCGATTTCTGGTCATAAAATAATGGTAATCTACAGTAATACAAACCTAGAAACAGTACACAGCTAATGCCACTGGCAAGCAAGAGAACAATTTGTTTCCCTACCAACCTAAAGAATATGAAGATAAAATATAAAATAAAACAAAAACAAAAGAATTGCAATGAACCAGATTAAGACTAAGACGGGTCATCTTCGAGATGGATTCAATTCTATTTCTTGACGGGCCAACTCCATTGAACTTCCAAACTTATCGGCTTCTCTTGCTATTTGGATATCGGAAGGTTTACAGTGTTGTATGAACATTTTTACGCCAAACCGAGGGACAACCGCTGCTATCGACATGCCAAGCAAGCAAACCCAAAACGATCCCTTGCTTGCAAGATCAAATATTGCCCTGCAAAGAAAAATCCAAACATTTGCATAAATAACATCAGACGATATGAACTTTTTTAAGGGATGACATCTACATACCAGTAACCAGGTAACACTGGAATGACATCAATGATAACAACACAAATGCAAGTTGCAATAATAGACCCCCAAATTGATGCATGGCTGACCCAAGTCCACCTAATAACATCCATGGCCAAGTGAATATTGACCAGGAACACAACTGCAAGGGTCCAAAGATCTCCTAAACTCGAACCGTCAATGTCACTTTTCCAGTAGGCAAAAAGAGGAACATAGAACACAACTATACTCTGCCATAGTGTATCAGCTATTGTAAGCCAAAATAACGTTGAATTGTAGCTTTCATGTCTCTGGCCAGCCCCATATAGCTGAGGATATGCCATCAGAGACCTTCTGCTTGAATCCTTATCGAGAATTGCAACAACAATTGTAGGCACTGAGGTGTAGAGTATAGAATATAACACGCTGCTCCATTCGGTAATAGCTGTGGTCAAAGTGAAGCCTGTAAAGAGCACGTACCTGGACAAAATCATGTAAATAAACTAAACAAACAATTTGAAAGAAAATATTTTTATATTTATATTTATTTTGGACTTACCAGAAGAGGACAAGGACAAAGACTGCATTCCTATAGAAATTATAGAGGATCATGTAACCCATGCGATGGTAATTCCAATGTCCATGGACCAACAAAAGAGGAACCAAAAACCTAAACTGACCCATTGCAAAATCAGATGCCATCACCGCTTGACGACCCTCTTGCCCACTTATTCCAATTCCAACATCAGCCATTTGGATCATTGAAACATCATTCGCACCTGCCAACACAAACATTACCTACCTAAATCAGCAGTTTTCGAATAATTTATTTTAGGTTCTCAAAAAGTATAGTTAAATATGGGCTGTGTTTTAATCATCAATGGCACTAAAAGGGGGAATGGGTCAAACAGACTAAAAGTCTCCCAAAGTACAGTTTCAATGCATACAGTCTACCAAAAAAAAAAAAAGACAGAAACGTGTTTTGAGACAGACTAAAAGTCGCCCATTTCGACCCTTCATCAAACTCACCCATATTGCCACTTCTATCTAAATGGTGTATTACAATTTTAGAAACAGAAATATAATTCTATGTAGAACAAGAAACAATGCTTACCATCCCCAATGGCAAGAGTCATGTCATCTGTCCTTTTCTTTATCAGTGCCACAATCCCAGCTTTCTGCAATGGAGCAACTCGACAGCAAAGTACCACCGCACAGTTACTCGCTAACTCAAATAGCTGAAATATGAACAACAACTAAAAAATTAGCATTTTAAAAATTAATCTTGAACAAATGAAAATTTGTGTGTTCATTAACCACCTGCTCTTCAAGCTCAGTGTCGAGGATATATACAAGGCTTGTTCCGTCAATAATCAAAGCAACAGAAGTTGTATTACCATCAGAACCACCAGGCACTAAGAAATTTCTACAAGTAATCAAAGCATCCTCCAAACTTGTTTTGGATGACATTTTGGAATTGCTGTTGATTACCACCTGATGCATGTTACTTGTTAGAAGCCTAGAAGAATAACCGATCGAAATTGCAGTTTCTTGCTTGTCACCAGTCAAAACCCAAACTTTCATATCTGCTTTTCTCAAAGACTCGATTGCTTCTGGCACACCCTTTTGCAATCTGTCTTCAATTGCAGACGCACCAACTATTTCAAGATTATTTTCTAAATTAATGGCAACCTTACGAAGCAAAGCAACTCGACCCATTACAGCAGTGCTAGCTGTCTCATAAGAAGACTGCCATCGCTCAAATTCAGGAACACCCAATTCACGCATTCCAACAACAAGGGTTCTCAAACCAATCGAAGAATATGACTGGAGATGACCTTCCGTGGCTTTAAGTATGTCCAAGTTTAAGGTTTTATCAATAATGTTAAACATGGAATTATCTGCCCCCTTAACAATGACTTTTACTGAGCCGTCAGGGAATCCTAATATAACCGACATCCTCTTCCTGTCACTATCAAACTCATGCATTCCAAGAACATTAAACCTGTGCTGTCATAATAGGTAGTAGTTGATCAAATTAGAATCTAGGTATTTAAATTAAAAATACATAAATCCAGTCTAAATGGCATATAAAGAGAGTCGAGAAAAGGTCCGCTTTGGAATCTAGAAGGAACTTAAATATATATATATATATATATATACTTTTGGACAACTTTACATAATAAAAATAAAGTAACAATATTACTTTACTGAAAGGATGTAACTTAGGCAACAAGCTACATAAAGAGAAAAGCTTATTTGAGCATTTAATCTATATAAGCTAGATGTGGCCAAACAGATTTGTTTGGGTCGACCCACAAACATTTTTGGTAAATTTGTTTACAACTTGTTGATAAATAACTAATGGCTTAAATAGGATTATATAATATATGCGATTACAGTAATAATCCAAAATTACGAACTAAGTACAATAATAACTTACAAATAACCATAAGTAGGCATGATACAGGAAATATAGCAGAATAAGGGAAAATGTAAAGCAAAGTTGAACGGTTACTAACATACCTTTGTCTTTCTCCTTGAATATCAATAACTATGTGACCAGAAGTCCGCTCCATAAGCATGAAACCATAAGCAGCAGCAGCATAAACAAGTGCTTGTTCATCGGGAGATTCCCCTTGATAATCTACCAACTTTTCAGCAGGATCAGGTGTGTCAACAACAATGGGCACAATTGTATTACAAGCAGCCAATGCAAGAAAGAAATCATAAATATGTTTTCCAGCCTCGGTATTATTTCCATCTTTTGACAATTCAAGTAGCTCCTTGTCAACCTCTACCTTCATTTTTGGCCTCCAAACCTGCCCGTTCACTAAAACCAGATAACAACATGTAAAGGTACCATTTTGACTACAAAAATACATTAGAAACACCGAATAAAAAGAATGACAATGGAGATGAAGAGAAATAAAAATTATGCAGCACCTTGAATGGAGTATCCCCTTTGTTCGCCCTCAAAGTTTGTTTTCTCCCCACTGTAATCTACACCGAAAATGCTTGCATATTTAAATTCCATCTTGTTTTCTGTCAGTGTACCAGTTTTGTCGGAGAATACATACTTTATTTGTCCTAAATCCTCATTTATATTTAAAGCCCGACACTGGAATCTAGAGTTTGATGTCTCATCATACATCTTATTATCCCTAATCATGAAGTAAGCTTGACCAACACGCACGAGCTCCATGGATATGTACAAAGAAATGGGTATCATAATCTGGAACACAATCACTGACATAAGAAAAGTGAAGAATATCTCCATTCCAATACCAGAATAGTTGTAGTTCTCAACTTCCGGCTCAGAATAGTCCTTTTTTCTATAGAACTGTAATACTTCAAGCTCATTTTCGTGGCGTTTCAACCAAACACCAGCACAAACAGAGACAGCCATGCAAAGAGCAACAAGGAAAACCGACAGCAAGATAATCTCACGGTTCATACGGGTCTCCAAACGGCTCCTTTTTGATGGGGCCCCTGAACTGTTGAGCATAGCCTTGGTCTCCCTGCCACAATAAACCGCCACTCCTACCGCCCAATTAGTGTTCTTGAGCACACACCCACGAAGCACTATGTTAGACGGCCCAAGTGATAGATGCTTTCCATCAATCTCCATGGTCGCCATGAAACCATATATGTTCCTGTTAGGCTTCTCACACTTGATAAACCCATTAATCACGTCTTTTTCCGGGGTTTTACAAAGGGTTTCTTGTTTTGCATAACGGGTTTTTAAATTTGATTCGCCGTCTAGATTTATGGTCTGGATGTAAGCAACCCCGGTTGGGTCACTTGTGGAAAGCAACACCGTATCACAGGGGATGGTGTCATCTGCAGAAAACCTAATGATCTCGCCTACTTGAATATCTTTCCATTTCTTCTGCTGAAATCTATCACTTACTAAAACAGATGCCATGCGGTTGTTTTCAATTCGATCTGACCTGTGGCGCCTCCAATCCTCATAAGCATCTTTAACCGCTGTAACTAACAAAACAAAAGATAAGGGCAATATGGAAGCGCCCCGCCCAAACACCGCGAGCTGCGGAAGCTGATTGAGAATAGCAATAATAAGGAAATAGATGTAGGCAACTCTGTGGAACTGTTCGAACAGATTTCGAGGCAAGAAGCTAAAAAGAGAATATTTGGCTGTTTTTATGGAATTTCCAGCAAATTCAAACCTTTCGTTAGTCTTCAAGGCGTCGTTTACATGCACCAACCTTGCATCCCCATCATTAATCTCTCTATGGGACATGGAAATGCTGCTATACCTTTCGGAATCTCGAGATCTCTTTGATCCCAAATCGAGGACATGTCTTTGCAGGGTGGTATCGGGTGATGATGGCTGCTGGGGGTTGTTAACATTGACAATCTGGGCATCATCTAAACTCATACCGGAGATCAAAAGTGGTGGATTTGTGGTGATGGTCTAAACATCACCCACCTCGATCTCTCTCCCTCCCTCCCTGGAAACAATCAATCTAAACTACAACAGCTACAGGTAACATAATATAATAATTTAAGATACCCAACTGAAAACTGGAGCTAAATTGTTAGTGAAAAAGTCAAGGGTTGTTGAACTACTTACGTTCAGCAGTGGTGATGTACAGATTGATGAGATGATTGATAAAAACGCATTTTATTACCTAAATTCGAAGAAGAAGATAAGTGATAGTGGGTGCAACCATGGATCGCAGAAACAAAAGAAACATCATCGGATGGATGGATTGCCGACCTGCGAAGGAAAGAAAAAGTCTTGGAGAGGAGAGGAGAGAGAGTGTGTGGTGAGTTTTTGAAGAAAATTGGTTTTTTTTGGACATCTCAATTAAATTAAAGACAGTATTAAATATTACTAGTTGATTTCCGTCCGCGCGTTGCGGCGGGGACCCAATGTCTGCAAAATGCGTGTCAGCAACAACAAGCAGATACCAAATATCAAAACATAAATAAAAATGACGTGATAAGGATAGTCACTCCGTCCTAAAAAAACGATTTTAAATAACCTAACATATAATAATAGGACCCACACGTCCTAGACGTTGAAAATTCGGTTGTTTTCAGTTCAGTCGGTGCTAACACGTTAAAATATGGAGGAGCTCGGTATCGGTAACGGCACCGAAAGTACCGATCCGGAAAATCAACGAAATTAGGTACCGCCACTAAAAATGCTCGGTACAATACGGTATGGTATTTGAACGTAAAAATCAACAAATGCAGGTATGGTGCTAGACCGGTGTGGAACCGAAAGTAACGATTCTGAAAACACCAAAAGGTGGGTACCAAATTGGTATCGAAAATGATTTGGTATAGTAAATTTGGTACCGATACGATACCGGTTTGATTACAGGATTTGATACGATTTGCTCATCGATAATCTAAATATCCAAGTTAATTTATATGCTAGAATTCATTTATTACAGAAAAAGACATAAAAGAAAGCAAAATAAGTTGTTGTGTATATTAAACCTCATTCAAACGAAATACAGTTTACTTACTGTGTGTATGAAAAGTAATCTAAACGGTGCAATTACTTGCATGGCTACGTTACTACAGGATTTGATGAGCTCGGTACCAATCGGTACCGAAAATACCGTTACCGAAATCCCCAAAAGTGGGTACCGGTACCGAATATACCTAGTATGGTACGGTTCGGTACCGGTCGGTACTGGTACGACACCGGTATTTGAGGGTAAAAAACGGTGAATACTGGTGCCAAACTGGTACCGAAAATATACTTAGGTTGATAAATTTGATACCGGTACCTGATACCATTTACTTATCCCTTAATGATGTTACTATTATTGGATTTTACATATAGGATGATTTTACTGTTCATTGCATTCATATATGTAATATATATGTAATTAATGGTTAGGTTTATTTTTAAAGTTTACTAGAGGGTATCGGTTTTGGCCTAAAACCATAACCATAACCGCGATGTCGGTTAATAGAAAACCATAATCATAACCGACCGGTTATGGTGGTTATGGTTAATCGGTTTTGATGGTTATAGCGGGTCGGTTGTGGGTGGTTAACCGTGTATTTAGCCTAGCTAAAATAACTAAATTTTTTTAACATGGAATAAATTGTTATTGTCTATAGTATTAAAAAATACATATAATCTATAATATTAATACTAATTATTATCGAATATTCAAATAAAGTGATATAACATATTCCATAAATTCAAATAAACATTCAACCAAAACCAAAAAAACGATATGAAAAACCCATAAATACTAAAAATCTTCAGTCAAAAACATCAAATATTAAAACCATGGTGAAAAGACTAAATCTTACAAAGATTTATTACATGTCGGTTCGGTTCGGTTATGGTGGGTATGGAAACATTGATAACCATTAACCGACCCACCGGTTTTTGTTTTGGTTCGGTTTTTTCGGTTCGGTTTTGTCGGTTAATATGGTTATGGTTCGGTTAATTCGGTTTTTTGCACACCCCTACTAGAGGGTAGGCCCGTGTGATGCACGGCATGACCAACAGTTAGTGTCCTTCATTTTTGTGGTGCGTTCGGGAAAAATGTTTATGCATGGATAAAAGGTAATTAGCCAAAAGACAATGTATGAGAAGCCATACAAAACGTCATAAGAGCTTGTACCATAAGCCGGCCACACAAAATTTAAGGCGTGCATAGCACAGGAAACTTTGTTTGCGGAATGTGTTTAAGAACAAACATGTATGCCAAGTCTAAAAACATACATTACAGAAAAAAAAACTTAAAGGAGTTCATAAAGCTTCCGGTTTTATTCAATAATTCACGAAATCTTCTGCCGCTAATGCATGCCCATGTAGTCGCCCTTCCCTTTAGTAGTTTCTTGACTACAATAGGTTTAAGCAAGTAAACATAAGCAACGGCTATGAGTTAGTCAAATCAAATATCTTAACATAATGTGCACGCATGACTCTCCATACATGACTAACCCATAAAAATCATTGAGAGAACTCACTACCATATGAAAACCTCAAATCATATTACAATATGCAACAACAATAAATTAAATAAAACCAGACTAAATTGTAACTGCCTAAACCAGGTTTTTTTATTATTTTTTTCAGCAAATTAATATATTAAAATAAATATATACTACAAAAAAACACAAATTAGATATTAAAATTACATTAAAATCATAAAAGCTTATATCAATTTCTATTTTTAAGTTATAAGAATAGCATAAAATACACACCAAATTTAATTTATAACATAAAACATATTGTAAAAATATAATATTACATAAATGAGTTAAACGGGTCAACCGCCAACCCGACCAGGTTGACCCGAACCTGACCCGTTTAGCTAAACGGGTTGGGGGGTTCAACCTGAAACTGACCCGAACCCGTTTAGATAACAAACTCATACAACAATAAAGAACAAAAACATTTATCTTGCCTACTTGATTGCTTTGCTTAATCAACCTATTGTTTAATACTTATTGTACATATCTTATTTGTGGGGATCACAGCTTGACATTGAACGTTTATACAAAGCGTTAAACTTGTTGGTAATTAGGTTCACTATCAACCTTAAAAAAATGATTCTGGGCATAAAAGAAAGAGTATTTTTAATGATTTTATGGAAGAATTACAAATATATCACTACAAAGTTTCAAAATATCATACACCTTAGTCCTGACAAACTAACCCAAACACTCAATAATGGGTCGATGATACGGGTGTTTATGATCACCTCCTGGGTAGGGGTGTTCTTCGGGTTTTTTTTCTCAGGTTTCGGGTTTTCCTGGTCGGGTTGTTCGGGTTTTTAGCTAAGAAAAAGCGACCCGACAACCGAACCACCTAAGATCGGGTTGGTCGGGTTTGGGTTTGGGCTAATTCGGGTCAGGTTGTGGAGAGAAAAATGAGAACCTTACCGGTCATATGGGTGAAACGGGTCAGCTGGTTAAAACGGATCACCTAAGTGGATTTATAATGCATAAAATTTATTCCAAAAGTTAGTTTAATGCATTTTTTAAACCATATTTACCAGGCTATTTTTATAAAAAAAAAAAAAAAAAAAAAAACTAAAAATTGGAAGATAAAAGCATGTGTTTGCAGTTCATAAAAAGACTAAAAATTTGGAAAAGATATGTTTTGGAAGATAAAAGCATATGTTTGCAGTTCATAAAAAGGCTAAAAATTGGGAAAAGATATGTGTTGGAAGATAAAAGCATGTGTTTGCAGTTATATCTTGTGTTCTGGCTATTGGCTAATACAATTTTCCACAGCAGATATTGAGTTTTGTCAGACAACTATCATACTAAAATAAAATATAAACAAATATATAAACTGCATACCAATATTCCTTTTAGGTCAGTTAGCGAGGACTCAAGGCGTTTGCGATGGTCAGGAATCATCATCCTTGATTCAGCCAACACATTTTCCTATTCAAATAAACAAAAAAAGTACTTTAATCATAGAAAACATGTCAATCACAATTGCAAGTTCACTAAATGAACAAATATTCGTAATAAAAAAATATAGTACCAAAGTTGCAATGTTGTTACCCCAATGACACTTTCACCATATGTCGAAATACATCTCTTAACCACGATCTTTGGATCCTCAAGATACAAAAAAACGAAGCTCTTCTCGTATAGACTCACGGTTCACATTGTGTTCTCTGGATAGTTGAATGGCGGAGATTCGTCTACCACCTCTCTCCGCCCTCCCCAAAACCACCCGTGAGTCGCCAGCATTTGCAATGTAAATTAGCCTGTTACAAATAACACCCACTAAACAACATGTGCCCACCGAGGCGAGTTGTGGGCGCGTACGCCATTGATCTCTAACAACAGATATAAACTCGTCCTCGGTTTTCAAGAAAGATTTTCTAATGACATCCGCCAAGATTTGTCCATCTTGAGACACGAAATCTAAATAAAGAAAACAATACGATCAACATCGAATTACTACAACCATCCTCATTACCGCCACCATTAAACCTGGAAAGAAATCATACCATTGTCGTTGTACACCACTGTCTCCCTTATCATACCATTATCGTTGTACACCACTGTCTCCCTTATCAACAGTCAACAGTTGTTCATCACCATTGCTCCCCTATTTCCGAAATTGAACTACCATTGCCACCATCATTCTCAATTCGAGAACCAAAAGGGTTTTGAGGTTTATTAAAAATATATATTAAATAAGGATTTAAAAAGACCAAAATACTCACAAATGTGTTGCATGTGAGTTGACTTACCCAAGAAAATAAGCTGAGTTTGTGCCAAAGGCTGATTCTCGCAACAAAAAAATAAAGCAAAAGGTTGATTAGAATATATATTTTTTAAACTGAAAGGTATAACCTGCAAGTTTAAGCATACATGATGGTTGGTTTTTGTAATTTTGTTTTTTATATAATGTTTAGAATATGGAACAAAAAAAAACAAACAAACATTATATGAATCTAAAGAGAGTCATTCACGAAAATGAATAAATACATAGATGAAACTCTTTTTCTTTTTTAGAACAAAACCTTTTCATCGATGATATCTTTTAGATTCTTTTTTTAGAACAAAAACTAAGGCATAAATACTTTGTTAGAATTATAATAACTTTTAAGTATTAAGAGTTGTCGATCTTGGAGTTGACCACTCTTATGACCATGTGAGATAAAAACAATTATAAAACTTTATCACATAACAATATATTCACCACATATTTCTGCCTTCAATATAATGTGTCAATCTAGTTTCCAAATTCTTTTATGTACAAATCGAGTACACAAATTGAAAGTGTAAAATTAACAAACTTACCAAGACTCTGAAGAGCATCAAAAACCTCAGATCCATGAAAAGAATCAGCAGTTATACTTTTGAATTCATTGCATAGTTCTACCTGTTCTTTTCTAAAATTCTAAAACAAAATAAGTGCAGAGTTGTTAATCAAGAATCAATCAACCAGGGGTGTTCATCGATTCGGTTTGAATATTTTTTCACTGGAACCAAACCAAACCGAATAAATATTTTTATTATCAACTTTTACCATAATCTGTTATTGGGTTGGGCTATATAGACTCGGCCAAAACTTTGGGCTAAATAAAATAACCATTATTTGATTGATATTTGGTTTATTCTATTCAAACAAATGCCAAAAACCAAACCGAAAACCAAATATGTAATTTAATTCGAATTTAAATAGTTACACTTTACTTCACCTTTCAATTTAAAACCGTACAATAAACGAACCTAAATCAAACTGTTACAAAACAAACCAATTTTTTGTAATGCATACCGTTACTCTGTTGCTCAATTTTTCAAAAATAGGAAGAATTTGCTCTGATTCTTCTACTGTTTGATCGGGATCAGGGTCTAAGAGCTTTGTGTTCATGGTTAAGGTTTCCGGTTCTTGAATTTTATCTGAAAATTTCAACATAAACTATCAAGTATTAACTATTAAGCATTCTATCAATATAACTGATACAAACCCCAGAAGAATCGAGAAAAACAAATATTACCTTGTAGTTAGAGAGTTTAACGTACCAGTCTGAGGTGCGGGTGTTGAGAGATCGCCGACAATCAGAGAGAACAAAGAACCCTCTACAGTTTCCTGTATTAAAAACCTCATTATTGGGATCTTTTAAGCAACGTGGTATCAGTTGAACTTCAATCGCCATTCAAGAATCGCAATTATAAAGTCTCAAAACTTCTTAATACTGATGATGGCGATTAGTTGGAGCATGGGTGAATTCCTTAAATTTTAAAAGACGATTGTTGAAAGGGGGATGAAATTAGCCAAGAGGCACAAAAACAGATTCAATATTATCAAATATACACTACAATTGCATCAATAAACAACCTCATATTTATATTCAATAACATCAATCAAATTCAAAATAGTATAAATCAAAACAACAATGTATATAATTCGATTAGCAATCTTACATGCTATAATCATCAAACCTATCATACTCATACTCTCCATAAAACTTAACAATAACAATAAATTAAACACAACTTATATCTAACCAAAACTCCTTCTGAACAATAACACCCCTAAATAAAAAATAAAAGATTAAAACGTACTTGTCACCATTCCATATCGGCATATCTCAGCCCATCGGATCACCGCCGCACTCCACCACCGCTGCCCCTCCGTTTCCGCCACCGTCTCCTCCGCCACCCTCCGCCTGCTACTCATTCTCACGACACCCTCCAACCGCCCTCTCCGCCAATCGTCGCCTCCCTCCGTCGACCGGCCGCTCTCTTCAATAGCATTCCACCTCCCTTCTCCATGTTTGCTCATATAAGGCGCCAATTCAAGATCTTAATTAGAGCTGTAGGGAGGAAAGAGGATGGAGGATATTGGATGTGTGGATGAGGCTAGGGTTCCAGATCCAGAGAAAAGAGGGAAAATAAGTGATCTAAATTTTGAAACGAAAGTGATGATTAAGATCAAATTGATGAGGTCGAATTAAATTCATGAAACTCATGGAGCGATTTGAGGCCTTGTAAGTTGTAACTGATAATCAATATTGTTTTAAGTGTTGAATTTATAACATCATAAATTTTGACTTTAAAACACTAACATGCAACTAAATTTTTGATTATATATAGATTGGATTTTATCACCCCAAACTATTGGTTATTGGTCGCTGCCGCCTTCAACTATCACTTTGACGTCCGTCACCTCAAACTTAACATTTAGTGTGTTCTGTCACCATATCGTTAACTGGTCACTAACTTTAGATCCCGTTACAATACTTTTGGGGGTGTCATAGGGATCTTAGGAAGGTTTTAGGGATCTTAGGACACCCCAAATGTATAGTAACAGGATTAAAAGTTAGTGATCAGTTAGTGACATAACACACTAAGGTGTTGTTTGTTTTTGGCCAGAAGCACTTTTGGCCACTTATGTCTGCGTCGCGCAGACCTTTGGGTCCTGCAACTTGTTTGTTTCCTCGCAGACCTTTCATTAAAAAAGGTCTGCGAGACCTCTTCCCCACGCAGACATCAACTCATGTCTTTTAACCTCTTCTCACCTCTTCTAAACACTCCTCTTCACATCACAGACCCCTTCTCATCACCTCACCTGCTGCCACCATCACACCCTCCCACCCGCTGCCACCCTCCCACCTGCTGCCACCATCCCACCGTCGCACCCCATCCCACCGTCGCACCTCTCCCACCTACATAAGCCCACCACCACCGCCACCTGATACATCACCACCACCATCATCATCGCTGCTACACCTCCACCACCATCATCATCGAAGACCGTAGAACAAAACCCCCAAATCGAACAAAACCCCCAAATCGAACAAAACCCCCAAATCGAACAAAACCCCCAAATCGGCGGTGGTGGGTTTTGATGTTCTTGGCGGTGGTGGAACGACGAAGGCGGTGGTGGTAGTGGTTGCGACGGGGGTGGGTGGTTGTGGTGGTAGATGAAGGCAGACGGGGGTGGGTGGTTGTGGTTGTTCTTGGCGGTAGATGATGGCGATGGTGCTATGGCGGAGGTGGTGCGGTGGTGGTGGTGCTATGGGCGGTGGTGGTGACAGATTGTAGAGAGAGAGTTTGTAGAGAGAGAGAGAGAGAGTTCAAGCCAGAGAGAGAGAGAGAGTAGTGGTCTGTGTGTGTTTGTGTGTGAAAAGAGAAGAGAAGGGTTTTTGTAGAAAAAAAAACAAATCCTCTTCTCCTTGCAGACTGCAGACATTTGGTCCACCTCTTCTCCTGCAGATGTGGTCCGCAGACTGCAGACCTTTTCCTGCAGAAAAAACAAACAACACCTAAGTGTTAAGTTGGGGGTGACAGGCGTCAAAGTGATAGTTGGGGGTTGTAGTGACCAATAGCCAATAATTAGGGGTGATAAAATCCAATAACCCTATTTTTAACTACATTATATTATATACTACATCTTAAAGCAAAAAGTCAGTGAATGCCGGTAGTATTTCCATTTTTCTTCCTTCTCTTTTCCTCCCTCTCAGCCAGTATTTATTTTCCTTTTTCCCCTGTCAGACTCAGCTATGTCCTTTTTCTTTACACGTGTATAGTCTATGTTTTTCCCTATAGTTAACGTCTCTTGCTCTGGTGTTGATGTGTGTAAAATGCAACATATAAATCACATCAATTAAGGCATAAAACTAACCCTTTTTAAGTACTAATGTTGGAAAAAGAGTGTTTTTGTCTTTCTTTTGTATTTTCAGGATGAAATGAGCTCAAAATCACAAAAGAAGCAAAAAGACAACTAATTCTACCATAAATACAAGAAAAGGAATAAAAGTAGACTGCCCGGACCCTCAACGACAACCCCCAAGGCAAAGAAGAAAAAACAGAAGACTGAACACGCCCCGTGTCCAGCGAACACGGGGACGTGCCCAAGAAGCAACAGAAAAGACAAACTAGTAGAAGCTTCCATTGCCCACCACGAGGCCGTGTCCAGCGGGCACGGGGGCGTGGTGAAAGTACAGCAGGCGCATTAATTGTAATTGCGAATTACAATTAATGAAGAGAGAGAATGTCAGACGGGCACGGGGGCGTGTCCATCGGACACGGGGCCGTGCCCAGCCTTCTGTTCAGCCTATAAATAGGGGTGCTTGGTTTCATTCCATCTCATCCCTTGGCACACCACCTCTCTCACACTTCATCCACCACCCACCACCACCATAACACCATCATCCACCACCATCATCCATTGTCCATCATAGAGTGTGTGAGTCGTCTCGGGATCCAAGATTGATCGTAAGAATTCTTGACAATCAAGGCCATGTTTACCTAAGTCTCTTACATCACTTGGTGAAGACAAGTGTTTAGTATAATACTTTTTATTTTTAATCTTTTGCACTTTTTATTTGGTTTTGTATTAATGACTTTAATAACTAGTTACTTATGTTGAAGGTGATCTTTCCTTATCGTTTGTCCGTGGTGTCTTGGCGTTATTTTACTGTCTATATAAAATAAAGGATTTTCACCATTCATATCTCCACGGTCTATATGGAGGTATGTTGGCTACCTGGTCGGGGGTTAAGGGGACGGTTTGGTAAGGGTCTTGCCCTTGTTCAGCGTTTAGAGGTCCTGCTTGGGACCTGGGTCAAATTTAGTAGGATCTCCTTCAATGCCCATAGGTATTGGATGGCGGGGATCCAAACTCTTTGACCCCCTCATAAGTTAACTACTATTAATACTATAACCCGGCTATTTAGGACTGTATCCCTGCTGACTCAGACTACTTAGCCGAGGGTAACGTCACCGCCGAAAGCGGGGCCTACCACAATTTGCATTAATAACTTAATTCATTATCTTTCAATAATCCGACCCTTTAGGATTGTATCCTTGCTGACTCAAACTACTGGGTTGAGGGTAACGTCGCCTTCAAAAGAGGGGCCTACTACAATAACTAAGATAATCTCTTAAACAAGTGCAAAAGTGCGAAAATAATCAAAGGTTATACTAACACACGTGTCTGATCCAAGTGATTCATCTTGTCTATCTGTTTTTATTTTATTTTATTTTTCTGCATTTAGTTAGTTGTTATTTTTCTTAGTTTAAAACATTTTTCTCACTTTTTGATTTGATTAGACGTTGAGGATAAACCGGTATTAAAAGCTCTTGTGTCCTTGGACGACCTCGGTATCTTACCAACACTATACTACGTCCACGATGGGTGCACTTGCCCATATGTGTGTTTAGTGTTAGTAAATATCGTGTTTTATAAATTTAAAACTTGGCTAAAAGTGTAAAAAGGGGCTTAAATATACATCTAAAATATATTACACTACACACGCATCAAGTTTTTGGCGCCGTTGCCGGGGACACAAGGATTTTAAGAAAGTTAGGAATCAACGGCCTAATCATATTTTTATTATTTTCTTTAATTTTTAGGATTTTTCTTAGATTTTCAGCTTCTGCAGAGCTCAGCACGGGGCCGTGCCTGGTCGGACACGGGCCGTGCTCAGCATCGTTACTGGCAGTTTTTGTTTTCCAAGTTACAGAAGGCTGACCACGGGGCCGTGCCGGTGCAACACGGGGCCGTGTCCAACTTCCAGTAACTGGGATCTGGAAAACAATCACTGAAATTCCGACCACGGGCCGTGTTCGCTCAACACGGGGCCGTGGTGAACCTTCTGACCAACATTCTTTTCTGTTTTTATTGCAGGACTTGGAACCCGACGCCAACCTCACGTAGTGTATGAGCTCCAGTTCCAATAAAGACATAAAAGAACCACTAGAAGAACCCGAACGCTTTCTCAGAAAAAGGTTAAAAGCCAAAAACCAAGAGAAGGTTTCGGGTGATCCACCTCCAATGGCGGACCAACGTACCCTTATGGATTATCTACGACCCACCGTAGGTAATCTAGGCGCCGCTATCAATGCTCCGAATGTCGAAGCCAATAACTTCGAACTTCGGCCGCATTTGATACAAATGCTCCAAAACCCCGCAACCTTCCACGGGCTTGCGGACGAGGATCCCCATCTACATATAACTAATTTCTTGGAAATATGTGATACCTTTCGGATCAATGGAGCATCAAACGACGCCATCCGCCTCCGTATGTTTCCCTTCTCACTAAAAGACCGAGCGAAAGCTTGGCTCAACGCCCTCCCAGCTGGATCGGTAAACACCTGGGATGAACTAGCCCAAAAATTTCTATATAAGTATTTCCCTCCTGCTAAAACTGCTAAGTTAATGGCTGAAATTAATACATATTCACAAGAGGACGGGGAATCCTTATATGAAACTTGGGAAAGGTTCAAGGAGCTATTACGCAAGTGTCCCCATCATGGCCTCGCAATATGGCAACAAGTATCCACTTTCTATAATGGATTGTTGCCACACACTAGGCAGACACTTGATTCTAGCTCCGGGGGACTTTTAGGTAATCGACGCCCACACGAAATATATAATCAAATTGAGGAAATTGCTCAAACCAATTTTCAATGGCATACCCCCCGGGGAAATAAGTCTATCGCCCCGGGCGCCCATAAGGTCGACGAAAGCACTTCTTTACAAGCCCAAATCGAGGCCCTTTCTTCAAAAATAAAAAAATTAGAAATGACAAAAACAGTCTCGGTTATGGCTTGTGAAGGATGTGGTGGGTCACATGAAAATTGGAGTTGCATGAAAGAAACGGACGATCAACAAGAAATGGTAAACTACATTGATAATAGACCTAGGCCGTCGGGTCCCCCAACGGGAACTTACAACCAAGGATGGCGAAACCACCCAAACCTCGGTTGGAGGGAACCGGCAATAGTAGTAACCAACAAACCCAACGAACAAACTTTCAGCAACCAAGAAATGAGTCACAAAATTTCACTCAACAACAAGGTGGACGAGAGAGGCTCGAAGATACTATATCTCGCCTCGTCTCTGACACTGATAAGAAAAACTCGGAAAGATTTCTACAATTAGAATCTAATTTTAGAAATCAACAAGCTAGCATTCAAAACATAGAAAAACAATTAAATCAAATAGCTCAAAATTTTTCCGAGAGACCGCAAGGCGCATTACCTAGCAATACCGAAACAAACCCAAAGGCGCAAGTTCACCTCATCACACTACGAAACCGCACCGTAGGGCCTGCAGAAGTGCCACCACCTACGGAAGAAACAGTACCGACACCTCTGCAGGAGAAGAACTCTCATCCATCACCAGAGCCTACCAAGGCTCCTCGAGTTCCATACCCCGGTAGGTTAATTCGTCAAAAGACAAATGAGCAATTCGCAAAATTCGAAAGTCTGTTAAAACAATTTCATGTCAATATTCCTTTTATCGAAGTCCTAACCCAAATGCCCAAATACTCTAAATTCATGAGGGACTTCCTTACACATAAGAAGAAAATTGAAAATTTGCAATTAGTCAATTTAGGCGAAGAATGCTCTGCCCTCGTACTCAATAAACTTCCCCGAAAGAAAATCGATCCCGGAAGCTTCACGATTCCGTGCTCAATAGGGGAATCGCCCGTTCGCAATGCCTTAGCCGACCTAGGGGCTAGCATTAACCTCATGCCCTCATCAATGTTCAAAAGACTCGGCTTGGGAACCACGAGCCCTACAAAAATGAGCATACAACTCGCTGATCGATCCGTCAAATTCCCACAAGGTGTCATCGAGAATGTCTTGGTAAAGGTAAGCAGATTCGTTTATCCAGCTGACTTTGTCATACTCGATATGGAGGAAGACACCAAGGTTCCCCTTATACTAGGGAGACCCTTCCTTGCCACAGCCCAAGCTGTGGTAGATATGAATGACGGGACACTCACTTTGAGGTATGGGGATGATGAAGTGAAGTTCGGAGTTGGGAAGAGAATAGAGGACGACGACCCGGTCAATTACATGAAGGTTATTGATTCAAGCTTGGATGCTGCTCTCCGACGGTGTAACATGGGAAGCCAGGCATCCCACTCAGAAGATATATAACCTCGAATCGGGTCAAGCCAAGGACCCTTATAAACGTGGCGCACCACGGAGGCATTCCGCGGAACTATCCTTAGTTTAGTTTAATCTTTTAGTTTTATTTTGCAGAATAAAACACTCTCATGGTGGTAATGGATGAAAAGGGGAACGAGAAAAATGGACCCATGCACAAAGAACAGAGCAACCCGACACAAATCTCCATCACAGAAGGCTCAACACGGGCCGTGCCCAACCAACACGGCCCCGTGCTGAGCCACCTGCAGAAAAACGCCCAGTTCAGGTAACTAGACACGGGCCGTGTTCAGCGGACACGCCCCCGTGTCCAGGCTTCTGTTTTAATCCTTTAATTTTTGTTACTGGCACTTGACCACGGGGCCGTGCCCGGTCACCACGGGGCCGTGTCCAGGATGCCAGTAACATAAATCTTTGCTTTTTAACCTACTTTTACACATTATAATCAACCAAAAACCTTATTTTTGGACACATTGAGGACAATGTGTAATTTAAGTGTGGGGGGATGCTAAAACCTTGAATTTTGCAAATCCTAAATACAAGCCTTACACAAAACTCTATTGGAACCGCTAAACACCCCAAATTTTTTTCAAAAAACTTTTTCATTTTTTTTATCATTTACTTGTCTTAGTTTAAGTTGGGAATAACAAGTTCTAAAAAGGTTATATTTTTACAAATTTACAACCGATAGCGTCGTGATAACAAAGAACCAACATAAGAAAATTACGAAACGGCATAACAAGTCTAGTTAAAAATTCGATTATATATACTTGATCACATTAAAAACCCATTCCCACAAAAGTGAGTTTTGAGCCTTTATTGAGCATAAAAATATACATATTTAGACTAAATGCTCATTTTTCGTTTCTTGTGTGAATAGCCGCTTGGTTCTTACAACTCTAGAACTTGCCACGACGATACATTCCCGGTCCTTACCAACTTAAACCCAAGTAAGTAAGTGATGGAGGCATTAGGACTAACCATATTTTTCTTTCTAAACCATTATTTTTCATTTTTTTTACCACCTACCCAAAATCCCCCTAGATAGCCCCTTTGAGCCTAAACCTTTCATTTCATTACCCCAAAAACCCTTTTTACCCACCAAAAAAAAAAAAAAACCCTTTTTATTTTTCACCCTTTATTTTAGTAACAAGCTTGGTTTTTCGTAAACTCGCCTTTTTATGTGATAATAAAAAATAAAATAATGATGAAGTCAAAAACAAACAAGAGCTATATAAAAGCTTGTTTGGAGAAATACTTCAAAATAAAAAATCACTAAAAACAAGGTATGTCACGAAAACCGACGCTTTTTACGATTTTCGCCCTTTTACTAACCACTAACCCAAACCACCCACCTTTAACCCAAGCCTAACCCTTCACCCAAAAAGTCCTCTTGATATTTACAAAGGTAAAAAGTTAAAAAGGAGGAGGATTGATTGCTTGGCAAGCCTATGGAAGGCGTAAGTTCCATGCCGCTCTCGAGTGATTCACTAAAAATTACACCTTCGGCCGAGTGTTGAGTGATCTCCCGTGAGGTATGTGAACTTGTATATAAATGGAATTTTAATAAGGCATGCTATGCCCAAATAAGTAAATTATCTTATGAAACGTTCAAAATAAATCATAACGAATAGGATTGTAAATAAATAAAAATAAAACTTACAAGGACCTTGGATTCCCGACACTCTAGGACAAGCTAAAAACTTTCTCTTCTACCTATTCCATTTGGGAGTGTAAGCCACATTTAAAGAGTTTTGCTTGAGGACAAGCAAAAGTTCAAGTGTGGGGGTATTTGATGTGTGTAAAATGCAACATATAAATCACATCAATTAAGGCATAAAACTAACCCTTTTTAAGTACTAATGTTGGAAAAAGAGTGTTTTTGTCTTTCTTTTGTATTTTCAGGATGAAATGAGCTCAAAATCACAAAAGAAGCAAAAAGACAACTAATTCTAGCATAAATACAAGAAAAGGAATAAAAGTAGACTGCCCGGACCCTCAACGGCAACCCCCAAGGCAAAGAAGAAAAAACAGAAGACTGAACATGCCCCGTGTCCAGCGAACACGGGGACGTGCCCAAGAAGCAGCAGAAAAGACAAACTAGTAGAAGCTTCCATTGCCCACCACGGGGCCGTGTCCAGCGGGCACGGGGGCGTGGTGAAAGTACAGCAGGCGCATTAATTGTAATTGCGAATTACAATTAATGAAGAGAGAGAATGTCAGACGGGCACGGGGGCGTGTCCAGCGGACACGGGGCCGTGCCCAGCCTTCTGTTCAGCCTATAAATAGGGGTGCTTGGTTTCATTCCATCTCATCCCTTGGCACACCACCTCTCTCACACTTCATCCACCACCCACCACCACCATAACACCATCATCCACCACCATCATCCATTGTCCATCATAGAGTGTGTGATTCGTCTCGGGATCCAAGATTGATCGTAAGAATTCTTGACAATCAAGGCCATGTTTGCCTAAGTCTCTTACATCACTTGGTGAAGACAAGTGTTTAGTATAATACTTTTTATTTTTAATCTTTTGCACTTTTTATTTGGTTTTGTATTAATGACTTTAATAACTAGTTACTTATGTTGAAGGTGATCTTTCCTTATCGTTTGTCCGTGGTGTCTTGGCGTTATTTTACTGTCTATATAAAATAAAGGATTTTCACCATTCATATCTCCACGGTCTATATGGAGGTATGTTGGCTACCTGGTCGGGGGTTAAGGGAACGGTTTGGTAAGGGTCTTGCCCTTGTTCAGCGTTTAGAGGTCCTGCTTGGGACCTGGGTCAAATTTAGTAGGATCTCCTTCAATGCCCATAGGTATTGGATGGCGGGGATCCAAACTCTTTGACCCCCTCATAAGTTAACTACTATTAATACTATAACCCGACTATTTAGGACTGTATCCCTGCTGACTCAGACTACTTAGCCGAGGGTAACGTCACCGCCGAAAGCGGGGCCTACCACAATTTGCATTAATAACTTAATTCATTATCTTTCAATAATCCGACCCTTTAGGATTGTATCCTTGCTGACTCAAACTACTGGGTTGAGGGTAACGTCGCCTTCAAAAGAGGGGCCTACTACAATAACTAAGATAATCTCTTAAACAAGTGCAAAAGTGCGAAAATAATCAAAGGTTATACTAACACACGTGTCGGATCCAAGTGATTCATCTTGTCTATCTGTTTTTATTTTATTTTATTTTTCAGCATTTAGTTAGTTGTTATTTTTCTTAGTTTAAAACATTTTTCTCACTTTTTGATTTGATTAGACGTTGAGGATAAACCGGTATTAAAAGCTCTTGTGTCCTTGGACGACCTCGGTATCTTACCAACACTATATTACGTCCACGATGGGTGCACTTGCCCATATGTGTGTTTAGTGTTAGTAAATATCGTGTTTTATAAATTTAAAACTTGGCTAAAAGTGTAAAAAGGGGCTTAAATATACATCTAAAATATATTACACTACACACGCATCAGGTGTTAAAGCTTTGTTCTAGCTTTTTGTCAAATTACAATAATCGGAACCTCAAAACTGAAGATTTACAAAACTATCACATGTAACCCTAGAGTGAAAAACTTGTCGACTAATGGGTCTAGCCATTATTTGAGGGCCAGAAGCTTCCTATGCTTTATCAGATTTTCCGTACAGGTCAGTGTTGCTGCTTGCCTTCCTTTTAATTCATAGCCTAGGGTTTCTTCTTTGTGTATTATCTTTGGGTTACACTAATTGTCTTTGTCAATGGTTTTTAATTCTTTGGATTTCATATGGTTACTTTTATTTGAATGCATGATTATTAGACACATTGATATTGAAGGTTTCGTTGATTCTGTGACAACTGACAAAAATAATGGTAATTCCGTACAACTTAAACACTCGATTTAACGTTTAATTTCTCTCATTACGATTTAATTACTGCATGATTAGGTCGTGTAAGATCTAGCAATCATTGGACATGGTCAAAATGCTAAACAATATCAACTCAATCGCCTTGTCGCGAGAAAACCGCAAACTATGTCCTAATATGTTGGCAAAATGCTGAAAACACTATTCACCGGATCACACTATTCATGCCAGCAAGTTCAGAAAACTGTCTGAACGAGCAACGAATGGAACGAAAGCAATTTATGGATGGAATATAAATAAAAACCCCTAACTAGGGGCACCAAATGATAAAATATATAAACTTTCAAAAAAAATGTATATTTATAAGGTGTTCTTTCTGCGCCAAACTGTAACAAAATAAAATGTTCGCGAGACTAAAATTTCAGAATTTTAATGTCTGTAGGACTCGTAAATAAAATATTACATCTTAAATAAGCTTGAGGATATCAATGGGACATCCGAAATATAAACTCCCGGTGCTATGCCGCAATTTTCACACATTGCCCAAGTTCGAGCCGATAGGCGAATAAATTATATTCCTACCATCCAATTTCCTAAACTAAAAGGCTAGCGAACTAGTTAGTGATATTTTGGCGTCATAAACGCCTTAAATAAACGCCATAACATCGATGGTAAAATAAAACCATAGCTCCCGGTATTATATAGTATCTTTTATATAACACCCGATATCGAAACGACGAGCGAACTAGTGGTATTTTTACCATCCAAAATCTTTACCCATTAAATTAGTAAACAAAATTAACTTTATTTAAAATCCCAAACTATCATTAGCACCCTAATTACCATAACTAAATTAATTACCAAAATATCTCCTAATTTAACATATGTGACTTATATATATACATATATATATATATATATATATATATATATATATATATATATATATATATATAAACAACCACCACACCTCCCATGTGATCGACCATACATTTCAAATCATTCAAGACTTTTTTTTATGATGATGGAAGTATGGTGAAAATGAAAATCATATATTTGACCAAGAAGGGATTTGGGAAATTATAGTATATATCACCATCACTTTTCCCTCATTTTCTCCTAACTTCCAACACACCAAAAATCCTTCTCTTTCCCCCTCTTATAATCGGCAGCCCCAAAACACCCCTACTTCCTCTTTTTCTAACAACTAAACACTCCATTTTACTTATAAAATACCAATACAAGAAGGTTTGAGGTGCTTTCAAACTTGGAGAGTCATTAGGGACACTTTGGAGCTTCATTATCTTCTCTAATATTCATCTTAAGCTTATGCAAAATTGTAAGATCATCTTTTATCATTTTTTTTAAACTTATTATGATATGTAGTTTAAGAAAGTACAAGTTGATCATCTTGAACATAAAGAAAATCAAACTCAAAAGTCCTAATCTCACCATAAAAGTCTACTAAATGTGATGTATATTATGTGGATTATGTTGATTATGTGCTAGATGATGCTTTACATGTGTTGATCTTGCTAAAGTAGGATTTTTATGTATATGATCTTGCATGTTTAAGAACAAAAATAAAGATTTAAACATTTTTATGTTTAAATCTAAACAAGATCATCATTCTTATGAGCCATGAACTTTACTACAACATAAAGATGATTTATTTCAAATGTGACTTTTCTTAAAGATTAAAAACCATGATCTAAATTATAATAGTCTTGAAAAGTGAGTTGAACAAGTTGTTTAAATAAAATATCAAGGTTATATGTAGGGTAAAAAAATGATGGTTTAAATAATCTTGTTAAAAGATCTAAAAGTGTTATAATCTTTATTAAAAGTATGGTTAAAAATATATAAGTAAAGTTCATGGAGCATAAAGATATTTATGTGTAAGTTTAATCATGCAAAGTTGGTAGGTTGAAACTTGATTTGAGTTTAATTGTGATTAAGGGGTTTAAGCATGCTTAAAATACGTTTTAAAAACGTGGAAAACGCCATAGTTTAAAGGAAATTATGGCGAAATTTTCTAAAATCTTAATCGCGATTAAAATGCGATTAACGAGGTGATTAGCGTGGTTAATCGTGATTAATAACCTTAATTGCGATTAACGACCTTAATCGTGATTAGACGAACCCTAATGACAAGGGTTAAGTATTAACTATCCAAGAGTTTATTTAAACACTAAAAGGTATTTTTATTAAATAAACATGGGGAAAATTATGAGCATACCAATTAATATAATTTTTGGAGAAAATTATATATACGATTTAAATATCTTAGTTGGTGTATAATACGTGTGTATTATGTGTATGTATTAGTGATAGGAAATACAAACCAAACGCATAAATACCTTTCACAAAAGCAATACATGAATACTTGAAAATACACCAAATACATATATATAAACCACACATATATCACAACCACGAACGAACAACCGGACAAAGGATAAGCTGGCGAACGGACATCGGACGACTTAAATTATAACCATATGTACTTACATGACAATATATATATAAATATTCGAACCGACACAAAATATATAATAAACGCTCTATCAAATGAAGCGCGTCGTCATCGGCAGCGATCACTCTAGTGTCTCGACACGGTGCGTGCACACACCACGGATGACATATTGTCACTTCCGACACAAAAACACACATACTTGGCACTATGACGAAACTCTCAAAAATAATATATATTTATAGACAAGAGAAATATAAATATATGTTAACACTTATAAAAATCCGGAAAGTATAAAATGGATATTACTAAGTGTACATATACATGTGAGTATACAAGTATAGTAATACGTGTAAAATACGCTCAAAATACACTTGTAAAAGTATAAAAATACTTGGGCTAAATTATATAACTTTGGGCTTTTAAAATAAATTTTGGGCTTAGGATAACATAAATATTGGGCTAAGCCCAATACCTTAAATACATGGGCAAAGGTCCATTTCATTAAAAAAAATACTTATAAAAGCCCACATACAATACTAACATGGGCTAGGCCTAATAACTTATAGGACTTGGGCTAGGCCCAAATGCCATAAAATATGGATTAAGCCCAAAACACTAAATTGTGGGCTAAGCCTAAAGTAAAACACATGTGTATTTTTATAAATATATATTGTACAAGTACGTTATAAATACGGTATACCTATACGTATAATACGGTATACCTACGCGTATAATACGATATACCTACACGCAGTGTTGTAAAAGTCGCTAGGCGGTCCCTAGTCGGCCGACTGGGGAGTTGGGAGTAATCGGAGTACTCGGAGAGTACTCGGGGAGTACGCGGACATGGTAAATATAAAGAAAATTAATTGTTATATATTATTTATGTGTTAAAATAAGCATAATTCATGTCAACTGAGTATAATTTAAAATGAAACATGTTTAAAGTTCAAATATTCTGAATACAAGTCCGACTAGTTTGAGTACAAGGCCGAGTAGTCCGAGTACAAGGCCGAGTAGGCCGATTTTGACCGAGTTTGACCGATTAAAAGTCAACAAACCACGTTGACCGCCTAGACCGACTAAGCCGACTACGTCCGACTATGTCCGACTAGGCGCCGACTAGGCACCGAGTACTCCCGAGTAATCCCGAGGCCGACTAATTGAGACCGCCTAGGAGGAAGTCGCCTCGGAGGGGGTCCGAGGACCGAGTACTCGCCGAGTACTCGGCCGAGTAATCCGACTTTTACAACACTGCCTACACGTATAATATAGTATATGTACACGTATAAATACGGTATACGTACACGTATAAAGCGCAAAAATACAAGTATACATACGGTATATGTATATGTATAAAAGACTCTAGTACATGATGATATACTCACATACACTTGTTGAAGTGTACTCTCTCACTAATGTCGTACACATACGACAACGTATTTTGACGTTAAAAATAAATATTTTCAACACTTTTATCAATTAAAGATATACACTTATATTTGTGTAACAAATATAAAGTATCGAATCAAAGTACACCAGGAACAAATGCCAACGTATTATTAAACTACACAAGTGTTCCAAAAACGAAATGAAAATAACAAACGTTCAAGATGAACAACGAGTACAAGGTCTAGGAAAGACCGACGTGTCTAATGAGTTAGAACCCTTGTAGGTTGACTCGCGTTTACGGAACACGTTGCTAGAATATCTCTCTCTTAGGAACGCAAAACAGTGAGTTCATGTCCCCCTGTTCTCTTAACTGTTTTCGGATTTATAACTCTCGGGGGTGAAATACATGTTACATATGTTTCAATGGTATGATTTGGCTATGAAATGAACTATTAGATCATGTGAGCATAGGCTGAAACTGAAATGCCAATAACTCTCATAAGAAACATGGACAAAGGTTAGATCTAACGGGTACGGCCGAGCCCCACTCATGGTCCATTTGTGACTACTTAGAGTGCTTTTGTGTCCTAGTCGAGGTGATTCGACAACAGTCAAGGTGATTCGACAACAATCAAGGTGATTTGACATAGTCGAGGGGATTTGACACAGTCGAGGGGATTCGACACAGTCGAGGGGATTCGACACTTATAATAGCCCACTCGAGTTGGGTACTCCCTATGTCTTCACATATATTAATGTCCTTGCAAAACATTAATGATCTGTTCATAGACGCTATACATACCTGTTTGTTATGAAAGATCTCTCACATGTTTAAAGGTTTAATTGGAGCTCACTCAAAACACATGAACTCGCTCAGCTTTTGTTGATGTTTTCAAACTTATATGTATTTCAGGAAACTAATGGGATCTTGGTGTGTAACACCTCGAAAATTTCCGTCCAATAATGTATTGACACGTGTCATAAGGTTCCGGTATGTGAAAATATACTTTAGAGGGACTAAAGTTGACAAACAGTGAAAACTATGGAACGTAAGGGTCCAAAGTGTCAACAATGGATAAATAGACTCTATGATAACCCTACATAATGTTTATAACCTTAAACGGATGGATCATGGATCATACGAAGCGGAAAATGCACAAAAGTGAGGAATTACAAACTATAGGGGCCAAAAGTGTCAACATGTTGAATTTATACCTCTGAGTGAACTTTTGGCAGACCCGAAGCTTTGTAATGCTAAAATATACTCACTAGAATATGTGGTAAAAATTTCGTGAAGTTTCGTTATCGTATGAGAAAGTTATGGCCAAAACCGTACTTGAGGGGTTAAAAGCGTCAACGTCGAATTTCATGACTTTTCGGTTGAGCGCAAAGTTATCCGAGGACATTACCATGTTGGTAAATGTCCCAAGGTTCTTAGAAACCACGTTTGGGGGTTTACGAGTCAAAATAAGTAGCCAAAGCATCGCGTGCAAGAGCAGGGACCAAAACTGCCAATGTTTGGCAAAGTTTGACAGCAGCAGAAGCCAGGCGACCCGCCTGGACAAGCCTAAGCGGGCCGCGACCCCCTATCAGATGCAGAGTTTCGCGAATATTGCTATTTGGGTCCGAATTTTGAATGGGAAACAGCTAATACCACCTCCTAAATGCACCAATGGATGGTCTTGCATGCCTAGGCTACTGGGAGCTCTCTATAACATCTGAATTTCCCCCATAAATCAGATCATACTTCATTTTATTGAGCACTTGTGCTTGTAAACAAGAACACACAACTTGCAAGAACTCTCAAGGCACTTCTGGAGCATTTCTGAACGACAAGGCAGCCTCCTAGTGTTAACTAAGCTTCATTAGGACCTTTGTAAGCTTTCATATCAGTCTATAATTCGTTTTTGCTTTGATTATTAGTTAAAAGTCAAACCGTTGATCATATAGTTTGACTTTTCGATTAAACGAGTTTGGCTCTGTCATTTCTCAAATTGAAACCACTGATATGTTGGTATTTATGTGGGAAACAAACCCTCAAAAGGGTATTCTCTGATTCCCACTCTAAGCATGCTATTTGTCGAGTCAAAGTTGTTTCTAAAAAGTCAACAGAAATCGTTTTTGCGAAATATAGCATAAATGGTAATGTAGATGACATGCAATCAGTTTGATCATCAAAAATAGCTTTATAATGAATGTAAGAATATGTTGTACCATGATCAACTCGACAATCTTTAGTATAAACCCGGATTGGAACCGAAAGTCTTATAAAACGACTTTTTCGTTGACTCTCGATTCGGATCCGTGCATGCATGTATGAGATCTGTATTAGAGCTTATTTTAGACCATTTTTATTTTAGTATAACTCTCTGGAATTTTTATATCTCGAGTCTATACTTAGCCGATTCATATGCATGTTTCCGATTATGCTTAAAAGTTGACTATTTTGCCCTTTTTGATGTAAAACGTGATTTTTGGAAAAGTGAAAGAGTAGAAATCTTTATTACTAATTTATAAACTTGCACCGAAAATTTGAGGTCAGTTGGTGGTCCAGATTTTGAGTTATGGCCGATAGCGTAAAACTATATCTTTATGTTTAATAAACGGCGCACTTCGCGTATAACCTATTTCAGGCCACGTTTTGATATAAAACTTTTTACCCACTGATGTTATATAATATTTTGGGATTTTTGATGATTTTTATTTAATTTTTGGCTGAACGTATCATAGATCGCTAAGTCGATTCGGTTAATGCCGGTTTTGACCGTTTAAGCCATAAAATGAGTTTTATATATTCTTTTGACCCCAAACCTTTTTCTACTGATTTTATATGTAAATAAATTATTTTGAGCATTCTGGAAATATAAAAACCTCAGCTTTCTTTTGAAAACCCGGAAACGGCTCTAAAACGTATTTTAAGCGTTTTTAACGCATAGTAAGCGTTATACTCATATTAAACATATAAGATTCATACCTACTGATGTAATTAGTATATTTTCATATAATAACAGTAAGTATAAATGTTTGAACTCAGATTTCCAGTTTTGGCATTTTTAGCCCTTGTGAAATTACTAAAATACCCCTACGGTGCATAGTTTGATTTTAAATGATAAGTTTTGTATATGGGTCATACCCTACTGTTATAATATGTTAAATGAAGTATATTTACTGTATAAATCAGACCCGAGACTCAGATTTCCAAATTAACTCTTTTATAATCTTTTAAATGACCAAAATGCCCTTATGAGGTGTAAATTGAGTTTAAAATCATTCGGGGCATAATAGAACATAACTTACTGATATTATATCATATTTAAAGCATATTATCTCAGGGAACTTGCATTTGACTCTTTTGGCTACCCGTAACGCCCTTTTAGCGTTCGGTTCGGTTTACGTAACTAGTTTGCGTAAATTGACCGAAACGGGTCAAACGTTATCATTTTTATCTCAAAATCCAGAATGTATTTAGTATACCCATATTATACAAGTATTCAAACTTGTCGGGTCTAAATCACATTCTATCCGGTCTTTCGCTTAATCGTGCGCTTGTACCGTATCGTCCTTAAAACTAACCGGTCTAAGCTAAAGCTTAAATAAAAGACCCGTTAGGAATCTAATGGGTTATTATAAACCTTTGTTTCAGATTAGGAGGCCCAGTAAAAGCTACCTACACTTACCAATTGTGATTCATACTTGCTCAGGTAAATACATTTTGACTTATTTTCCCTATACGGGCTTGGGGTACGGTATATAGAATACCGCTTGATCGAGCGCCCAAATCCTGCGCCCTTGGGTGTCCAGTCTTGAATAGTTTGTGCGACTCGTTTAAACAGTCTTGTTTTACTTTAAGAGTTTGGGGGGTTATTGACCGTGTCCCGGATATCCTTGGCATTATCTTACGAGATGGCCACGACCAGAGCACGGGGTGTAGGCGTACACCCGACGTGTATAACTCTTTAATGTGGTGTGTCATTTAATCTTTAGCCCGGACAGCAGATCCCGGGCCACCAAATGTACGAGTAGCATGTAATTCGTTCACAAGTTTAGATTGCATAATTATCCCAAGTTAATAAAAATATTTATGCCTTGTGCATTTAAATCAATTTTCAATCATTTTCAAAATGAGTCAGTTGATTTGTATTTACCAGTGTAAACTGACGTATTTTTCCCAAAAGGTTAAGTGCAGGTACTAAACGAACTAGGCTGGCTGTTTCCTAAGAGCGTCCACTATAGTCTCGCAAGCTCGGACGACAAATAAACTGTTGAACAATTTATCTTATTTTATTTGATCCGCCTGTGGATCCGTTTCAACTACTTGTGATATTTATTATTACATTTTAATTAAAGTTGAAATGAATCTATTTCTGCTTCCGCTGTGCATTATTATATTGTGTTGTTTGTCTATGACGATGCCAACCACGTCACTGTACCCCACACCGGGCCCACCGGTGACACGTGGAGATCGGGGTGTGACATGGTGCTAGTGTTTACTATGAAGCTTTTAGATTACAAGTCATCGATGTCATCCTTTTTGGAGGGTTTGGTCCATATATCTCATCTTCAATGAGATAGAGGATGCAAAGCCTTATGTTTTAATCTTATGTCAACTAGTCCTTTTGTAAACTTAAAACTTATGTTGGTTTGTATCCTAAACAACTTATGATGTGTAATATTTTAGTATGTCAATGGATGAACATCGGATGTTTTTAATCATGTAGATGTTTACTTATATCGTATGCAATGAAAACTAATCAAGTTCACACCGCGCGCTTCCGCTAATGAACGGGTGTGACAGATTCACCTGGATTGGAACACTTTTTAGCAAATGAATATTATTGTTTTTGAATGTTTGCTGTTGGATAAAGGTAAAACTAGTTTGCTCTTTAATTTATTTGATTGCATGATGATTAGACACATTGTTATTGAAGTTTTTCACAGTTGTTTAAACATTCACAGGTAATTTATAGTCAAAATTGAGTTCTGGTCAAATGGGTAATTGTTGGTCTGACCCATAAAACACATTATTCTGTTTCGTATATATCTGTATTCATAAATAGTTATAAAAAGGTCATCCCAACTAGGGATGAGCATGGTACCCGTTCAGTACCGAACCGATACCGGTACCCAAAATCCCCAAAAGTGGGTACCGGTACCGAATATACCCGGTACAGTTCGGTACCAGTACTGGTACGTGTAACACCTCGTAAAATCACGACCAATATAATGAAGACACGTGTCATGAGCTTTAAACGTGTAATGGATTAAATATGAGGGACTAAAGTTGACAAGCAAAGAATGTATAAAAGGATTCAAAGTGTCAACGTTTGATAAATATACCTTTCAACAACCATACACGATGTTTATACCCTTAAACGAATGAATTATGAATTATATGAAACCGTTTGTGGAAGAAAGTGAAAGTTTACAAACCACAAGGGTTAAATGTGTCAACATGTTTAATTTATACCTCTGAGTGACCTTTTAACGAACCCGAAGCTTTGTAACGATTAATTATGCTCACTAGAATAAGTGATAAAAATTTCACAAGGTTTCGATATCGTATGAGAAAGATATGCGAACATTCGTAAGTAAAGGGTTAAAAGCGTCAATGTTGAAATTTAGGACTTTTCGGTGATCGTATAACTAACTTGGGGACTTAACGAAGTTTGTTTATGACTTAGAGTCCTTAAAAGTCAAGTTTGGGGGTTAAAGTGTAATAAAAACAAGTTGAAATCAAGTTTGGAAGGACCAGGGACCAAATATGCAAATTCTGAAACTTTGTAACCGGAGGGGGGCACCCATACCGGCCGCGTAAGACCTCCCAGGTCTCTTACGCGGGCCGCCTGAGAACCACCAACGACTAAAAACATGGCAGATGCCTGTTTCAGCCTGTTACACCGCCTTACAAAGCCTGTTTTCGATCCCAGAGGCTGCACCAACGGTTTTTCATGCATAGGGACACTTGTAATGCATCAGGGATCATGTGTAGACTTTGTTGTAAGGATCTTATGCAATTTAAAGTCCTATATAAAGAGTTCTAGTTGCAACATTGTTGCATGCACTTGGAAAAATCATTTAAGCTGAATTCTGGAGCTCCCTGGACCTCAAACAAGATTCCATTAGCTTCTAAATCGTGCTTAGTACTTCAGTAAGCTTCCTTAACCTTTCTAATTCGTGTTTTATTAGTTTAATAGCCTAAAGTCAAAACTGTCATAATTAAGGTTTGACTTAGTGATTAATCACTAATGGTCCAGTCATTTTTCGAATTGAAAGTGGCTATGAGTTGGTAATTATGTGGGTAATAAACCCTTAAAAGGGCACCCTCTGATTTCCACTCTAACTAGGTCAATTGTCGAGTCAAACTTAATTGTAAAAAGTCAACAGAAAGCTAATTTTCAAATAAACACATAATTAACAATGTAGAAGCTATGAAACCCGTTTTATCACTTGTATAACTTGGTAATTAATGTAAAAACATGTCCAAGCATGTTCAACCCGACAATTTTCAGTTTAGGCTCGGTTCGGAACCGAAAGTCGCAAAAGTAGACCTTTGCTTTGACTTTCAGTTCTGACCCAATGTAGCATATTTTAGAAATGCCTTAGAGCTCTATTAGGACCAGGTTATAGGTTAGTGTAACCCTCTGAGGTTATACAACTTGGTTCCTAGTTTATCCGATTCATTGCATGTTTCCGTTATATGCCTAAATATTGACCATTATGACCTTTTGACCTTAAAATGAGATTTTTGAAAATGTGAGAGGTCAAAAACCTTTGCTACTGAGTTATAAACGTGTCCTAAAAATTTGACATCAGTTTGAGGTCTAGATTAGGAGTTATGCTCAATATCGTAATTAAGAAGCTTTTTATTAATTAAACGGCATAATTAGCATAAATCTTATCTAAACCCAAATCTTGACACCAAACTTTTTACCTACTGATGTAATATAATATTTTGGGATTTTTGAAGATTTTTAGTTATTTTTAAGCTGAGCCTAACATAGGGTTCTTGCTTCAATTCGGTAATTGTCGGTTATACCCTTTTCTTGAATAAAATGAGTTTTACATAACATATTGATACCAAACTTTTTGCTACTGATTTTATATAATAAATTAAATATTTTGAACTTTATAAACCGATCAAAAACTCAGATTTCTTATTATAACCCGAAAATCGCTTAAAACCGACTTTTACGCGTTTTAAGCGCATAGTATGGATTAAAACTATTTTTAACATATAAAACTTAATACCTACTGATGTTTTAAGTAGATTTTTATAATTAAACAGTAAGCAAAAGTTTTGAACTCAGAATTCTAATATTGACCTTTAAAGCTTATGTGAAATTACCAAAATGCCCCTACGGTGCATAGTTTGGTTATAAAAGATAAATTTCACATATATGCAATACCCTACTGTTATGACTTATAAAAATAAATATTTTTACTGATTATATCAGACCTAAAACTCAGATTTATATTTAATCTCTTTTATAAGCTTTAAAATGACCAAAATACCCTTACGTGGCATAAATTGATTTTAAATTCATTTTGGGCATAATGGAAGGTATCCTACTAATATCACAACATATTTAAGGCATATTAACTTAGGAAACCTGTTCATGACTCATTTGTTTACCCGTTATGCATTTTTCGCGTTCGGTACGGTTTATGTAACTAGTTTGCATAAATTGACCGAAACGGATCAAACCTTATCATTTTTGTCTCAAAATCCAGAATGTGTTTAGTTTACCCATATTATACAAGTATAGAAACTTGTCGGGTCAAAAACATATTCTAATCCGGTCTTCGCTTAATCGTGCGTTTTGAACCGTATATCTTCCTTTAAAACTAACCGGTCTAAGTTTAGGCTTAATTAAGACCTGTTAGGAATCTAATAGGTTATTAAAACCTTTGTTCTAGATTAGGAGACCAGTAAAAGATACTTGCACTCGCTGATTGAGATATATACTTGCTCAGGTAAATACTTTTAACTTATTTTCCCTTATACGGGCTTGGGGTACGGTATATAAAATACCGCTTGGTAGGGCATTGAATTTTTAATCATATGAAGGTTAATTTATTGAGATGACCCGTTTAAACTGTTATGTTTGTTTTAAGCCTTTGGGGAGTTAATGACCATTCCTGGATATCCTCGGCTCATTCATTGAAATGGCCACGACTTAAGCACGGGGTGTAGGCATACACCTGCCAATGCGTATGTAAAAATAATATAACCGCCTGTTCGAGAATAACTCGCCGCGGGATATATTATGTGGTGTGTCTATTAATCTTTAACCTGGTATTCAGCCCGAGCTACTGAACGTATGACGAACATGTAATTCTTTTACAAGTTTATATATAAATAATTATCCCAAGTTATAAAAGATGTTTTGTGCCATGTGCATTCAAATAAATTTTCTTAAACATTTTCAAAACGAGTCGGTTAATTGTATTTACCAGTGTAAACTGTGACAACCGGTAATTAGCGGCTCCTAATTACGCGATTAACAAACGTTTAAGGCGATGATAAATGGTATTTAAGGCACAAATTAACTTAATTAGGCTATTGGAATGCCTAGGAACGCCTATTCGACTTTACATTACGCGAATGATACTCTGTGGAAAAATCTGCTAAATATTAAATGGAAACAAACTGATACCGTACAAAATACTAACAACGCCGATAAATACAAATTTTATACATATGATATTTACATATGAACTTGGTTTTACGGATTCATTGCGCTTTCGAATGTCACAAAACGCGACCATGAACGAAAAACGCGATAGTAAGAACGCACCGACAACGAAACGAAAGCATCCGACACGTGTATTAACTTGAAAACTGAAATATTTTGATATATTTAGCTTCGCTTTCGAATTCTAATGCTCGCAGTTGACAACAGATCGAGAACGGATTTAAAAACGACGAACTACTTGGTTTATGGGATTTAACGCGACTGTCGAGCATACGCGCCTATTAATGACTTACAACGTAAATTATAAGCGCATTCGACCCTAAAATAATATTCTACGACATTTTTCAACGATCGTGTTCGAAAATGGGCTTCGTAGATGTATCGGGCCACCTAAACACGGGGATTGGGCTTGTGGGCCTTGGGCCCAAGCCCAAAACCCACTAAACTAACTCTAGTATAAATAACAAGTGATACCCTAAATCATTCTCATTGTTCAGCCGCATACCTTATCTTTTTATCCCTTTTTCTCTCAAACTCAACACCAGACACATACAAACACAGAGAAGTCATCTCCTCCATGAAGAACCCTAAGCATACTACATGATTTAAGTTTAAATCTTCTGATGAAAGCTGATCCTTTACACCAAATTTCCAAAACATCTTTCTTTCTTTTATATTAGCAGCCGACCCCCTCCCCTCATCATCACCGTCATCTGTTCTGGCGTCGGGGTTGGAGGTGCCGGCCGGCTTCCGGTGAACCCTCACACACACGGCGACGGTACGGAGAGGCGGAGAGAGAGAGATGATGCAAGAGAGAGAAAGAGTTCGGGAGAGAGACACGGCGGAGCAAACCAGCAGCGACGCCGCCTAGAGCGGCGGTGGTTGTTTCCAGCAACGATACCCCTAAACCACCATCTTTTCCCTCTCAAACAGACGCCGACAACTCCCCTTTCCGGTGGTTTTTCCGACGAGGCAACCCCCCCCGCTCCGGCGACTCGGATTTGCAACAAAAATGGCTGGAGTGTGAAGATTGCACACCTGAAACAACACATGAGCTCCGATATGGTTTTTCCGGTGACTCACTTTCGACATAATCGGTGGGTTATCTTTTCAGGTGTATTCGTACATTTATATATTTATTTTTATTTTAACCTGATTCGTTGGTATTTCTGATGATTGGTGACGATGATGATGCTTAACGGCTGAAGTGGTGGCGGTGACGCAGCTGTGACCGGCAACGGCGGTGATGGTGACGATTGTTACGTTTTTTTTTTCGGTTCAGTCTTGTTGTTTTTTTTTTTTGAGCATCTGAGGTCACGAAATATGCAGGTTATTTCGGGTCAAAGCTAGTCAACGTGGTCAACGGTCAGATCTGGAGCGCAAGTATACTGAGACAACTTCTACTGGTTGTGCACGAGACGTTCGGTGAAGTATAAACGTGAGCTCGTGCTTCGGTTTGATTAGTTTTGTATAAAGTATTTATTTATCTATTTATTAAAAATAAATAATGCTCGCGTAACGAACCAAACCGAACCGACAGGTGATTATTAGCCGACTCGATCAATAGTTTGACAAAAAAAAAATGAATATAATTAGTGCATTGCAATCTATCAAACTACATATAAATATGTTAAATTTATCAACGAAACTTGTAACACGCCGAATTCTAAAAGTGTTATAAGTTTTTGTACATTGAAATGTTTGATTGGATGATTGATTTTTGAGAAAGTAGAGACAACTTGGGTTGTCGGGTTTGTACAAAAACAAGTGAAACTCTGTCGAAATTCTATAAAGTAAAAAATATATATATATATATATATATATTTCATTCTATCAGATAAGTGAAACGTTTTTATTAGAGTAACTATGTTTCTTCAAGATAAATGCATAATTATTATTAAGCGTCAAATGGGACGCATATCCAAGTTTTTTAGCAATTAAACGATGAGTTTTGTTCGGATTTAAAACGCGTACATACTCGATTTATATATGTATACTCTATAAGAAAAAGACAACGTTTTACCATCTTTGGATACTTAGATTTTTGATAAATGATATTACAACGGAAGTTGCACGGTTTAACAATAATAAATATACTTCTAAAAAATAAATATATAAGTTACATATTTACCCATTTCTAAGAGGCGAGTTATACGTTTTGATTTAATTACCAAGGGTTGATTTCACACAACTACATAATTCACAAAGATTTTAGACATTATACTAAAATTTATATATTCGATATAAATAAACCCAAATATACACATATTTGTACTTTTACGAAAGTAAGCTAATATCACCATCGGTTCGAGTTAGAATCGCTTGAGAGGCGTATTGTTTCAATACAAGTTCAAGTAGTTGAATACACTCTCATAATAACTAGTTTGCTAACTAGTGTTATTAGTATTCGAACTTAAGGTGCCCTTTACTTATAGATAGGGCACAAGGAAGTCGGTTAGTCCAAGTTCGAGCCTTGGTGGGTAGCACTATCACGGTTAATCCTAGGTGAGTTCATAACCCCCACTTTTTACTGTTTTACATTTTTTTTATAAATGTTTTCGGGGGTGGAAAGGCATGCAAGTTTTTGCAAAAGCAAACACTATTTTGATGAACGAAAACACATATTTAGAAACCATGTTGCAAATGAATTTCAACGAACTCGAAAGGTTTACAAAAGGTTTATACTAAACATACCGGTTTTACAAAACGTGCATGATTTTCATGACTAGTGACGGAATGTCCTAGTTACTACAACAGAACTGGGTTGGCCTGCGTGCGAAAAACGAGACAACTCAGTGAGATCATGTCCCCCTTTTCTTTCAACGTTTCGGTTTACAACTTTCAGGGGGAAATACATGTCAAACTTAGGTATGATTAAGTTATGGAATGAACTCTTAGATCATGTGAACATAGGCTGTAACTGAGGTGCCATTAATCCTTTTGAGGACCAAGGAACAAAGGTTAGATCTAATGGGTACGGGCGAGCCCCACTCACGGTCCATGGGTGACCACTTAGAGTGCTGTTGTGTCCCAGTCGAGGTGATTCGACACTAAAAATTGCCTACGCGGGTTGAGTACCTCCTATGTCGTCGCATATATTAATGTCCTCGCGAAACATTAATGATCAACATGTTCATAGACGCTTTTCATACCAACTTACAACACTAAAACTTTCAAATGTTTTTAATATTCATTTGACGCAAACTCATATTACATGTATTTACAAACTTTGACAACGCTTTCAACTTATGTACAAATAAGAGGACGTGTTAGTCCTGCTTACAAAGACTCTCGTGGGCTAGACTCACAACTTTCATATATCATGCCGAGAAAATGAATTTTCTATATTTTCTCAACAACTTTTAAACCGGTTATCAAAAAAATTTGTTTTAAATCTTTTTAAAACAAACCATGAACTCGCTCAACTTTATGTTGACTTTTTCGCATGCTCTTTCTCAGGTTGCATTTTTCAAAACTACGGAACGGTTGGTATAGGAGAACCCACGGGATTTCGAGTACTTAGCGGCGTTCTTTTTCTAGAAGTCTTAGCTTATTTGCTTCCGCTGTGCAATGAAGATACCGGTCCAGTCACGCCAAGCTCTGATATTTCGGGGTGTGACAGATTGGTATCAGAGCTATAGGTTTCAGCGAATTAGGTTTCTGTAGAGATACCTAGGCTCTAACCTCACTATCCTCTGGGGACTTGGATTATTAAGACTTGAACACATACAGAACGCCTAGGACTCGAATATGGGTTCGAACCGTTGCCGAAAACAATGAGTCAAACAATTTTGATTTTAAACAAGCACAAATGTTGTGTCGATACACAGTACACGAAACAATTACATACAATAAGCAAAACCTTGAGATTTTTGATAACATGCATTTAGGACTTTTGTAAAGCTTACGTCGAAACTCATTAAAGGTCCTCACTTAGAAACCATGACTAACAACTCGGGCAAACGCTATTATATTTTATCGTCTGTGCTATTTTATTTACCCTAGCAGGTAATCTACGTGAAAAAAAAACGCTAGTGCGCGAGTGCACATGAAGCTTAAACTATACGTCAGCGGACGTCGAAGTATATCACACACGACTTTCGAGGCAAGGCCTCCGGGAAAACACAAATGGACACGACAACAATGATGCTAATCTCGTCAGCGGGAGAAAATTTCACAACAGTCGATACTTAGTCTGAAGAGACTCACAATTGTTGGCGCTGCAAAAGAAGTCACACGTCTTCGCATTCCCCCTATTTCATTTATGGTGATTACGCTATGTTCGACATTCCATGGTAAGGTCAACTAACAAACGGTTATCACGCGAAATTCCAGGTAAAGTCCATAAGTTTCTTTTGTGGAAATTCTGACTTTTGCATATAGTGAGTAGATTTTCGTATTTCTACTCCCCCCTAATGATCATTGCATCACGAAAATTTTCTTTCATAATAGCGAATACTCATTTGCTTCATTCTTGACGAATTCATATGTTACACCTGCGTTTGTTACGCATGTGGCTTCACTTGAAATTGTTGCATTATCAAGTTCAAATATTATTTCTCTATACTCACTCCTTTCATTGTGATCTAGATAAACCACATTATTGCATAATGTTGACTCTTTGATATCGAGTCAACGAAACTCGTTGAAACTCTTTTCTTTTCAAGCCACATACATGGTTTTCGTTGTAACCATTTCGAAATCTTCTGGTTGATACATGTATCCATTGTTGGACTGTTTTAAACCAAGTTCAATCGTTTGAACTTGCTCGTAATATACATTCAATTCAGGGTTCCATATGATGGATTGAGGCCATCATATCCAACTTAATCCCAATAAGCACTTCATTGGTTTGAACTATAACATGCTTGTTCGGTCTTTGACTTTATTGAATCGTTTCTTTGATCACGATCACCTTGTGGTGGCGTCTTTCACAAGTTTGAAGCTTGCGCTAATCTCGTGCTCACATCATGTAAGGATTTAATTATTTATTTATTTGTTTTTTTTGATATTAAATCCGCTTTGTTGATTATCATATTAAAGCAATCTTAACACAATCGTGTGTTAAGATAATGGTACACCAATTTATGTCATATTTCGGTGTATCTCTTAACGGTTCTTTCAGCATCGATCGAACATTTTGTGATATTCATTGCTCTTTCATTGTCGATTGAACACATTATTTATTTGTTGTTTCATTTTCAGTTGGAAATCCTATAAGATTTGTTTGGAACAAATTTTCAAATTTACTTCGTTGAGCCTTCATCTGATTTCAAACACGGTGATATTTGTTTGATCAGCGCTATTATTGAATTATTTCAATTACTACGACACCTTGTGGTGTCGGTATAAACTTGTAGCTTGGGCTAATCATAATCGAGTGTTTCACGCAAAACACAGGTGATACTTGTTCGGTCACCGCTATTATTGAATTGTTTCATTCACTACGACACCTTGTGGCGTCAATATAAACTTGAAGCTTGTGCTAATCACGATCAGCCGTCTCATGCGAAACTATGTATACTCTTCGTTTGATTCATCATTTAAATAGTCTTAATGCAACTATGTATTAAGATGATGATACACCAGGTTCGGTTGTATTTCATTTCGGTGTATCCTTGCAACTCAACAATGACAACACGTTGATTTTATCTTATTCATTTATTGGTTCAATAGTTGACAAATCATTTTTATGATTCTACTTATTTGAGTTTGTTGAATTCGAGTTTCACTTATACAACAACCAACGTTAGATTCCGTTGGTAGTAAATTCTATTGTTTCAAAAAATGATTTGCAGTTAGCAAACGTTCATTTGGAATTCCACTGGTTGAATTTCCTCTTTTGTTGATCCCGGTAAACCTAGTCACATTGGTGATAGTATCACAACATCTCGTTCACTTGACATCGATTTCTAGAACAAAATCAGTTAAACCATCGGGTTCATATTGATGCAAGATGTTCTTGCAATCACGTAATCTGAACAAGTTTTGGTTCGATTACACCGTCATTCACATTGGTATTATCGGGACTTACCTAGGAATAACACAACCCTGAGGAGATAACATAGACTAAATTTCGAGGACGAAATTTCTGCAACAGGGGGAGAATGTGACAACCGGTAATTAGCGGCTCCTAATTACGCGATTAACAAACGTTTAAGGCGATGATAAATGGTATTTAAGGCACAAATTAACTTAATTAGGCTATTGGAATGCCTAGGAACGCCTATTCGACTTTACATTACGCGAATGATACTCTGTGGAAAAATCTGCTAAATATTAAATGGAAACAAACTGATACCGTACAAAATACTAACAACGCCGATAAATACAAATTTTATACATATGATATTTACATATGAACTTGGTTTTACGGATTCATTGCGCTTTCGAATGTCACAAAACGCGACCATGAACGAAAAACGCGATAGTAAGAACGCACCGACAACGAAACGAAAGCATCCGACACGTGTATTAACTTGAAAACTGAAATATTTTGATATATTTAGCTTCGCTTTCGAATTCTAATGCTCGCAGTTGACAACAGATCGAGAACGGATTTAAAAACGACGAACTACTTGGTTTATGGGATTTAACGCGACTGTCGAGCATACGCGCCTATTAATGACTTACAACGTAAATTATAAGCGCATTCGACCCTAAAATAATATTCTACGACATTTTTCAACGATCGTGTTCGAAAATGGGCTTCGTAGATGTATCGGGCCACCTAAACACGGGGATTGGGCTTGTGGGCCTTGGGCCCAAGCCCAAAACCCACTAAACTAACTCTAGTATAAATAACAAGTGATACCCTAAATCATTCTCATTGTTCAGCCGCATACCTTATCTTTTTATCCCTTTTTCTCTCAAACTCAACACCAGACACATACAAACACAGAGAAGTCATCTCCTCCATGAAGAACCCTAAGCATACTACATGATTTAAGTTTAAATCTTCTGATGAAAGCTGATCCTTTACACCAAATTTCCAAAACATCTTTCTTTCTTTTAAATTAGCAGCCGACCCCCTCCCCTCATCATCACCGTCATCTGTTCTGGCGTCGGGGTTGGAGGTGCCGGCCGGCTTCCGGTGAACCCTCACACACACGGCGACGGTACGGAGAGGTGGAGAGAGAGAGATGATGCAAGAGAGAGAAAGAGTTCGGGAGAGAGACACGGCGGAGCAAACCAGCAGCGACGCCGCCTAGAGCGGCGGTGGTTGTTTCCAGCAACGATACCCCTAAACCACCATCTTTTCCCTCTCAAACAGACGCCGACAACTCCCCTTTCCGGTGGTTTTTCCGACGAGGCACCCCCCCCCCCGCTCCGGCGACTCGGATTTGCAACAAAAATGGCTGGAGTGTGAAGATTGCACACCTGAAACAACACATGAGCTCCGATATGGTTTTTCCGGTGACTCACTTTCGACATAATCGGTGGGTTATCTTTTCAGGTGTATTCGTACATTTATATATTTATTTTTATTTTAACCTGATTCGTTGGTATTTCTGATGATTGGTGACGATGATGATGCTTAACGGCTGAAGTGGTGGCGGTGACGCAGCTGTGACCGGCAACGGCGGTGATGGTGACGATTGTTACGTTTTTTTTTTCGGTTCAGTCTTGTTGTTTTTTTTTTTGAGCATCTGAGGTCACGAAATATGCAGGTTATTTCGGGTCAAAGCTAGTCAACGTGGTCAACGGTCAGATCTGGAGCGCAAGTATACTGAGACAACTTCTACTGGTTGTGCACGAGACGTTCGGTGAAGTATAAACGTGAGCTCGTGCTTCGGTTTGATTAGTTTTGTATAAAGTATTTATTTATCTATTTATTAAAAATAAATAATGCTCGCGTAACGAACCAAACCGAACCGACAGGTGATTATTAGCCGACTCGATCAATAGTTTGACAAAAAAAAAATGAATATAATTAGTGCATTGCAATCTATCAAACTACATATAAATATGTTAAATTTATCAACGAAACTTGTAACACGCCGAATTCTAAAAGTGTTATAAGTTTTTGTACATTGAAATGTTTGATTGGATGATTGATTTTTGAGAAAGTAGAGACAACTTGGGTTGTCGGGTTTGTACAAAAACAAGTGAAACTCTGTCGAAATTCTATAAAGTAATATATATATATATATATATATATATATATATATTTCATTCTATCCGATAAGTGAAACGTTTTTATTAGAGTAACTATGTTTCTTCAAGATAAATGCATAATTATTATTAAGCGTCAAATGGGACGCATATCCAAGTTTTTTAGCAATTAAACGATGAGTTTTGTTCGGATTTAAAACGTGTACATACTCGATTTATATATGTATACTCTATAAGAAAAAGACAACGTTTTACCATCTTTGGATACTTAGATTTTTGATAAATGATATTACAACGGAAGTTGCACGGTTTAACAATAATAAATATACTTCTAAAAAATAAATATATAAGTTACATATTTACCCATTTCTAAGAGGCGAGTTATACGTTTTGATTTAATTACCAAGGGTTGATTTCACACAACTACATAATTCACAAAGATTTTAGACATTATACTAAAATTTATATATTCGATATAAATAAACCCAAATATACACATATTTGTACTTTTACGAAAGTAAGCTAATATCACCATCGGTTCGAGTTAGAATCGCTTGAGAGGCGTATTGTTTCAATACAAGTTCAAGTAGTTGAATACACTCTCATAATAACTAGTTTGCTAACTAGTGTTATTAGTATTCGAACTTAAGGTGCCCTTTACTTATAGATAGGGCACAAGGAAGTCGGTTAGTCCAAGTTCGAGCCTTGGTGGGTAGCACTATCACGGTTAATCCTAGGTGAGTTCATAACCCCCACTTTTTACTGTTTTACATTTTTTTTATAAATGTTTTCGGGGGTGGAAAGGCATGCAAGTTTTTGCAAAAGCAAACACTATTTTGATGAACGAAAACACATATTTAGAAACCATGTTGCAAATGAATTTCAACGAACTCGAAAGGTTTACAAAAGGTTTATACTAAACATACCGGTTTTACAAAACGTGCATGATTTTCATGACTAGTGACGGAATGTCCTAGTTACTACAACAGAACTGGGTTGGCCTGCGTGCGAAAAACGAGACAACTCAGTGAGATCATGTCCCCCTTTTCTTTCAACGTTTCGGTTTACAACTTTCAGGGGGAAATACATGTCAAACTTAGGTATGATTAAGTTATGGAATGAACTCTTAGATCATGTGAACATAGGCTGTAACTGAGGTGCCATTAATCCTTTTGAGGACCAAGGAACAAAGGTTAGATCTAATGGGTACGGGCGAGCCCCACTCACGGTCCATGGGTGACCACTTAGAGTGCTGTTGTGTCCCAGTCGAGGTGATTCGACACTAAAAATTGCCTACGCGGGTTGAGTACCTCCTATGTCGTCGCATATATTAATGTCCTCGCGAAACATTAATGATCAACATGTTCATAGACGCTTTTCTTACCAACTTACAACACTAAAACTTTCAAATGTTTTTAATATTCATTTGACGCAAACTCATATTACATGTATTTACAAACTTTGACAACGCTTTCAACTTATGTACAAATAAGAGGACGTGTTAGTCCTGCTTACAAAGACTCTCGTGGGCTAGACTCACAACTTTCATATATCATGCCGAGAAAATGAATTTTCTATATTTTCTCAACAACTTTTAAACCGGTTATCAAAAAAATTTGTTTTAAATCTTTTTAAAACAAACCATGAACTCGCTCAACTTTATGTTGACTTTTTCGCATGCTCTTTCTCAGGTTGCATTTTTCAAAACTACGGAACGGTTGGTATAGGAGAACCCACGGGATTTCGAGTACTTAGCGGCGTTCTTTTTCTAGAAGTCTTAGCTTATTTGCTTCCGCTGTGCAATGAAGATACCGGTCCAGTCACGCCAAGCTCTGATATTTCGGGGTGTGACATAAACTGACGTATTTTCCAAAAGGCTAAAGTGCAGGTACTAGGCGGAATAGGCTGGCTACTCCTGAGTGAATAAATAAGAGTCTTGCAAACCTTATCACTTAAAGATCTGTTGAACAATGTTTCTTTTATACTTCTGATCTGCCTGTGGATCTCTTACAACCGTTTTGTAATAATTGATATTACTTTTATTCGGTTTGTAATATTTTATCTTTCGATTTCCGCTGTGTATTAAACTGTGATAAATTGTCTATGATGATATCAACTACGTCACGATACTCCCCACCGGGCCCACCGGTAATACGTGGAAATATTGGGGTGTGACAATACGGTACTGGTATTTTAGTGTAAAAACCAGTATCGTACCAGACCGGTACCGAACCGGTGCCGAAAATGTCAAAAGTTGGTACCGAATCGGTACCAAAAATGTACTCGGGAAATTTGGTACCGGTAACCAGTACCATTTGCTCATCCCTAATCCCAACACCCGCTATATTAGATTCCTGTGTGAATTCACTAACTTATATTTCATCCTCTTTAGGCGAGTCGGGCAGGTTATCTAACGAGTCGAAATATGTTTGGTCTAAAAGCACCACTTAAAAAACATATTAGATGGGTTTACGTGAAACATAATATTCTTTTCTAATTCGTTTTTATTTTACCTAAGTACTATGATGGATGGTTGCATGGAACATGGAAAAATACCTATATGGCTTGCTGATGTTCACTTCTTAATAAAATAAGTTACATGAAATCCGTAACTTTGTGTTTCTTTTGCTAATTTTATTTAGGGTATAAAAATATGTTGCATGCTTTGTACTAATGGGTTTTACTTTAACATTTAAGGTTTTTAGATGGTATTAACTACCCTGGTTAGTCTTTAATATGTTTTTATGTTTTAGAAAAGGCCTTTTCGAAGTAACATGAGAAAAGGCATTATTTACCAGGTATCTCCGGTAGATGATCATAAACATAACATATGGATTCTGCGTTTTTTTTTATTTTACATAAGTACTATCGGCAAGTCACAAATACGAAATGATTGGTTTTTATGTCATGGGAACAAACATAGATTTAGTTGTCTATTTTGTTTTAAACAAAGTCATGAGCTTTAAATAGGGACGGAAATAGGCAGCTCTGGTGTACTGGGTACACATGTTTAAAAACATCATGCTTTTGTTACATAACCTACTTGAAAACGCTTATGCCATACATATTTTAAGTGACTTAAAAAATTATATGTGGAACAAGGAAAAATAATTGTATGGCTTGCTGATGTTTACTTATCTATACAACCTAATAAAAGCCTTAATTAGGGGACACGTGTCCACCATCTAGAGGCTCTATTCCTCATTTTCCCGCCAAAACTAGCATCCCTTGATTTCCCTGTGGTGAAAGCATACGCGGGATCCGTTCCCATCCATTCGGTCGGGTCGAATGGGTTCTCATATATTTGATAAAACTGATCGGAGTGTCGCGCTCCGGTCAAAGATAATATTTATAAGCCCAAATTACCCTTAACTATGTGTTACTGGTAGCAAGGGGTCGAACCACGAAGAGTATGTGGTTTATGTGTGGATTCGATTGAATTAAACAAATGTCACGATTTATGAAGCTTGCTAGAATATCTTTATGTTTTTGTTTAATTGAGAGATGTGAGTTTAGACTAAGTGAATTGATTAAATTGATTAACAACTAATGATTAATGATTACGAGAAAATTGGTTACTAGAACAATAATAAGAAAAAGGAATCACACCCGGTTTCGGTAATTGCTAACCTAGGATTTCTACAAGTTTTAGATTCAACTCAAATGCATATGATTAGCGGATATAGTGTACCATGACTTAGGTGCTAATAACTATCAACGTCCCGAAGAACGGACAAGAATACACTTTGTAATCAACACAAGTAAATCCTAACCACGACAATGCACAATTACATATCACCATTTCGCAAAGTCATAACTTTTAACATCGTTCGACAATTTACGAATTCGCAACAAATGTAACACTATTACCAAAGGTTTCAAAAATCAAACACAAATTGTCACTAAGTTGAAACAAGAACAATTCGAAACCCTAAAATTAACAACTACCTACACCGGGGTGAAACCGAGATGATTAGCCGCTCATGGTTGAAGAAGCTTGATCACCGGATGATTGGAACTCGAAATTGAACATCTTGAAGCTTTGAGTATGGTGAATGATGATGTTTGGTGGAAGATGATGATGGTAGAAGGATTAGGGTTTGTGGATGAATTGGCGATTAGGAATGGTTGATGATGATGATCTTGATTCGGGTGATGTAGGAATGATAGATGGAAATTGAGATGGAATGGTAGGTGAATCGTGATTAGTCTTGGCTCCAAGATGTGTTTTCCAACTTCAAAAAATTGTGTAACTCCCGAGTTCAATGCCCAAGAACCAATAAAGATCGAGCTTTAACCCCAAAAGTCCAAAATTCGCGTTTGAAAAATCTGATGCCCGTCGCCGACGGGCCTGACCCCGTCGCCGACGGGTTCTCCTGATGGGGTTTTCGTCCGACGGGTTAAATGACTGGTTATGGGAATTTTTGGCATACGGGGTTTTCCTGAGCCCGTCGGGGATGGACCTATACCCGTCGCCGACGGCTTGTCCAACTCTACTTCTCCAATTTTTGCTTCTTGCACTCCCGGTTGATCCGTAACGCGACCTGGTGCTCCGGTTTTCAACCCGGTGACCCGTAAAGCTCCCGAAAAGCTCCTTAAACTTCGTTAAACCTGTATAACCACAAGTCTAATTAAAAGTAGGCCATTCAAGATTAAAACTCATATAAAAACATAAATTTAAACAATTACGAGCACCGGTTTTCAACCACGTATCACATCCCCACACTTGACTTTTGCTTGCCCTCAAGCAAATCTGTTTTTCACTTTCACGTGGGTTGAACAACGAATACACTTCCCATTCCCGAGACAAAGGTTAAGGTCTATTGTCATACAAAAGTTCACATTCTTTATAATTTCCACATATTTACCGGTCAAGTGAATAATCACATATAATAATGGTTATCCAAGATTAACCCGCCCGTAAAACTAACAAGTCATGCATATCCCTCACAATGTTCTCTCCACTTGGCTTATAATTTGGCTAATGCGTATAATGTATTAGCACCTCAATCATTAATCGCTCAAAACCGATTAGAACACGTACCCGCATAGGCTTGCAACTCAATCATTCTCCACCACCGATCACGAATACTAAGCACAAGTCATAAGGTCTTTGTAAGGGTTGTAACGGGGCTAGGCTAAAGGTAGGAAGTTGGATATTTTAAAGTGGCTAAGGTGATGAAAATTCAATTTTTATTACAACGCAACTATTCTAAACTCAAGTAAACTATAAACATCAACTACAAAGCAATGATTTTCGCCTTTTATTCAACAACTAGAAACACATATTTTTGTTCTTTTCTCAATGATTTTCTATTCTTTTTCGCAACATTTTCTGATTTTTTTACACATACAAATAAATCACAACTATACAAACTTAAACTCCTATAATCGAATTTTCATCACACGGGTTTAAAAAGAAAAGGCTTATGGTTATGGGCTAAGTGGGTTGTCAAACGAAAGGTTTAGGCTCAAAGTTGGCTACTAGGGGATGATTTTTGGGCAAGGATATAAAAATGGTGTAAAAGGAAAAAGTTTACCTAATGCCTTAATCATTATCGTGCTTGTATTCGGTCTATGGTCTCAAACATATCAAAAGTTGCAAGTTCTACAATACGCGACTAATGGTCCACTCAAACAAAGAAACATGTAAATGTAAATCTATGATATAAAAGTGGCTCAAAACCTCACGTATAAGGGTATGATATGTGATATGCATCAAATGCTAGTTCCTTAGGCGAATTATTCCCAAATAACCACCCACTAAATACACGCCATGCTATTAATTTGAACTTGACCATGACAAAAGACCAAATGGGTTGTGACATCCCTCGTTGACTTAGTTACTTGTGCTTTTAAGATCGCTTTTGAAACAAGATATTTTTGAAAATTTTTTGAAATTTTCCCCCATCCCCACACTTGAGGTAAACATTGTCCTCAATGTGTAGTGTTTAAATGAACGGGTCAAAATCTAAAACTTTTACTACTCCCCCATCCCCACACTTGAGGTAAACATTGTCCTCAATGTGTAAGAAGTAGAGTTTTTCAAAGCACACAAGGGATGTGACACGACTAACTTCCCCAAAATTTCACCCCGGAAGAATAGTATACAATTTACAATCCACTTATTTGCTAACTAAAAAATCAAAAGTAAAAAAGAAACGTATGCACCTGATTTTCGAGCTCATTCCTCGTGTGCTCTTCTTCTCTTCAAGAAAGCGGTATTCCCACGAACTCAATGTACCTACAAATCTTGACCCTTGTGTAGAAGCATGCTTCTCACAACCATCAAAATTTGTTAGTTACCTAGTTCTACCACTTTTTATGAAAACTTTACCAAGCTATACGTTATTTCACTTTGATTTATGTGGAAAATAAGTTACAACAACAACAAGCCTAACTCACTTTCGTAGGAATCACGGTTGCATTTAGCTCATGAAACAAGCCCTTTTAAACCCCCCAATAGCTTGGGAGGACGAGAGGTCTCGTGAGGGTTATATAGGGAACACACCCACAACGTTCATTTAACTAGACAAAAAGTAAATAATAACGAAAAAGAAATAAAGAACCAAAGTATACAACAACAACAACAACAACACAAAACATACCATACCTCTACCGCTGATATCGCTCGTTGGGATCAACTGGCGGGTTTGGCTGGTATTGATAACCAGTGAGGGCCTCAAACATCTCCCTATAGTTATCGAGTGGACTCTGCTCCCCTTGAGGTGGTGCTTGGTAAGGAATCGGGATAAAGCTGGAGCCTACCGCTTCGGGCCAGTGAGGGGTCGGATCGGATGGGCCTTGTGGGTGGGGAAGGTCGTGGTAATCGGTCCATCCCGAGTGTTTGGCATATGGGAGACCGGCTTGATAGTCTCTTTGGTGTCGCTCCTGATCGTGGAGCACCTTGGCATTATTAATAGCCATTTGGTGAGAGACATACAAGGCACTCCAGTGGCGTCGTTCCAATTCTCTTGCTTCATTTTGACGCCTTGCCTCTTTTTCCTCCCATGCCCGTCTTTGGGCCCTATCTTCCTCTTGCACTTGTAGTAAGCGTTCCATTTGTGACCGTTGTTCCTCCATTTGTTTCTCCATCCTTTCTCGAAAGGATGCTTGGGAAGCCCACTGCTCTTGCGAGTACACCCCTTGCGTCTCTTCCCAAACCTCTCTCCTCCTATTATATTCTCTACCCTCGCCTATGCATGCCGAGACATTATCATAAGTCGCCTGTTGCCCGCGGGTAAAGTTTCTATACATCGGTACCTGTCTTTGTTTCACAAAACCTGCCACTTCTGCATTAATCTCCCTGTGTGGCCTCATGTACCTCCGTTGTGGTCCTCGTGGACCATCAGGCTCATCCTCGTTTTCTTCATCAAACATCTCCTCATCTCCCCCAGCTCCTTGTTGCGCATCTGGGTTAACAAACTCATACTTGTGACCCAATTTGTCGGTCACTACATATTTGTTTCCCACCAGATCCACATCTATTCTCCAATTCTTCTTCATTGATGCTATGTTGAATTCTTCCAAAGGTTTGGATACCCAAAGTGCTTCTGGAGGCAGACAATTCTGTTGAACAATCATAGCACTGATGAGGCGTGCATACGGAATAAAACGCCTTTGAGACGCCTCTCGGGTGGTCCATGTATGCATCATAACGATATGTCTCCAAGACAAAGTAGGGGTCCCGTACAACAAAGAATGGACAGCCCTACAATCGCTCGCTCTCACTCCTCCTCGATCACCGAATCTCACCATCACATTTTTCTAGGGAAATTCCTTGAAGAATTTTCCCTTTGAGCGTCATTTGAACTCTTTTAGCCTCTCCCCCATCACTGTATGGTAAAATAACCGCTGTCATCTGCTCCGGATCACCATCGTTCATATGATAATCCAAAAATTGTTGCATGGCTGGATAGTCATATGCTTGCACCCCCAAAGAGTCAAACCGAGCGATGCAGTTAATTGTTTCGAAAGACATCGTCATTGGCCCTCGGCTTGTCTTACCAACTAGTTTCCACTGAGCAAGAGGGCCATCCTTATTCATAAACTTCAACATTGACAACCATTCGCACACATCCGACAGATACACCCGCGAGGTGTTATCTTCACACCAATCAAGCACCCGCCCCCATCCTTGGCGTTCAAACATTTGCACGATTCCAATTTGTTTGAACTCTTCAACATTCACAACTCTTTCACATATAGCCCTTTCCAGAACTGAGGTGTTAACGTTGTTGACCATTTTCCATTTCCAGAGCTTGGCCTCTAACTTCCTATCTTGATAACCCGATAGGGGTTTGTTTTTCTCCTCATCCCAAACTTTGGCGCTTTTTCTATCCCTGAACTTTTCCCACGCCCAATCCTGCCTATACAGTCTCGCATCATTCTCTTCTACGGAGCTTAGGTGCTCCCACTTCTTCGGTATTAAACCGGAAAAAGAACCTACTCCCGATGATGAAGCTTGCCCTGTAGTCTTTTGTCTTTTACCACCGGCCATAACTACAAGCACAAAACAAACAAAGCATCAATAAAAACCTCACAACTTTGAACATGATTTGTGATGTTGATATTTTAATTAACAAGTGAATGTAAAATCGCCTTTTTAAACCAAAGTCGCTCATTTTATCATATACTTATCAATTTCCTTGTTAACTTGCAATTTCTTATACGTTCAACAAAATTCAACATCACTCTCATGTTCAATCATGTACATAATAAGTGTAATCACTTCACTATTGTTATAACATGCTCAAATTCCATCCAAAACAACTAATCTTACTCAAAATCATGCTAGAGCAACATACATTGTTTAAACAACCTACTCTTAAACTAACAAGTTTAAAATTTCGGAAGAAAAACACTAAACATACGATAATCAAGCATAAATTTGAGGGAAATCCATACCTGTGATGTTGTAGACAAGAAGAAATAAGAGAAAGATGTAAAACAAGTAACTTGATGCACACCCTTCAAAAACCCGAAGTTACACACCCATAAATCTTGCAGACTAGCAAGAATTGATGAAAACCGTGTTGGGGGTTTTGTTCCTCTCGAAAAATCACTTAAGTTGGACCCAAAAATCAGTTGATTTGGTGCAGATTTGAGAAAGTTATGGAGATTAGAAGGTTTTAGGGTTCTTGGAGTGTTTGTGGAGAAGATGCAGTTGGGGAGGTGAGTTATGAGAGAGAGAGAAGGAAATTTAGAAATTGACTGATGTGGGTTGTTTTGATTCGATTTTGTAAAGTT